>NC_082724.1:69001514-69663539 GCF_030144855.1 Hypanus sabinus
CCCCTCATTATTTTATTTATGGAATTTATTTTATATATGGAATAACAGAGTGCCACGTGGGTGGCAAAAAGTGTGGAAATGTAAAGACCGTAATGGAAACATTTGTAAAGGATTGAGAGTCATTGAATGGTTTATTGTACTTAATTTTATTTTTGAATAAAGTATATTTTGTTTAATAAAAAAAATTGAGAGCATACTCACCAACTACATCCCAGTGTGGTAGTGCAATTGTCCTATATCAGACTGCAAAGCACTCCAGCGTGTGGTGAAAACTTCCCAGCAGATTATTGGCACCCAATTGCCACCATTGAGAACATCTACCATAAACGCTGCCTCGTCAGGGTAAAAAGCATTATCAAGGATGCATCTCACCCTAACCATGGACTTATTACTCTTCTCCCATCCGGTAGGTGCTACAGGAGCCTCCACTCCTGCACCTGCAGGCAAAGGAAGAGCTTCTTCCCTGAGGCTGTGACCCTGCTGAACCTCACTTCACAACACTAAGCAGTATTGCACCCGTATTGTACTGTCTCAGTACTTTTATATTTGTGTGCTGCAGAACTTACTTTTTATTCACAGTTAATTTGTAAACAACACTATTCTTCGCATTTCTGGTCAGATGCTAACTGCATTTCATTGGCTTTGTATCTGTACTCAGCACAATGACAATAAAGTTGAATCTAATCTAATCTAATCTGTTGGCAGCTCGTTCTTCTCTCTCACCATCTGAGTGAAGATGTTCTGCTTCATGTTTCCCTTAAGCATTTCACCTTCCACCCATTACTTCTAGTTCTAGTCTCACCCAATCTCATTCTCATGTGCCCTAAAATGATAATCATGGGAGATTCTAACATGCAAGTCAATTAGGAAAATCAGGTTGGTAAATGATATCAAGAGAGTGAATTTGTTGAATGTCAATGAAATGGCTTTTTAGAGCAGTTTGTTCTTAACTAGGGATCAACTATATTGGATTGGGTGTTATGTAATGAACCAGAGGAAATAAGGAAGCTTAAGGTAAAAGAGCACTTAGGAGCCAGTGATCACAATATGATTGAGTTCAACTTGAAATTTGATAGGGAGAAAGTAAAGTCTGATGTAGCAGTATTTCAGTGGAGTAAGGGAAATTACAGTGGTATGAGAGAGGAGTTGGCCAAAGTAAATTGGAAGGAGATGCTGGTAGGGATGACAGCAGAGCAGCAATGGTGTGAGTTTCTGGGAGAAATGAGGAAGGTGCAGGACAGATGCATTCCAAAATTGAAGAAATACTCAAATGGCAAAATAGTACAAACGTGGCTGACAAGGATGTCAAAACTAATGTAAAAGTAAAAGAGAGGGCATGCAACAAAGCAAAAATTAGCAGGAAGATAGAGTATTGGAAAGCTTTTAAAAAACTATAGAAAGCAACTAAAAGAATCATTAGGAGGGAAAAGAAGAAATATGAAACCAAGCTAGCCAACAATACCAAGGCAGATAGAAAAAGCTTTTTCAAGTATATAAAAAATAAAAGAGAGATGAGAGTGGATATAAGACCACTAGAAAATGAGGTCAGAGAAATAATAATGGGGGACAAGGAGATGGCAGATGAAATAAATGAGTATTTTGCATCTGTCTTCACTGTGGAAGACACTAGCCATGTGTCAGATGTTGAAGAGTATGAGGGAAGAGAAGTGAGTGCAATTACTATTACAGGGAGAAGGTGCTCAAAAGCTGAAAGACCTAAAGGTACATAAGTCACCTGGGCCAGATGAGTTACACCCTTGTGTTCTGAAGGAGGTAGCAGTAGAGATTGTGGAGACACTTAGCAATGATCTTTCAAAACTCGTTGGACTCTGGCATGGTTCTGGAGGACTGGAAAATTGCAAATGTCACTTCACTCTTTAAGAAAGTAGGGAGGCAGCAGAAAGGAAATTATAGACCAGTTAGCTTGATAGTAGTTGGAAAGCTGTTGGATTCAATTGTTAAGGATGAGGCTTGGTGACACAGGACAAGATGGTACAAAGTCAGTATGGTTTCCTTAAGGGAAAATCTTTTCTGATGACCTGTTGGTATGTTTTGAGGAGATTACAAGTAGGATAGGTAAAGCGGATGCAGTGGATGTTGTATACTTGGACTTTTAGAAGGCCTTTGACAAAGTGCCACACATGAGGCTGCTTACCAAGTTAAGAGCCCATGGTATTACAGGAAAGTTACTGGCATGGTTAGAGCATTGGCTTATTGGTAGGAGACAATAAGTAGGAATAAAAGGAATCTTTCTTGGCTGGCTGCCAGTAACTAGTGGTGTTCCGCAGGGGTCAGTATAGGGACCACCTCTTTTTATGCTGTGTATCAATTTAGATGATGGAATAGATAGCTTTGTTGCTTAGTTTGCAGGTGATATGAAGATTAGTGGAGGGACAGGTAGTGTCGAGGAACCAGAAGGGCTGCAGAAAGACTTAGAGAGATTAGGAGAATGGGAAAGAAAGTGGCAAATATTTTAATATAATTTTTTTATTGTTTATAGTGACGGAATGTTATTGTTTCATTTTGTTGCAAGTCACATAAACACCACAGCAAATTCCTAAATTCCTGATACATGTAAATGTATATGGCAAATAAAGATGATCCTTGAAGTAAAAAAATTATTAATTAAATAAATCTGGAACTTGGAAAGAAAGCCTTAATGGTGGCCATTAATCCACAGGTCTTTTGCAAAAGAAGTCCATCTGACTTCATGGAAGGAAATACCTTGTACATCCCTGGTCCATCCAAAGCTTTCTGACCCTGATGGGGTGAGCAGTAGATGATGGAGACAGTAGACTGCAGACACTGGAATCTGGAGCAACAATCAATCAGCTGGAGGAACTCAGTAGATCAGCAGCATCAGTCGGTGGAAAGCATTTGCCAAATTTGTGTTGAAACTCTGAATCAATGAGAAATGAGATTTAGATCATATTGGTAAAAACTGAAGATTTACAATTTGATTTGATGCAGACTAACTCTCCTTAATGTAGGACTGAGCCATGTACTCTTAACTTCAGAAGGGCCTCTCTTACCACACTATTGTTGATTGCACGTATCTGGATGGGAGGGGTATGGAGGGATATGGTTCAGGTGCAGGTCGAAAGGACTAAGAGGAATAACAGTTCAGCACTGACTAGATGGGTTGAAGGGCCAGTACAGACTAGGCGGGTTGAAGGGCCAGTTTCAATGCTATAATACTCTTTGACTAATAGAAATTACTGACCATGCTGTCACTATGGTGATACTACTAGTCGATGCTAAAACTTTGCATGCACAGAGACTTCACTTGTCAAGCATTTGTCAACCCAGCTTTCTTCTCCCACTGTTCATCTTTACCATCCCTTCTCACGCCCTCCAACCAGATTTCACCTGTCTATCACTTCCCCCCCCATCTGATCTCACTTATCACATACCAGCCTCTATCCCACCACCCCTCCTAACACTGCTATATACCTGCAATCATTTCTGTTTCCTCTCGGTCCTGATCAGGATGTTGACTTACCATTGTGTATCAATGCACCATCACAGCTTGGCATGGCAACCGCTCTGCCTGAGACCACAAGACATTGCAGAGAGTTGTGTACACAGCTTAGCACGTCACAGAAACCATTCTCCCCACTATTGATTCTGTCTATACTTCTTGCAGCCTTAGAAATGCAGAAAGCTTAATCAAAGATCCCACCCACTTCAGACATTCTCTAGTCTCCTTCTCCCATCAATCAGGAAATACAAAGGCTTGAAAACACATACCACCAGGCTCAAGGACAATTTCTACACCACTGTTACAAAACTATTGAAAAGATCTTTACTTGTCATATATATAACAAAACATCAGTGAAATCCATTTCTTTGTGTCAGCAACTGAAATGGTCCAAGGAAATGTCTTGCAAATGTCGCCATGCATCATGCACTAAAATAGCATGTCCAAAACTCACTAGCCCTAACTGTATGCTTTTTGGAATGTGTAAGAAAACCAGAGCCCCCAGAGGAAACTCACATGGTCACAGGGAGAATGTACAAATACCTTACAGACAGTGGCTGAAATTGAAACTTGATCAGGGATTGCTGGTGCTGTAAAGTGATTGTGCTAACCACTATGTTACTGTACCTCTATGGCTCCCTAGAACAGAAAGATGGTCTCTCAACTTCACGCTCTACCTTCACGCTTTACCCTTATTTTTTGTTCGCATTTTATTTTCTCACTAGCCGTTAAATTTTATTCTACATTCTGTTATTGTTTTACCTTGTATTATCTCTATAATTTGATCTGTATGAAGATTATGCAAGACAAGCCTTTCTTTGTAGCTCATTACATATGATGATAAACCAATTCCAATTACACCTTTTTGCCTTCACAGATGCTACCTGAACTATTGAATTCTTCTATAAATCTGTTTTATGTTCCAGATAATAGCACCCACCAGCTCTTCAAGACCCTACCATTGTTCACTCCAAATCTTTCTTTCATCAAAGTTGTGAATTCTGTCACATCTTGGTTTGACTTTTTTGTCGAATGTTGTAAATTTAGCAGTGATTTACCTACAGTATTTGAGTCAAATCTGGGTCAGGTGCTTTTGAGATCAGCAAACTCTCCTCAACAGTGACTTCTCCTCAAAGGTATTTTATTGGCCATGAAGTGTGTGTCAAGATACACTACACTGAGGTTGTGAAGAATGCTGAGGAGATGAAGACCTTATTTTTCATTGCGGGCAGAAAGTACACCAAGAAGTTGTAGTAAACTTTAGATTGAGCACCCAGCTTCATAAGATTTTCAAGAAAGAAATTGTTGGCATTTTTATGCTCTTGCACCTAAATTGGGATGCCTAAAGTTGGTTGAGAACCATGAAGTGCAGTCGCTTTTGTAGTGGAAGAGATACAGCTGATTAACTGAGGGCATAATAAGATTCCACAAACAGATGTTATGATGTAGAATCATAGACTTGTAGAGCATTACACCAATTAGTCCATTCTGAGCTGATCATCTACTCGCAAACAGGCTATATCACTCCAAAACCCTCTAATCATACTTTATTAAATATTACAATTGAACCCAGATCTACCACTTCCCCTGGCAGCTGATTGCTCACTCGCACCAGCCTCTGAGTGAAGAAATTTCCCTCAGGTTCACCTTAAACATTTCACCTTCACCCTAAACCAAGATCTGTAGTTCTAATGTCACCCAACTGAGGGGAGAAAAGCTACATGCGAACACCCTATCTATACCCTTCATAATCCTATATATCTTTCTAAGATTGCCCCCCATTCCAAAGATAAAAGTCCTAACATATTCAAACTTTCCCTAAAACTCAAGTCCTCAAGTCCTGGCTGTCAGGCTTGCACATGCAGGCTCCTCCCAGTTTCAACCCAACTAATAGTTGTCACCTGCCACTCATTTCCAATGCATCACCTGCAGCCTATTTAAACCAAGCTCTCATCCAGAATCCTTGATCATTTGTTGAACCAGCCAGCCTCATCCAGGTGCTCTAAGTTGTGTTAAGTGTCCATTCCCTTTTGTTTTGTGGTTCCTTGTGGATTGTTATTTTGCAGTTTATTAGTAAAATACCATTTACTGCTAAATCGCCTTCACTGCTCTGTGTTTGGGTCAAGATTCCTTTATGTTTCCTGACACTGACAGCATTGTTATAAATTTTCTCTAATGGTCAATAAATCTCTTTAGGTTGTGTTGTTTGAAGACTTGACCAGGAGAACAGGGTTTGCTCACTAGCCCTTGTCCAGATTAATGCCATGGGACTGCCACTACATTGATGTGTCAGCAGTGATTAAGAGCTCAATAAATCTGCAGTAGTGCTTGAACTCACATCAATACTTTTTTTCAATTGCTCAAGGACCTTGGATGTCGGCAAGGTGGAAGAATCTGGAATATATTAGAGACTTCTTGCAAGGTGAAATAGCTAGTACAAGGGAGCGTAATTTTAAGGTGATTGGAGCAAAGTAGTTCTTTACAAGGTGGGTGTGTGGAACACCCTTCTGGGGTGGTAGTAGAGGCAGATACATTAGGAGCATTTAAGAAACACTTAGAAAGGCACATGAATGACAGAAAAATGAATGGAATGAAAGGAGGGAAGGATTATATCAATCTTAAAGTAGGTTAAAAAGTGCACACAACATCATGGGCTGAAGGGCCTGCACTGTGCTGTATTGTTCTACGTTCTGTAAAATAGCTGAAATGAGATGGGATTGTTGCAATGTTGTGTCAGGGTAATCCTACCTTTATTATGCATTCTGCCTCACTTACCTGTTCTTCATGTCCAATAGTGTCTGACCCAAGTGTCACAGTATTTCATTTTCTATAGCAACGAATATAGCCCTTGATGTGGAGTGTTGTGGATGGGTGGGGTTAGGGAGGAGAGGGTGCCAGGAACATAATTACACAAAGATTAAGAAATGAAAGGTTTTTATAAAACACAACTTCTCACTGGAGCCAAGTTCACTATTACTTATAAATGCACCTTACATTAAATCTGGTTACTAAAATAATGTTGCATTTTGTTTCCAGAGCAGAAAGAATAGGAGCACAAACATCATCTGTGACAAAAATCATACAATTCCGCATTTCTCATTGAAACCTATAGAATACTAAAAAGCCTAGATAGAGGATGTTTCCTATAGTGGGGGAGTCTAGGACCAGAGAGCACAGCCTCAGAATAGAAGGTAGTCCCTTTAGGGCAGAGATGAGGAGGAATTTCTTTAGCCAGAAGACAGTGAATCTGGAATTCATTGCTGCAGATGGTTGTGGGGGCCAAGTCTTTGGGTATATTTAAGGCAGAGTTCGATAGGTTCTTGATTAGTAAGGGCATCAAAGGTTATGGAGAGAAAGCAATGAACCACCCACGATGGAGTGGCAGATTGCTCTCAATGGGCTGAATGGCTTCATTCTGCTAATGTCTTGTGGTCTTATTTAATGTTAGAACTTGCACCCATGCTGTAACCAAACCAGAGAATTGCATTTAGAGTACTTTCCTTGCATTGTTTAATGGCATTCTCCTTCCTTGAGTGTCTGCCCAAATTTTCTTCTCAAGCCACTTGGCTCTTTAACTTATCTAATGCTTTTGCTCACTCAGGGTGTGGCTGAATTTGAAATCTCACCCAAGTATAGATAAACCTAAAATAAGATTAGAAGAAGTAGAATCTTTGCGGGTAATTGCAAAGGTAAAAATATCCTGATGGGAGTTATATACAGACCTCTGAACAGTGGCCAAGTTGTGGGCTACAAACTAAAATAGGAGATAGAAAAGGGATGTCAAAAGGGCAGTATTACAAGAGTCGTAGGGGATTTCAAGATGTAGGTAGATTAGGAAAATCAGGTTGGTGCTGGATCCCAAGAAGAATTTGTAGAAAGCCTACAAGATGGCTTTTTGAAACAGTTTGTGGTAATGGTACCACTGGGGAATGGTAATTCTAGATTGGGTGTTGTGTAATGAACCAGATTTGATTAAGGAGCTTAGGGTTAAGGAACCCTTAGGAGACAGTGATCATGAAATGATAGAATTCAAACTGCAGTTTGAAAGTGGAAAGCTAAAATCACATGTATCAGTATTAGAGAGGAGTAAAGGGAATTGGAGGCATGAGAGGGGAGCTGGCTAATATTGATTGGAAGGGGACACTAGTAGGGATGATGGAAGTACATTAATGGCAAGAGTTTCTGGGGGTAATCCAGAAGGCACATGATAGATACATCCCAAAGATGAGGAAATATTCTAAATGGAAGATGAGGCAATTGTGGGTGACAAGGGAAGTAAAAAAACACAGCATAAAAGCATAAGAAAGTGCATATAATATGGCAAAAATTAGCAGGAAGTTAGAAGTTGGGGTGATTTAAAAACCAACAGGCAATTAAAACACCATAATGAGAGAAAAGATTAAATATGAAGGCAAGCTAGCCAAAATTACACTGGACAACAAAGATTCTGCTTCCTGAATACCTTTAGGTGTATCTTATGAATTCTGGGTGACCGATCATGAAAATCACCATGAAACTTCCCTATCACACACTATTTTTTAATTTTTAATCAAAATTTTATTTTTATATATTTTTAATAAACTTATGTTTATTATAAACATTTATGAATATCTATTTCAATTCATAATTCAAGGCAATTAAAATGTTGCCTACAATGTAAGCTGGAAAGTTTCCTACCTTGGCCAGGCATGCTTAGGTGGCACAGCTGCTGCATGGCAGGGCAGGTTTTAGTAATACTTACTGGGTTCAGGACTATAAGGATGGAATTTGTTATCACCAGGCACAATCTGAAGGATTTTGATATTTGAGACAGGTGCTTCCCAGAATAACTGATGCCAAGATTAAGGAAAGCATTTTTGTTAGGCCACAAATCAAACAGATCATCAATGTCAGGCAATTTGAAGAATTTCTAGTGGGACCAGAGAAAATCACATGGAAGGTATTCAATGAAGGCATTGAAATTTTTCTCGGCATCTACAGGGCATCAAACTACATGCAGCGTCAAAACATGCTTCAAGCATATAAAACCATGAAATACAACATGTCACTAAAGATTCATTTTCTGCATTCCCATTTAGACTTCTTCCCTGCAAATCTTGGTGCTGTTAGTGATGACCAAGGTGAAAGGTTTCACCAAGACATTGCAGTCATGGTCAAAAGATACCAGGGCAATTCGAATCCATCAATGCTGGCAAATTATTGTTGGACACTTAGCGAGAAGACTCAGACACTGATTACAAATGAGAATCACTAACAAAATATTTTTAACTTAGTTGAACTATTGCAAAGCACCAGCACCATTATGCAATTAAACACATTATATTCAATAAAAGTTATTTTGTTGTTTCTCCAAATTCCTATGTGATACAAGTAGTCTGAAATAATATTTGTGTTCATTTTCAGGCAGCCTATCATAAGCAAAAAAAAAATTCTGAGGAAGCAAAACTTTTGAAAAAAATTGTTGTCCAGTTTTATAAGAGGATACCAAAAGCTTATTCAGATATATAAAGAGTAAAAGAGGTGAGAGTGGATATTGAACCACTGGAAAATGATGCTGGAGATGTAGTAATGGGGTGGGGAAAAATAAATATTGTATGAACGGTAAGTATTTTGCATCAGTGTTGAAGACACTAGCAGTATATCAAAAGTTCCAGAGTGTCAGGGGGTAGGGAGTGTAGATGCCCTTACTAAGGAGAAAGTGCTTCAGAAACTAAAATATCTGAAGGCAGATAAGTCACCTGGACCAGATGGACAACGCTTCTGAAAGAGGTGGCTGAATAGACTGTGGAGGCATTAGTATCGATCTTTCAGGAATCACTAGATTCTGCAATGGTTCCGGAACACTGGGAAAATTGCAAATGTCACTTCACTCTTTCAGAAGGGAGGAAGGTAAAATAAAGAAAATTATAGGCCAGTTGTCCTGACTTCATTGGCTGGGAAGGTGATGGAGTCTATTAGTAATGATGAGGCGATTGATAAAGTAGGCCAAAGTCAGCATGGTTTCCTTAAGAGGAAATCTTGCCAGACAGATCTTTTGGAATTCTTTGAGGAAATAATGGACAGGATAGATAAGATAGTCAGTGGATGTTATCTTGGATTTTCTAAAGGTCTTTGACAAGGCCTACTCATGAGGCTGCTTAACAAGATGAGTTCATTGTATTATAGGAAAGATATTTGTATGGATTCGCTGATTGACGGGAGGTAAAGAGCTGGAATAAAGGAGCTCTATTCTGATAGGCTGGTGATGACAAGTGATGGTCTACAGGGGTTGGCTTATATGTCAATGATTTGGATACTGAAATTTATGGCTTCATGGCCAAGTTTGTAGACAATATGAAGATGAGTAGAGGAGCAGGTGGTATTGAGGAAGCAGAGAGTCTACAGAAGGATTTGGGAGAATGGGCACAGAACTGGCAGATGGAATATAGTGTAGGGAAGTATATGGTCATGCACTTTGGTAGAAGAAATAAAGGTGTAGACCAGTGATTCCCAATGAGGGCTGTACCACCCCCAGGTGGGCAGTTACATGTTCTAAGTGGGCTTTAGGGGAAATACAAAGCGATACTTCACTACCAGATGAACTCACCATCTTCTATGCCACTTTGAAAGAGAGAATATAAGTACAGCTGTAAAGATCCCTGCTGCACTTGATAACCCTGTGATCTCTGACTCAAAAGCTGATGTAAGACTGTCTTTAAAGAGTGAACCCTCACAAGGTGGAAGGTCCTGATGGAGTACCTGGTAAGGATCCGAAAACCTGTGCCAACCAACTGACGGCAATATTCAAGGACATTTTCAACCTCGCACTGCTATGGGCAGAAGTTCCCACTTGCTTCAAAAAGACAATTATACCAGTGCCTAAGAAGAATAATGTGAAAACATGAGGAAATCTGCATATGCTGGAAAGTTAAACAACACACACAAAATGCTGGTGGAACACAGCAGGCCAGGCAGTATCTATAAGGAGAAGCACTGTTGACGTTTCGGGTCGAGACCCTTCATCAGGACTAACTGAAAGGAAAGATAGTAAGAGATTTGAAAATATTGAGGGGAGGGGGAAATGCGAAATGATAAGAGAAGACCAGAGAGGGTGAGATGAAGCTAAGAGCTGGAAAGGTGATTGGCAAAAGTGATACAGAGCTGGAGAAGGCAAAGGATCATGGGACCGGAGGCCTCGGGAGAAAGAAAGTGGGGGGGGAAGCACTAGAGGGAGATGGAGAACAGGCAGAGTGATGGGCAAAAAGAGAGAAAAAAAACAAACAACTAAATATGTCAGGGATGGGGTAAGAAGGGGAGGAGAGGCATTAACGGAAGTTAGAGAAGTCAATGTTCATGCCATCAGGTTGGAGGTTACCCAGATGGAATATCAGGTGTTGTTCCTCCAACCTGAGTTTGGCTTCATCTTGACAGTAGAGGAGGCCATGGATAGACATATCAGAATGGGAATGGGACTTGGAATTAAAACGTGTGGCCACTGGGAGATCCTGCTTTTTCTGGCGGACAGAGTGTAGGTGTTTAGCGAAACAGTCTCCCAGTCTGCGTCGGGTCTCACCAATATATAAAAGGCCACACCGGGAGCACCAGACGCAGTATACCACACCAGCCGACTCACAGGTGAAATGTCGCCTCACCTGGAAGGACTGTCTGGGGCCCAGAATGGTGGTGAGGGAGGAAGTGTAAGGGCCTTTTATATATTGGTGAGACCCAACGCAGACTGGGAGATTGTTTTGCTGAATACCTATGCTCGGTCCACCGGAGAAAGCAGGATGTGGCCAGGCAGAGCTCAAATACCATCTATAAATTTGCTGATGACTCAACCATTGTTGGTAGAATCTCAGAGAGGGCATACAGGAGTCCCGGATGGTAGTTTGCCTCCCTGGTGCCAGGGTCCAAGATGTTTCTGATTGCATCCAAGATATCCTGAAGTGGGAGGGTGAGGAGCCAGAGGTCGTGGTACATATAGGTACCAATGGCGTAGGAAGGAAAATGGAAGAGGTCCTGAAAGGAGAATATAGGCAGTTAGGATGCCAGTTGAGAAGAAGGACCACAAAGATAATAATCTCGGGATTACTGCGTGTGCCACACGACAGTGAGAGTTGGAATGGAATGAGATGGAGGATAAATGTGTGACTGAGGGATTGGAGCAGGGGGCAGGGATTCAAGTTTCTGGATCATTGGGACCTCTTTTGGGGCAGGTGTGACCTGTACAAAAAGGACAGGTTACACTTGAATCCTAGGGGGACCAATATCCTGACAGGAAGGTTTAATAGAGTTGTTAGGGAGGGTTTAAACTGATTTGGCAGGGGGAGGGGAACCAAAATGATAGAGCGGAAGAGAGGGAAAACAGAAATAGATCTAAGGTAGTGAGCAGTAAGGATGTCAGGAAGGACAGGCAGGTGATGGAGCAAATTTGCAGCCATTGGGTTAAGTTGCAGTACAATAAAGTTGCAGTGCAATCAAAGCAAAAAGTACCAAATACTGGACTTAAAGTGTTATACTTAAATGCATGCAGCATAAGGAATAAGGTGGATGATCCTGTTGTACAGTCACAGATTGGCAGGTATGATATTGTGGCCATCACTGAGACGTGGCTAAAGGATGCATGTCTCTGGGAGCTGAACGTCCAAGGATACACGGTGTATCAGAAGGATAGAGGGGGTGGCGTAGCTTTAATGGTAAGAAATGATATAAAATCATTGGAAAGACTTGACATAGGATCGGAAGGTACAGAATCTTTATGGATTGAGCTAAGAAATCGCAAGGGTAAAAGGACCCTGATGGCAGTTATCTACAGGCCTCCAAACAGCTGCAGTGATGTGGACTACAAATTACAACAGGAAATAGAAAAGGCTTGCGAGAAGGGCAGTGTTATGATAATTGTGGGGATTTTTACATGCAAGTGGATTGGGAAAATCAGGTCGGCACTGGATCTCAAGAGAGAAAATTTGTAGAATGTCTATGAGATGGCTTTTTAGAACAGCTTGTTGTTGAGCCCACTAGGGGATCGGCTGTACTGGATTGGGTATTGTGTAATGAACCAGAGGTGATTAGAGAGATAGAAGTGAAGGAACCCTTAGGAGGCAGTGATCACAACATGATTGAGTTCACTGTGAAATTTGAGAAAGAGAAGCCGAAATCCGATGTGTCAGAATTTCAGTGGAGTAAAGGAAATTACAGTGACATGAGAGAGGAACTGGCCAAGGTTGACTGGAAAGGAATACTAGTGGGAAGGATGGCAGAGCAACAGTGGCTGGAGTTTATGCGAGAAGTGAGGAAGGTGCAAGACAGATATATTCCAAAGAAGAAGAAATTTTCGAATGGAAAAAGTATGCAGGGAATTCCGGTGATGTCATCATCGAGAGTGGCAGCTTAAGTCACAAGCTCCTCCGGAAAAATGTGTATTAAGCCCCATTTACCCATCAAATATAATATTTTTCAAAAAATATTTGAACTCAAAACAGGGGCAAGAACGGGGAGAAGAAATGGAAATTTCAAAAGCGACACTGTGGAGCCTGCGTCCGAGAGGAGTGCAGCGAGTGGCTCGCCTACCCGACCGTGTGCTAGCGAGGCAGCTGCTGGGCCTCATTGAGACGAAGCGGCGAATGTCTTTGAAATCCTGAAAGAAATAATGGAGGTCCAGAAAGATATAAAGTAGCAGCTCCATGATATTAAGGCAGAGCTTGCCAGCATTAATCAAAAAATAGTGGTGGCAGAGACTCGCATTGAGAAGGTGGAAGATTGCATTCAAAACATGGAATGGATACTGAGTAAGACAATAAAAATCATACATCACCAAGAAGGTAAACTGCTTGACCTGGAAGGAAGATCACGGTGGAAAAATATCAGAATCAACAACGTTCGGTCTATGACGGAGTTTGTCAGAAAGTTACTACGGGTCGTGCTGGAGCTTTCCCCGGCTATGAAGCTGGAAGTCAAAAGAGCACACCGCGTGCTTGTTCCAAAACCTACCGTGGATAGAAAGCCACGATCAATTATAATTAAATTCCTTCAGTACAGCACCAAGGTGGAGATTCTACGAAGGACCTGGGGTAAGAAGAGAGTGTTTTTAGAGGATAAATTAATATATTTCGACGAAGATTACCCCACCCTCCCCCCGTGGTCCTCCAGAAATGCAAAGAATACTCAGAAGTAAAGTGAGTATTAAAGCAAAATAAGATTAGATTTCAAACTCCATACCCTGCTAAACTTCGAGTGTTTTATGACAACTGGACGCAGTTGTACCAGACAGTGGAAGAGGCAACTACAGACATGAAGGCCAGAGGGTTGCCTGTCAGCATGATCAAAACAAAAAAAAAGCCTGGCTGAGGAATTGTCCCGCTCGGCTTGGGAAATAGTGCGAGAAACGAGAAGGCAGGAGACGGGAAAAGGCCGAGAGAAACATATCAGGAAGAGACCGGGAGTTTCCCAATGACAGTCCTCACCCCCTTCAGAAGAGTCATAAGGTTTGGCTAACTTTAAAAATGTTGAGAAGCTAAACAGAAGCAAAAGTACACGGTGATATACCTATCTCAAGAAATACTTATTATAGTGTGGATTTTATATTACTTAGTTATTATTCTTTATTCTCTCACTTACTCCTTTTTCCCCACCAAAATGAGAATATATATGTGTGTGTGTGTGCATATATATATATATGTATGTATGTATATATAGGAGGAGTACACAAGGAAATCGTTTCTGTGTAATGGATTTTTTCACTGACTTTTATGATTACTGTGATGGGGGCCCTCAACACTCACAAGTAAGAGGGGTTATCCCCCACAGCTAGACATTTCCTCTAGCTCAACACAGGGTCATTTACCAGAGACCTCAGCCTTGGAATCTCACGTTAATTGCCATTTTTGTTATTATTTGAGTTTCTTGGCTCTTATTTGTTCAGGGAGTAGATCAATTAAGTTTTATTCTAATTTCAATGGTACATTGACAGAGAAATACAGATGGCTAAGGACAAGGTAAAATTCACTTATTTTAATGTAAATGGGCTATTAAATCCAATCAAATGTAAGAGAATTTTATCCAAAATGAAAAAAAGAACAAGCCCATGTAGTATATTTACAGGAAACTCATTTAAGTGATAAGAAGCATAAAAAATAAAGAGGGTGGGCTTCACTAATCTCTTTTTCTCCTCATATAAATCAGGACATAGGAGACGAGTTGCTATTCTTATCTCAAGTAAGCTAAACTTTGAAAAAATATTCGAAATGGGAGATAAAGAAGGCAGATATATTCTGGTAAGGGGGAATATAGATGGCAATTCAGTTACTCTATTGAATATATACGCACCCCCGGGAAGTGATATTGGTTTCTTTCAGAAAATTACTGATATTATGGTAGCGGAAACAGAAGGTCTCCTGATATGTGGGGGAGACTTAAATTTACAATTACAACCAAACTTAGACTCTTCCAATAGAAAAACCCATGAAACAAAATCTTTACATAAGAAAGTTAATACACTTTTTGAGGATGTTGGTTTAAATGATATATGGAGGGACCTTTTCCCTGACAGAAGGGATTACACTCATTATTCTGCTCCACATTTTGTATATACAAGAATAGACTATTTCATAACATTTGGAAAAGACGAAGACAGAATAAACACCTGTGGAATTGGGACAATAGATGTAAGTGACCATGCACCTATACAATTATCTGGTGATTTTGACCTACAACCAAAGAATACTATTTGGAAACTAAATTCAAGTCTACTCAATGATCCGTACTTTAAGGAACAAATTAAAAAAGAAATTGGTCTCTTCTTAGAATTTAATGATAATGGAGAGGTTTCACCTCCCATTTTATGGGATACTCTGAAGGTGGTCTTAAGAGGGAAAATTATAGCGATATCTTCATAAAAGAAAAAATAAGGAATAAAACATTAGAGGAATTACAAAATAGGCTGAAGGAACTAGAGAAAAAACACAAATTGAATTTGGCACAGGATGTATTTGGGGAAATTAAAAGAATTAGGAATGAAATAAATAATTTGGCTATGTAAGAAATCAGGAAAAACTTAATGTTTCTGAAACAGAGACATTATGAAAGTGGATCGAAATCTATGAAAATACTGGTGTGGAAACTGAAAAAAAAAGATAGCAGAAAATACAATTCATAGAATTAGGGACCCAAAAATGAAAATGATAAAAAATAAGCTAAGTGAAATTCAAGAAGCTTTTGAAGTGTTTTATAAAACGCTATGTTCCAAAGTTCCGGGGGAAGCATAACCCAAATTGACACCTTCTTGAATTTTCTAGAGTTACCCACTTTAAGCGAAGAACAAAATAGAACGATAGCTGCTGACATAACTGAAGTTGAATTAAAAGCTGCAATTAGTAGGCTTAAATTAAGCAAATCACCAGGATCAGATGGGTATACAAAGAGTGGCAGAGTGGTACAAAGAATTTTAAAATGAGTTAATTCATGTTTTACTCCCCATATTGAACTGGGCTCTAAAAACTGCACAAATGCCACCCAGTTGGAAGGAAGCGATAATCTCAGCTATACCGAAAGAAGGCAAGGATACAGTGGAATGCGGGTCATTTAGACCAATATCCGTTCTTAATGTAGATGATAAGTTATTTACCTCCATCATGGCCAAACGATTAGAGGAGTTTCTACCCATACTGATGCGTAATGATCAGACAGGTTTTATACGACAATGCCAGACTCAAGACAACATACGAAGGACACTTCACATTATGGATCATATACAAAAAAATAAAATTGAAGCAATAGTGATAAGCGTGGACACTGAAAAAGCATTTGATTCGGTTAATTGGAATTTTCTTTACACAGTTTTACATAGATTTGGTTTCCAAAACACAATTATTAAAACTATACAGACTATATGACAATCCTACTGCTAGGATTAAAATCAATGGATATTTATCAAATAGTCTTACCCTAGAAAGGGGCACGAGACAGGGTTGTGCATGGTCACCACTACTCTTCGTGCTATATCTGGAACCATTAGCTCAATACGTCAGACAAAATGAAGATATCAGGGGAATTACTATTAAAGGGACAGAGCATAAATTAGCTTGTTATGCAGATGACATTTTAATCTATCTAGGACAACCAACATACTCTTTACCTAAATTGATTCAATCCTTTGAACAATATGGTCAATTATCAGGATACAAGATCAACATAGATAAAACCCAATTACTTTCATATTGCTATAGCCCACCAAGAGAAATTGAAAGTCAATACCCTTGGGCATGGCACACAGAGTCTTTCAAATATTTGGGCATCATTATGCCAGAAGATTAGGCAAAATTATCAGAATGTAATTATCAGCCTTTATATAAAAAATTAAGGAAGATGTGGCAAGATGGAACTTGATACCTTTTTTCAGTCTCAGTTTAAGGATTGAGTCTATTAAAATGAATATACTGCCCAGACTGTTATATCTCTTTCAGACCCTATCAATAGAGATCAATCAAAATCAATTCAATGAATGGAACAAGATGCTATCAAGGTATATTTGGCAGGGTAAAAGGCCTAGAGTTCATCTCAAAACTTTGCAATTAGCAAAGGAAAAGGGGGGATGGGGCTTGCCTTCTATTAGAGATTATTATTTTGCAGCACAGTTGAGAGCTGTGATATATTGGCACAATGCATCAAATGACGCTCAATGGAAAAACATTGAGGAGCGGGTACTTCCCATCCCCATACAACCAATTTTGGCTGATAACAACCTGCAAAGGTACATAAATACTATTGATAACCCATGGGTGAAATTGACTCTTAAAATATGGAAAACCACTATAAAAGAATATAATCTAGAGGGAGATATTGCAATTCTTAAATGGTGTGCTTATGACTCTGATTTTACACCAAATAAATTGGATGCTAGATTTAAGGACTGGACAGCTAACAGAATAACAGCTCTTTGCAACATAATGAAAGAAGGAACACTGTTCATTTTTGAAATGCTTAAAGAGAAACACTTATTAGAAAAACAAGATTTTAATTGGTATTTACAGATGCGACAATATGTTAATAAGATGCTTAAAAATGTAACCAATACAAATACATGCTTGATAGAGCTCTTTAGAAAAGCATATAAATCAGATAATGGTAGTAGAATCATTTCAAGCATGTATAAGGGGTTGTCAAATCTTAAAACACATTCGACTTCATACATTAAAACAAAATGGGAGAAGGAAGGAGAGATAATTATATCTGAGGAAGAATGGACAATAATATGGAGGTATCAATGGAAGTGTACCAGTTCACAGAAATGGAGGGAGTTCGGATGGAAAATTTGATAAGATAATTTATTACACCCTCTCAGAAATCCCATTATGATAGTAACCTCCCTGTTTGCTGGAGAAATTGTGAATTGTGGAAATCAAAATGCAAATCATTATCATATTTTTTGGGACTGCCCTGTTATCAAAAACTATTGGAGGGGATACACAATGCCCTACAAGACATCTTTAAATGTGAAATACCCTTGGAGAGTAATACCATATATTTTGGATATATACCTCAAGAATGGTTGAAAAGAGATAAATATTTAATGAATATACTGTTGGTGGCTGGTAAAAAGACTCTTACTAGGAAATGGTTATCACAGGAGAGCCCAACTTTAAATACATGGATGGAAATTACAATGGACATTTACAAAATGGAGAAGATCTGTTAATCATAAGCTGGAACAATTGGATTCATACTGGGAAAAATGGTTTAACTACATAATGCTTCATAGGCCTGATTTTATTCTCTCAAATCAATGAATCTGTTGTAAAAAAAAGATCACTCCCTACTTGTACATAGTTCTTTCCTTTTGCTTGTTTTTTCTTTCCACTCTTTTCTATAAGTGTATACCCCAGATAAATACTTTGTGGAGATTTTGTGATATATATGATTATATATGATTATATCATATATATGTACAATGTCTGAAATACATCTTATGGAAATGTTTATTTGATGAACTTCAATAAAAAAATAAATTACAAAAAAAAAGGAAAAAGGATGCAATCGTGTCTGTTAAGAGAAGTCAAAGCCAAAGTAAAGGCAAAGGGGAGGGCATACAAGGAAGCAAAAATTAGTGGGAAGATGGGGGATTGGGAAGTTTTTAAAAGCTTACAAAAGGAAACTAAGAAGGTCATGAAGAGGGAAAAGATGAACTATCAAAGGAAGCTAGCAAATAATATCAAAGAGGATGCTAAAAGCTTTTTCAGGTATATAAAGAGTAAAAGACAGGTGAGAGTAGATATAGGACTGATAGGAAATGATGCTGGAGAAATTGTAATGGGAGATAAGGAGATGGCAGAGGAACTGAACGAGTATTTTGTATCAGTCTTCACTGAGGAAGACATCAGCAATATACCGGACATTCAAGGGTGTCAGGGACGAGAAATAAGCGCAGTCACAATTACAACAGAGACAGTACACAGGAAGCTGAATAGTTTAAGGGTTTATAAATCTTCTGGACTAGATGGAATGCACCCTCATGTTCTGAAGGAAGTGGCAGTGGAGATTGTGGAGGCATTAACAATGATCTTTCAAAAGTCGATAGATTCTGGCCTGGTTCCGGAGGACTGTAAGATTGCAAATGTCACTCCGCTATGTAAGAAGGGGGCAAGGAAGCAAAAAGGAACTTATAGACCTGTTAGTTTGACATCAGTGGTTGGGAAGTTGTTGGAGTCGATTGTCAAGGATGAGGTTACAGAGTACCTGGAGGCATATGACAAGATAGGCAGAACTCAGCATGGTTTCCTTAAAGGAAAATCCTGCCTGACAAACTGAGTGTAATTTTTTGAGGAAATTACAAGTAGGCTAGTTAAGGGAGATGCAGTGGATGTTGTGTATTTGGATTTTCAGAAAGCCTTTGACAAGGTGCCGCACATGAGGCTGCTAAACAAGATAAGAGTCCATGGCATTAAAGGAAAGTTACATACATGGATAGAGCACTGGCTGATTGGCAGGAAAAAGAGAGTGGGAATAGAGGGATCCCATTCTGGTTGACTGCCGGTTACCAGTGGTGTTCCACAGGGATCCGTGCTGGGGCCGCTTACTTTTACGTTGTATACCAACAATTTGGATTATAGAATAGATGGCTTTGTGGCTAAGTTTGATTATGATACAAAGATAGGTGGAGGGGCCGGTAGTGCTGAGATAACAGAGAGTCTGCAGAGAGACTTGGATAGACTGGGGGATTGGGCAAAGAAGTGGCAAGTGAATTACAATGTCGGAAAGTGTATGGTCTTGCACTTTGGTAAAAGAAATAAACAGGCAGACTATTATTTAAATGGGGAGAGAATTCAAAGTTCTGAGATGCAACAGGACTTGGGTGTCCTCGTGCAGGATACCCTTAAGGTTAACCTCCAGGTTGAGTATTTAAGAAGGGATGTACTGACATTGGAGAAGGTTCATAGAAGATTCACTAGAATGATTCCAGGAATGAAAAGGTTAACATATGAGGAATGTTTGACCGCTCTTGGACTGTACTCCTCAGAGTTTAGAAGAATGAGGGGGGACTTCATTGAAACATTTCGAATGTTGAAAGGCATGGATAGAGTGGTTGTGGCAAAGTTTTTTCCCATGGTGGGGGAGTCTGGTACGAGAGGACATGACTTGAGGATTGCAGGGCGCCCATTCAGAACAGAGATGCGAAAAAAAATTTTAGCCAGAGGGTGGTGAATCTATGGAATTTGTTTTCACAGGCGGCAGTGGAGGCTAAGTCATTGGGTGTATTTAAGGCAGAGATTGATAGGTATCTGAGTAGTCAGGGCATCAAAGATTATGGTGAGAAGGCAGGAGAATGGGACTAAAGGAGAGATTGGATCAGCTCATGAAGAAATGGCAGAGCAGACTCGATGGGCTGAATGGCTGACTTCTGCTCCTATGTCTTATGGTCTAAACTATTTAATCTCCAATGTGGTATCAGACAAGTATGCCCTTTGAGTCCTTTGCTTTTTAATTTGGCTTTAGAACCTTTAGCCATCACGTTTTGTGAATCCATTGACGTCTCGGGTATTTTAAGGAGGGGTATCACTCATAAGTTGTCACTTTATGCTGTTCTACATCACTAATGTGGAGTCCTCTCTACCCGCAGTACTTTCTTTACTTTCTGAATTTAGTCAGTTCTCAGAATATAAACTTAATCTTCATAAGAGTGAACTTTTTCCTTTGAATAATTTGGTATCAGTCAACTCTGACCTTCCTTTTAAAATTGTAAGAAATCAGTTTACTTATTTGGGTATAACAATTACTAGGAATTATAAATTTCTTTTTAAAGAGAACTTTATCACTCTTTTGGAATATGTTAAGAAGATACTATCAAACTGGTCTCCCCTTTCTTTATCGCTGATTGGATGTATCAATTCTATTAAAATGAATATATTGCCTAAATGTTTTTATTTATTTCAAGCCCTACCTGTTTTTATTCCTAAATCCTTTTTTGTCTCTTTAGACTCCATTATATCTTCTTACTTATGGAAGAATAACCCCTCCAATTAAACAAAGTTCATCTTCAGAAAACTAAAAGAAATGGGAGATTAACCCTACCCAATTTTAGGTTTAACTACTGGGCAGTCAACATACGCTACCTTATGTTTTGATTATATTATATTAATTGTGATGACTGCCCAGTTTGGGTTTCTTCAGAAGTTAATTCTGTTAATAAATTTTCTATTATTTCTCTTCTTGATTCTTTAATTCCTCTATCCTTAAGTAATTTGACTGATAATTATGTAGTTAAACATTCTTTGAGGATTAGGTTATAATTTAGAAAATTCTTTGGGATATTTGGTTTTTCACTCTTTAGTCTCATTTTTTCTAATTATTTTTTAAACATTCTTTAAAGAGAGGAATAGAGTAGGTATTAAATGTTTTCAGGATCTGTTTGTTGGAGGTAGTCTTTCCTCATTTGTTAAACTGTCTATTAAATATAATCTTCGTAAAGCTCACTTTTTTAGATATTTACAAATTAGAGACTTCTTGCGTTCTCACTTCATACATTTCCTAAAGGTCCAGGTAAGGATTTAATTGATACCAATTTTTACTCTGAAACCTTTTCGTAATGGATCTATTTCCAATCTTTATAGTATGTTGTTGGCAATGAGAAACATTTCATTAGACAAAATTAAAAATCTCAGGCAACAAGACCTACAGATTTCAACTGATGAGGATACTTGGAATGAAATTTTTAAACTTGTTCACACCTCTTTGTTCTGTGCACGTCACTCTCTTTTACAATTTAAAGTGGTTCATAGAGCCTATATGAGTAAAGATAAGCTCTCTTGTTTTTATTAATATTTTTCTCCATGCTGTAATAGGTGTAATGTCGAAGAGGCCTCTCTAATTCATATGTTTTGGTCCTGCCCGCGGCTTGATAAATTTTGGAAAGAAGTATTTCAAACCTTCTCGGAGCTTTTTAAAGTAAACTTTAAACCCAACCCTCTGACTGCCTTTTTTGGCATCGCTGGAAGAAATTATTTTACTCTTAAGCTGAATGATCTGCATATTTTGGCTTTTATTTCTCTTTTAGCCAGAAGAATTTTGTTGCTTAAATGGGAAGATGCTGCTCCGCCTACTCATGCCCATTGGTTGATTGATATTATGTCATGTTTAAATCTAGAGAAGATTAAGTCCTCTATTCCTATACTAGACAAAAAATTTTCACATTATGGGGACCTTTTCAATATCTTTGACTTGTTCCGCAATAATAATAACTACTATATGTTTAAATTTACGACTATACGTCCAAGATTTTTTTTCTTTTCTTTTAACCAAACAGCTGTTTTTTTCTCTTTTTTTTGTTACGGGGGTTTGATTTTGCTTCAGATTAGAATAAAATATACCTTTTCAATACTATGGTTAACTTACTATACTTAGATATGGGGCATTTCAACCTTGTTTCTGTTTCCATAATATCATAAAGTATTTTGTATTGGTCTATGCAAATAATTAATAAAAATAGTGAAAAAGAAATGAATCATGAGATGACTAACTACCAGCATGTTTTTCTTCGGAAGGAGGAGAGTTGCTAGTTTTTAAAAACAGTGTAGTGCATATTTTTTTCTTTGCAAGACTAGTGAGATGTTAAAGTTTTATTTTAAAAAGGGCAGAAACTGGAAAAGGTGTTCATGGGTTTATAAACAGTCAATGAAGGGTGGAGATAATAAATATATGAACAGAAGCAGAAAAATTGATATATTTGATTGCACAACAGATAACTGGTTGATGTATATAATGAGTTGAGAAATATTTTGAAGCAAATGAAGTAGCTAATGAAAAAATATATGACAAAATAACAAAAATAAATGGACTGCACAGGGAAGAGAAAGAGATAAAAAGTCTAGTTGCAGCTCAAATCTGTGTGCTGCTGATGAAAATCTAACAATGATGAGAATGACATAGGACTGAGTAACCTTGAGATTTACAATATGAAAACTAACAAGAGACAAACAATATGGCTCGCACCTGAATTGAATTCCACAAAATTAGTTTGAATAGCAGTTCAAATATACTGTACTGAAGCCTGCAGATATCTAACTAGGAATCTATAGTGGAAAAAAAGATAACTCCTGTGGGAATGATATTCATAACAGCAAGTACAACAATTAACAATACACACTGGGCTTGATTATGGTAAAGCAGGAGGTACAGCATTGTGGGGTCATAATTGGCTGAGCCAACTACAACTTGACTGGAATCTATTTGCATGCCGCTTCTCCTGCAATAGTCGGCTGGAAGTGAATTCAGAAAGGTACTGGATGATGCCACAGCATGTTCATGGAATGCATTGGAAAACTCAAACCTATTAAAGGTAAAATAATGCCACACCCAAGTTTTACAAAACCAGTCTGGTTCCTTATACTGGTGTCCCCCCCTTTACAAAGGTAGAGCATTCCTATGAAATCCTTCTTAAGCCAAAATAGCATAAAGCGAAGAACCATTTATTTATATGGGAAAATTTTTCTTGAAAGCAAAAATCCGCCTTGTAATGCAAAAACAGGTTGCTAATGTAGGTCTTTTGTAAAAGCAAAATGGCATAAAGCGAACATTCATAAAGCTAGGGACACCTGTACCATCCGTGATTAGTCACCAGTGATCCACTTCACATGGAGGGCTAAGGAATTCTTTCCAAGGTTGAGTGAAGCCTATGGGTGACACCAGTGGTCTCAGTAGACAATAGACAGTAGGTCCAGGAGTAGGTGCTTCTAGCCAGCACCGCCATTCACTGTGATCATGGCTGATCATACACAATCAGTACCCCGTTCCTGCCCTCTCCCCATGTCCCTTGACCCCGCTATCTATAAGAGCTCTATCTAACTCTCTCTTGAATGCATCCAGAGACATGGCCTCTACTGCCTTCTGGGGCAGAGCATTCCACATATCCACCACTCTCTGGGTGAAAAAGTTTTTCTGCATCTCTGTTCTAAATGGTTGACCCCTTATTCTTAAACTGTGCCCTCTAGTTCTGGACTCACCCATCAGCAGGAACATGCTTCCTGCCTCCAGTGTGTCCAATCCCTTAATAATCTTATATGTTTCAATCAGATTCTCTCTCATCCTTCTAAATTCCAGTGTATACAAGCCCAGTTGCTCCAATCTTTCAACATATGACAGTTCCGCCATTCCGGGAATTAACCTTGTGAACCTACACTACACTCCCTCAATAGCAAGAATGTCTTTCCTCAAATTTGGAGACCAAAACTGCACACAATATTCCAGATGGGGCCTTATCGGGGCCCTGTACAGTTGCAGAAGGACCTCTTTACTCCTATCCTCAATTCCTCTTGTTATAAAGGCCAGCATGCCATTAGCTTTCTTCACTGCCTGCTGTACCTGCACACTTGTTTTCATTGACTGATGTACAAGAACACCTAGATCTTGTTGTACTTCCCCTTTTCCCAACTTGACTCCATTTAGATAGTAATCTGCCTTCCTGTTCTTACCACCAAAGTGGATAACCTCACATTTATCCACATTAAACTGCATCTGCCATACATTTGCCCACTCACCCAACCTGTCCTGCATTCTGTCCTGTCCTGCACCCACCCTGCATTCTCATAACATCCTCCTGACATTTCACACTGCCACCCAGCTTTGTGTCATCGGCAAATTTGCTAATGTTACTTTTAATCCCTTCATCTAAATCATTAATGTATATTGTAAACAGCTGCAGTCTCAGCACTGAACCTTGCGGTACCCCACTAGTCACAGCCTGCCATTCCGAAAGGGACCCGTTGATCACTACTCTTTGTTTCCTGTCAGCCAGCCAATTTTCAATCCATGTCAGTACTCTACCCCCAATACCATGTGCCCTAATTTTGCCCACTAATCTCCTATGCGAGACTTTATCAAAAGCTTTCTGGAAGTCCAGGTAGACTACATCCACTGGCTCTCCCTTATCCATTTTCATAGTTACATCCTCAAAAAACTCCAGAAGATTAGTCAAGCATGATTTTCCCTTCATAAATCCATGCTGACTCGGACTGAACCTTCAACTGCTATCCAAATGTGTCATAATTTCCTCTCTTATAATTGACGCCTGCATTTTTCCCACGACTGACGTCAGGCTAACCGGTCTATAATTCCCTGTTTTCTTTCTCCCTCCTTTCTTGAAAAGTGGGACAACATTAGCCACCCTCCAATCAGCAGGAACTGTTCCTGAATCTATAGAACATTGGAAAATGATTACCAATGCTTCCACGATTTCTAGAGCTACCTCTTTAAGTACCCTGAGATGCAGACCATCAGGTCCCGGGGACTTATCAGCCTTCAGACTCAACAGTCTATCCAACGCCGTTACTTGCCTAATATAAATTTCCTTCAGTTCATCCTTTACCCTAGTTCCTTTGGCCACTATTGCATCTGGGAGATTGTTTGTGTCTTCCCTGGTGAAGACAGATCCAATGTACCGGTTCAGCTTATCTGCCATTTCCTTGTTCCCCATAATAAATTCACCCGTTTCTGTCTTCAATGGCCCAATGTTGGTCTTAACTATTTTTTTGCTATTCACATACCTAAAGAAGCTTTTACTATCCTCCTTTATCCTTTATCCTCAGTAGCCAAGAAGGATGTGTCTGTCTGTCAGGATCTGTGATTTTAAGGTCACCATCAACCCAGTACTGAAAGTAGATCAATGGTTTCTGCTCAGGATAGAGGATATATTTGCAAACCTTTTTAGAGAGAAACATTTCAGCAAAGTTGGCTTAGCTGAGGCCTGGAAAGTCCAAAGTGTTTCTCACCATAAACATTCACTATAGTCATCTTAGTATCATGGCTGCAGAAAAGGAGGAAGTCATAGAGGTGTTGTCTATGGATTCTCTGTGGGAGGAAGTTAGTAATAGGAAGGAGTCAATATCTCTACTGAGTGATTTTATAGACCACCCGATAGTTACAGGGACATCGAGGAGCAGATAGGGAGACAGATTCTGGAAAGGAGTAATAATAACAGGGTTGTTGTGGTGGGAGATTTTAATTTCCCAAATATTGGTGGGCATCTCCCTAGACCAGGGGTCGGCAACCCACGGCTCTGGAGCCACATGTGGCTCTTTCATCTCTGTGCTGCGGCTCCCTGTGGCTTTGGAAAATCAATGATGAGTATTTAATTAAAATGTATTTTATGTTAGTTTGTTAGTTTTTGAAATGTAATTCTAAATTTGAAGATTATGGTGATCTTGTACAATCTAAATAAAACATTGTGGTGACCCATTTCCTGGCACATCTGAACCGGCTCACAATTTGCCAGCGTTCCGGCTAAGGGTGATAGCCTACCGGGGTTTGTGAGTACGTGTCTTTTGGAGCATCCACCCCACGGGGGGCAGGTTGAGAGAGGCTTAAAAGCAAGGCTGTGTAGTTCGAATAAAGTTATCTTTGACTGCAGTTTAACCACTCCGTGTCGTTATTTTAGCGCTGTGTGTAGCACACCGCTACAATGTGTTTTTATCGCTATTAATATACGTCACCACTGCCAATGCCTGACACCCGCCAGTGTGCGATTTCTTTTAATTTTTCGATCCAAGGTAGGCTAACGATGTAGTAACCTTCAACCCAACGTCTTTTTTTCGGAGTTCAACATGTTTTTGTTGCATGCAGAAATGTAATTTTGTTTGCTCTGCAGGAGTTCATCGATTTCATAACTGCAACACATTATAGTTTGTTTATACATAGCATAAAGGCAAAAAAAAAACGTTGTATGCAGTGTTATTTCATTTTAAATGTCAAACGGGTTTTGTGGCTCCCAGTGTTTTCTTTTCTGTGGGAAGTGGGTCCATTTGGCTCTTTCAGTGGTAAGGGTTGCCGACCCCTGCCCTAGAGTGAGGGGTTTAGATGGGGTGGAGTTTGTTAGGTGTGTTCAGGAAGGTTTCCTGTCACAATATGTGGATAAGCTTACAAGAGGAGAGGCTGTACTTGATCTGGTATTGGGAAATGAACCTGGTCAGGGGTCAGGTTTCTCAGCAGGAGAGCATTTTAGAGATGGCAATCACAATTCTATTCCCTGTACCATAGCATTGGAGAGATATAGGAACAGACAAGTTAGGGAAACGTTTCATTGGAGTAAGGGGAAATATTAGGCTATCAGGCAGGAACTTGGAAGCATAAATTGGAAACAGTTGTTCTCAGGGAAACTGACAGAAGAAATGTGGCAAGTGTTCAGGGGATATTTGCAAGGGGTTCTGCGTGGATACGTTCCAATGAGTCAGAGGAAGGACGGAAGGGTACAGGAAGCGTGGTGTACAAAGTCTGTTGTAAATCTAGTCAAGAAGAAGAGGAGAGCTTACAAAAGGTTCAAAAAACTAGGTGATAATAGAGAACTAGAAGATTATAAGGCTAGCAGGAAGGAGCTTCAGAATGAAATTAGGACAGCCAGATGGGCCATGAGAAGGCATTGGCAGACAGGATTAAGGAAAACCCCAAGGCATTCTACAAGTATGTGAAAAGCAAGAGGATAGGACGTGAGAGAATAGGACCAATCAAGTGTGACAGTGGGAAAGTGAGTATGGAACCAAAGGAGATGGCAGAAGTACTTAATGAATACTTGGATCTTGGTGATTGTAGTGATGACTTGCAGCAGACTGAAAAGCTTGAGCATGTAGAGATTAAGGAAGAGGATGTGCTGGAGCTTTTGGAAAGCATTAAGTTGGATAGGTCACCGGTACCAGATGGGATGTACCCCAAGCTACTGTGGGAAGCGAGGGAAGAAATTGCTGAACATCCAGCTATGATCTTTGTATCATCAATGAGGACAGGAGAGGTTCCAGAGGATTGGAGGGTTGAGGGTGATGTTCCCTTATTCAAGAAAGGGAGTAGAGATAGCCCAGGAAATTATAGACCAGTGAGTTTTACTTCAGTGGTTGGTAAGTTGATGGAGAAGATCCTGAGAGGCAGGATTTATGAACATTTGAGGAGGTATAATATGATTAGGAATAGTCAACATGGCTTTATCAAAGGGAGGTCATGCCTTACGAGCCTGATTGAATTTTTTGAGGATGTGACTGAGCACATTGATGAAGGTAGAGCCATAGATGTAATGTATATGGATTACAGCAAGGCATTTGAGAAGGTACCCCATGCAAGGCTTTTTGAATAAGTGAGGAGGCATGGGATCCAAAGGGACATTGCTTTGTGGATCCAGAACTGGCTTGCCCACAGAAGGCAAAGAGTGGTTGTGGATGGATCATATTCTGCATGGAGGTCAGTGACTAGTGGTGTGCCTCAGGGATCTGTTCTGGGACCCCTACTGTTTGTGATTTTTATAAATGATCTGGACAAGGAAGTGGAGGGATGGGTTAGTAAATCTGCTGATGAAGCAAATGTTGGGGATGATGTGGATAGTGTGGAGGGCTGTCAGAGGTTGCAGTGGGACATTGATAGAATGCAAAACTGGGCTGAGAAGTGGCAGATGGAGGTCAACCCAGATTAATGTGAAGTGGTTCATTTTGGTAAGTCAAATATGATGGCAGAATATAGTATTAATGGCATGAGTGCTGGCAATGTGGAGGATCAGAGGGATTTTGGGGTCCAAGTCCATAGGACACTCAAAGCTGCTCTGCACGTTGACTGTGTGGTTAACCATATATAACCTATAACAATTACAGCACAGAAACAGGCCATCTCGGCCCTTCTAGTCCGTGCCGAACACTTACTCTCACCTAGTCCCACCTACCTGCATTCAGCCCATAACCCTTTCCTGTCCATATATCTATCCAATTCTTTTAAAATGAAAAAAATCAAACCTGTCTCTACCACTTCTACCGGAAGCTCGTTCCACACAGCTACCACTGTGAAGGCATACCGTGCATTGGGTTTCATCAATCGTGTTTAAGAGCCAAGAGGTAATGTTGCAGCTATATAGGACCCTGGTCAGACTACACTTGGAGTACTGTGCTCTGTTCTGGTCACCTCAATACAGGAAGGATGTGGAAACCATAGAAAGGGTGCAGAAGAGATTTACAAGGATGTTGCCTGGATTGGTGAGTATGCCATATGAGAATAGGTTGAGTGAACTTGGCCTTTTGTCCTTGGCGTGATGGAGGATGGGAGGTGACCCGATAGAGGTGTACAAGATAATGAATGTCATTGATCATGTGGATAGTTAGAGGCTTTTCCCCAGGGCTGAAATGGCTAGCACAAGAGGGCATAGTTCTAAAGTGCTTGGAAGTAGGTACAGAGATGTCAGGGGTAAGTTGTTTTTTTTAAATCAGAGAGTGGCGAGTGCATGGAATGGGCTGCCAGCAGCAGCGGTGGAGGTGGAAACAATAGAGTCTTTTAGGAGACTCCTGGATGAATACATGAAGCTTAGAAAAACAGAGAACTATGGGTAAGCCTAGGTAGTTCTAAGGCAAGGACAAGTTCAGCACAGCTTTGTGGGCTGAAGGGCCTGTATTGTGCTGTAGATTTTCTATGTTTCTATGTTTCTATTTTTGGAGTAGCATCTGCACCTGCACTCTGGCTGAAAGATGTGGACCCGGTGTTGCAAGGCTGTCCAGGCACTCTTGTTACTGGTGATGATGACAAGGAACATCTCCAACATCTCAAGGTAGTGTTAAAAGGTTAGAAGATGACAGGCTCAGGGCACAATGCAACAAGTGTGAATTCTTTAAACCAAGCATCATTTACAGTGATTACACCTTTGATGCATAAGGATTACACAAGTGTCCTGAGAAAATTCAAGCAGTGGTTGATGCCCCAAGGCGAAAGGACATGTCACAGTTGTAGCCCTTTTTAGGAATTGTCAATTACTCTGACAGGTTCCTGCCAAACCTAACTACTGTGCTCAATCCCTTGAACTCATTACTGCACATTGTTAAGAAATGGCAATGGTCAAAGCAGTATGAGGTGGCTTTCAAAAAGGTAAAGGCAATGGTGATGTCAGATACTGTACATTATGATCCACATCATCCAGTGAAGCTTGCCTGTGACATCTCATCTTATGGTATAGGTGCAGTCATGTCACATGTTATGAGTGATGGAAGAGAATGGCCCTTTGTAACATGTTTCCTTACTGCTGTAGAGAAAAATTATGTGCAGATTGACATTTCAACTAGTACTTCTATGGGAGAGATGTTGCCCTCATTACTGATTATAATTTACTAGTGTCTGTTACGTACCCGTGACGTGACAGTGGTGTACTTGTCACGTGACAGGTGTTGAAGCTATACTGGACTTGAGGTAATGGTCTTGTGATGGTAGAGTGATGTCATTTTCCCACCAGTAGAGGTCATGTGAGAGGTTTTTTTTTACAGGGTATAAAAGGAAGACTCCTCCCTGTGAGGAGGGGCAGTTCGTGGCTGGATTTGCCATGTTGACTTCATGCCACTGTGTGATTTAACGTTATGACACATTTTAGTTGAAAGATGAAGTTTTATCTAATGCCTAAAGTTTAAATGGTCATTGCCAGCAGTTTCTGTATAAAACTGCTAGTTGAGAATCAGTGGAGAGTGAAGATCAGAGTTCGGGAGTTAAAAGATCGAGTAGAATCGATTTCGATGGTGAAACAGGTTCGACCTTGTTTGATCCTCATTCGGAAGGAATTCATTGACTGTTCTTGTGTTAATCCCCGTGAATAATAGCAGAAAGGATTGGGAACAGTTTTGTAAAGGAAAGGTCAGTGCCTTTAAGCCGTTACATATCATCTTCGTAAAATTCTCCGTAGGAAAAGTAGTTTGACTGGGAATTGCAACAACACGACATGAAAGAGAATTTAAATCATCTTAAAAAGTCTGTCCCTTAAATGGACTGTGAGCATTTTGAACTTTTGCAATACTACTTTGAAGAACTGTTTTTGCAACATCGCTTTAAGAACTGTTTAAGCTTCCTTGCTTTAAGAACTGTTTAAGCTGCCGCACAGCAGCTGATTTCTAGTTACGTGAGTGGTTTGTTTACTTTTGGGGGGGTTTGTTTTCAGTGTTTAATAAATGTGTTATTTGTTATACAAACCCCTGCCTAACTCATATATTTATTGTTGCTTGAATCCGTAACAGTCTATTTTCAATCCACAGAAGGTGCTCCACTAACAACAGCAGCACGAATGCAGAGAGGGGCTCTGTTTCTTGGAGGACACAATTATACGATTGAATTCAAGAAGACATCTGATCATGGAAATACTGATGGATTCTCCTGAATATGCTTGGAAAAAGAAATGCCTGAAAAATTTACAAAAGAGGGCATTTCTCTTGATGTATTCTCCCTAATGCATATCAAAAGTTTCCCTATTATGGTGGAGATGATTAAGAGGAAAATGAGAAACAATCCCACACTGTTTCAGGTGTACACAGTCAGCTAAAATAGCTGGAACGTGCAGCAGAAATTCCAGTTCCCCCATTTTTACTAGCACCGGGATGAACTTGTTCTTGACAGGGGTTTCCTTATGTGAGGATTGAGAATTGTTGTACCATCCAAGTTGAGAGCTCAAGTGTTGGAAGAGCTACATGCCGATCATCTAGACACGGTCAAAATGAAAGTGTTGGGTCGAAACTGGGTCTGATGGCCTGAGATAGATCAGCACATCAAGCAGCTCACCACACACTGTTCAGGATGCCATCACAAAGAAGAAAGATATCCAGAATTGTCAGAACTATTTCCTGCGGTCCCAGAGTAAACTCCGACAACCACTATGGAGGTCGCCCCAGAACCAGAGATTGTTTCACAGCCAGAAGTCTCACCTGCCAAGCAGAGTGACCACCCCTCGCCCCCCCGTCAGAAATGACGTTATCCTCTAAGAGTAAGAACTCCTCCTCCCGCTTAAATCTATAGGTGTGAAAGGGACAATTTAAAATTTACTCTGCTGTGGATGTCTGTCTAGTAGTTGTATTATAAAGTATGTGCAAAATTCTTGGGCACTTACAAGGGGTGATTGATAAGTTCATGGCCTAAAGTAGGAGTCAATTTTAGAAAACCTAGCACATTTATTTTTCAACATAATCCCCTCCTACATTTACACACTTAGTCCAGCAGTCGTGGTAAGTTCGTGGCCTAAGGTAGAAGAAGATGAGTTACTAACCAAATTTGTTAAAATTTGTTTATTTGTTAATAAATTGTGTGTGTGTGTGTGTGTGTGTGTGTGTGTGTGTGTGTGTGTGTGTGTGTGTGTGTGTGTGTGTGTGTGTGTGTGTGAGAGAGAGAGAGAGAGAGAGAGAGGGAGAGAGACCAGTTGAAGTGCCTACAAAAGAAAACATGAAATTGGACATAAGCATGTTCAAATAATCACCATGGCTGCCAGTAGATTCAAGATTCAAAAATGTATAATGTGATTTCCAGTACACCTGTGTAAAACACAGTAATAAAAAACACAATAAATATATAAGATAGCTTACGAAAATTGTTTATATATATATAAAGTAACACTGGGTATAACAATGTCTGTACATAAGATGACTCTGACAGGAAATGACAATGTGATGGTCGTGGGAACGTTGATGCTTAGAGGATGGAGGTATTGCTTCGGGAAAAGTAATTCTGGTGTAGATTTTACGTAGTCTCCTCACTGATGGGAATGAGACAAATAGTCCTGAGCAGGGTCAGTGGGATCATTCATAATATGGCGGGCTTTTATCCAGCACCTTTCTGTATATATGTACTTGATGGCGGGTAGGCTAGTGATGCATTGGGCAGTCCTGACTACCCATTGTAGTCTCTTCCTGTCTGCCACCGTGCAGTGATGCAGCATGTTAGGATGTTCTCTACTGCGCATCTGTAGAGGGTCGTAAGTATTGATGTGCATAGTCCAGCTCTCTTCAACCTCCTCAGAAAGCAGAGGCATTGGTGAACTTTCTTGATTGAGCTCTGGGACCATGAAAGTTTGTGCAAGATGTACACTCCCAGGAGTTTGAAACTGCTCACAGTTTCATTGCTGTGCCACTGATGTAAAGAGGCACGTGAGTGTTGATGGTTAATAACCATCTCTTTGTCTTGTTGACAATGAGGGAGAGGTTATTTAGAGTTATAGAGTCATAAAGACGTACTACACAGAAGCAGGCCCTTTGGCTCATCTAGTCCATCCCAAAATAATTTTAACTGCCTGCTCCCATCAGTCTGCACCAGGACAATAGCCCTCCATACCCCTAATATCCACGTAGCTAACCAAACATTGAAATCAAGCTCGTATGCACCACTTGTGCTAGCAGCTCATTCCACACTCTCTCTACACTCTGAGTGAAGAAGTTTCCCCTCATGTTCCCCTTAAACTTGGCTTTCACCTTTAACCCACAACCTCTAGTTATAGTCCCATCCAACCTTAGTGGAAAAAGCCTGCTTGCATTTACCCTATCTATACCCCTCATAATCTTGTATACCTCTACGAAATCTCCTCGTAATCTCTATGTCCTAAGGAATGAATTCCTAACATTCAACCTTTCCTTATCTGGTCCTCCAGACCCAGCATAGTCCAACTCTCTTCAACTTCCTCAAGAAGTAGAGGCATTGGTGAGTTTCTTGATTGAGTTCTTGAAAGAGTCATTTTGTTCTGTACTCTTGCAACCTTAGTTACATCTTTCCTACAGGTAAGTGATCAAAACTGTACACATTCCTCCAAATTAGATCTCGCCACGTTTTGTACAACTTCAACATACTATCCCGTCTCCTGTACTTGATACATTGATTTATGAAGGCCAAAGTGCCAAAAGCTTTCTTAATGACCCTATCTACCTGTGATGACACTTTCAATGAATTATGGTCCTGTATTCCCAGATCCATTTGTTCTACCACATTCCTCAGTGCCCTACCATTCACTGTATAAGCCACCCCAGTTGGTCCGACCGAAGCTTGATGCTGATTCCTCTGCAAGCCATGAGAGCCTTCCTCTCTGTCCATTACACCTCCAATCCTGGTGTTATTAGCAAATTTGCTGATCCATTTAACCACACTATCATCTAGATCATTGCTGTAGATGAAAAGCAACAAGGGACCCAACACTGATCCCTGCTAGTTTAAGACTCCAGTTAACGAGACAACCATCTACTATCACTCTCTGGATTCTCCCACAAAGCCAATGTCTAATTCAATTGACTACCTCATCTTGAATGCCAAGCGACAAAACTTTCTTGACCAACCTCCCATGTGGGACTGTGTCAAATGCTTGTTAAAGTCCATGTAGACAACATCCACTGCCTTGTCCTCATCTATTTTCATGGAGACTTCCTCGAAAAACTCTATTAAGATTAATTAGACATGAGCTACCACACACAAAGCCATGCTGATTATTATTAATTAGTCCATATCTATCCAAACACTTATATCTGGTTCCGAGTAGAATACCTTCCAATAACTTTCCCACAACTGATGTCAGACTCACCGGACTATAATTTCCTACTTTAGGTTTAGTTTTTCTTAAACAGCAGAACAACATTTGGCTATCTTCCAATCCTCTGGCACCTCCTCTGTTGCTAAGGATGATTTCAATATCTCTGCTAGGGTTCTGGCATTTTCTGCACTTATCTCCCATAGGATCTGAGGAACAATTTGTCGGACCTAGGGGATGTATCCACCCTGATTTGCTTCAGGGCAGTAATCTCCTCTGTAATCTGTACAGGATCTATGAGGATGATGCCACTTTGCCTCACTATTATAGAATCTGTGTCTGGCTCCTGAGTAAAAACAGGTGTAAAAGAATGTAAGATCACTTCCATCTGTTTTGGCTCCACACATGGATTACCATTCTGATCTTCCAGAGGACCAGTTTTGACCCTAACAATCTTTTTGCTCTTAATACATGTATAGAATCCCTTAGTATTCTCTTTCACCTTGTCCGCTGGAACTACTTCATGCCTTCTTTTAGCCCTCCTGATTTCTTTCTTTAAGTCACAAACAAGAAAAAATCTGCAGAAGTTACAAATCCAAGCAACACATTCAAAATGCAGCAGGCCTTCTTTCTTTAAGTGTTCTCTTGCACTTCTTGTATCCTAGAAGCACCTCATTTGTATCTACCCATCTATACCTGCTATGCACCTCCTTTTTTACTCTTAACCAGGTCCTCAATATCTCTTGAAAACTAAGGTTCCCTACAATTGTTATCTTTACCTTTCATTCTGACAGGCATATACAAGATTTGAACTCTCAGAATTTCACTTTGAAGGCCTTCCACTTGCCAAGTACACCTTTGCTAGAAAACATCCTGTCCTAATCCACATTTGCCAGATCATTTCTGATACCATCAAAATCGGCCTTTCCCCAATTTAGAATCTCAACCCATCTTTTTTGCATATTTATTTTGAAACTAATGGCACTGTGATCACTAGTTGCAAAGTGTTCCCCCACACAAGCTTCTATCAGTTGCCCTGTCTCATTCCCTAATAGCAGATCTGGAAGCACACAGTCTCATTGAGACTTCTATGTACCGATTAAGGAAACTTGCCTGACAAACTCCATCCCATCTAATCCCTTTACAGTATGGGAGTCCCAGTCAATATTTGGAAAGTTAGAATCACCTACTGTAACAAAACAGCCTACGATCTCTCTACAAATTTGTTCCTCTACATCCCTCGAATTGTCAGGTGGTCTGTAATATGGCGCCATTAATGTGGTCATACCTTTCTTATTTCTAATTTCCACCCATAATGCCTCACTAGATGAGCACTAACGTGACATTTCTCTGTTGCCACCCTTTAATCCTTCCTGCTCTGTCATGTCTAAAACAACGAAACCCTGGAATATTGAACTGCTAGTCCTGTCCCTCCTGCAACCAAGTGCCACTAATAGCTACAGTATCATAATTCCAGGTGTTGATCTGGAATCATCCGCATTTCCTATGATACTTCTTTTTCTTATTAAATCTTTTTATTAATTTTAAACAAATATAAGTAAAACATCGAGTACAAAGAGCTTGAGAGTACATAATTAATAGGTTAAGGTACAAATACAAACAATTGATAATCTGCATATAATAACCTCCCAAACTCATAGTGGTTACTATGGAAAACTCATGGAAAAAATAAGAAACAAACCCAAAAAAAAAACAAAAAAAAAGAAGGCTTATTCAGAAAGTCAGAAGGCATGGGATCCAGGGAAGTTGGGCCACGTGGATTCAGAATTGGCTTGCCTGCAGAAAGCAGAGGGTCGTGGCAGAGAGAGTACATTCAGATTGGAGGGTTGTGACTGGTGTTGTCCCACAAGGATCTGTTCTGGGACCTCTACTTTTTGTGATTTTTATTAATGACCTGGATGTGGGGTTAGAAGGGTGGGTTAGCAAGTTTGCAGATGACACAAAGGTTGGTGGTGTTGAAGATGGTCAAAGATTGCAGAGAGACATTGATAGGATGCAGAAGTGGGCTGAGAAGTGGCAGATGGAGTTCAACCCGGAGAAGTGTGAGGTGGTACACTTTGGAAGGACAAACTCCAAGGCAGAGTATAAAGTAAATGGCATGATACTTGGTAGTGTGGAGGAGCAGAGGGATCTGGGGGTACAAGTCCACAGATCCCTGAAGGTTGCCTCATAGGTAGGTAGGGTAGTTAAGAAAGCTTATGGGGTGTTAGCTTTCATAAGTCAAGGTATAGAGTTTAAGAGATGCGATGTAATGATGCAGCTCTATAAAACTCTAGTTAGGCCACATTTGGAGTACTGTGTCCAGTTCTGGTTGCCTCAGTATAGGAAGGATGTGGAAGCATTGGAAAGGATACAGAGGAGATTTACCAGGATGCTGGTTTAGAGAGTATGGATTATGATCAGAGATTAAGGGAGCTAGGGCTTTACTCTTTGGAGAGAAGGAGGATGAGAGGAAACATGATAGAGGTGTACAAGATATTAAGAGGAGTAGACAAAGTGTACAGCCAGTGCCTCTTCCCCAGGGCACCACTGCTCAGTACAAGAGGACATGGTTTTAAGGTAAGGGGAGGGAAGTTCAAGGGTGATATTAGAAGAAGGTTTTTCACTCAGAGAATGGTTGGTGCGTGGAATGCACTGCCTGAGTCAGTGTTGGAGGAAGATACATTAGTGAAGTTTAAGAGACTACTAGGCAGGTATATGGAGGAAATTAAGGTAGGGGGTTATATGGGAGGCAGGGTTTGAGGGTCAGCACAACATTGTGGGCTGAAGGGCCTGTACTGTGCTGTACTGTTCTATGTTCTATGTTCTAAAACCCTAACCTAACCAACATGGACCATTGCATTATATCAAATATACACAAGTAGTGTCAATAACTCCGCACCTCTATCCAAATAATTAAAAATGATAAGAATAAGGTCATTTTAGCTCATATGAAAGAGTTGAATAAATGGTCTCCAAGTTTCTTCAAATTGAACTGAAAGGTCAAAGACAACACTTCTAATTTTTTCTGAACTCCAACAAGAAATAGTTTGAGAAAACCACTGAAATGTAATTGGAGGATTAATTTCTTTCCAGTTCAATAGAATAGATCTTCTAGCCATTAATGTGACAAATGCCCCAAACTGCCCTTTGAATAGTTGTCCAATAAATATAATTTGCCTAAAACTCATCTTTTTAGATACTTACAAGTTAGAAATTTCTTGAATAATATGTTACAGTCTTTTCCGACATTATGTTCAATGGATATTACGGAAAAAATCCTAGCTCTGAATCCTTGTCAGAAGGGTTTAGTAGCCATCATTTATAATATGATCATGAAAATACAGCCAGGGGTATCAGATAAAATTGAGAAGGACTGTCTTGTACCTACAGAGCAGTGGGAGAAAATTTTACGATTAGTTAATTCTTCTTCCATTTGGGCCAAACATGCCTTAATACAATTTAAGGTTGTACATAGGGCTGCTATGTCCAAGAACAAACTTGCTCAATTTTATTCTCATGTTAATCCAATCTATGACAGACATCATTCTGAAGTTGCTTAATTGACTCACATTTTTTGGTCTTGCCCCTGTTCGCAAAATTACTGGAAAGGTATTTTTGGTATTATCTCAACAGTTCTGAACATCAAATTGCAACCATATCCTATTACTGCAATTTTCAGTTTACCAATGGTGGATAATAGTTGTTCCTATGATACTTCTTGCATTGAAATATATGCAGCTTAGTACTCTAATCACACCATGCTCAACCTTTTAATTCCTGAATTTGTTTGAGGTCTTACCAACATGTCTCTGCAACCTCTACACTAACTGTTCTGGTACTCTGTTTCCCATCCCCCTGCATCTCTAGTTTAAACCCCACTGTGCAGCATTAGCAAACCTTCTTGCTATGATATTAGTGTAGTTCAGGTGCAACCAGTCTCTTCTTACAGGTCTCACCTTCCCTGGAAGATGATCTAAAAATCTTATGCCCTCCGTCCTACACCAACTCCTTAGCCATGTGTTAAACTGTAATTTCTGGCCTCTAGCATGTGGCACAGGTAGCAATTCTGAGATCACAACCCTGGCGAGATTCTTCCCTTTAACTTAGGACCGAACTCACTGAACTTCCATTGAAGAACCTCATCAGTCATCCTACCCATGTCAATGCTACCTACATGGGCCACAAAGTCTGTCTGTTCACCCTCTAACTTAAGAATGTTGAGGACTCAATCCACGTTGTCCTAGACCCTGGCACCCGAGAGGCAATATACCATCCGGGAATACTGATCTCGCCCACAGAGCCTCCTTTCTGTCCCCTAACTAATGAATTCCCTATCACCAGAGTGTGCCTCTTCTCCCCCCTTTCCTTCTGAATCACAGAGCCAGACTCAGTGCCAGAGACCTGGCTGCTGTGACTTTCCACAGCTACGTTATCTCCGCGCCCCCCCCCCCCCCCGACATATCGAAAGTGATCCACCTGTTGTTGAGGGGAATGGCCAAAGGGGTACCTGGCACTGGCTCTTTAACCCCTTCCCCCTTCAACACCGTCACCCAGTTTCCTCTGTCCTGTACCTTGGGTGTAACTACCTCTCTAAATGTCCTAACAATCACACCCCAGCCTCCTGAATGATCCAGAGTACATCCAGTTCCAACTCCAACTCCTTAATGTAATTGTTAGAAGCTGCATCTGGATCCACTTCTCACAGGTTTAGTCATCAGGTACACTGGAGGTGCCCCTGCCTTCCCAAATCCTGCAAGAGGAACATTCCACTATCCTGCCTGGCATCTCTACCGTTGTAACTGAGCAATTGTAAAGAAAGGAAACAAAGTTCTATCTGCATCTCTTCCATTTCACACATGTCTGCTCTTACCCCATCCTTCCACCACCCTACCAGGGATAGGGTTTTCCTTGTCCTCACTTAGCACCCTACCAGCCTCTGCATCCAGCACATAATTCTCCGCAACTTTTACCATCTCCAATAGGATCCAACCACCAAGCACAACTTTCCCACATCCCACTTTCTGCTTTCCGCAGGGATCGCTCCTTACTCAACTCCATTGTCCATTCGTCCCTTCCCATTGATTTCCCTCCTGGCACTTATCCTTGCAAGCGGAATAAGTGCAATACCTACCCATACACCACCTCCCTCACTACCATTCAGGGCCCCAAACAGTCCTTCCAGGTGAGGCGACACTTCACCTGTGAATCTGCTGGAGTCATTTACTGTGTTTGATGCTCCCGGTGTGGCCTCCTGTATATTGGTGATGCCCAACGTAGATTGGGAGACCACTTCGCCGAGCACCTACGCTCCATCCGCTAGAATAAGCGGGATCTCCCAGTGGCCACCCATTTTAATTCCACTTCCCATTCCCATTCCGATATGTCCATCCATGGCTTCCTCCACTGTCATGATGAGGCTATGCTTAGGTCGGAGGAACAACACCTTGTATTCCATTTGGGTAGCCTCCAACCTTATGACGTGAGCATTGATTTCTTAAACTTCCGGTAATGCCCTCCCCACCCCTTCACCATTTCCCATCCCCTTTTCCTTCTCTCACCTTATCTCCTTGCCCATCCATCACCTCCCTCCAGTGCTCCTCCCTTATTTTCTTTCTTCTATGGCATTCTGTCTCTTTCACCAATCAACTTCGCAGCTCTTTACTTCATCCCTTCCCTTCAGGGTTCACCTATCACCTTGTGTTTCTCTCTCCCCACCCCGCACCTTTTAAATTTACTCCTCAGATCAAACACGAGGAAATCTGCAGATGCTGGAAATTCAAACAACACACATAAAGTTTAGAACCTCAACCCGATGACCATATCTATCTTTATCCATGATCAAGTTGAAACTATTACTGTTATGATCACTGGAACCAAAGTGTTCCTCCTCCACACACTTCCGTCAGCTGTCCTAACTCAGTTCCTAATAGAAGATCTAATATTGCATCATCTCTACTCAGTTATGTTAGCCATTTCAGCCCTAGGAAAAAGCCTCTGACTATCCACATGATCAATGCCTCTCATTACCTTGTATACCTCTATCAGGTTACCTTTCATCCTCCGTCAATTCAACCTATTCTCGTAAGGCAGGCTCCCCAGTCCAGGAACATCCTTGTAAATCTCCTCTGCACCCTTTCTCCTTTTTTCAATATTTTTATTAATTACTTGCATAAACAAATACAAAATACATTATGATATTCAATAAACAGAAACATGGCCCATATCTATGTATTATAAATTAACCACAATATTGAAAAGGTGTATTCTAATCTAAAGCGAAATCAAAACCCCATAACAAAAAAAAACAAAAGGGGAAAAAACAGCTGTTTGGATAAAAGAAAAGAAAAAATAATCTTGGACACACAGTCGTAAATTCAAACGAATAGTAGCTATCGTCATTGCTGAACAAGTCGAAGATTGTGAAAGTAGTTCCAATAAGGTCCCCATAATGTGGAAAAAACCTTGTCTAGGTATAGAAATAGAACACTTAATCTTCTCTAGATTTAAACATGACATAACATTAATCAACCAATGAGCATGAGCAGGTGGAGCAGCAACTTTCCATTTAAGCAAAAAAACTCTTCTGGCTAAAAGATAAATAAAAGCCAAAATATGCAGATCATTTGGCTTAAGAGTAAAATCATTTCCTCCAATAATGCCAAACATGGCAGCCAGAGGATTGGGTTTAAAGTTTACTTTAAAAAACTCCGAGAAAGTTTGAAATACTTCTTTCCAAAATTTATCAAGCCGTTGGCAGGACCAAGACATATTAATTAGAGAGGCCTCTTCGACATTACACCTATTACAGTATGGAGAAAAATCTGAGTAAAAACAAGAGAGCTTATCTTTAGTCATATAGGCTCTATGAGTCACTTTAAATTGTAAAAGAGAGTGACGTGCACATAACGAAGAGATGTGAACAAGTTTAAAATTTTCATTCCAAATATCCTCATCAATTGAAATCTGTAGGTCTTTTTGCCAGAGATTTTTAATTTTGTCTAACGGAATGTTTCTCATTGCCAACAACATACTTAAAATATTAGAAATAGATCCATTATGAAAAGGTTTCAGAGTAAAAATTGTATCAATTAAATTCTTATCTGGACCTGATGAAGGCCAATGCAATTTATGCCTTCTTAACCACAGAGTCAACCTGCATAGCAACTTTGAGTGTCCTATGATTCAGACCCTCTGATTCTTCTGATCCTCCACACTGCCAAGAGTCTTACCATTAGTACAACACGAGGAAATCTGCAGATGCTGGAAATTCAAACAACACACACAAAATGCTGGTGGAACACAGCAGGCCAGGCAGCATCTATAAGGAGAAGCACTGTTGACGTTTGTCCTGTCGTCAGGACTAACTGAAAGGAAAGATAGTAAGAGATTTGAAAGTAGTGGGGGGAGGGGGAAATGTGAAATGATAGGAGAAGACCGGAGGGGGTGGGATGAAGCTGAGAGCTGGAAAGGTGATTGGCAAAAGTGATACAGAGCTGGAGAAGGGAAAGGATCATGGGATGGGAGGCCTCAGGAGAAAGAAAGGGGGGGGGGAGCACCAGAGGGAGATGGAGAACAGGCAAACAACTAAATATGTCAGGGATGGGGTAAGAAGGGGAGGAGGGGCATTAACGGAAGTTAGAGAAGTCAATGTTCATGCCATCAGGTTGGAGGCTACCCAGCCAGTATATAAGGTGTTGTTCCTCCAACCTGAGTTTGGATTCATTTTGACAGTAGAGGAGGCCATGGATAGACATATCAGAATGGGAATGGGACGTGGAATTAAAATGTGTGGCCACTGGGAGATCCTGCTTTCTCTGGTGGACCGACCGTAGGTGTTCAGCGAAATGGTCTCCCAGTCTGCGCCAGGTCACAATGTATGAAAGGTTACACAGGGAGCACCGGACGCAATATACCACACCAGCCGACTCACAGGTGAAGTGTCGCCTCACCTGGAAGGACTGTCTGGGGCCCTGAATGGTGGTGAGGGAGGAAGTGTAAGGGCAGGTGTAGCACTTGTTCTGCTTACAAGGATAAGTGCCAGGAGGGAGATCGGTGGGATGAGTGGACAAGGGAGTCGAGTAGGGAGTGATCCTTGTGGAAAGCAGAAAGGGGGGGGGGAGGGACAGATGTGCTTGGTAGTGGGATACCGTTGGAGGTGGTGGAAGTTACAGAGAATTATACGTTGGAGCTGGAGGCTGGTGAGGTGGTAGGTGAGGACAAGGGGAACCCTATCCCGAGTGGGGTTGTGGGCGGATGGGGTGAGGGCAGATGTGCGGGAAATAGGAGAGATGCGTTTGAGATTTTTTTTCTCCTCCTCAGATTTTTTTTCTCTAGTCCTGCCAGAGGGTTTTGTCCTGAAACATCGATTGTACTCTTTTTCAAAGATGCTGCCTGGCCTGCTGAGTTCTTCCGGTATTTTGTGTGTGTTGCTCAGATTTCCAGCATCTGCAGATCTTCTCTTGTTTGTGAATGGCGAGCTACAGCTTTTTTGCTTTTGCCTTCTCTGACTGAAGCCTCGAAGAGCTAAAGCCTCAAAATGTCCACTCCAGCTCTGCCCACTCCAACAATGGCTGCTGCAATGATGGCCACTCAGCTTGCCCCTGATTTACTTTAACTTGTTCTTGTTAATCAATCCGAAATGTCAGTAGGCTACTGCTCAAAGCTCCAAAAATCTGCTGTGAGTTGCTGCCTTTAATACTTGACCAGGGAACCTGAGTGAATTTTGTCCTCTGAAGCTGGCACCAGGCCTGGCCTGGTACCAGACCTTGGTATTCTATAGGTCATCACTCCACTGTTGTGTCAACAGTGGATTAGGCAATGTGATTATTCAGGTGTTTGGCCATGCGGTAGTCTGTGAATACAGTGTGAGCTCAGCACACAGCCCGAGGGACACCTCAGTGGTGTTTGGACATAGGTTTAGATGTAATACAGAGGCTTTACACGGCATTGGCCAGACCACCTTTGGAGTATTTTGAGCAGTTCTGGGCCTCTTATCTATGAAAGTGTGCTGGCATTGCAGAGGGTCCAGAAGAGGTTCGTGAGAATGATACCAGGAATGAAAGGGTTAAGGTATGAGAGTTTGGTGGCTCTGGGTCTGTACTCTCTGGAGTTCAGAAGAATGAGGAAGTGATCTCTTTGAAACCCATCGAATATTGAAAGGCCTGGACAGAGCAGATGTTTAGAGGATGTTCCTTATAGTCGGGGAGTCTAGGTCCAGAGGGCATAGCATCAGAATATAACATGACCCTTGAGCACAGATGAATTTCTTTAGCCAGATGGTGGTGAATTCATTACATAAAAGGCTCTGGAGGCTGTTATTGGATATGTTTTTCTGGTGAACTATGTGCCTGTCGGGACACGCCCCTGCTGACTGCTCCTGTGGCTCCTCCCACAGGCCCCTGTATAAAGGAGATCTGCGGCCTGACGCTCGACCTCAGTCTCCACGACATTGTATGATAGACACTCACTCCTGGTTCCTTCTTCCAGTCAATAAAAGCCGCCAGAGAAGCCGAAACCCAGTTGGAAATGGCAAAAATATCGACAGAGTTGCAAGTGCTGCAGCTAGAAAGAGAAGAAGAAGCTGCCATGGCGGAAGCAGAGTACATAGAAGAAGCTGAAGGGTCGCGTGATCTGACCGCAGTAAGATCTACTTTAGAAAGGACCAGACTGGAACGCACAAGCGACTATGTACAGTCTCAAATAGACAGGCAGGCTCGTCTCCCCTCTCCATACGTATTCGATAACTTCCCCAGCTACGAGGAACCTCAGAGAGTCATGATTGCATCACATCCAAACGAGGAAGGAAATTTACCCTCACGGCTCCGTGATGAAGTCAAGAATGAAAGAACCGACAACGCTCCTTCACCCCCACAACAGGACGGCGGGGAGGGAGAGGTTCACTCCAGGACAACAATTGTCAGCTCGAACTGTACAGAAGTTTGCAGTCAAACTCAGTCAAGCCGTTCTTGTTCCAAGATCTGCCTCACTGAGGTGTACCCTAAAGAAGCACAACAAGACATTACCAAGCGTAAAGTAACCGACGAGACGCTAGGTCAGTCAGTTTTCGTTCAAACCGAGCACGGAAACAAACTTGCACACTATGTGCCTGTCGGGACACGCCCCTGCTATATCCACAGTGTTAGAGGGTCCTCCTTTATGAGTGAGGAGCTGCGCCAGTACTTGCTAGCTAGGGGCATTGCTACCAGTCGGACCACGAGTTATAATCCCCGGGGTAATGGCCAGGTGGAGCGGGAGAATGCCACAGTGTGGAAGGCCACACTTTTAGCCCTTAAGTCAAAAGGGTTGCCGGTCTCTCGATGGCAGGAGGTCCTCCCTGAGGCACTGCACTCTATCCGCTCTCTGTTATGTACGTCCACCAATGCCACCCCTCACGAACGCCTATTCTCTTTTCCCAGGAAGTCTGTCACTGGGACCACCCTACCAGTTTGGCTGACGTCCCCGGGGCCTGTGCTGCTCCGGAAACATGTGAGGAGCAATAAATACTCCCCGCTGGTGGAGAGGGTTCACCTTCTACATGCGAACCCCCAGTATGCTTACGTGGTCTTACCTGATGGGCGGGAGGACACGGTCTCCATCCGCGACCTGGCACCCGCAGGTGCAGCAGACCACTGCCCTGCAGGCTCTCCGGTAACTATGAACCCTGCACCAGAGTTGACACCGTGCTCACCAGGCCCTACACAGACTCCTCACGACACTTGTATACCGGGCGTTTCGTACGCATTTATACCAGGCGCCTTGCACATGCATGAGGGATCACCAGTGCCTAGTGGGCAAGAACACGCGCAACCTCCGTCCCCTGTGCAATCGCCGATGTTGCCGGCATCTATGCAGTCACAGCCGGTGCTACGTAGATCGCAGCGACAGATTCGACCACCTGATAGACTTGACTTGTAAGAACCTTCGCCACATGAGGACTTTTTCAAACGAAGGGGGGGTGAATGTGGTGAACTATGTGCCTGTCGGGACACGCCCCTGCTGACTGCTCCTGTGGCTCCTCCCACAGGCCCCTGTATAAAGGAGATCTGCGGCCTGACGCTCGGCCTCAGTCTCCACGACATTGTATGATAGACACTCACTCCTGGTTCCTTCTTCCAGTCAATAAAAGCCGATATCTCGCCTTACGTCTCAGTGAGTTATTGATGGTGCATCAGTTTTAAAGCGGACGTTGATAGATTTTTGATTAGTAAGGGCATCAAAGGTTATGAGGAGCATGTGGTTGAGAGGCATGATAGAATGGTGGAGCAGGCTCAATGGGCTGAATGGCTGAACTCTGCTACCTTGTCTTATGGACAGGTTCGTACTCAGTTCTGGAGCTGCTCTCAGGTTCCTCAATATCAGCAGGATCAGTACAACAAAGCAGTCAGTCAGAAGCCATTCAGTACTCACACCAGTTTCCAAATGGATTTAATGTTTTCCTATAAATGATTTACAGGCACCATCTAAAACCACTTTTATGTACTGTTTGTGCTTAATAGTAGGCTCTCATGGACTGTTTTTAGGGTAGTATTAATAATACACAAATAAACAAGAGAAACTGTAGAAAATGACAACACAGGAAATTAGTTAAATTATTAGCAATGGCAAATATTGAAGGGGGGAAGCAAAGTCAAAATGAAGCTAATCATGGAACCTGGTTAGCTGGTTAATAATTTACAGGTTTTATTTAAAGCAGATACAATGCTTGTTATATTGTGTTTTTGCTGGATGAAGTAAATGTCAAAAAACCAGCATCAGTTTACATTCACTGCCTGTTCACTATTCACCCTGCTTTTCTCTGGCTTACTCTGATTCTCTGTTTGATCACATTGTGGTTCTCACTCTCATTGTATCATAGACTAATTTTTATTTCTTCCATTTTTTCTTTCTTTTTTAATTTTGTTTAAAAAAGTGACGTGTGCCTGGACTTTCAATGGGGTTTTGACAATTTGTATACCGTGGGTCCTAAGGCAGGGTTTCAACTCAAGACATAGACAGTTCCTTTTTCCGCACAGATGCTGCTTGACCTGCTCTAGATTTTGGCATCTGTAGCCTCTTGTCTCCTGTACACTCTAGGAGACTGGCAGAAATCCTGGAGCACTGTCAATTTCCAGCTCTTAGCTTCATCCCACCCCCTCCGGTCTTCTCCTATCATTTCGCATTTCCCCCTCCCCTCACTACTTTCAAATCTCTTACCATCTTTCCTTTCAGTTAGTCCTGACAAAGGGTCTCGGCCCAAAACGTCGACAGTGCTTCTCCTTAAAGTTGCTGCCTGGCCTGCTGTGTTCCACCAGCATTTTGTGTGTGTTGTTTGAATTTCCAGCATCTGCAGATTTCCTTGAGTTAGCACTGTCAATTGTTCCTTACCCCAGACGGACCTATCAAATGACATCAACCTGAAACATTAACTTTTTCAGTCTCCACATTTGCTGCCTGCTGCTGGTGTTTCCAGCATTTTCTATGTTGTTTCAAATTTAAAGCATCTATGGTACTTTGCTTTCAAATTTCAGATGTTTGGTTGGGCGACCAATTCCAGTGGCAAAGAGAAATGCACTCCAAATCTCCTTGATAATCAAGCCTACTTAAATGGAGAGTGGCAAGGAGCTCAAAATAGATAGCTTGATATACAGAACACAAAGTACTCTGCAGATGCTGGGGTCAAAGCAACACGCACAACACGCTGGAGGAACTCAGCAGATCGGGCAGCATCCGTGGAAACAAACAGTCAGCATTTCAGACCTGACGAAGGGTCTCGACCCAAAACATTGACTGTTTCATTTCCATGGATGCTGCCCAACCTGCTGAGTTCCTCCAGCTTGATATACAGGATTGTCGTAGTGGGAGATATTAATTTACCAAATATCGATTGGCATGTCCCTAGAGTGAGGGGATTGATGGTGTGGAGTGTTTTAGGTGTGTTCCAGAACAGTTATTGACACAATATGTAGATAAGGCTACAAGAGGAGAGACTGTACTTGATGTGGTATTGGGAAATGGACCTGGTCAGGTGTTAGATCTCTCAGTTGGAGAGAATTTTGGAGATGGTGATGACAATTCTATCTCTACCATAGCATTGGAATGGGATAGGAACAGACAAGTTGGGAAAGTGTTTAATTGGAGGATGGGAAAATATGGGACTAGCAAGCAGGAACTTGAAAGCATAAAATGGGAACAGATGTTCTTGGGGAAATGTCCGGAAGAAATGTGGCAAATGTTCAGGGGACATCTGTGTCGAGTTCTACATAGGTATGCTACAATGATACAGTGCGAGGATGGTAGGTTTAGGAACTGTGGTGTTGTAAATCTAGTTTTAAAGGATTTTGTAAATCTACTCAATAAGAAAAGAGCTTACAAAAGGTTCAAAAACTAGGTAACGATAGAGATCTAGAAGATTCTTCTTTTCTTCAGGAAGGAGCTCAAGAAAGAAATTAGGAGAGCCAGAGGGGCCATGACAAGGCCTTGGTAGACAGGATTAAGGAAAACTCCAAGGCATTCTACAAGTATGTGAAGAGCAAGAGGATAAGGCGTGAGAGATTAGGACCAATCAAGTGTGACAGTGTGTATGGAACTGGAGGAAATAGCAGAGGTACTTAATGAGTACTTTGCTTCAGTATTCACTATGGCAAAGGATCTTGGTGATTGTAGGGATGACTTACAGCGGACTGAAAAGCTTGAACATGTAGATATTAAGAAAGAGGATGTGCTGGAGCTTTTGGAAAGCATCAAGTTGGATAAGTCATCAGGACCAGATGAGATATACCCCAGGATACTCTGGGAGGCGAGGGAGGAAGTTGCTGAGCCTCTGACAATGATATTTGCATCATCAATGGAGATGGGAGAGGTTCCTGAGGATTGGAGGGTTGCAGATGTTGTTCCATTATTCAAGAAAGAGTAGAGATAGCCCAGGAAATTATAGACCAGTTAGTCTACTTGAGTGGCTGATAAGTTGATGGGGAAGATCCTGAGAGGCAGGATTTATGAACATTTGGAGAGGCATAATATGATTAGGAATAGTCAGCATTGCTTTGTTAAAGGCAGGTTGTGCCTTATGAGCCTGTTTGAATCTTTTTGAGGATGTGACCAAACGCATCGATGAAGGTAGAACAGTAGATATAGTCTATATGGATTTCAGCAAGGCATTTGACAAGGTACCTCATGCAAGACTTATTGAGAAAATAAGGAGGCATGGGATCCAAGGGGACATTGGTTTGTGGATCCAGAACTGGCTTGCCCACAGAAGGCAAAGAGTGGTTATAGATGGGTCATATTCTGCATTGAGGTCAGTCACCAGTGGTGTGCCTTGGGAACTGTTCTGAACCCCTACTCTCCATGATTTTTATTAATGACCTGGATGAGGAAGTGGAGGGATGGATTAGTAAATTTGCTGATGACATAAATGTTGGAGGTGTTGTGGATAGTGTGGAGGACTGTCAGAGGTTACAGCAGCATATTGATAGGATGCAAAACTGAGCTGAGAAGTGGCAGATGGAGCTCAACCCAGTTAAGTGTGAGGTGGTTCATTTTGGTAGGTCAAATATGATGATAGAATATAGCATTAATGGCATGACTCTTGTTGGTGTGGAGGATCAGAGGGATGTTGGGGTCTGAGGCCATAGGACACTCAAAGCTGCTGCACAGGTTGACTCTGTGTTTAGGAAAGCATACGGTGCATTGGCCTTTGTCAATCATGGGAATGAGTTTAGGAGCCGAGAGGTAATGTTGCAGCAATATAGGACCCCAGTCAGACCCCACTTGGAGTACTGTGCTCAGTTCTGCTCACCTCACTATAGGAAGAATGTGGAAACCCTAGAAAGGGTTCAGAGGAGACTTACAAGGTTATTGCCTGGACTGGGGAACATGCCTTATGAGAATAGGTTGAGTGAACTTGGCCTTTTCTCCTTGGAGCAACGGAGGATGAGAGGTGACTTGACAGAGGTGCATAATATGATAAGAGGCATTGATGGTGTAGATAGTCAGAGGCTTTTTCCTGGGGCTGGAATAGCTAGCAAGAGAGGACACAATTTTAAGGTGCTTGGAAGTAGGTGCAGAGGAGATGTCAGGGGTAAGTTTTTTATGCAGAGAGTGGTGAGTGCATGGAATGAGCTGCCGGTGACGGTGATGGAGGCAGATATGATAGGGTCTTTTAAGAGACTCCTGGACAGGTACACAGAGCTCAGAAAAATAGAGGGCTATGTGCAAACCTCGGTAATTTCTAAGGTAAGAACATGTTCGGCACAGTTTTGTGGGCTGAAGGGCCTGTATTGTGCTGTAGGTTTTGTATCTTTCTGTACCCATAAGATTACATGTGTCATCAGACTCTTGATCAGACCTCTCATACATTGAAGATGAACATGCAACCTTTCAATCTACCTCTCTTGGTCCTTACACTTTATTTGATGACCTGCACTGCACTTTCTCTGTAACTGCAACACTGCTTTATTTATTTAGAGATACAGCACAGTAACAGGCCCAATGACCCCAAGCCACCCAGTTACACCCATCTGACCAATGCACCTACTAACCCGTATGTTCTTTGAAATGTGGGAGGAAACCAGAGCACTTGGAGAAACTCATGGGGAGAATGCAAAGTCCTTACAGACAAAGGCAGGAATTGAACCCAGGTCACGTGCACTGTAATAGCATAATGCTGACTACTATGCTATTGTGCTGCCCCATATTCTGCATTCTGCTTTTCTTTTTACTACTTTATGTACCTATCAGGACAAAAACTTTTCACTGTACCTTGATATTTGTGACAATATTAAACCAATACCGAAAGTCAAAGTCCCCACCGACCCCAAGTATTCTCTCTTCTCCCCTTCTCCCCTCTGCTGGACAATGCTGAGGATGTTCTACGAGTCTGTGGTGGCCAGGTAGCAGGATGCGGGTAGCAGACACCAACAGAATCAACAAACTCATTCGTAAGGCCAGTGATGTTGTGGGGATGGAACTGGACTCTCTGACGGTGGTGTCTGAAAAGAGGATGCTGTCCAAGTTGCATGCCATCTTGGACAATGTCTCCCATCCACTCCATAATGTACTGGTTAGGCACAGGAGTACGTTCAGCCAGAGACTCATTCCACCGAGATGCAACACTGAGCGTCATAGGAAGTCATTCCTGCCTGTGACCATCAAACTTTACAACTTCTCCCTCGGAGTGTCAGACACCCTGAGGCAATAGGCTGGTCCTGGACTTATTTCCACTTGGAATAACTTACTTATTATTATTTAATTATTTATGGTTTTATATTTCTACTCTATTCTTGGTTGGTGCAACTGTAATGAAACCCAATTTCCCTTGGGATCAATAAAGTATGCCTGTCTGTCCCATCAGGCAGAATATACATAAGTCTGAAAGCTAGTGTACCACTCGGCTCAACGACAGCTTCAAACTCACTGTTATCAGACTCTTGAATGGAGATTTTGTATGATAAGATAGACTCTTAATCTCAATCTACATTATTATGACCTTGCACTTTATTGTTTTCATGCACCGCACTTTTTCAGTGGTATTTATACTTTGTTCACCATTGTTCTATTTTTACTTTATTCTAGTTCAATGCACTATGTAATGATTTAATCTGTATAAACAATATGCAAACAACACACACAAAGTGCTGGAGGGACTCAACAGGCCAGCATCTATGGAAAAAAGTACGGTCGACGTTTTGGGCTAAACCCTTCGGCAGGACTGGAGAGAAAAGCTGAGGAGTAGATTTCAAGGGTGGGGCGAGGGGAGAGACAAACACCAGGCAATAGGTGAATCTTAGTGGGGGGGGGGGGAGGATGAAGTAAAGAGCTGGGAAGTTGGTGAAAGAGACATAAGGCTATGTAAGAAAGAAAAAGGGGGGAGCACCAATGGGAGGTGATGGATGGGCAAAGAGAAGAGGTGAGAGAGGAAAAGGGGGATGGAAAATGGAGAAGTGGGAGGGTTTACTGGAATTTTAAGAAGTCGATGTTCATGACATCAAGTTGGAGGCTGCGCAAATGGAATATAAGGTATTGCTTCTTCAACCTAAGCATGGCATCACCATGGCAGTGGAGGGGTCGGAATGGGAAAGGGAAGTGGAATTACGCCTCACCTGGAAGGACTATTTAGGGCCCTGAATGGTAGTGAGGGAGGAGGTGTAGGGGTAGGTGTAGAGCTTGTTCTGCTCACAAGGATAAGTGCCAGGAGGGAGTCAGTGGGAAGGGACGAATGGACAAGGGAGTCGGGTAGGGAGCGATCCCTGCAGAAAGCAGAAAGTGGGGGGGGGGGGGAGAGGGAAAGATGTGCTTGGTGTGGGATCCCGTTGGAGGTGGCAGAAGTTTCAGAGGATTACATGCTGGACGTGGAGAGTGGTGGGGTGATACTGAGGACAAGAGGAATCCTATCCCTGGTAGGGTGGCGGGAGGATGGGGTAAGAACAGACCTGCGTGAAATGGAAGAAATGGGCAACGTCGATGGTGGAGGAAGGGAAGCCCTTTTCTTTGAAAAAGGACAACACCTCCTTTGTTCTAGAATGCAAAGTCTCATCCTGAGAGCAGATGCAGTGGAGACAGAGGAATTGAGAAAGGGGTGTTTTTACAAGTAGTAGGGTAGGACAAGGTGTAGCCAGGTAGCTCTGAGTGTCCGTGGGTTTGTAATAGACATCAATGGATAAGTTGGCTCCAGAGATAGAGACAGTGAGATGGAGAAAAGGAAGGGAGATGTCAGAAATGGACCAGGTGAATTTTGAGGGCCGGGTGGAAGCTTGAGGCAAAGTGGATGAAGACGATGAGTTCAGCACGGGTTCAGAAAGCAGCACCAAAGCAGTCATCAATGCAGCATAGGAAATGTGCAGAACGGTCACCAGTGTAGGCTTGGAACATAGACTGTTCCACGTGGCTGACAAACAGACAGGCATAGCTGGGACTCAAGTGACCCATTGTTTGAAGGAAGTAGGAAGACCCAAAGGAGAAATTATTGGGAGTGAGGACAAGTTCCACTAGGCAGAGGAGAATGATGGTGGAGGGAACTGGTTAGATCTGGTGTCCTGAAAGAATGGAGAGCTTTGAGGCCTTCCTGGTGGGTGCTGAGGTGTAGAGGGACTGGACATCCAGAGTAAAAATAAGATGATGGGGGTCAGGGAACTTGAAGTCCTTGAAAAGATCAAGAATGTGTGAGTTGTCATGGATGTAGATAGGAAGGGATAAAACTAGAGGGATGAAATATGCAAAGGAAGCTTTTCTCTGCATCTTGGTACATGTTACAATAAGAAACCAAGACTAATTGTGTTAAGTTCTGAGGATTGATAGAGAGGATTACAAACAAAAGTTCAAAGTAAATTTATTATTAAGGTACATTTATGTCAATATATACAATCTTGAGATTCATTTTCTTGCAGGCATTCATAGAACAGAGAGATACAAAAGGATCAATGAGAAACGACACACAGACTGACTTACAACAAAAGTGCAATGGAAGTCACAGTGAAAACAAACAGGTATATAGTAAACAGAGAATAAAGAAATAAAGAAATATGTAAATAAATAATAAGTAAGTAAATAAATAAATACTGCTGAGAACGTGAGTTGCGAAGTCCTTGAAAGTGAGTCCCGCATGTTGTGGAATTTGGTCTGAGTTGAGGTGAATGAAGTCAGCATCCTCTATGAAGATGTGTCCAACAGCATCAGAACCATGTACTTGGGAATATATTCTACTGGACAGACTACAAGAGCTGTCCATCATTACCTCCAACTTCCTTCACCATACAGCCAGATGAGATCATAATGTGAATTACTGATGTGTGCCTAATGCATTCATCCCACTGAATTGAGAAGGTTCCCATCCTCTCGCATTTGTTCATAGCCATAAAAGCATAAGACATGGGAGCAGAATTAAACCCACTGAGTCGGCTCTGCCATTTGATCATGGCTGATTTATTATCCCTCTCTACCCCATTCGCCTGTCTTCATCCCCTTGATGCTCTTACTAATCAAGAATTTATCAACTTCCGTTTTAAATATATCCAGTGACTTGGCCTCCACAGTCATCTGTGACAATGAATTCTACAGATTCAACACCGTACAGCTAAAGAAATTCATTCTCATCTAAAAGGACATTCTTGTATTCTGAGGCTGTGCCCTCAGGTCCTGAAACCTCTCACTGTTGGAAACAATTTCTCTACTTTGACTCTATCTACTTAGATAGATAGGTAGAATGAGATGAGTCATACAGCTCTCATTACATGCACATGCAGGACAACTCTTTGAGTGCTTATGCAGAAAGTTTGAATTTAATAATTCATTGGGGTGATTGATAAGTTCATGGCCTAGGTAGAAGGAGATGTGCACAGCACTAGCCAAACCAGGTGCAAACCCTCCTCCTTACCTTTCTGTCAGATTCCTTCTTTTCCACCTATCACCTCCCAGCTTCTCACTTCATACCCATTCCCCCCCCCCCACCTACCCCCCCCCCCCCACATTCCCCTTCACCTGGCCCAATCTATCACCCTCCGGTTTGTACTCCTTCCTTCCCTCCACTTTCTTAATCTGGTTTCTTCCCCTTTCCTTTCCAACCCTGATTGAAGGGTCTCCGCCGGAAACGCCGATCGTTTACTCCTTTTCATAGTTGCCGCCTGTCCTGCGGAGTCTCTCCAGCATTTTGTGTGTGCTACACGGTTCGTTACGGGTCATTTATGATTTTATCCACTCGCGCTCACTCATTTGGAAGGATAACAAACATTGTATACAACGAACCCGAAGTTCCTCAGAATGGCGTACGATTAAGTTTGGAAATCACACTTTTGGAAATCCCCCTTCCTGAAAGGAAAGCGATTGTTCCCGCTCGATACAGTGCAAGATGAGGCGGTGTATCTTTCAATATTTGCCCCGTCAATATGATTGACACCGATTTTTCTGTAGCGGCGGGGGTGGGGAGGGTGTCGCTGGCGACATCTCACTCATTTGGAATGATAAGCGAAGCGGGGCGGAGCTGTTGCTTGTTTGGTCGCAGGAAGGGCTGAGGATAGCATGAGGTAAGGGCAGCCGCTCGCTCGTTTTCCTAGGGTCGGCGTCGAGGGAGAGGTTATAGGGGAGGAGGGAATCTACTCGAACTTCTCACCGTCATGTTTCCGTAGAGGAGAGGCGCAGGCTCCATCCGCCAACATTGCCGAGGTAACACAGACTGTAATCAGACACCGGGCAAGTTTATCTGTTGAAACATGTGACTTTGTGCTAGTACTTTCTTTGCTCCAGATTTAGAACATCCACAGTATTTTCCTTAAATATCATCGTTTTAATTGATATTGTATCTTTTGGAAGTTGTAGGAGATCAGGGTGGGTCCAGATTAATTATGGTAAAACACCGCCAATGTTCTGCAAAGCGGGAGAAAATAAAATAAACGAACTGCCTTTTGTTATTGCTTGTCCATGAACATGACGGGAGGAGACGCCGAAGCTAAACGCTTCCGTCTTTGGCTTATGTTTCTGTGCTTGCTTTACAATAGTTTGCTTGTCTTTCGCAACGCGTCTGTGTGTTTATGCGCGTACGAACATTCGTCAGCGGAATACTCTTTCTACAACACTAACATTTTACTGTCAGTGTCGTCTTTTCACATCGGCCGAGGACGGCCACATATTTTCCTCGACGTGTCGGGGAGGCTACAGTTTAATAAAGAAGCGTTGGACGCAATTAAATGCCTATTTCGTTCACCCTCAGTTTAGAAAGACTTTTATGCTGTTCCTTGTGCTCTGCCTTGTAGCTAACTAAATAGTTAACAAATGCAATCAGTATTAAAATCTAGGAGGAATAGCGGAAAATTTGTACATGGCAATCTCCCACAGACGATAAAAAATGAGTAAGTTTGCTCTGTATTCCTAAGTTAATTGATTAAATATTGGGCGGACGTCCGGGACTGTCATGTGAAATCGGGTATATTTATCCCAGAGGGGTTCCTTAATGGAATATCTCATCCAAAAGAGATGTTACAAGGGAAAATAGATCAATCGCAGGGCAGACTTGGGCTGAATGGCCTAATTCTGCTCCTAGGTCTTATGGTCAAAAGTCCTGCCCGATGGCAGCTGCCAGAAGATGTCTTGACCTTGGTGCACGGGGCTTTGATAATGGTTGTCAGCATTCTGCTGCTGATGGTGCGGAGAGGTGTGCATGTGATGAATTAACTGATCATTTGATGATGATAAGTAAGAGCTATGCAGGAGCCAGGACACCTTAGATAAACTCACATGTCTTCACTGAATCTTTGACATGGAATTATTAACAACTAGCTTAGAAAACCTGTGTGGGCTGCTGTTTAACATCCACTTGAAAGATGGCATTATCTCACTTATGTGCTGGAGCGTCAAGAAGGAATTCTCTGAAATCGAGAAAATCTGCAGATGCTGGAAATCCAAGCAACACACACAAATACCGGAGGAACTCAGCAGGCCAGGCAGCATCTGTGGGCAAAAGTACAGTCAACATTTCGGGCCGAAATCCTTCGGCAGGACCGGAGAAGAAAGGTGAGGCATAGATTTGAAAGCTGGGGGGAGGAGAGAGAGGAATGCTAGGCGATAGGTGAAACTTGGGGAGGAATGAAGCAAAGAGCTAGGAAGTTGATTGGTGAAAGACAGAAAGCCATGTAAGAGAAGAAGTGGGGGGGGGGAGAGAAGGAGCATTAGAGGGAGACGATGGGCAGGCAAGGAGGTAACATGGGAGAGGGACAAGGGAATGGGAGATGGCGAGGGGGGTGGTGGAGGCATTACTAGAAGTTTGAGAAATCGACGTTCATGCTGTCAGGCTACCCAAATGGAATATACGATGGTGTTCCTAAGCGTGGCCTTATACCGACAGTGGAGGAGGCCATGGGTGGACAGGTGGGAATGGGAAGTGGAATTAAAATGGATGGCCACTGGGGAGATCCTGCTTGTTCTGGCAGAGGAGCGTAGATGCTCGTCGAAGAGGTCTCGCAATCTATTTCGGCTCTCAGTGTGGCCTCTTGTACATCGCCTACTGTTTCTCACCCCTCCCCCACCTTTCAAATCTAATCCTCAGCTTTTTTCCTCCAGTCCTGCCGAAGGGTTTCGGCCCAAAACGTTACCTGTACTTTTTTCCGTAGATGCTGCCTGGCCCGCTGAGTTCCTCCAGCATTTTGTTTGGGTTTTTTTTTGTAATTTATTTTTATTGTAGTTTATCATCAAACAAACATTTCCATAAGATGTATTTCAGATATTGTACATATAATCATATATGCCACAAATCTCCACAGAATATAATTATCTGAGAGAAAAGAGAGGAAAGAAAAAACAAGCAAAAGGAGGAAACGATGTACAAGTAGGGAGTGATCTTTCTTTAACAACATATTCATTCTTTTGTGAGAATAAAATCAGGCCTATGAGGTGTTATTTAGTTAAACCATTTTTCCCAGTATGAATCAAATTGTTCCAACTTATGATTAACAGATGCTGTTATCTTCTCCATTTTGTAAATGTTCATTGTAATTTCCATCCATGCATTTAAAGTTCGGCTCTCCTGTGATAACCATTTCCTAGTAAGGGTCTTTTAACCAGCCACCAACAGTATATTCATTAAATATTTATCTCTTTTCAACCATTCTTGAGGTGTATACCCAAAATATATGCTCTTACTTTCTAGGGGTATTTCACATTTAAAGATGTCTTGTAGGGCATTGTGTATCCCACTCCAATGGTCTTTGATAATGGGGCATTCCCAGAAAATATCTTAATGGTTTGCATTTTGATTTCCACAATTTCTCCTCCAGCAATCAGATGTTACTATCATAATGGGATTTCTGAGAAGGTGTAATAAAATATTTTATCAAGTTTTTCCATCTGAACTCCCTCCATTTCTGTGAACTGGTACACTTCCATTGATATCTCCATATTGTCCATTCTTCCTCAGATATAATTATCCCTCCTTCCTTCTCCCATTTTGTTTTAATGTATGAAGTCGAATGTGTTTTAAGATTTGACAGACCCTTATACACGCTTGAAATGATTCTACTACCATTATCTGAATTATATGCTTTTCTAAATAGCTCTATCAAACATGTACTTGCTTTGGTTACATTTTTAACTGTCTTATTAACATATTGTCACATCTGTAAATACTGATAAAAGTCTTGTTTTTCTAAGAAGTGTTTCTCTTTAAGCATTTCAAAACTGAACAGTGTTCCTTCTTTCATTATATTGCAAAGAACTGTTATTCCTTTAGCTGTCCAGTCCTTAAATCTAGCATCCAGTTTATTTGGCGTAAAATCTGAGTCATATGCACACCATTTAAGAATTGCAATATCTCCCTCTAGTTTATATTCTTTTATAATAGTTTTCCATGTTTTAAGAGTCCAATAGTATTTATGTATGTTTGTCGGTTGTTATCAACCAAAATTGCTTGTATGGGGATGGGAAGTATCCCCTCCTCAATGTTTTTCCATTGAGTGTCATATGATGGGTTGCAACAACATATCACAGCTCTCAACTGTGCTGCAAAATAATAATCTGTAAGAGAAGGCAGGCCCCATCTCCCCTTTTCCTTGGCTAATTGCAAAGTTTTGAGATGAACTCTAGGCCTTTTACCTTGCCAAATATATCTTGGTAACATTTTGTTCCATTCATTGAATTGATTTTGATTAATCTCTATTGGTAAGGTCGGAAAGAGATATAATAGTCTGGGAAGTATATTCATTTTAATAGATTCAATCCTTGAACTGTGACTAAAAAAAGGAATTAGGTTCCATTCTGTTATATCTTCCTTAATTTTTTTATATATAGATTTGATAACTGCCTTCTGATAACTGCCAAATCTTTTGGCATAATGATGCCCAAATATTTGAAAGACTGTTTGCCACGCCCAGGGATATCTACTTTCAATTTCTCTTGGTGGGCTACAGTTATATGAAAGTAATTGGGTTTTATCTATGTTGATCTTGTATCCTTATAATTGACCATATTGTTCAAAGGATTGCATCAATTTAGGTAAAGAGTATGTTGGTTGCCCTAGATAGATCAAAATGTCATCCGTGTAACAGGTCAATTTATGCTCTCTCCCTTTAATAGTAATTCCCCTGATATCATCATTTTGTCTGATGTTTTGAGCTAATGGTTCCAGATATAATGTGAGGAGTAGCGGTGACCATGCACAACCCTGTCTCGTGCCCCTTTCTAGGGTAGAACTATTAGATGAATATCCATTGATTTTGATCCTAGCAGTAGGGTTTTCATACAGTGCCTGTATAGTTTTAATAATTGTATCATGGAAATTAAATCTATGTAAAACTCTAAAGAAAGTTCCAATTAACCAAATCAAATGTCTTTTCAGCGTCCACGCTTACCACTATTGCTTAGATTTTATTTTTTTGTATATGGTCCATAACGTGAAGTGTCCTTCATATATTGTCTTGTGTTTGGTGTTGTTGTATAAAACCTGTCTGATCCTTATGTATCAGTATGGGTAGAAACTCTTCTAATCGTTTGGCCATGATGGAGGTAAATAATCTGTAATCAGTATTAAGAACAGATATTATTGTAAATGATCCATGTTCCATTTTATTCTTGCCTCCTTGTGGTATAGCTGAGATTATGGCTTCCTTCCAACTGGGTGGCATTTGTGCCTTTTTTTAGAGCCCAGTTCAGTGTGGGGAGTAAGACAGGAATTAACTCACATTTAAATTCTTTGTACCACTCTGCCGTATACCCATCTGATCCTGGTGACTTGCTTAATTTAAACCTACCAATTGCAGCTTTTAGTTCAACTTCAGTTATGTCAGCAGTCATCGTTCTATTTTGTTCTTCGCTTGAAGTGGGTAACTCTAGAGAATTTAGGAAGGTGTCAGTTGGGGTTATACTTTCCCCTGGAACTTTGTAAAACACTTCAAAAGCTTCTTGAATTTCACTTAGCTTATTTTTTTTGTCATACCTGTTCTTGGGTCCCTAATTCTATGAATTGTATTTTCTGCTATCTTTTTTTTCCCATTTCCACGCCAGTATTTTCATAGACTTAGATCCACTTTCATAATGTCTCTATTTCAGAAACATTAAATTTTACCTGATTTCTTGCGTAGCCAAACTATTAATTTCTTTCCTAATTTTTAAAATTTTCTCTAATGTATTCTGTGCCAAATTCAATGTTTTTTCTCTAGTTCCTTCAGCCTATTTTGTAATTCCTCTAATGTTTTATTCCTTTTTTTTCTTATATGAAGATATCGCTATAATTTTACCTCTTGAAACAGCCTTCAGAGTATCCCATAGGATGGGAGGTGAAACCTCTCCATTCCATTTTCATTGAATTCTAAGTAAAGATCTATTTCTTTTGTAGTTTGTTCCTACAAAAATAGAGATCCCTACAAAAGTAGGGATCATTGAGTAGACTTGAATTTAGTTTCCAAATAGTATTCTTTGGTTGTAGGTCAAAATCACGAGATAAATATATAGGTGCATGGTCACTTACATCTATTGTCCCAATTCCACAGGTGTTTATTTTGTCTTTGTCTTTTCCAAAATGTTATGAAATAGTTTATTCTTGTATATACAGAATGGGGGGGGGGACAGAATAATGAACGTAATCCCTTCTGTTGGGGAAAAGGTCCCTCCATATATCAATTAGATCAACATCCTCAAAAAGTGTATTAGCTTTCTTATGTAAGTAATTTAGTTTCATAGGTTTTTCTATTGGAAGAGTCTAATTTTGGTTGTAACTGTAAATTGAAATCTCTCCCACATATCAGGAGACCTTCTGTTTCCATTACCATAATATCAGTAATTTTCTGAAAGAAACTAATGTCACTTCCTGGGGGTGCTTATATATTCAATAGAGTAACTGAATTTCCATCTGTGTTTCCCCCTTACTAGAATGTATCTGCCCTCCTTATCTCCCATTTCGAATACTTTTTCAAAATTTAGCTTGGTTGAGATAAGAATAGCAACTCCTCTCCTATGTCCTGATTTATATGAGGAGAAAAACAAATTAGTGAAGCCCATTCTCTTTAATTTTCTATGCTCATTATCACTTAAGTGAGTTTACTGTAAATATACTACATGGTGTTGTTCTTTTTTCAATTTGGATAGTATTTTACTGCGTTTGATTGGATTTAACAGCCCATTGACATTAAAAGAAATGAATTTTACTTTGCCCTTAGCCATTTGTATTTATCTGTCAATGTATCATTAAAATTAGCAGAATAAAACTTAATCGATCTACTTCCTGAACAAATAAGAACCAAGAAACGCGAATAATAAAAGAAAAGGCAATGAAGGTGTGATTCCAAGGCTGAGGTCTCTAGTAGATGACTCTGGGTTGAGCTAGAGGAAACGTCTAGCTGTGGGGGATAACCGCTCCCACCTGTGAGTTGAGGGCCCCCATTGCAGTACCCATAAAAGTAAGTGAACAATTCTATGTCCATTACACAGAAAAGATTTCCCTGTGTATTCCTCCCATATATATATTCTTATTTAGGTGTGGGAAAAGTGAATGAATAACAAAGAATAATTGAGTGATATAAACTCTACATTATAATAATTATGTCTCAAGATAGGTATATCACCATCTATTTTTACTTCCGTTTAACTTGTCAATATTTTTAAAGTTAGCCAAACCTTATGGCTCTTCTGGAGGGGGTGAGGACTGTCTTTGGAAAACTCAGTCTCTTCCTGATACATTTCTCTCGCCCTCCTCCCGTCTCCTGATTTCTCAATTCTCACACTATTTCCCATGCAGAGCGGGATAATTCTTCAGCCAGGCTTTCCCTCGGTTTGATCATGCTGACAGGCAACCCTCTTCCACTGTCTGATATAGTTGGATCCCATCTTCATAAAACACCCGCAGTTTAGCAGGGTATGGAATCTAATCTTTCCTTGCTTTAATATTTGCTTTACTTCAAAGTATTCTTTACATTTTTGCAGGACTGCCGGGAGGTAATCTTGAACAAAATATATTAATATTCCGTCCAAAAACACTCTCTTCTTTCCCCAGGCCCTTCATAAAATCTCCTTTGGGAACATTGTATATTCTAATATTTTTCCACCGTGATCTTCCCTTCTGGTCAAGCAGGTTACTTTCGTGTTGATTTAACATTTTTATTGTCTTACTTAGAATTGTTCCATGTTTTGCATGCAATCTTCCACCTTCTCAATTCGTGTCTCTGCCACCGCTATTTTTTCATTGACATTGGCGAGTTCTGTCTTGATATCATTTTGTTGCTGTTTTATATCTTTTTGGAATCCCCCTATCTCTTCCAGAATTTTTATCATATTTGCAGCTTTGCTGGAACGAGGCCCTTCGTCAGCCTCGCTACCACGTCTTCAGGTAGGAGAGCTGCTCACTGCACCCCTCTCGTCCATAGGCTGCTCAGTGATGCTTTTTTTAATTTTCATTCTTTTTCCCTCATTCTTGGCCCCCCCCCCCCCTTATCAATTAAGATATTTTCAAAAGATCTTATATTTGATGGATTAACGGGGCAAAATATGCGTTTTTCCAGAGGAGCTTTTGATTTAAGCTGCCATTCTGGATGATGATGTCACCAGACCCCCCTCCAGCATTTTGTATGGACTCCTCTGCACTGGACTTGAATGCAGCAGGATTGGAAAGAGCTGCAGAGGGTTGTACACTCAGAAGCTCCATCATGGGTACTACCGTCCCCAGCATAGAAGATATCTTCAATAGGCAATGGCTCCAAAAGGTGGCATCTCTCATTAAAGACCTCCATTACCCAGGGCATGTTTTCTTCTTACTACCATCAGAGAGGAATACAGGAGCCTGAAGAGACACACTCAGTGTTTCAGGAGCAGCTTTCTCCCCTCTGATTACGCAGTGAACCAACCTGTGAACACTAACTGATTATTTTGCTCTGTTCACTACTTATTCTTTACATTTCTTATTGCAGCATATAGTATTTTTATGTATTGTATTGCAGAACAACACAGTTCACAACGTATGTAAGTGATAATAAACACAATTCTGATTGCAACACAGGTGACATCTAAGGCATAGCACAATGCCACAAAAATATCATACCTGGACAATGGAATTCACTTCTATTTAATGTGCGAAGTAAATAGGCGAAGTATTTGTGTCTAGACGGGGGACCTCTGAACCATCATGAAACTATACCTCTAAAACAAAATCATGAGGGGGAATTTTCACTCCAGATGCTGTGGTGAAGGTGACCTGCAGCTGCTGTTATCTTGCAGTGAGAAACCATAGGAAGCTGATCTCAGCTCACTACCTCACTATTTTTTTTTCTGTTTTTGAACTACGTATTTAATTCTTAAATATATATTGTAGTTATAGTATTTTTACGTATTATACTGCACTGCTGCAAAACAATACATTTCACAATATACCTTATTAAATCGGATTCGGATTCTGAGGCAGAGTCACTGCACGTACTGAAGGATTGATGGATTTTTAAATTGCACTGGAGTCAAGAGGGAAGGGGAGAGGGTGGGAAAGTGGTGTTGAGGCCAAGATTGCATCAGGCATGATCTTGTTGAATGGCAGTGTAGTTTACAGACCAGTTGGGCTGAGAGTCCTGTTTCCATACTGTATGACTGTACAGCAGAGCAGACTGGGCCAGTCTCTATACACACTCCTATTCCTCATATTCATATTGAGGCTGACAGAGCAGGTACTGATTATCTACTGATACATGGTGCCATGCTTGGGGATTGCACACTGCAGATCTCTGAAAATTCAAAGTACATTTATTATCACCACATCACCATATACTACCCTGAGATTCACTTTCTTGCAGGCATTCATAGTAGAACAATAAAATACAATAGAATTGATTGGAAACTACACACAAAGACGGACAAACAACCGATGTGGAAAATAAGACCAAGTGTGCAAGTACAAAAATGAAATTAATAGTAACTAATTAAGTAGATAAATAATGCTTTCCATACTAGGAAATGTTTCCATACTAGGCCACGATGCAATCATTCTGAATACTGACTACCGTACATCTTTAGAAGTTGGTCAAAGTTTTAGAAGACATGCCAAATCTGCACAAACTTTAAAGAAATCAGAGGTGCCGCCATGCCTACTATGAAATGGCACTCATCTTCAAAAATGGTTATGGGATTAAAGGAGCATTTTCATGAAAGTGGTCTGTTGGCTTCCCACAGTTGCTATGCCTTTGTTCCTAGCAAATCAGCAGTACCCTTCTCTAAGAAGGAAGCAGTAGGCATGGTGTAAAGTTTTTTTTCTCGGTGTAAAAGAATGTGGGTATATACATTCAGTGGCCACTTTATCAGGTACATCTGTACACCTGTTCACTAATGCTAATATCTAATCAGCCAGTCATGTGGCACCATTTCAATCATAAAAACATGCAGACATGGTCAAGAGGTACAGGTGTTGTTCAGACCAAAGATCAGGATGGGGAAGAAATATGATCTAAGTGACTTTGACCATGGAATGATTGTTGGTGCCAGATTGTTTGAGTATCTCAGAATCTGGTGATCTCCTGGGATTTTCATACACAACAGTCACTAGAGTTTACAAAGAATAGTGCAAATGACAAAAAGGCATCCAGTGAGCGACAGTTCTGCAGACGAGAACATCTCGCTAATGAGATAGGTTGGACAAGAATGGCCAAAACTGGTTTAAGCTGACAGTAAGAGGGTAGTATCTCAAATAACCACATGTTGCAACAGTTGGTATGCAGAAAATCATCTCTGAATGTGCAATATGTCAAACCTATACGAACATACACCTAGTGGCCACTTTATTAGATACCTCCTGTTGCTAATAAAGTGGCCACTGAATGTATTGTAGTCAGCAACCTTCACTTGCCAGGAGCCACATGAGAACAAATGTGCAATGGAGATGTATCATAATGAATTAAGGTTCTACAAATATGACCTATAAACTGCATGGCCATGCAAAACATAGCAATCATTAAGACACCTGGATAGTAAGACTCTGAACAAAACTAAAGCCAATCATATTTTGATCTTGCACACCCTCTTGTCTTCTGCACATCCTGACTGTAAGAATTCTTGCCTCATTACTGTACAGCTAAAAGTAAAGATAAATTTAAACTAACACACAGTAGATAAGGCAGCTTGTGTGGAAAATAAAACATTAAACACTAAAGTTCAAAGTAAATTTATTATCAAAGTACATATGTGTCACCATATACAACCCTAACATTCATTTTCTTGTGGGCAAACTCAATAAATCCAATAATTATATTAGAATCAATGAAAGATTGTATCAACAGAGTGGACAACCAGTGTGCAAAAGACAACTAACTATGCAAATACAAAAAGAAAAATAAACAATATATATCGAGAGCATGAGATGAAGAGTCCTTGAATGATTGTGAGAACAGTTCAGTGAAGTGCAAGTGAACTTAGCCACTCTGGTTAAAGAGCCTGATGGCTGAGGGGTAATAACTGTTCCAGAGCCGGGTGGTGTGAGTCCTGAGGCACACAGTGCTGATGTGCTCCTCTTCCTCTCAAGGGCTGGTGTTCCAGAACAATCAGTCAGTGACAGTGGCAATGGACCATAGTTTGTTGTGGAACAGTTTCAGTCATTCCTGAAAATGAATGGAGTAAGTCATATTACATCTGCACTGTACCACCCAGCTGCAAATGGCTTGATAGAAAGGTTTGTCTAGAGTCTGAAGAATGCACTGTGAGCAGTATCAGCAGAAACACTAAAATAATACTGAATCAGAAGCTCACCAACTTCCTCCTTGCATATATCAATGCAGCACACTTCACAACCAACAGCTCACCAGCTATGCTGCCCCAAACCCCATCTCAAGGAGTTTGCAGGACAAACAGCTGAGACCATTGAGGGATCCTCAAACAAGGATGTTCGACATTTCACTTGTGAACAAACAGGCCTGGCAAGGGACTACAGAGGTGATCAAAAGTGGGTACTTGGCAAGATAAGGATAGAACGGGACCACTTTCCGAGACACTGGAGATTGATATCAACTTGATCAATTGAGGAGAGCAGAGTCAATGAGATTCCACAGAGGAGGCCCCAGAACCTGAGCTTGCTTCACAGCCACAAGTCTCCCCTCATGTCAGGAAAGATGTTACCTCACAAGAGTAAGTGATCTTCCACAGTGACTCAATGTTTAGGCCTGAATGGGACAATATAAAATTTACTTATAAAATTTATTAATATGCTTTAAATGTCTTGAGTTCAAGAGCAGTGAGGTAACGTTACAGCTATATAAGACCTTAATCAGATCCCACTTGGAGTTCTGGTCACCTCACTACAGGACGGATATAGATGCTATAGAGAGAGTGCAGAGGAGATTTACAAGGATGTTGCCTGGATTGGAGGGCGTGCTTTATGAGAATAGGTGGAGTTAACTTGACCTTTTCTCCTTGGAGTGATAGATGATGAGAGGTGACCTGATAACCATATAATATATAACAATTACAGCACAGAAACAGGCCATCTTGGCCCTTCTAGTCCATGCCGAACGCTTACTCTCACCTAGTCACACCGACCTGCACTCAGCCCATAACCCTCCATTCCTTTCCTGTCCATACACCTATCCAATTTTTTCTTTTAAGTGACAATATCGAACCTGCCTCTACCACGTCAACTGGAAGCTCGTTCCACACAGCTACCACTCTCTGAGTAAAGAAGTTCTCCCTCGTGTTACCCTTAAACTTTTGCTTCCTAACTCTTAACTCATGTCCTCTTGTTTGGATCTCCCCTACTCTCAATGGAAAAAGTCTATCCACGTCATCTCTATCTATTCCCCCTCATAATTTTAAATAACTCTATCAAGTCCCCCCCCCCTCAACCTTCTACGCTCCAAAGAATAAAGACCTAACTTATTCAACCTTTCTCTGTAACTTAGGTGCTGAAACCCAGGTAACATTCTAGTAAATCTTCTCTGTACTCTCTCTATTTTGTTGACATCTTTCCTATAATTCAGTGACCAGAATTGTACACAATACTCCAAATTTGGCCTCACCAATGCCTTGTACAATTTTAACATTACATCCCAATTCCTATACTCAGTGCTCTGGTTTATAAAGGCCAGCACACCAAGAGCTTTCTTCACCACCCTATGAGATCCCACCTTCAGGGAACTATGCACCATTATTCCTAGATCACTCTGTTCCACTGCATTCCTCAATGCCCTACCATTTACCATGTATGTCCTATTTTGATTAGTCCTACCAAAATGTAGCACCTCACACTTATCAGCATGAAACTCCATCTGCCATCTTTCAGCCCACTCTTCTAACTGGCCTAAATCTTTCTGCAAGCTTTGAAAACCTACTTCATTATCCATAGTGCCACCTATCTTAGTATCATCTGCATACTTACTAATTCAATTTACCACCCCATCATCCAGATCATTCATGTATATGACAAACAATACTGGATACAGTACAGATCCCTGAGGCACACCACTGGTCACCAGCCTCCAACCTGACAAACAGTTATCCACCATTACTCTCTAGCATCTCCCATCCAGCCACTGTTGAATCCATTTTACTACTTCAATATTAATACCTAACGATTGAACCTTCCTAACTAACCTTCCCTGTGGAACCTTGTCAAAGGCCTTAATGAAGTCCATATAGACAAAATCCACTGCTTTACCCTTGTCAACTTTCCTCGTAACCTCTTCAAAAAATTCAGGAAGATTTGTCAAACATGACCTTCCATGCACAATCCATGTTGACTGTTCCTAATCAGACCCTGTCTATTCAGATAATTATATATACCATCTCTAAGAATACTTTCCATTAATTTACCCACCACTGACGTCAAACTTAAGGCCGATAATTGCTAGGTTTACTTTTAGAATCCTTTTTAAACAATGGAACCACATGAGTAATACGCAAATCCTCCGGCACCATCCCCATTTCTAATGACATTTGAAATATTTCTGTCAGAGCCCCTGCTATTTCTACACTAACTTCCCTGAAGGTCCTAGGGAATATCTTGTCAGGACCCGATGATTTATCCACTTTTATATTCCTTAAAAGTGCCAGTACTTCCTCCTCTTTAATCGTCATAGTTTCCATAACTTCCCTACTTGTTTCCCTTACCTTACACAATTCAATATCCTTCTCCTTAGTGAATACCGAAGAAAAGAAATTGTTCAAAATCTCCCCCATCTCTTTTGGCTCCACACATAGCTGTCCACGCTGATCCTCTAAGGGACCAATTTTTTTTTGATAGATGTGTATAAGATAATGAGAGGCATTGATCATGTGGATAGCCAGAGGCTTTTTCCCAGGGCTGAAATGGCTGACATGAAGGAGCATAGTCTTAAGGTGCTTGGAAATAGGTACTGAGGGGACGTCAGAAGGAAGTTTTTCACACAGAGTGTGGTGGGTGTTGGGAATGCACTGCTGGCGACGGGGGTGGAAGTGGATAGAATAGGGTCTTTTAAGAGCCTCTTTGATAGGTACATGGAGCTTAGAAATATAGAGGGCTATGCACTTGCGAAATTCTAGGCAGTTTCTAGAGTAGGTTACATAGTCAGCGTGACATTGTGGGCTGAAAGACCTGTAATGTGCTGTAGATTTCTATGTTCTATGTTTTTAGTAGTTGTATTATACATCTGCCTTCTTCCCCTTCCTGAAACTTGGGTGTACAGAGCATTAAATGTGCAACGCCACGTAAACACCATATGATTATCTCTTAACAACTTCTGTTTTGCTCCAGATTTCAGCATCTGTGGTCTCCTGTGTCTCCATATTTGATATATTTTCTGAAAGCTGCTAGCTGAGGGATGAACATTAAACTGGACATTAAGAGAACCCCTTCCTCCTTTCCCATTACTGCAGTTGAATGACATACAACCATTCTATTAGTAACACTTGATTTACAAAGGTCCTACATGGGAGGCTGTTGAAAAGACAGAGATCAGTACAGTCCAACAATACTCGCAGCTTATGGCAAGGTCTGCACACCATCACAGACTTCAGAGCTAAACGCAGTGGTGCTGCCAACATCGCTGCCTCTCTCCCAGACGAGCTGAATCTTCTTCATTCTCGGTTCGATGTCGTCAACTCTGAGCCCCCAAGGAGAGCCACTGACGACCTGCATCTCTGAGGCTGAAGTTCGCAGGTGTTTCCAACGAGTGGACGGTCACAAGGCTGCGGGACCGGACGGCGTCCCAGGGCGGGTACTCAGAGCGTGTGCGGCACAACTGGCAGCTGTGTTTACAGACATTTTTAATCTCTCCCTCTCCCAGTGGAGAGTGTCCTCCTGCTTCAAAACAGCCACCACAGCTCCTGTACCTAAAAAGACCAGGGTAACATGTTGCACTCGCATCATTAAAAAGCAAATACTTTGAGAGGCTGGTCAAGGACTATATCTGCAGCATAATACCACCCACATTGGACCCCCTACAATTTGCCTACCGACACAACCGATCGACAGATGACGCAATAGCCACAGCTCTACACACTGTCCTTACACATCTGGAGAAGAAGGATACTTATGTGAGAATGCTGTTCTTGGATTACAGTTCATCATTTAACTCCATAATTCCATCCAGCTTGACAAGAAGCTCAGAGACCTTGGCCTTCACTCTGCCCTGTCAGCTCGCCAGCAGATGGTAAAGTTGAGCACCTTCTCCTCTGCCCCTCTGACCCTCAACACAGGAGCCCCCCAAGGCTGATCTTAAACCCCCTCCTTTACTCTCTATACCCATGATTGTCGCCACCCACAACTCTAATCTGCTAATTAGTTTTCAGATGATATTATATTGATTGACCTTATCTCAAATAATAACAAGGCAGCCTACACAGAAGAGGTCATCACCCTGACACAGTGGTGTCAAGAACACACCTCTCCCTCAATGTCACAAAAACAAAGAAGCTGGTTGTAGACTACACAACTCACCCCTGTTGACATCAGTGGGTCTGGGGTTAAGAAGGTGAACAGCTTTAAGTTCCTCGGTATACACATCCCCGAGGACCTCACTTGGTCTGTACATACTGGCTGTGTAGTGAAAAAAGCATAACAGTGCCTCTTTCACCTCAGACAGTTGAAATTCGGCATGAATCCCCAAATTCTAAGGACTTTCTACAGAAGCACAATTGAGAGCATCCTGACTGGCCGCATCACTGCCTAGTGTGGGAACTGTACTTCCCTCAATCGCAGGACTCTGCAGAGAGTGGTGTGGACATCCTACTGCATCTGTGGATGTGAACTTCTCACAATTCAAGACATTTACAAAGACAGGTGTGTAAAAACAGCCCCAAGAATCACTGGGGACTCAAGTCACTCCAACCACAAACTGTTCCAGCTGCTGCCATCCGGGAAAAGTGTAAAAGAGAATAAAATAATAGTTAGTCTTGATCCGATGCAGCACAAAAGAGCACAATAAGATAAAGAAAACAATGATAAAAACACAATAAATATAAATCATAAGATAGATTATATGTCTTTAATGTGATGCTAGGCACAGGAATGTCTGTAAATAAGGAAATGTTAAAGTAGTGGTGGTTGTGGATGTGGAATGGTGGGTTGGTGGGTGGAGGTGTTGATCAGGCTTACGGAGAAAGCAACAGTTTCTGAGGTTTTGAGTCTGACGTCCCTGGCATGGATGCTACGTAGACTAACTAGTGATGAAGAAGTATCTATACATGCAGGACCCTGACTAAGCCTCAAAGCTCAGATTGCCAAGGTTGGGAATTACACCTGGCCCTGGGCTATGGGCTTTAGTCAACTCTAGTACACAGCAACAGAAATATTCACTGAGAAGTTAATAATTACAATGCTAGGCAGAAATATGATCTTGTAAGTGCTGGAGATTACCCAGAGGTTGTGAAATAAAGATGCCAGACAGGCTATTTGTGACTTCTCTCTCAAACGGATAACACCGTTCCATCACTATCTTGTGAACCTCGTTACGTTAGCTCGGAAAGGTGTATGCAAATTAGTGGCCTTTCTCCTTTTTACTCGTATACCTCAACCCACACTCATATTTTTGTTCTTACTAATAGTTCAGATCACTATCCATCTGTTACACAAGCTGCTCAGGGAAAAGATGATATTTATCTTTATGATGGTTCAGCCGTCTTTTTCTCTTGTTTTAATACTGTAGCTGTGAGTATCCAAATGTACGTGTTTTTTTTTTTGATTGAGACATTTCAGGCTTGCAGTATCAGTACTGAAAATTCCAATATTAAAACAAAAACTATTGGAAGTAGAGTCCTAGAGAGAGGTACTGAAAAGAAACAGGCTCTCAGTGCAAATGTCTTAGGCACACTAGATTTTTTAAATATGGTTTCAGATGGAGTGGCCTCTGCAGAGCTCTGATCTCAACTTTTTCGAGGCTGTCGGGGATTATCTGGAGAGGCAGAAGCAAACGAAACGGTCAAAGTCTGCAGCAGAACTGTTGCAAGTTCTCTAAGATGCTCGGAACAACCTACCAGCCGATTTTTTTAAAAAAACACTGCACAACAGTGTATCTAAAAGAATTGATGCAGTTTTAAAGGCAAAGGGTGTCACACCAAATATTGACTTGATTTATTTTTTTACTGTTTGTGCTCTTTATATAAATTACTTGATATTCAGAAACTTTTCGTTTAATTATTTTTGAAAGTATCGTCACTTTACAGATTTTTTTTACATGTACCTAAGACTTTTGCACAGTACTGTAGAACATAGAACGGTACAGCACAGTGCAGTGCCTATAGCTCTTGATATTGTACCAACCTTATAACTCACTCCAAGATCGACCTAACCTTTATAGAGCCATGCATTTTTCAGTCACCTATGTGCCTATCTATTAGTCTCTTAAGTGTCCCTAATATACCTCCCTGCCACCCTGCAGGATGTTCCACACACCCACCATTCTGTTTTTTTTAAAAAAACTCTGCCATTTTACCAACTTGTAGGGAGAACATACAAGCTCCTTATGGACAGAGGTGCCAATAGAACCCGGATCTAGTAGCTGGTACTGTAAAACATTGTGCTAACTGTAACATTACTGTGGCACCTGTAAATAAAGAGTAACGTGCAAAGTGCTGGAGAAACTCAGTAGGTCAGGCAGAATCTGTGGAGGAATCTACGGAGTGTTTCAGTTTAAGACCCTTCATTGTTTCTCTACATAAATGCTGCCTGATTCGCTCAGTTCCTCCAGTACTTCTTTTGTTCCTCCAGATTGCAATATCCTGCAAGAGAAAATAATGCTGGGGAAAGGAAAGGATAATGTGAATATCTGTGCTAGATACTGATACAAGGTCGGCAACGCTTGTTTTAAAGGAGAGTTCATGGGCATTCAGGCTCTTTCCAATGGCCCAGTCAGTAGCAGGAGCAGGCCAAAGCCATGAGGTTTCTTGCAGGTGGGCGATGCTTGTTTAAAAGTGCAGAAGGGACAAGCAGGGCAGCCATTGTTGGGAGTAGGCCAGTCAGGCTTTGGCTCAAAGGAGGATTCAGCTTAAAAGAAGCATTGGCTCTGGGTAAACTTCTGTTAAGGTTCCCTTTTTTTCTTCTTACTGTACCTAGGGTAGTAGCTGGCTGTTGTGTGTACTTCCTGCTGGATTTTGAGTCCTTGGAGACATTAGGGATTTGGAGCAGCAGTTGGATGACCTTTGGCTTGTATGGGAGAGTGAGGAAATAATTGATCAGAGTTACAGGGAAGTAGTCACCCCAAAGTTACAGGAAGTGAGTAGCTGAGTGACAGCCAGGAGAAACGGAAATGTGAATGGGCAGTTAGCACAGAGCCATTCCCCTCAATAGTAGGTATACTGTTTTGGATAATGTTGTGGGAATGACATTGAGATCGGGTTACTGGCACTGAGCATGGGTCTATGGTGCAGAAGGGAAAGAGGGAGAAGAGGGGACTGGTGGTGATGGGGGTCAGTTGTCAGGGGAACAGACAGAGATTCTGTGGATGTAAATGGGACACCTGGATGGTATGTTGCTTCCCAGGTGCCAGGATCAGGGATGTCTTGGATTGCGTCCACCACATTTTGGAGGGGGAGGGAGAGCAGCCAGATGTCTTGGTGCATATTGGTACCAATGACATAGGAAGAAAAAGCGAAGAGGTCCTGAAAAGGGAATTTAGATACCATGTGTTTCTGGGGAAAATGAGCAAGGTGCAGGATAGCTGTATTCCAAAAATGAAGAAATTCTCAAATGGCAAAATAGTACAATGATGGCTGACAAAGGAAGTCAAAGCGAATGTAAAAGCAAAAGAGAGGGCATACAACAAAGCTAAAATTAGTGGGAAGAGAGAGGATTGGGAAGCTTTTAAAAACCTACAGAGAACAACTAAAAGAATCATCAGAAGGGAAGAGATGAAATATGAAAGCAAGCTAGCAAATTATGTTAAAGAGGATAGTAAAATCTTTTTTTTCCAAGTATGTAAAAGTAAAAGACAGATGAGAGTGGATATAAGACTACTAGAAAATGAGGCTGGACAAACAGTAATGGGAGGACAAGGAGATAGCAGATGAACTAAATAAGTATTTTGCATCATTCTGTTCTGTGGAAGACACTGGCAGTGTGTCAGGTGTTGAACGGTGTGAGAGAAGAGAAGTGAGTGCAGTTACTATTATGAGGGAGAAGCTGCTCAAAAAGCTGAAATACCTAAGTGTACAAAAATCACCCGGACCAGATGAACTGCATCCTAGTGTTCTGAAAGATGTAGTGGTAGAGATTATGGAGACATTAGTAATGATCTGTCACAAGTCATTGGACTCTAGTATGGTGCCAGAGGACTGGAAAATTGCAAATGTTATTCCACTCTTTAAGAAAGGGGGAGGACAGCAGAAAGGAAATTATAGACCAGTTAGCCTGACCTCAGTGGTTGGGAAGATGTTGGAGCCAATTGAGGTTATGGAGTACTTGGTGACACAGGACAAGATAAGACAGTCAGCATGGTTTCCTTGAGGGAAAATCTTGCCTGACAAGCCCATTGGAATTCTTTGAGGAGATTACACGTAGGATAGATAAAGGGGATGCAGTGGATGTTGTATATTTGGACTTTCAGAAGGCCTTTGACAAGGTGCCACACATGAAACTGCTTACCAAATGATGAGCCCATGGCATTACAGGAAAGTTACTGGCATGGTTAAAGCATTGGCTGATTGGTAGGAGGCAGCAAATGATCCTTTTCTGTTGGCTGCCAGGGACTGGTGGGGTACTGCAGGACTGCTTTTTATGCTGTATATCAGTAATTTAGACGACGTAATAGATGACAGATTAGGAGAATTGGCAAGAGAGTGGCAAATGAAATATAATGTTGATCATGCACTTGGTAGTAGAAATAAATGTGTAGACTATTTTCTAAATGGGGAGAAAATCCAAAAATCTGAGATGCAAAGGGACTTTGTGCAGAACACCCTAGATGTTAACTTCCAGGTAGAGTCGGTGGTGAGGAAGACAAATGCAGGGTTAGGATTCACTTCAAGAGGTCCTGAATACAAGAGCTGGGATTTGATGCTGAGGCTTTATAAGATACTGGTGAGGCCGGCCTCACTTTGAGTATTGTAAACAGATTTGGGGACCTCACCAAAGAAAAGATGTGCTGGCATGGGAGAGGGTTCAGAGGAGTTCACAAGGATGGTTCTGGGAATGAAAAGGTCATCATATGAGTAACATTTCATAGCTCTGGGTCTGTACTCACTGGAATTTAGAAGGTTGAGGGGGTGGGGATTTCATTGAAACCTTTTGAATGTTGAAAGGCCTAGACAGAGTAGTTGTGGAAAGGAGTGGGGGAGTCTAGGACAAGAGGGCACAGCCTCAGGATAGAGTGGTATCAATTTAAAACATATGCACCTCCCCACTAGAAGCCACTCTCCCTGTCACCACATCATTTGCTCCACCAGCAGCAGCCATTCTCCCTGTCACACACCACCCTCCCCACTAGAAGCCACTCTCCGTCACCAAACTATCCACTCTATCACCAGTCACCATTAACTGTGTTAGCACACCATTCTCACTATCACCTCACCACACCTTCTGCCACCATTCACCATTACTACAACATCCTCGATACCATGACCCTCCCTGTCACCACCTATTCTCCTATAACCTTCCCTGAAATTACACCACCCGCCTCACTACATCACCATAAGACATAGGAGCAGAATTAGGCCATTCAGCCCATTGAGTCTGCTCCGCCATTCCATCATGGCTGATCCAGGATCCCTCTCAACCACATACACCTACCTTCTCGCCATATCCCCAATGCCGTGACCAATCGTGAATCTATCAACTTTCACCTTAATACCCACGGACATAGCCTCCATTGCAGTCTGTGGCAGAGCATTCCACAGATTCACTACTCTCTGGCTAAAAAATTCCTCCTCACCTCTGTTCTAAATGGTCACCCCTCAATTTTGAGGCTGTGACCTCTAGTTCTGGATACCCCCACCATAGGAAACATCCTCTCTACATCTACCCTATCTAGACCTTTCAACATTGAGTATGTTTCACTGAGATTCCCTTACATTCTTCTAAAATCTAGAGAGTACCGGCCCAAAGCTGCCAAACACTCCTCATAAGTTAACACTACATTTGCAGAATCATCCTTGTGAATCTCCTCTGGACACTCTCCAGTGACAATAAATCATTTCTGAGATATGGGACCCAAAATTGTTGATAATACTACAACTGTGGCCTGACCAGTGTCTTATAAAGGCTCAGCATTATCTCCTTGCTTTTATATTCTATTCCCCTCGGAATAAATGCCAACATTGTATTTGCCTTCTTTACCACAGATTCAACCTGTAAGTTAACCTTCTGGGAGTGTTGCACGAGGACTCCCATGTGTCTCTGCACCTCTGATGTTTGAGTCTTCCAATTTATCTAAGTCCTGTTGCAATCGCATTGCTTCCTTAGCACTACCTCCCCCTCCCTATATCTTTCGTATCATCCACAAACTTTGACAGATCGAGTGATTCTTGAAAGAACATGACCAATGCATTTGTTATCTCTTCAGCAATGTGTCTCAGCACTCTGGGATGTAGTCCATCTGACCTAGGTGACTTTTCCACCTTAAGGCCTTTGAGTTGCCTAGTACTTTTCCCTTTGTAATAGCAATGGCACTCACTCCTGCTCCCATACATTAATAAACCTCTGGCACACTGCTAGTGTCTTCCACAGTGTAGACAGATGCAAAGTTTCCATTACGTTCATCTGCCGTTTCTTTGTCCCCTGTTATGACATCACCAGCATCATTTACCAGTGGTACAATATCAACTGTCACCTCACTTTTACTCTTCATATAAGTGAAAAAACTTATGGTATCCTGTTTTATATTATTGACTCGTCTGCCCTCATATTTAATCTTTTCCCTTCTTATAGCTTTTTTAGTTGCCTTTTGTTGGATTTTAAAAGCTCCCCAATCTTCAAACTTCACACTTACTTTTACTACCTTATATGCTCTTTCCTTGGCCACCTTCCCTGACTACCCTCAATAACTCAAACCTCCCTGTTACTGTATCACCCTTTCTACCATTACCTACCCTGTCACCACACCATTCTCCCTATCATTAAACACCGCCCCACTTCTCTTTCACCACACCACTCTATTACCACAGAACTGCATTTTTGCCTCCGAATTCTCCAGTTTCCCTCTTTCAATGTGCATCCAATATTTTCAGGATTGCTTTGCATCCATCCCCTGCATCAGAATTTCCCGAGTTGTGCAAAGTCATCTCTCCTTCTGATGTGCCCATTTCAACAGCGGTGCTGCTGAGATGTGAGGGCAGTGGGTTTACGGTTGTGGCACAAAACCACTAGAGTTTCTTTTACACTTTCTTGCTTTGTTCCCAACATAAAGGACGTACTGTGCATAGGGGAGGAAAAAAATACCCTACTCTTTTTGCAAGATAATTGTCTTTTCTTTCACTGCGTGACCTACAGAGAAGTCCAGCCCAGGATACTGTTCCTTGTTCTTATCCACTTAATCAGTAGGAGGCTGATTTGACCTAATTTTTTTAAAAAAAATTCTCAATTCTCAATAATTTTCAGCAGCCAAATGGTGATGACATTTACAGGAAACCTGACTTCCAACAATATAGCAATCCAGGGGCATGATCCAAGGCCAATACACTTTCATTTCTAGACAATATGCACAAAACTAGTAAGAGAAGGGTTTGAGGTAGAGGATGGTGTTGTAAGGTAAACCAAATATCTTTGGTTTCTGATGAGAGTTAACACTGTACTGAAAATAGGTCAGTTGCTTTACAGCGGTTACAGGCAGATCCTACAGACTATTCTTTGAAAGGAAATACTCCACAATAGAAGGTTCTTGTTTTGGGGGGAAACAAGATGTGGTAGAGTACCTCCAGGTCCTCTGCTTTCCTCCCACATTCCAAAGATATACAGATTAAGGTTAGTGAGGTGTAGGCATGCTATGACAGAAGCATGGTCACACTTGCAGATTAAGGTTAGTGAGGTGTAGGCATGCTATGACAGAAGCATGGTCACACTTGCAGGCTTCCCAGCACATCCCTGACTGTGTTAATCATTGAGGCAAGCAACATTGTAGGAACCATGCATCTGTTCTCTATCTACATTGTATTCTGTGTTGTGCATTTATTATGCTCAACAGAGGGGATTTGACTTTCAAAGGTAGAAACTGCAAAGTTCATAGGATATCTCAATTGATATTCTTCAAGAATGTACAGTGGATTTTTGCCCAACTAAAAGGTTGTCCCACTTAGCTGAAGTTTAATGGAAATAGTTAAAAAGGTATAAAAAAAGACAGACTGGGTAGCAAATTACGTATTTAAATGAAATGCAGAACTAGTTAGAACACCACCAATAGTACTACAGTACTATAAAACCGTGTATTAGTTCCTAATACATATCGATGGAGGTATTCATCTGTGTATGAAATGAACGAAATCAGTGCAGCTATCTGCTGCAAATAATGGACTGCCTTCGCACAATGCTATCGAAGATTGCAACCCCTAAGTCTTCATTTTCATTGTAACATTCAATATGATTGTCAATACCTTTAAATCCATCATAGTTCCTAACTTGTTGAAGTAGTGAAATCATTTCATTTTCACTCTCATGCATTTCTGGCATCTCCAAGCCTGAATGCTTGAAACCGTAGTGAGCAAAACAGTTCTAACTTGCCTTACTGCTTATTTCTCCCCAACTATCAGTGACAAGAATCGCTGCTTTTTGAACATGAACACAAACACGCATTACTGATGCTACTTAAATTGTTTGCTCTAAGCACACTGTAGTGTCTAATGGCCACCATGTGCATGTGACTGACATTATCTAGAACCTCTTCAGCAATAGTCTCTTGCCCCAATTAAGTGGGGCAAATGAAGTCCCAAATAAATGAAGGGAATCCTGGTGATTTTCTTGATTAGTTTTTGTTCTTTAAGAGTTGGCCCAAATAAGTGGCTACCCTGATTAACCAATGGCCCAATTAATTGAGAACTATTGTAGTTAGTATAGAAGTCTCATGATGAGAAAAAGATTTTTTCTTGTAGTTTTCTTTGAATATTTTATTACTTATTAGAAGCCTGGGGTAAAAGAAGGATAGCCAATTTAGAGCTGAAGAACATCCAACTAAGCAAAATATAATAGTCCTGATGAGATGTCTTGGCTCAAAACATCAACTGTTTATTCATTTCCATAGACGGTGCCTGACTTGCTGAGTCTCTCCAGTGTTTTATCTGTGTTGTGCTAAACAATGTAAAGGTTTTTTTTGCTTATTACATCAGTTTGACCAGGATCTTGTTAAATGGTAGGGCTACTCAGCCCCTCAAGCCTGGTCCATCGCTGCTACTATGGTAGCATAACGGTTAGCATATCGCTTTAGTTCACCAGCTGTAAGATCAGGGTTCAATTCTCACCACTGTCTGTAAGGAGTTTGTACATTCTCCCTATGACCATGAGGGTTTCCTCCAGGTGCTCTGCTTTCCTCCCACATTCCAGAGATATACAGGTTAAGGTTAGTGAGGTGTAGGCATGCTGTGTTGGTGACAGAAGCATGGTCACACTTGCAGGCTTCCCAGCACATCCCTGACTGTGTTAGTCATTGACAGAAGAACCATACATCTGTTCACTACATTGTATTCTGTGCTGCACATTTATTATGGTAACTAGTCACATGAGCGGGGAGTGCGGGTAAAAACGAATAGTATATGTTAAGCATTCTTGCTTTGTTCATGGCAGTTTGGGGCCGGGGATTAATGGATGTCATATCTTTTGCTGACAGCTCACTTATGCTTGGGTACACTTGGATACGCTTAAGTTTCATTGCTTCAAGATTGGATGTTTGCTAATTGATAATAAAGTATCAAATACATATCTTTGATTTTGGAACAGTCATTATTGGAGCTGAGGGTACATCATGTTGGGTTGCTGGCAGATACAATTGTTTTGGTTGGAATTGGCTGCTGTGTTCTGTTGGCAAAAGATTTTGACAGTTACACCAAATGAACATCAGCATTCGGACATGTCTGTGAAATTAGAAGCAGCACATTCTGGAACAGGTTGTGGCAAGAAATGTCCTTTTGCTGATTCATGCTGTGTGTTTGGGTTTGAAACACAGTTTTGAATGTTCTGTGCTACCTGTCCAATGGGGGACTGTAAGCTCTATAGTGTGTTCCTTACCTAAGGGTTTGGAGCTTGGTTCTGTAGAAGTGCTGAAATATTTTCATTGTCAACATCTGAATTGAATGCCATTGTTTAGTCTGGTTCGCACACTGGGAAAACAACATGAGTCGTGCTGGAAGCAGTACCCTTGAAGTCCAGACTAAGAGAAGTTAAACTTACGGGAAAGCTTTGGCAACTAGAATCAACAACTTTTGAAAGGACTATAAAAAGATTAAAATTTTAATATTGTTAATTGGAAACCATTTATATGTAGACCAAGATGTCTCACGAGTCTAATCTCATTTAGATGATTTAAAAATTCTTTGTGAAGATGTTGCTAAGCAACATAACTTGCTACTGTCTTTAATACCTATTTTTGAGCAAGATAAATGGACTGAAAACTTTATAAACATTGATATGCTTATTAATACAGTCACATCAATGTGGATCCATTTGTTCCGCAAATGTCCATGAACCATGAGTTTGAACCCCGGGGGTAGTTCAGGGTGTTCACTCTCAGTTCAATCTGAACTGATGCCATATCCAATAGCAATAGCTTCTGAGGACATTAGTTTACAGTATGGTAACACATGTTTCAGATGATAGAGGTCTAAATGCTGCACTGGAGGTCATAAGTACGTGAAAAGAAATAATGTTAAGTGATGCAAAAACAACACATTGCAACTCTGCCTAAAAGAGAGAATCAAATCTTTAATGGTCGTCCACTGAAGTATCATTCATTTACAAGGGCTTTCAAGAATAACACTGAAAATTATGGTGACCACCTCTATTTTCTGAGCAGTTTACTGGAGGTTACCATAGAAAGCTTGTCAAAAGTCGCCAGCGAGCTGGCACAGAGGAAGGATGTCTAAGGGCTAAAGCTTTATTACAGCAACATTGCTGTGCCCTACATGGAAAAGGCTCTTTATTAGCCACATATCAAATCAGAAGACGTGAAAGCTCTTCAAGGTGACAATGTTTTTCTTAGAGGCTGATGCAGTGTTATGGAAGACATGCAGCACATGCGTAAGTTGAGCATGCCTGCTAATATGAGGATAATTGTAAATAAATTGCCCAATAATAAGTTAAGGAAAAATAGAGATCAGTGGTCTATAAACTACAAGAAAGGCACAACTGTAAGGTTACTTTCACTGACATTGTTGATTTTATTGAAAGACCATTATAGATTGCTACACACTCAGTGTTTGGGAATGTATATGAAGCTACACCACCAGCATTAAGCAAAGGTGTGAACAAAACTGGATCACAAATTCATTCTAAAGCCAAAAGAAGCATGTGACTATGGTGAAGCTAAAACTGAGCCTGGAACTAATGAAAGGGTTTATCTGTTCTGTTAGGGTGAACATACTTTGGATTTGTGCTCTCAGCTGGAGAAAAATGTTATAAGAAGAAGATTGCCTTCCTAAAAGGAAATGGTATCTGCTTTGGTTGTCTGTGTATGGGACACTTCAGCAAGGATGCAGGAAGCCTCTTTCATGCAAGGTATGCAGTGGCGAGCTTCCCAGCAGACTTCATATTCACTCTGAAGAAAAGGATGCAGATCTGAAACAAGCCATGAATGAATCAAAGACAGCACATTAGCCTGGTATCTAATGGCCTTACATGGACTGGTGATCATGATTGTAAACTTCCCATAATTCCCGTTCAGTTAAAGTCTAAGAAGAAAAGCAGACAACGGTTACTTATGCTTTCCTAGATCAAGGAAGTACCGCAGTGTTCTGCATGGAGAGCTTCATGAATAAGCTTAACCTGACAGGAAAAAGAACACACGTTCTCTTACACACCGTGGGTCAAGAGAAGGTTGTGAGTAGCACATTGTTTTGGGATTGTGACTGGCTTAGATAGTGAAACTATTGTGAAGCACCGAACATCTATAGGATGTACACAAGGGGGAATATTCCTCATCAGGTGGATCTTCAGGAATGGTCTTGTGCATTTGCTGGAAATTAAGCTGTTGTTAGGGATGAATATGTCTCAGGCACTGGAGATGTTGCAAGTGACTTGCAGAGTTAAGGATGGACCCTGTGCCATCAAAACATTGCTGTGTTGGACTGTTATTTAAAGAAGACCATGATGGTAGAAGAGACTACACTTGGCCAGAGCTAACAGTTAATGGAACTTCAGTTTTGTGCTTAAATGAGCTTATGCGGCAGGAATTCAAAACATATTTTCCTGAATGCAGTCAGGAGAATACAGCATAGTCTGCTTACCAGAAAGAGGATATTTGTGTAAATGTTGAGATTTCATGTCTCGTGTGTCTTGGTAGCATGTAGTTGTAATTAATGTAGTATAATAGTTAGAGAGCTGGAATGTAGGAGCCGTGTATTTGTACTTTATCTGCGTTATATTCTGCATTGCGCGCTTATTCTGATAATTAGTCACATGAGTGGGGGACGTGGTAAAAGAGAAGGGAATAAGTTATATACTCATGCTTTGTTTGTGGCAGTTTTGGACTGGGACTGATGTACCCTTTGCTTGACTGCTTATATATGCTTAACTTACACTTGGGTACGCTTAAGTTTCATCACTTCAAAGCTGTATGTGAGCTATTGATAATAAAGGATCAAATACTTCGACTTTGGAAGGGTCATTATTGGGGCTGAGGGTGCATCATGCAAGTATAACAAATCCGTGGGTTTGCCAACAGCAGCAATTGTTTTGATTAGAATTTGCTGCTACAAACAGATTTCACTGTATGTTTCGATGTACATGTGACAAATAAAGCTAATCTTTATCTTTAGTTTGTTAGTTAAACCTAGCTTCATTATTTAAATAGTGAATAGAAGCTTCAGAAAAGTTTTCATATATTTTATGGTTGAGACAAAATAAATCCAGGTCCAAAGGAATTGCAAGGCTTGGACAAAGAACTGCGGTTCTGGGATTTATAGGAAACCCTCAGAAAATTAATCGGCACCAATGGACTGAATGTCCTGCTTCGGACAGTATAACACTTTGTATCTGTAGAACTTTCATCCACTTTCTAATTTTTTATATTTAGATAGAAGAAACTGTAGATGCTGGAATCTGGAGTAACATACAAAGTGCTGGAGGAACTGAGTGGATCAGGCGGCATCATTGGAGGGAAATGACGATCAAAATTTTGGGTTGAGATCCTTCATCTGGACTTCCTACATCCATGTGGCATCCGGGGAGTGAATTCCAGAATGAATTGATTGGGGCCCTGTGTCTGGCCCAGTTCATTGGCGTGTACTGTTTTCCAGTTAAAGGGAGCCTCTTGCTATCTTTATTCTGCATGTGAAGGAATGTATCTCCTTGGAAATAGATGGACTTTCTAAGTATCAAAAGAATTATCTTTTCCAAAAGAATAGAAGTGACCATTTTGTATTTAGTATTGAGTTACTATGAATTCCTTTCACGTTTTCAGTTAGAGTTTCAGTAAGTAAAGTTAGACTTACCAACAGGCTGATTTATACTTCTGCGTAGAATCTACACCGTAGGCTACGCAAGTGGCCTACGCCATTGTGAGCATTTATACCTGTGTTGGTGTGTCTGCGTTACTCTGCAATTCACTGTCAAAACGCTAGTTGGCGGTGGGGTTTCTGTGCCACTGTGTTGAGTTTCTCTGTGTACTTCAAACAATGGCGATTGAAACTGAGCGCATCATGTTGGAGTTGGAGCTAATAAATGTTGGACAAGAGTTACTTTTATTGAAATTACTGCAACACAGAAAAGAGAGAAGATGTTGGAGGAGATGGTGTGTACGACAGAAGGAGGGTGAATTTTTTGTGCTTGTCCAGCCACTGAGAGACATGGACGAAGAAATGCATTTCAAATATTTTCGGATGTCGGCAGGTAGATCTCACGATTTGGTCCGTTTTCCAACTCGCGTTCTTCTCGCGATGCTACCAAGAGGACTAATCACAGTTCTTGCGGTCTGCGGCGCTGCACCGTGACGCGTAGTTACATTTTTGGGGAGGTGCACATCAGGCTATGGTATAGGGTATGTGGCTATGCCATACTTACGGTGTCGATTCAACACAGAAGTTAGTGCATGAGTAGGCCAGTTTGCCCCTCTAGCATGATTTATCTCCACATAAAATTTTGGCTGAACTTACTGGTACTTCAAGTCTACATTTGTGTCGACCCATGTTGTTTTGTAACTTAAAAACATTGAATTAATTCACAAGAAATTTGGGGGAGTCCAAAACCATGTGTGTAGTTCAAGTTTACTTTAAGTGAGGCATACACATATCACATGGTAAAGTGATAATGTATGCAATTAATGTATTTTTACATATATCCCATGATTATTAAAACAAACAGAAAAGCTTAATCAACCATTTTATATACAAGATTACTCAAATATTATTGAAGTATTAAATAGAAAACAATCCTCCCTGCTTAGCTATAAACTCCCAACTCAATACAGAATGCAATTTAACTATGTACACTATAATCACTGTGGAGGATTTCTTACTCTTGTGGGATAATGGCTTTCCTGACAGCGATCACTCTGCCTGGCAGGTGAGACTTGTGGCTGTGAAAACAGTCTCAGATTTTGGAGCCTCCTCCATGGTTGTCACAGGAGTTGATTCTGAGATTGCAAGAAGTAGTTCTGACAACTCTGGACACCTTCTCCTTCCTGTTTCTTCCTCTAGTTTGTGCATCTTGATCTTGGGAAGATGCTTTTAGTTCATTGGAGTATTCGCTTACTAATCCGTCTATTGCCCCCTTTCTGATCTGATCTCTCCTCTTGGTTTCCGCATCCACAACATCACCGGACAAAGCCTCTGTTTTCATCTCTCCATTGACTCCTTTCTTTTTTAACTTTCCATTCATCCAGTTGGGGTTTGGTCTTTGCATCTACTTTTACAAGCAGCTTTTTTTTTGTCTCCTGCTTGAAGTTCATGCAATAATCTTGTCCACACAGAGTAGATTCTGGTTCTTTATACTCACAAAACCTAAATGCTTGCAACTTTCCTGAAGCTCCTTGAATTTTCTTCCAGTTTAAAACCAAGCTCTATTTCACAAGTAACTGCCTGATTAACATATCAAAAACTTTCTCAGGTATGTTGCCTATAAAAACTGTTGTAATCAGACCAGTGCTTATGTCACTTTCATGCTTTTTCTGATCAGCATGGTCATTTTATGGAATGGCCAAAACAGTTGAGCCAGTGTCCAATTCAATTATAATTAATTTGTCATTCACTTCTGGTGTAAGCCATATTACTAGTCCATTGTTAATTTTAAACAGTGTAAATCTTAAGGCTGCACAATCCTGTGTCATTTTCGTCATTGTCAGATATCTCAACTACAGCATGCAAATTAATGCTGGTTTTGAAAGTGCCATTTGAACTTTTATCTTTCTCTTTTCCCTAAGCTGTCCATTTATTTTTATCTGCCTTACATGCTCTTTGTATGTGACCTACTTTGTTGCATTTTCTGCAAGTTTCACCTTTAAATTTGCATTTGTTTGGTGTATGTGAGCCCCTGCCACAACAGTAATACAGCTTGTTCGGCCAGGCTGGTTTCTGTTGAGATGATGCAATTTTGTTCACACTCACTTTCATCCCTAACTGTGATTCTAGTGCATCTCTGTGTGGGATTTTCACTGAAACACCAGTTTCCATTTGCTCTTTTGAATGCAAGTTCTGATTCTGTTAGGAGTTGTTCTTTCTTTCAAGATTCCACAAACCAAATGATCTCTTAGAGTATCAGTAAGTCTATTTCCAAGCTGACAGTGCTCAAACAATTACTTTAATTCAGCCATGTATGCTGAAATGGACTCTCCATTTTGATTTTGCTCATGAAACTTAAAGCGTTTGTAATCAACAATGGCTTTGGTTTTAAGTTTTCCTGCATTACATTTATAATATCTGTAAAGCTCACTTATACAGGTTTGATTGGAGCAGTCAAACTTGGAAGCAAATTGTATGCCTTTAAACCTGAAGAACTCAGCAAAATTAGCATTTGCTTCCCATTGGCTAGTCAATTTGCTTCAAAATACTGTTCCAGTAGCTCAGTATACATAAGCTAATTACCAGCTGTGTAATCAATCTTGTCAGTCTTGCAATTGTAGCCAGTCTTTTCTGATTTTTAAAAAATGATTCACATCACTCACTCTTTATGAACACTGAATTCTTCAGTTTTCAGTAGTTGATCATGTCTTCCCTTCCAAAGACTGTCTCTGCTCGTGCTGGGCAGTGCTAAGCTCTTTCTACTTAGTTTGAGCATCTTGTTCTGCTTTAACAGGTCAGCAGCTATTTTGGGTTCATTTTAAAATACCTCATCTCCAGTGTTATGTTTTATTGCTTCAAAACACTACAATAATTCAAAAGAAGTTTCAGAAAGTCTGAAAATACAGGTCTAGTTTGACTACTTTAAATGAGATGTGCACTTATCATGTGGTAGTGTGATGATGTATGCAATTAATGTATTTTCAAATATAACATTATTTAAACAATCTGGAAGCTTAATCAACACACACACACACACACACACACACACACAATATTACTCAAACATTATTGAAATATTAAATACACAACAACCTGTAGTAATCAGCCCCCTTATTAATCAAGCACCTTTTTGTCCCTGCCTTAAAATTATTCATACTCTTTTGAAGAAGAATTTCAAAGTCTCAAGCGAAAAAAATAATTACAGGAATTAGTCCAATGAACCTTTTCTAAATGCCTTCCAACATATTAATTGAAAGGATACCAAAACTGCATAGTCCTCCATATGTGATATTACCATTGAACCAAAATAAAATCTCCGTACTTTTGTATTCAGTTCCCCTAGCTATAGATAATAACCTTCTGTAAGCTTTCCATTTTACTAGAAGTACCAACATACTAACCGCTGCAAATCATGAATTATACATTCATAGAAACAGAAAACCTACAGCACAATACAGGCCCTTCAGCCCACAAAGCTGTGCCGAACATATCTTTACCTTAGAAATTACCGAGGGTTACCCATAGCCCTCTATTTTGCCAAGCTCCATGGACTTATCCAGGAGCCTCTTAAAAGACCCTATCATATCCGCCCGCCTCCACCACCGTCACCAGCAGCCCATTCCACACACTCACCACTCTCTGTGTAAAAAAAAACAAACAAACTTACCCCTGACATCTCCTCTGTACCTACTTCCAAGCACCTTAAAAGTGTGCCCTCTCGTGCTAGCCATCTCAGCCCTGGGAAAAAGCTTCTGACTATTCACATGATCAATGCCTGTCATCATTTTGTACACCTTTATCAGGTCACTTCTCATCCTCCGTCGCTACAAGGAGAAAAGGCCAAATTCACTCAACCTGTCCCCAATCCAGACAACATCCTTGTAAATCTCCTCTGCACCCTTTCTATGGTTTCCACATCCTTCCTGTAGTGAGGTGATCAGAACTGAGCACAGTACTCCAAGTGGGGTCTGATCAGGGTCCTATATAGCTGCAACATTAACTCTCAGCTCTTAAACTCAATCCCACGGTTGATGAAGGCCAATGTACCACACTCCTTCTTAACCACAGAGTCAACCTGCGCAGCTGATTTGAGAGTCCTATGGCCTCGGACCCCAAGATCCCTCTGATCCTCCACACTGCCAAGAGTCTTACCATTAATACTATATTCTGCCATCACATTTGACCTACCAAAATGAACCACCCCACATTTATCTGGGTTGAACTCCATCAGTAACTTCTCAGTCCAGTTTTGCGTCTTGTCAATGTCCCGCTGTAATCTCTGACAGCCCTCCACACTATCCACAACACCTCCAACCTTTGTGGCACCAGAAAAATTACTAACTTATCCCTTCACTTCCTTCTCCAGGTCATTTATAAAAATCACAAAGAGTAAGGGTCCCAGAACAGATCCCTGAGGCACATCACTGGTCACAGACCATTGAATATGACCCATCTACAACCACTCTTTGCCTTCTGTGGGCAAGCCAGTTCTGGATCCACAAAGCAATGTCCCCTTGGATCCCATGCTTCCTTACTTTCTCAATAAGCCTTGCAAGGGGTAATAAGATCCTCATATCTCAGACACTACAAACTGGGATCACTTAGATAACGTAAATACCAGAGAATCTGCAGATGATGAAAACCTTGAGCACCAAAATACTGGAAGAATTCATCCAATTCAGACAGCATCTATTGAGCAGAATAAACAGTCAAAGTTTCAGGCCAAGATCCTTCATCAGGACTGGAAAGGAAGGGAGAAGAAGCTTGAATAAGAAGGTGGGGAGAGAGGGAAGGAGTGCATGCTGGCAGACGATAGGTGAGACCAGGTGAAGGGGAAAGTAGGTGGGGAGATGAAGTAAGAAGCTGTGAAGTGATAGGTGGAAGAGGTAGGCTGAGATACAGATAGGCTGAAGAAGAAGAAATCTGATGGGAGGTTGGTGAACCATGGAAGAAAGGGAAGGATGTGGGGATGCAGAGGGAGGTGATGGGCTGGTGAGGGGAAGAGATGCTGCTGATGCTAGAAATCTTGAGTAACACACAAAATTCTGAAGGAGCTCTTCAAGTCAGGCAGCATCCATGTAGGGGAACAAACAGGATGGACCTCGGCCCAAATGTCAACTGCTAATTCCCCTCCATAGATGCTGCCTGACTTTCTGAATTCCTCTATCATTTTTTATGTGTGACTTAAATAATGTACATCTCTTGTGTCTTTCATGAGTGTAGAATGCCCCAGTACTGCACTTGTGAAGCATAGTCAACGGTGATAGAGACAAGTATTCATGTTAATGGGCAGCAACTATTAACCATATAACAATCACAGCACGGAAACAGGCCATCTCGGCCTTCCTAGACCGTGCCGAACTCTTAATCTCACCTAGTCCCACCTACCCGCACTCAGCCCATAACCCTCCACTCCTTTCCTGTCCATATACCTATCCAATTTTACCTTAAATGACACAACTGAACTGGCCTCTACTACTTCTACAGGAAGCTCATTCCACATTTTGTATTTATTAAGTAAATACAAAAACTAATGGAAATACTCGGGAGGAAAGTGAAACTTTCTGACCATCAGAACATGATAAATAATATTTTGCAAAACAGAAAAATCTGCCAATGGGAAATCAGAAACTGCTGGAAACACTCAGCAGGTCAGACAACACCTGTGGGTTTGAATATTCGACAGCTTTCCAGTGGTTTTCCCTCATTCTTCTAAACTCCAGTGAGTACAGGTCCAGAGCCATCGAACGCTCCTGATATGGTAACTGTTTCATTTCTGGATTAAACCTTGTGAACCTTTTTCGAACCTCACCGATGTTAGCACATTCTTTCTAAGTTAGTGGATCAAAACTATTCACAATACCCCAAGTGCAGTCTGATGAATGTTTTATAAAGCCTCAGTATTACAACCTTGCTTTTTTATTCTAGTCCTCTTGAAATGAATGTTAGCATTGCAATTGCCTTTCTTGGTTATGGTTTTCTTAGTTGTGGCCCTTAGTTAGTGGAAATTTTTTTATAATGGTATTTTTAATAGAGACTCAGATACTAAGCAGAGGGTGGGTGCAAGAAGGGTTCACTGCATCCCTGCAGCAAACTTTAAGCCTGCAGGCACGACAGATGCATAAGTGTGCACTTCAGTTGCGCAGCGCCATTTGTTTCTAGCACGTTCTCGCCCCGCCCACCTTTGAATGGAACCTGTGGTTGGAGTGCAAGAAGATGGTCGGCATCATTTTCCGTTGTAGGCAACCACATCCTATATTTACCTCATTAGTGGTTTGCCGTGGCAATGTTGACGTGCCCTTCCGCTGAGAACTTGTTGAACAATATCAGATGTTCTTGTGTTTAGAGGTAGGCAGACAATTCACTCAAGGTCATTTCACTGATGGCAAAGTTTTTTTTTAAAACCTCCGGTTCCTGCTGCCAATGCCAGACAGTACTGGAGCTGTAGAGCACTGAAAGATGCCCTTTGCCCCACAGAGTCCATTCTGACCACCATCCACCCCTTTGCAGTAATCCTACATTGATCCCATTTTGTTTTACACCATGCATTCTCATTAACCCCCCCCCAGGTTCGTAGAACATAGATAGGCACATGGATGAAAGAATAGTGATTGGGCTATGCGTAAGGGAAGCATTAAATTGATCTTGGAGCAGGTTAAAAATTCTGTACTGTTCTAAGGATTTCTTAAATGTCCCTAATTATCTGCCTCTACCACCACCATCCCCTTCAGTGCATTCTGAACACCCACCACTCTCTGTTTAAAAAAATCACCTACCTGATAGTCCCTCAAATTTCTTCCAAATAACTTAAAACTATGCTCTTTCATACCACTTATCTACACAGTATAGAGGCAAGTTCCAGAGATCAATCTACATAGCAACACATCTTTAGGATGTGGGAGGAAACAGAGGACCCGGAGGAAGTAATGCATGGACACAGAGAGACACCCTGACAGCAGTAGAGATCAGGTTCGGACTCAGGTCTCTGGTGTGAAGCAGTGTCTTTACAAGCAGCTCCACTGATTTAACGCATGTACACCAAAATTACAATGAACAACCAACACAAGTAAGGGTGATGCTGGAGGCAGCCTGCGTCACATTCTGGCACCAACATAGCGGCCCATTGTTTTGATCAGAACAACACAGAGTACACCAAAACAGAACACAAGAAACAGCAAAACAATTCCCTTTCCTTTCTTCCCCCCACCCTCACACATAGACATATCTCCAAGCCCAGGCTAGGCCTCTGAGCCTCCAAACTGTAGAATACAAGCTCCAGGCATCGGTCATCAGGCCTCGACTCCCAGTGTTACGAATGACCTTCGGGCTTTGATCATATTACGTGAGTCAGTATCAGGTTTATTATCACTGACGTGCTGCAGTGCAAGAACTATCTATGAAACACAATATGTAGAATTATGAAACAAAGTAGTATTATGAGACATAACATGTAGGGTTAATGGTACAAGAGGCAGATAAAGCCAGTCCCAACCCTTCCTCATCGAGGGGCAAGAATGTTAAGAGAACAGAAAGATCTGGCAACACTTTTTCTCACCCCAACATCATTTAGAAGGATGGAAGGTTACGGGTGCATGTGCTTAAAGCAGTGCATCTGCTTCAAGAAACATAGAAACATGGAAAACCTACAGCACAATACAGGCCTTTCAGCCCACAATGTTGTGCCGAACATGTCCTTACTCTAGAAATTAGCTAGGGTTACCCATAGCCCTCTATTTTTCTAAGCCACATGTACTTGTCCAGGAGTGTCTTAAAGGACCCTATTGTATCAACCTCCACCACCTTTGCCAGCAGCACATTCCATGCTCTCACCACCCTCCGTGTAAAATAAAAAACAAAAAAAAACGCCCCGACACCTTCTCTGTATCTACTTCCAAGCACCTTAAAAATGTGCCCTCTCATAGAACCATAGAATATTATAGCACAGAAACAGGCCTTTTGGCCCTTCTTGGCAGTGCGGAACCATTTTTCTGCCTAGTCCCACTGACCTGCACCTGGGCCAAAGAGAGTCCGCATTTACAACTTCATCTGACAGCTCATTCCACACTCCCACCACTCTCTGTGTGAAAAAGCCCCCCCTTCCAAATGTTCCCTTTAAACTTTTCCCCCTTCACCCTTAAGCTATGTCCTCTGGTTTTTTTTCTCCCCTAGCCTCAGTGGAAAAAGCCTGCTTGCATTCACTCTATCTGTACCCATCATAATTTTATATACCTCTATCGAGTTTCCCCTCATTCTTCTATGCTCCAGGGAATAAAGTAACCTATACAACCTTTCTCTGTAACTCAGTTTCTCAAGTCCTTGCAACATCCTTGTAAACCTTCTCTGCACTCTTTCAACCTTATTAATATCTTTCCTGTAATTTGGTGACCAAAACTGTACACAATATTCCAAATTCGGTCTCAACAATGCCTTATTCAACTTCACCATAACATTCCAACTCTTACATTCAATACTTTATAAATCAAAGGCCAGTGTACCAAAAGCTCTCTTTATGACCCTATCTACCTGTGGCACCACTTTTAGAGATTTTTAAAATCTGTATTCCTAGATCCCTCTGTTCTACTGCACTCCTCAGTGCCCTACCATTTACCTTGTATGTTCTACCTTGATTTGTCCTTCAAAAGAGCAATACCTCACACTTGTCTGTATTAAACTCCATCTGCCATTTTTCAGCCCATTTTTTCAGCTGGTCCAAATCCCTCTGCAAGCTTTGGAAACCTTCCTCACTGTCCACTACACCTCCAATCTTTGTATCATCAGCAAATTTGCTGATCCAATTTACCACATTATCATCCAGATCATTGATATAGATGACAAATAACAATGGACCCAGCACTGATCCCTGTGGCCCACCACTAGTCACAGGCCTCCACTCAGAGAAGCAATCCTCCACTACCACTCTCTGACGTCTCCCATTGAGCCAATGTCTAATCCAATTTACTATCTCACCATGTATACCTAGCGACTGAATCTTCCTAACTAATCTCCCATGCAGGACCTTGTCAAAGGCCTTACTGAAGTCCATGTAGACAACATCCACTGCCTTCCCTTCATCCACTTTTTTGGCACAAAGCTGTGTTGACCCTCCCTAATAAGTCCCTGTCCATCCAAATACATGTAGATCCTATCTCTTAGTACTCCTTCCAATAATTTACTACATACATCTAATTTACCAGCCTGTAATTTCCCGGATTACTTTTTGAGCCTTTTTTAAACAACGGAATAATATGAGCTATCCTCCAGTCCTTAGGGCACCTCACCCCGGCTACCAACATTTTAAATATATCAACCAGGGCCCCTGCAGTTTCAACACTCGTCTCCTTCAAGGTCCAAGGGAATACCCTGTCAGGTCCTGGGGATTAACCTACTCTGATTTGCCTCAAGGTAGCAAGCAGCACCTCCTCTTCAATCTATATAGGTTCCATGACCTCACTACTCATTTGCCGCCTCATTTTCATTGACTCCATGCCATTTTCCTTAGTAAATACAGACGCAAAAAACTCATTTAATATATCCCCCAATTCTTTTGGTTCCATACATAGCCAACCACTCTGATCTTCAAGAGGGTCAGTTTTATCCTTTACTATCCTTTTGCTGATAATATACCTGTAGAAGCTCTTTGGATTATCCTTCACCCTGACTGCCAAAGTTACCTCTTGTCTTCTTTCAGCCCTCCTGATTTCTTTAAGTTTTTTTTTGCATTTTTATACTCCTTAAGTACCATATTTGCTCCCTGTTTCCTATACATGTCATACATCTCTCTCTTCTTTTTTATCAGAGTTCCAGTATCCCTAGAGAACCAAGGATCCTTATTCTTATTCACTTTACCTTTAATCCTGACAGGAACATACAAACTGTGCACTCACAAAATTTCTCCTTTGAAGGCCTCCAACTTACCAAGACATCCTTGCCAGAGAACAACCTGTCCTAATCCATGCTTTTTAGATCCTTTCATATTTCTTCAAATTTGGCCTTTTCCCCAGTTTAGAACCTCAACCCGAGGACCAGATCTATCTTTGTCCATGATCAAGTTGAAACTAATGGTGTTATCATCACTGAAACCAAAGTGTTCCCCTCCACACACTTCCATCACCTGTCCTAACTCATTTCCTAATAGAAGATCTAATATTGCATCATCTCTACTCAGTTATGTTAGCCATTTCAGCCCTAGGAAAAAGCCTCTGACTATCCACATGATCAATGCCTCTCATTACCTTGTATACCTCTATCAGGTTACCTTTCATCCTCCGTCACTTCAACGAGAATAGGTTGAATGAACTTGACCTTTTCTCCTTGGAGAAAAGGAGAAAAGGCCAAGTTCACTCAACCTATTCTCGTAAGGCAGGCTCCCCAGTCTAAGAACATCCTTGTAAATCTCCTCTGCACCCTTTCTCCTTTTTTCATTATTTTTATTAATTACTTGCACAACCAAATACAAAATACATTATGATATTCTGGAAACAGAAACATGGCCCATATCTATGTATTATAAGTTAACCACAATATTGAAAAAGTGTATTCTAATCTAAAGTGAAATGAAAACCCCATAACAAAAAAAAACAAAAGAGAAAAAAAAACAGTTGTTTGGATAAAAGAAAAGAAAAAATAATCTTGGACACATAGTCGTAAATTCAAACAAATAGTAGCTATCGTCATTGCTGAACAAGTCGAAGATTGTGAAAGTAGTTCCAATAAGGTCCCCATAATGTGGAAAAAACCTTGTCTAGGTATAGAAATAGAACACTTAATCTTCTCTAGATTTAAACATGACATAACATCAATGAGCAGGCATGAGTAGGTGGAGCAGCATCTTTCCATTTAAGCAACAAAACTCTTCTGGCTAAAAGAGAAATAAAAGCCAAAATATGCAGATCATTCAGCTTAAAAGTAAAATCATTTCCTCCAATAATGCCAAACATGGCAGCCAGAGGATTGGGTTTAAAGTTTACTTTAAAAAGCTCCGAGAAAGTTTGAAATACTTCTTTCCAAAATTTATCAAGCCGTTGGCAGGACCAAGACATTAATTAGAGAGGCCCCTTCGACATTACACCTATTACAGTATGGAGAAAAATCTGAGTAAAAACAAGAGAGCTTATCTTTAGTCATATAGGCTCTATGAGTCACTTTAAATTGTAAAAAGAGAGTGATGCGCACATAACGAAGAGACGTGAACAAGTTAAAAATTTTCATTCCAAGTATCCTCGTCAATTGAAATCTGTAGGTCTTTTTGCCAGAGATTTTTAATTTTGTCTAACGGAATGTTTCTCATTCTAAACATACTAAACATACTAAAAATATTAGAAATAGATCCATTATGAAAAGGTTTCAGAGTGAAAATTGTATCAATTAAATTCTTATCTGGACCTGATGAAGGCCAATGCAATTTATGCCTTCTTAACCACAGAGTCAACCTGCATAGCAACTTTGAGTGTCCTATGATTCCTCTGATCCTCCTCACTGCTAAGTGTCTTACCATCAGTACAAACACAAGGAAATCTGCAGATGCTGGAAATTCAAACAACACACACAAAATGCTGGTGGAACACAGCAGGCCAGGCAGCATTTATAAGGCGAAGCACTGTCGACATTTTGGGCCGAGAAAGATAGTAAGAGATTTGAAAGTAGTGGAGGGAGGGGGAAATGGGAAATGATAGGAGAAGACCGGAGGGGGTAGAATGAAGCTAAGAGCTGGAAAGGTGATTGGCAAAAGTGATACAGAGCTGGAGAAGGGGAAGGATCATGGGACAGGAGGCCTCAGGAGAAAGAAAGGGGGAGGGGGTGAAGCACCAGGGGAGGATGGAGAACAGGCAGAGTGATGGGCAGAGAAAGAGAGAAAATAAACAAAATATGTCAGGGATGGGGTAAAAAGGGGAGGAGGGGCATTAACAGAAATTAGAGAAGTCAATGTTCATGCCATCAGGTTGGAGGCTACCCAGCCGGTATATAAGGTGGTGTTCCTCCAACCTGAGTTTGGATTCATTTTGAAAGTCGAGGGGGCCATGGATAGACATATCAGAATTGGAATGGGACGTGGAATTAAAATGTGTGGCCACTGGGAGATCCTGCTTTCTCTGGCGGAGCGAGCGTAGGTGTTCAGCGAAACGGTCTCCCAGTCTGCGTCAGGTCTCACCAATATATAAAAGGCCACACCGGAAGCACCGGACGCAGTATACCACACCAGCCGACTCACAGGTGAAGTGTCGCCTCACCTGGAAGGACTGTCTGGGGCCCTGAATGGTGGTGAGGGAGGAAGTGTAAGGGCAGGTGTATCACTTTATGCCCTGACCAATCTGTTAAATTCTGCCCTAAGTATACATAAAGACAGCCTCCACAGCTGTCTTTGGCAAAGAATTTCACAGATTCACCGTTCTCTGGCTACAGCAATTCCTCCTCATCTCTGTTCGAAGAGGACATCCCCCTATTCTGAGATTGTCCCCTCTGGTCTTAGATTCTCACACCATAGGAAACATCCTCACTGTCAAGGCCTTCACCATTTAATAGTTTTCAAAGAGAACACCCCTCATTCTTCTGAATTCTCATGAGTACAAGCCCAGAGCCATCAAACACTCTTCATATGACAATCCATTCACTCCTGGAATAATTTTCTTGAGCCTCCCTCAAAACCCTCTCCAGTTTCAGCATATTCTTGAAATGAATGCTAACATTGCATTTGCTTTCCTCACCACAGACTCAACCTGCAAATTAATCTTTAGGAAATCCTGCACAATGACTCCTAAGTCTCTTCGTGCCTCACTTTTTTGTATTTTCTCTCCATTTAGAAAATAGTCAACCCTTTTATTTCTTTTGCCAACGTGCATGACCATACATTTTCATACACTGTATTCCATCTGCCGTTTCTTTGCCCATCCTCCTAATCTATCTAAATCTTTCTGTAGCCTCTCTACTTCTTCACAACTACCTGCCTCTCTACCTACCAATATCACCATCCAAATCATTGACATATAATGTAAAAAGAAGTGATCCCAACATCAACCCCTGTGGAACATCACTAGTCACTGGCAGCCAACCAGGAAAGTCTCCCTTTATTTCCACCCTGCCTCCTGCTGATCAACCACAGCTTTATCCATGCTAGTGTCTTGTGTGTAATACCACGGGCCCATAGCTTGTTAAGCAGCCTCTTGTGTGGCTCCTTGTCAGAGGCCTTCTGAAAATCCAAGACATCAACATCAGCTGATTTCCCTTTGTCAATCCTACTCGTTATTTCTTCAAAGAATTCCAACAATTTTCTCAGGCAGATTTTCCCTTGAGGAAATCATGCTGACTACAGCCTATTTTATCATGTGGCTCCAAGTACCCTGAGACCTCATCCTTAATAATCGACTCCAACATCTTCCCAACCACTGAGGTCAGACTGATTGGCCTGTAGTTTCCTTTCTTCTATCTCTGTCCCTTCTTGAAGAGTGGAGTGACATTTGCATTTTTCCAGTCTTTCGGAACCATTCCAGAATCTAGAGATTCTTGAAAGATCATTACTAATGCCTCCACAATCTTTTCAGCCACCTCTTTCAAAACTCTGGGGTGTACACCATCTGGTCCATGTGATTTATCTGCCTTCAGACCTTTTAGTTTCCCAAAAACCCTCTCTCTAGTTATGGTAACATTGCACACTTCATGCACTACTGACTTCTGGAACTTCCAGCATACTGCTAGTGCCTTCACAGTGAAGACTGATACAAAATACTTACTCAGTTCATCCTCCATTTCCTTGTCCTCCATTACTATCTCTCCAGAATTGTCTTCTAGTAGTCTGATATCCACTATTGCCTCCTTTAACACTTTATGTAACTGAAGCAACTTTTGGTATATTTAATACTATTGGCTAGCTTACTTTGTATTCCATCTTTACCATAATGACTTTTTTAGTTGCCTTCTTGGTATTTAAAAGCTTCCCAATCCTCTAACTGCTTATTAATCTTTGTTCTATTATATGCCCTCTCTTTGACTTTGATGTTTGCTTTGACTTCTCCTGTTAGCCACGGTTGTGTCATCTTTCCTTTAGAATATTCCTTCATCTTTGAGATGTATATATCCTGTGCCTTCCAAATTGTTGCCAGAAGTTCCAGCCATTGTTACTCTGCTGCCATCCATTCTTTTCCCATCAATTCTGGCCAACTCTGTCCATGCCTCTGTAATTCCCTTTACTCCACTGTAATACTGATACATCTGACTTCAGCTTCTCCTTCTCAAATTTCAGGGTAAATTTGATCATATCATGATCACTTGCTCCTAAGAGTCCTTTATGCTCTCTAATCAATTCTGTTTCATTGCACGACACCCAATTTAGAGTAGCTGATTATCTCATAGGCATACTAGAAACTACCCCTCCTGGAATTCAGCACCAACCCAATTTTCCCAATCTACGTGCATGTTGAAATCCCACATGACTATTGTAAAATTGTCCTTTTGGCATGCATTTTTGATCTCCTGTTGTAATTTGTAGACCACATTCTTATTACTGTTTTGGGGTCTGTATATAACCCCTATCAGGGTCTTTTTATCCTTGCAGTTCCTTAGCTCTATCCATTATGATTCAACACCTTTCAACCCTATGGTACCTCTTCCTAATAATTGGATTTCATTTTTTACCAACAGAACCACACCACCCCTCTGTCTTCCTACCTGTCCTTTTGAAACAATGTGCATCCTTGGACATTAAGCTCCCAGCTATAACAGTGATGCCTACATCATCATACATGCCAACCTTCAAGTGTGCAAGAAGTTCATCTACCTTATTCTGTGCATTGTGTGCATAATGCTTTCAGTCCTGTATTCACCCTTTTCGATTTTGTCTGCTCTTATGTTGCAACTCATCCTGTTGACGGCAATTTTGCCCTTTCAACAGCTTTTCCTCACATTGACCTCTGTTTGGAAACTAACTACCTCATCTTCAGCACTATCATCCACCTTCCCTACAATACTTCTTTCCTAAGATGGCTGGCTAAAAGCCAACATGCTGAAATGGACATACCTGAGGCTTGAGATAGTGGGGAAGGGGTGCAATTACCTCTGCTTGGGGACTGTACCACACTTGGCTTGGGATCTTATTGAGCCCAGTTCATAATCTGCACTGTCCGGCCAATGGTGTTTTGATAAATTCTATTGTACTTTTTGTGAATTTCCAGTCAATGCCTCCAAAAAAAGTATTTCAAGGTAGTATATGGTGACATATGAGTACTTTGATAATAAATGTACTTTCAACTTTGAAAATCTGTCACTAGTTGATAGATATGAGCAGAGCCATATGAAAGAAGTCCTTAAAGCAGAGGGTATATGTTTAGGTTAGGGGGTGAGATTTTAGAGGGGATCTGAGGAAGAATGTTTTCTCCTGGAGTGAGAAGTAGGGTTGTCATTGGAACATGGACTCTCTGTCTACATTTAAGATGTGTGTAGATGAGCATTTAAATCAGCGAGGTATCGAAGACAATGGACTAAGTGTTGAAAGGGGGGATTGGAATGAATGGGTTTTAGCTGGTCAGCATGAACATGATGGACCAAATGGCCTGCTTCTACGCTGTTTGACTCTATGACTGTATTAAAAAAATATTGATTTGATGCAACTATACCCAGTCCAGTCCTCACCCAGATCAAGAGTGACGCATTTATGCAGCATGGAAACAGGCTTTTCCATGCTGGCCAAGATGTTCACCTGATCTAGTCTCATTTGCCTCTGAGAACGGGAATGGAAGCTATTCTATGACTTAGGATTGGTGAAGAATATTGTTCACTGGTGCAGTCTTTGAAGTTGAGGCTGGTTAATTAAATGAAATTAGGGTTTTTTAATGTCTTGATCAGTGGCCAATTCTCATCGGAAGTCAAGTCATTGTTCACATAATCACAAGTTATTCTGTTGCCGCTGGAGCCCAAGCCAGGTGAGCAACACACACACACACACACACACAAAATGCTGGAGGAACTCAGCAGATCAGGCAGCGTCTATGGAGGGGAATAAACAATAGACACTTTGACAACACACAAAATGCTGGAGGAACTCAGCAGATCAGGCAGCATCTATGGGAAAAAAAAAGTACATTTGATGTTTTGGGCTGAGAATCTCCGGCTAGATTGAGATTGAAAAAAGATGAGGAGTAAATTTAAAAAGCTGGGGCAGAGGAGAGAGAAACACAAAGTGCTAGGTAAAACCAGGAGGGGAGGGGTGAAGTAAAGAGCTGGAAAGTTAATTGGTGAAAGATATAGCAGGCTGGAGAAGTGGGAGTCTGGTAGGAGAAAACAGAAGGCCATGGAAGAGAGAAAAGTGGGGAGGAGCACCAGAGGGAGGCAGTGGGCAGGCAAGGAGAAAAGGTGAGAGGGGGAAAAGGGGATGGGGAATATTTCTTTTACCAATCTATTCCTGATCGTTTTTTCTTCAATCCTGCCAAAGTCTCGACTGTACTTTTTTTTCCACACCTGACTGGCCTTCTGAGTTTGTCCAGCATTTTGTGTGTGCTGCTTGGATTTCCAGCATCAGTAGATTTTCTGTTGTTTGCGAATTAACATTTTGGGCTGTGACCCTTAACCCTCAGGACGGGAAAAGAAGAGGCAAGGGGGCAAAAGTCAGACTAAGAAGGTGGGGGAAGGAGGAGGAGTACAAGCACTGGTGATGCGTAAGACCAGGTGAGGCAGAAGGTCGATGGTTGGGAGGGGGGATGAATTAAGAATGTGAGAGGGCTTTCAGTAGCTTTCCAGATCTAATCAAGGTCTAGGCTCAAAGGCTCAAAACATCAACTGTTTATTCCCTTCCATAGATGCTGAGTTCCACCAACATTTAGTGTGTATTGCTCATGTCATTGTTTAGTAGGAAATTTCTTTGTGCGATCTGGCTACAGCACCTGTTGAAGACGCCATCAGTGGGTGGCACAGTAGTGTGGTGGTTAGAGTAACACCATTACAATGCCAGCAATCTGGGTTGAATTATGCTGCTGTCTGTAAGAAGTCTGTTGATTTCCTCTGGGTACACTGCTTTCCTCACTCATTCCAAAGACGTATGGGTTGGATTATTTACTCACATGGCTGTAATTATGCATGGGCCTGTTACTGTGCTGTATTCCTAAATAAAAAAAATTTCAAGTATTCTGGCATCTAACTTCTGTTGCAAAACGTGTCAAATGATTGTGACAGCCAATATGGACTCAAACTAAACTTCACCAGGTTTGATATGGCCATCTTACAAATGGGAGAGCATGACTGGAAAATCTATCATCTGATGCCCACTCTTGTGATACTTGCAGATTAACTTTTGAGTAGATTCTCATGCTTTCTCATCATGTTTAGTCACCCAGAATTTTGGGAAAATAGTATCTATGCCCTGTCAGTTCAGGCCTAATATCACCATGTCAAACAGTTTCAGAATTTCTGCCTGGTTACGTTAATAGGAGGTTCTAATCTTTGTTGTTAGGATACAAATGTGTTTTGGGGTTAAGATAACATTGATAAAACTTGTGTGGTTTCAAACATGATCTGAGTTCCTTATCATACTTCACGTCATATCCTGCACTGTGTGTGGTTTATCACCCTGGTCTGACCCTTCACACAGGCTGTGCTTGTGTAATGCACACATGCCAAGTCAAATAACAGATGTTTAAACTGAAGACCTTGGATAAGAGAGGCACAAGCATTATGACTGCACTGGTAGAGTTGTGATTATGTTCAGACTAGCTTGTCTTATGGCCCTCTTTTAGTCATTCTTCCTTTTCCTGGATGCATTCCCCTTCCCTGGCTCTCTTACAGCAGACAAATGTGTGTTTTGATTCACCATTGGCCCTCAGTTGCTGTATCTAAAGTATCAATCCCCTCCCTCTCCAGAAATACCCTTCCCAGAATGTATTTATTTATTTATTTGTTATTGTTATTTGTTTCTTTTGGATGTGGACAGGCTGTTTCCTTTCACACTTCGGTTGCTCGTCAGTCTTATGTGCAGTTTTCCACTAATGCTTTTGCATTTCTTTGTTCTGCTGTGAATGCCTGCAAGAAAATGATTCTCAGAGTAGTATATGGTGACAATAAATTTGATAATAAATTTACTTTGAATTTTAAGAACAGCGTGCTGTTTGTTAAAGCTTTGTTTTGCCATGTTTCAATTTGGTTGACTATTCAGAGTTAAAAACATTTTTAAAAATTATTAAAGAAATACATTAAAATTCCTGAACAATAAAGTGAGATGGCACAAGCTCGTATCAGTTCCCTGTTTCCAGCAAGTCATCGTTCTGCTACTAGTTTCACTGGTTATAGAGTCATAGACCACTACAGCACAAAAGCAGGCCTTTCGGTCCATCTAGCCATGCCATACTGTTATTCTGCCTAGTCCCATTAACCCGCACCTGGACCATAGCCATCCATACCCCTCTCATTCATGTACTTATCCAAACTTCTCTTAAACCTAATTAAACCTGCATCTACCGCTTCCCCAGCAGCTCATTCCACACTCACATGACCCTCTGGATCAAGAAGTTCCTCCTCAGTTTACTCTTAAATATTTAATCTTTCATCCATAATCTATGATCTCTAGTTCCATATAGTCTCGCCCAAACTCAGTGGAGAAAGCCTGCTTGCATTTACCCTTGTAGTTTTGTATACTTCTATCAGATCTCCCCTACACTCCAAGGAATGTCCTAACCTATTCATACTTCTCCTGTAACTCAGATCCACAAGTCCCAGCACCATCCTTGTAACTTTTCTCTGTACTCTTTCCATCTTATTAATAAATTTGCTGTAGGTAAATGAACAGAACTGCACATAATACTCCAAATGTGGCCTCACCAACATCTTATATAACTTCAACATGACATCCCAGCTCCTGTACTCAATACACTGTACTCTGATTTATGAAAACCTAATTTATGATCCACCAACTGAGTGGACAACTGCACTCCTGACTTTGACTATGTGTGGGTGGGTGTCTAAGATATCTCGAAGGTCCAGGAGCTGGTACCCTGCATCTTTTGACACTTTGACATTTGTCAGCTCAATTTGGTCTGTTATACTGTAGTACAAAATGTAGTGTTATCAGGAGTGAGTACTGGGACACCTACCTTTAGTTACAGAATGTTTATAATGAGCCAGACCATGATACTGACTCTACAAAATCCTCCAATTGACTGGAAGGGTAAGTGAACCTGCAGAGGATGTAAACACAGCCCAGTGCACCCAGTCATCCATATCTATCCATCTCTCTGTCTCTGTCTCTTCTACCCCCCCCCCCCCATGTAACATATGATGACATAAACGTACTTAGATAATCAATTTTCTTTGAACTTTGATTCCCTCCATGTCCTCAAAACACCCACATTCTGGCCCATGTACTCAGCCACATCTTCAAATAGTTGTTCAGCTGGATAATGGCTCATTCCAAGTGAGGGACAAACAGTGTTATTCTTTGGAAGCAGCTATGCAGAAGTATATTGTTGTTATTACTGTATTCACAAGTTCTAACAATGACACTGATATCTTCTATTGGCTTGAAGTGATGTCATACCTTTTGTTGTGTGAGGAAGCCATTCTATTCTTATCTGCAGTATATCCAACTCATTCATCCTTGACTCTGACTTGTTTTGTGCTACCAATAGCCTCTTTTATATAAGACATAGGAGCAGAATTAGGCCATTTGGCTCATTGAGTCTGCTCCACCATTCTATTTTGGCTGATTTATTATTTCTCTCAACCCCCATTCTGCTGTAACTGTTGATGCCTTTGCTATTCAAGAACTATTCTACTTTAAATGTACACAATGACATTGTCCACAGCCATCTGTGACAATGAATTCTACAGATTCACCACCCACTGGTTTAGGAAAGTACTCCTCTTCTCTATTCCAAAGGGACGTTCTTGTATTGTGAGGCTGCACCCTCTGGTTCTAGCCTCCCCACTACTGGAAACACCAACCCTTTCAGTATACCATTAGTCACCAGCAGCCATCCAGAAAAGGCTCCCTTTATTCCCACTCTTTGCCTTTTGCCTGATTCCTTTCTTGTATGTGCTTCTGCAGTCCTTCAATTGGTATTCGGTTTATTGCTATCACCTGTACCAAGATGCATAGAAAAGCTTTTGTTTTCTAGGCAAACATGAGGGGTTGAGTGGTCAGTGCTAGTCCTCATTTCAGTGTTTGCATGTTTGTCTGTACCATGTTGAACTGTATATGCCATTCGTTTGCCTATTCTCTTGCCTTATCCATGTTCTTTGGCTTTCCACCACCATTTCTCCCACTTACCACACTTCCAATTATTCTGGTGTCTAAACAGTTTGAAGTTTCATTCTGTGCATGCGAATCCACATCAGCTTAAAAAGAGGATTACGTGCACTAAGAGACAATGGCTCTGCTCCAGTCTGAAAACCAACTGTTTGCCCTTTCCTGATGAAGGGTCTCAGCCTGAAACATTAACCATTTATTCCCCCCAAAGATGCTGCTTTACCTGCTGAGCTTCTCCAGCATTTTATGTGTATTGCTTAAGATTTCCAGCGACTGCAGAATCTCTCGTGTATCTGTTTACTCCTCTCTCTGATTTCTGTTAATGAATGTTTTCTCATCAGACCCAGTGGTTCCTTGCATTTTGTAGTGCATGTAAGACCATATGATGTAGGAGAAAAATTGGGCCATTCGGTGCATTGGGATTTCTCTGCCACTCCATCGTTATTATCTGCTACCTCCTCCCTGTAACCTTTGACACCCTGACTTATCAAGAACCTATCAATCTCCACTTTAGATATTCTTAATGACTTGGCCACCACAATCACCTGTGGCAATTGAGTTCCACAGCTTCACCATCCTCTGACTAAAGAAATTCCTCCTCATCTCTATTCTAGAGGATAGTCTTTCTATTCTGAGACTATGCCCACTGGTCTTAGATTCCCCCAGTATTGAAAACATCCTCTCAACATCTAGTCTATGCAGGTCCTTCAATATTCAAAGGGTTTCAGTGTGATTCCCCCCCCCCCCCACCATTCTTTAAAACTACAGTGAATATAGGCCCAGAGCCATCAAACACTCTTCATTTATTCTAATGAAGAGTCTTCGCCCAAAATGTTGACTGTTTTTCCCTCTCCATTAATGTTGCCTGACCTGCTGAGTTCTTCCAGCATTTTGTATGTATTATGCTTCATACATTAACCCTTTCATTCCTGGTATAATTCTCATGACCCTCTTCAAATCTAGCAATTCTTTCTTAGATAAAGGGGCGCACAACTACTTTCAGTACTCCAAGTGTGTTCTGACCAATGCCTTATAAAGCCTCAGCCACTGCATCCTTGCTTTTATATTGTAGTCCTCTCAAAATGAATGCTAACAGTGCATTTGCAGTATTGGAGTGGTTGTGACCAATAATTGTTGCTTTCAAGGCAAAACACTTTTTTTTAAAAAAAAGGGTTCTGTCTGGTGACACCATCCTTCCCTTTCCCTTTCTAGGCTGAAACAACCTCTGTGGGAAGGTCCAGGGAAGGAGTCTGTGAGGAGCCCTTGAAAAAATAGGAAACATCTTGTTTCCAGTCATTGTGCCTTGTGTAGATATGCCTACTTATTCTGCAAGTGGAATCCATATAGAACATGTATTTTACACCTCTTTTTAAATGGGTCTTTGTCACGGATATTTTCTGTGAATAGTTGGCTTAGAATTATAGAACACCATTGTTGATATGCTCCACAGCCTTTGAAGGTACATCTATAACCAATGGACTCACTTTCAAGGAATGTACAACTCATGTTCTTAGCTTTATCCATCTGTTTATCTGCCTATCTATCAACCATCCAACCATCCACACCCACCATCCAGGCTGTGCTCTCTCCTTGCTGCTGCCATCGCATTGGAGGTATAGGAGGCTTGGACCCCACTCCACCAGGTTCAGGAACAGTATTACCCCAACCATCAGGGTTCTGAACTAGTGTGGACAACTTCACTCACCATTCACTGAACTGATTCCACAGTCTATGGACTCACTTTCCAGGACTCATGTTCCCCGTATTTATCTAGTTATTTATTTACATTGATTCTATTGTAATTTTTGCCCTACTGTGAATACCTGCAAGAAAATGAATCTCATAGTACAGTAGTACAATTGTGACATGTGTGTATGTACTTAGATAATAAATTTACTTTGAACTTTTAAATTTATATTCTTGTGTTTGTTGTTGCAAACTTTTCATGATATTTTTAGGCAGGACTGCTTGAAAGCTATAAAGGTGAGAATTTAATTTCAGCAAGGGAAGGGTAAATAGCTGATTGAGGTGTGGTGTTACAGTTGACAATGCAAGTTACATCTGGGAATGGGAAAGCCATTCTGTGCCCTGATCTGGGGTGGGGATGGCACCAGTCCAATAATGCGATAGCAAAGTTCTTTGGCATGGAGAACCTTGAGTACAGTAGTGTTGTTACACACCCTTCATAGAAGGTGTATGGTGCATTGGCCTTCATCAACCGTGGGATTGAGTTTAGGAGCCAAGAGGTAATGTTGCATCTATATAGGACCCTGGTTAGACCCCATTTGGAGTACTGTGCTCAGTTCTGGTTGCCTCACTACAAGAATGATGTGGAAACCATAGAAAGGGTGCAGAGGATGTTGCCTGGATTGAGGAGCATACCTTATGAGAATAGGTTGAGTGAACTTGGCCTTTTCTCCTTGGAGCGACGGAGAATGAGAGGTGACCTAATAGAGGTGTATAAGATGATGAGGGGCATTGATCATGTGGATAGTCGGAGGCTTTTTCCCAGGGCTGAAATGGCTAACACGAGAGGGCACAGTTTTCAGGTGTTTGGAAGTAGGTACAGAGGAGATGTCAGGAGTAAGTTTTTTTTTATTAACGCAGAGAGTGGTGAGTTCGTGGAATGGGCTGCTGGCGGATGTGATGGAGGCGGTTTTGATAAGTTCTTTTAAGAGTGTTCTGGAGCTTAGAAAAATAGAGGGTATGGGTAACCCTAATTTCTAAGGCAAGGACATGTTCGGCACAGCTTTGTGGGCCGAAGGGCCTGTATTGTGCTGTAGGTTTTCTATGTTTCTATATTTTCTATCTATCTGTACATTAAATACTTCTACATTAATATGAATTTCTCCAATTAATAGAACTGAAGGTGTGTTATTCCTGCAGCCCAAGGCTCTGAAAGAGGGGGCTGTGAATACAGTGAGAAGAAAAGATTAATTTTATTTGTCACTTGTGCATTGAAATGTACAGTGTTGTTTTGCGTCAATGATCAGGATGTACTACGTGCAACCCACTAATGTTGTTCTACTTCCAGTGCCAACATAGTATGCCCACAAACTCACTAATTCTAACCCGTATGGGTAGTTTTGGATGTGACAGTTTACCAGAGCACCTGGAGGAAACCCATATTGTCATGGGGAGAACATACAAACTCTTCACAGACAGTGGTGGGAATTGAACCCCCTATCAGTGATCACTGACACTGTAAAGCAACAATGCTAACTGCTACGCTACCGTGTACCCACTTTATAGTGGGTTGTGTTTGTCACCATCCAAAATTCTATGGGCATCAGATCAGATCCCACAGACTGAAAGGAAGCAAATGTAGCCATTTACAGAAGAGGCGAGGCAGAGAAACTGGGAATCCAAGATTGATTATCCCGACATAAGGAATAGAAGTGCTGCAATCTATTAAGAGAATTGTGGAAGGTGCTCAGGGAAAATAGATGATGACTGCAGGCTTCATGTAAGTTGTCATAAAATACAAGAGGAAAGATCAAAATGAACCTTTGTAAACCACTGGTTGGCCACAGCTGGAGTGTTGCATCCAGTTTTGTAGGCCACTTTAGATAAGATATGAAGGCCTTAAAGACACAGAAGAGAATTCCTAGAATGATTCCAGGGATGAGTGACTTGGATTAAAATTGTGAAGGGTATAGACAGATCTAGTCATAAGAGTTATAGAGTCATAGAAAAATACAATACAGAAACAGGCCCATCGGCCCATCTAGTCCGTGCCAAACCATTTAAACTGCCAAGTCCCATTGACCTGCACCTTGACCATAGCCGTCCATACCCTACCGTCTAAGCACCTTTCCAAACTTCTCTTAAATGTTGAAATTGAGCTTGCATTGCGCCGGCAGCTCACACCACACTCTTTCAACCCGCGGAGAGAAGTTTCCCCTCAAGTTCCTGTTAAAGTTTTCACCTTTCATCCTTAACCCATAACCTCTAATTGCAGTCCCACCCAACCTCAGTGGAAAAATCCTGCTTGCATTTACCCTATCTATACACCTCATAATTTTGTATACTTCTATCAACTCTGCTTTTAATCTTCACCGTTCCGAGGAATAAAGTCTAACTGATTCAATCTTTCCTTATAACTCGGGTCCTCCAGTCCCAGCAACTTCCTTGTAAATTTTCTCAGTACTCTTTTAACTTTATTTACATCTTTCCTGTAAGTAGGTAAGCAAAACTGCACACAATATTCCAAATTAAGTTTGACCAACATATTTTACAAGTGTAACATAACACCCCATCTCCTGAACTTAATACTTTGATTTATGAAGGCCAAAGTGGCAAAAACTTTCTTTACAACCCTGTTTCCCTGTGACGCCACTTTCAATGAATTATGGACCTGTAATGCCAGATCCCTTTGTTTTACCGCGCTCCCATGTGCTCTACCATTCACTGTGTAAGACCTACGCTGGCTAGTCTATCAAGTTCAATACCTCCCACTTTGCTGTATTAAATTCCAGCTGCCATTTTCTGGCCAATTTCTTCAGCTGGTCCAAATCTTACTGAAAGCTATGGTCTTTCTCACTGTCCACTACACCCCCAGTCTTGATGTGATCTGCATATTTGCTGATCAAGTTAACTACATTATCATCCAGATCATTAGTAAGATGACAAACAGCTACGGATTCAGCACTGATCCCTGTGGCACTCCACTAGTCACAGGCCTCCAGTCAGAGGGGCAACCATCTATTGCCACTCTCTGGCTTCTCCCACAAAGCCAATGTCTAATCCAATTTACTACCTTGATCCAATTTAATGCTGAGCAACTGAACCTTCTTGACCAATCTCCCATGCGGGACCTTGTCAAATGTCTTCCTAAAGTCCATATAGACAACATCCACTGCCTTGCCTTCATCAACCTTTCTCAAAAAACTTTATAAGATTGGTAGGACATGACCTAGCACACACAAAGCCATGCTGAGTATCCCTAATCTGCCCATGTCTATCCAAATATTTATGTATCCCATTCCTTAGAAAACCTTTCATAACTTCCCCACTACTATGTCAGGTACAGCAGTCTATAACTTCCTGGTTTATTTTTAGAGCCTCTTTTGACAGTGGAATAACATTACCTCTGGTACCTTACCTGTTGCTCAGGATTATTTAAATACCTCTGCCTCTGCAGCTTCTGCACTTGCCTCCCACAAGGTCTGAGGGAACACCTTGTCATGCCGAAGGCATTTATCCAACCTAATTTGCCTCAAGACAGCAAACATCTCCTGCTTTGTAATCTGTACAAGGTCCATGACCTCGCTGCTGCTTTGCCTCTCTTCTATAGACTGTGTCCGTCTCCTGAGTAAGTACAGATGCAAAAAAAATCCATTTAAGATCTCCCCCATTTCTTTTAGTGCCACACGTAGATTGCCATTCTGATCTTCCAGAGGACCAATTTTGTCCCTTGCAATCCATTTGCTCTTAGCACATCTATAGAAGCCCTTGGGATTCTCCTACACCTTGTCTGCTAGGGCAACCTCATGCCTTCTTTTAGTCTTCCTGATTCCTTTCTTAAGTGTTTTCTTGTATTTCTTATACTCTGTAAGTACCTCAGTTGTTCCTACCTGCTTATACCTGCTGTACACCTCTTTCTTTTTAAACCAGGGATCAATATCACTTGAAAACCAATGTTCCCTAAGCCCATTATCTTTACCTTTTATTCCGACAGGCACATACAAGCTTTGTACTCTCAAAATTTCACTTTTGGAGGCCTCTCACTTACCACGTACACCTTTGCCTGAAAACAGCCTACCCCAATCCATACTTGCAAGATCCTTTCAGTTACCATCAAAATTGACCTTTCTCCAATTCAGAATTTCAGCCAACAGACCATATCTTTATTTTTCCATATTTACTTTGAAACTAATGGCATTATAGTCACTAAGTGTAAAGTGTTCCCTGACACAAACTTCTGTCACCTGTCTTGTTTCATTCCCTAATAGCTTTAGCTATAAGTGGAGAGATACTGACAGAAAGGTCAAAGGTAAAAGGACTTGAAATAAAAGTAATTAGAAAAAGGACCAAGAGTGACAGGAGAGACATTTTAGACTAAAAGACATAGGAGCAGAATTAGGCCATTTGGACCATTGAGTCTGCTCCACCATTCAATCATGGATTATTTTTCTCCTCCTCAATCCCATTCCCTGACCTTCTTCCTGTAACCTTTGATACCATGTCCAATCAAGAACCTAACAAGCTCTGCCTTAAATACCCCCAACAACCTGGCCACCACAGCTGCCTGTGGTAAAAAATTCACCACCCTCTGGAGAAAGAAATTTCTCCACATCTCTGTTTAAATGGATGCCCCTCTATCCTGGAGGCTGTGCCCTCTTGTCCCAGACTCCCCTACCATGAAAAACATCCTTTCCACATCTACTCTTGTCTAGGCCTTTTAACATTCAAAAGGTTTCAATGAGATCCCCCTCATCCTTCTAAATTCCAGTGACTAAAGACCTAGAGCCATCTAAAGTTCCTCATCTGATAATCCTTTCATTCCCAAAATCATTCTTGTGAACTTACTCCAAACGCTCTCTGAACCCTCTCCAATGCCAGCACATCTTTTCCTAGATGAGGAGCCCAAAACTGTTCACAGTACTCAAGGTGAGGCCTCACCAGTGCCTTATAAAACCTCAGCATCACATCTTTGCTCTTGTAGACAAGACCTCTTGAAATTAATGCTAACATGGCATTTGCCTTCCTAACCACAAACTCAGCCTGCAAGTTAACCTTTAGGGTGTTCTGCACACGGACTCTGAAATCGCTTTGCATCTCAGGAGTTTGGGTGTTCTCGCTCCACATTTAGAAAATAGACTGCACATTCATTTCTACTACTTAAGTGCATGATCATGCATTTTCCAAAATTGTCTTTCACTTGTCACTTTCTTGTCCATTCTTCTCCTAATCTGTCCAAATTCTTCTGCAGCCTACCTGTTTCCTCAACACTACCTACCCCTCCACCAATTTTGTATCATCTGCTAACTAGGCAACAAAGCCATCTATTTGAACATGTAAATCATTGATATATGACATAAGAGGAAGTGGTCCCAACACTGACCCCTGCGGCACACCACTAGTCACTGGAAGCCAACCATAAAAGGATCCATTTATTCCCATTTTCTGCCTCCTACCAATTATCCAAGGCTCTAACCATGCCAGTAACTTTCCTGCAATACCATGGGCTCTTAACTTGGTGAGCAGCCTCATGTGTGGCATCTTGTCAAAGGCCTTCTGAAAGTTCAAATATACAACATCCACTGCATCCCCTTTATCTATCCTATTGTAATCTCATCAAAGAATTCCAACATGTTAGTCAGACAAGATTTTCCCTTAAGGAAACCATATGTTTTTTTCAGCTTTTTGAGCACCTTTTCCCTTGCAATAGTAACTGAACTCACTGCTCTTCCTTCACACACTACAGCATTTGGCACACTACTAGTGTCTTCCACATCTAGTTCATCTGTCATCTCCTTGTCCCCCGTTATTATTTCTCTGGCCTCATTTTCTAGGTGACTTATATCCACTCTCATCTCTCTTTTATTTGTTGCATACTTGAAAAAGCTTTTACTAACCATTTTGATATTGTTTACTAGCTTGCTTTCATATTTTATCTTTTTCCTTCTAATAGTTCTTTTAGTTACTCTCTGTAGGTTTTTGAACACTTCCCAGTCCTCTATCTTCCCATTAATTTTCGCTTTGTTGTATGCCCTCTCTTTTGTTTTTGCATTAGCTTTGACTTCCCATGTCATCCATAGTTGTACTATTTTGCTGTTTGAGTACCTTTTCCATTTTTGGAAAACATCTATCCTGCACCTTCCTCATTTTCCCCAGAAACTCACACCATTGCTGCTCTGCTGTCATCCCTGCCAGCATCTCCTTCCAATTTACTTTGGCCATCTCCTCTCTCATACCACTGTAATTTACTGTACTCCACTGAAATACTGCTATGTCAGACTTTAATTTCTCCCTATCATATTTCAAGTTGAACTCAATCATGTTGTGATCACTGGCTCCTATGGGCTCTTTTACCTCTAATCACCTCTAGTTCATTACGTAGCACCCAGTCCAGTGTAGCTGATCTCCTAGTAAGCGCAACAACAAACTGCTCTGAAAAGCCCTCTCGTAGGCATTCAACAAACTCACTCTCTTGAGATCCATTACCAACCTGATTTTCCCAATCGACCTGCATGTTAACATCTCCCTTGACTATCATAACATTGCCCTTTTGACATGTCTTTTCTATTTCCTGTTGTTATTTGTGGTCCACATCCCAACTACTATTGGGATGCTTGTATATAACTGCTATCAATGTCCTTTTACCCTTGAAGTTTCTTAACTCAACCCACAATGGTTCAACATCTTCTGATCTGATGTCTCATCTTTCTACTGATTTGATGCCATTCTTTACCAGTAGAGCCGCACCACCCCCTCTGCCTACCTTCCTATCCCTCCGATACAACGTGTAACCTTGGACATTCAGCTCCCAACTGCAACCATCCGTCAGCCATGATTCAGTGATGGCCACAACATCGTACCCGACAGTCTGTAATAGTGCAACGAGATCATTCACCTTATTTTTTTACACTCCGCACTTTGAAATATAGGTGTGCTGCATTTGCTACACTTTTTGATTTTTCTTTCCTAATGCAGTGATACTCACCTGCTGCCTTTTATCTTGTCATCTGCCTGTCCCTCCTGACAGTCTGACTGCATGCTATCTTTGCTTTTTTACCTAAAAATCCTATCCTGAGTCCCTTGACTCCATTTCCCACTCCCCTGCCAAATTTATTTAAACCCTACCCAACAGCTCTAACAAACCTGCCTATGAGAATATTGTTCTCTCTTGGGTACAGGTGCAACCTGTCCCTTTTGAACAGGTCATATCTTCCCCAGAAGATTTCTCAATGATCCAAGAACCTGAAGCCCTGCCTCCTGCACCAGATTCTCAGCCAAGCATTTATCCTGTTTCTACCCTCACTAGCACCTGGCACTGGTAGCAATCCAGAAATTACTATCCTGGAGGTCCTGCTTCTCAGCTTTCTGCCTGGCTCTCTCAATTCTCTCTTCAGGACCTCATTGCTTTTCCTTCCTATTATATTGGTACCAATACGTACCAAAACCTCTGGCTGCTCTCCCACCCTCTCCAAAATGCTGTGTACACGTTCCAAGATGTCCCTGACCCTGGCATCTTGAACGCAATATACCATCCGGGTGTTCCATTCACATCCACAGAATCTCCTCACAAACAGGAGAAAATTTTCAGATGTTGGAATTCCGAGCAACACACGCAAAATGCTGGAGGAACTCAGCAGGTCAGGCAGCATCTATGGAAAAATGTAGTTGATCTTTTGGCCTGAAACATCGACTGTACTTTTTTTCATAGATGCTGCCTGACCTGCTGAGTTCCTTCCGCATTTTGTGTCTGTTACTCTGGATTTCCAGCATCTGCAGAATCTCTTGTGTTTATTCTTGTTGCTATGATACCGAGGGCAGTTTCCTAATATGTACTGGCATGGCAATCATGTTGATCGATGAATTCATCTGGTGAAGCTTCATTTCACTGTGGGAAATACAGTGGATTCTGCTTAATTGACACACATTGGGACCAGTACATTTTGGCCCAATTAAGCACCTTCCTCACATAGCTGAAGTCTCTTGGAAATAGTTAAAAAGGTTAAAAATACAATCTGGAATTTAGAAGAATTTGGGAGGAAATTATTGAAATCTACCAAATGTTGAAAGGACTAGATAGGGTGGATGTTCTCTTCTGCCTGCCCTTAGAATGACACAGTCGTGTAGCAGTTGCAGATCAGGGCATTCTGGAGTTCTGAGTTTAATCCCAGTCCCATCAATAAGGAGTTTGTACACTCTCCTCGTGAGCTATATGGATTTTTTCTGGGTGCTCCAGTTTCTTCCAAAGACGTACCAGCTAGTAGGTTAATTGATCATTCGATTTTGTCCTGTGATTAGGCTAGGGTTTCTGGGCAGTGTGACTTGTTGGGCTGGAAGGGCCTGTACTGTGCATTATATCTGAATAAATAAATAAACAGAATATAGGAAGTAGCACTAGAACAGTGATAGAGAATATAGGATCTATATCTGCCCATTTCCTCCACAGTCAGATGTTTATCTAAAAACCTCTTAAACCCAACTATGGTGTCTTCTTCCACCATAACACCTGGTATCCATTCCAGACACACACACCCTTGTATGAAAAGAAAACTGACTGCATGTCTCTTTTAACCCTACCTCCATCACTGATGTACATTACAATTAGCTGAGACCAAAGCATGGACTTTTACAGTACCTTGTCTGCCTATTTATTCCATTTGCCTATGTCAGTGGATTTTCAGTTCATTCTTGTATAGTAATCTCAACTTACTGTATTTTAGGGAGACTTTATCAAAGACTTCCTGAAAACTAAAGTGCACCGCATCCTTTGCTTTCTATTATCTACCCCACCAACTATATCCTCTTGTAGATTTGTCACACAATTCACTTCCTATGGTGGTGACCCTCTGTTGGTTATGGTCGACCATCGATATTGCTACCTAGCTGTCATACACAAGCTGGTATGCAAGCCAGCTCAGTATAACATGGAGCACAAGCTATTACCCAAGCAGCAGGCTCCCCCTCTCCACTCAGCTGATGAATCCAAAGAAATGGCAAAGACCAGTTAGCATAGAACTCAAAGTAGGGAATCCAGCTCCAGATTTTTCCTTGGGGTTTACTCATGAAGCCTTTCCCATGAGCGGGTGTAGCCACAAGGCAGCGGAAGGTTTGCTGAACTCTGTTATTCTTTGAATGTTCTATTAGCTCAATCTTTCGCTTAGCCTCTAGCATTTTCCCCACAGCTAATGTTAAATTGATTGGTGCTAATTTCCTGTGAGCTTTCTTCCATCTCTCCCAACACTCAGGAAGGTGGTACAGAAGCCTTAGGCCAAATACTACCTGGTTCAGGAATAGTTCTTACCCTATAGCCATCAGGCTCCTGAACCAGAAAGATTAACCTGACTCACCTCAACACTGAATTGATTTCACAGCCTGCAGACTTACTTTCAAGGATTCTACAACTCATAAGACTGAAGAGAGCTGGTCTCACAGTACTCACAGCCTTCTAGTATTGTGTAGTAGAGAGCATTCTAACATGCTACATCACTGTGTTGTGCAGAAACTTGCACTGTGGCAAACAAGAAGGCTTTACAACAGGTAAAACTGTCCAGTGTATTAGTGGCAACAACCTCATTGTCATGAAGGACATACATATACAGTATACAAAAAGGTGCTGAGAAAAGTTTAGCAACATCATGAAGGATCATACTCATGGACTGTTTGTTTCACTCCCAACAGGGAGGAGGCTACATAGTATCCATGGCAGGACCACCAGACTCAAAAACAGTGCTTACCCCAAGTAGTAAAGCTGAGCAACACCTCTACCCACTAATCCACCCCACCACACATTTCCTGAATAGCATGGATTAGTACAGAATACAATCAATCTATGTATATAAGCTATGTTACGAGTTTATATTTACTGTGTTCCTTGTTTTTTTTTGTGTGTGTGTTGAATCTGATCTAGAGTAACAGTGATCTCATTCTCCTTTACACTTGTGTACTGAAAATGATATTAAACAAATGTGACACTCTGGTTCGGTCAGCTGTGTAAGTCTGGGGAAGACCCCTCCAGCCCCGCCAAACGTGGGAGATTGAAATGCAAGCCCCCCCCCCAGATCCCGCTGTTTGTGTGGATGCTGCTTGATTTGTTACCCTGTTACAAATCAGTACCACTAAATTACAGACAGTACATGGTATACAATTAAAAGATTTAGCTTTATAATTCTTCATTTGACTAAAGGGTTAGTAAAGAATAAGCAAAAAAAAGGAAAGGGTCCATTTCAATGAAAAAGTCTAAAGTTGGAGATTATGGTTTCCCCTTCAGTCTCCCTGGACATCATCGAATCCCAGCCCCACTTCAGGGCAACTCCTCTGACCTCCTCTCTATTGTCCCCAGGCCCAACCTTAGTGTCCCTCACCAGAGAAACCTCCCCTGAATCCGTTCATCCCCACTGGATGGCATATTTCTCCTATCTCATCTTCAACAGTAACCCAAACAAGCAGCTTACATGGAGAACGGGAAAGCATAACAGAGAAACTGTGAACCATGTGAACCAGGACATTACACTCCCTCCCCACCAAAAATACTCATGACCCCATAACTTTGAAATAATTTGTCATCCCATTATTAATAACTCTGCTTTCAAAAGAATTTTGTGAAGTCAGAACCTCCAATCCATTTGTAATCTCACTAGGGGGAGATGTTCCCCTGGTGCTTCATAGGGCAGATGATCTGGGGGAGTCTCCTGATTCTTTGAGATATCCTTACCCCATCATGTACTTCTGCAGGTTCCAACACTCCGTGAGATACTGCTGGTTTGCCCCGGCAAGTTTCCCCTGGTCTGTCACTCGTGCCCTCCTGCTGTTGCTCCTTCAGTCACTGCATCACTGCAGAATCCTCTTAGTAGGTGGAGGTTACACCTAGTAATGAACCAGGACAATACACAAACTTAAATCTTTACGTATTTATTTTCGTATTTGCACAATCTGTACATTGGCTGTTTGTTTGGCAGTCTTTGTTTATGCATTGTTTTTCATAAATTCTGTTGTGTTTCATTGGAAAAACGAATTTCATGAATCCCATATATGGTGACATATATGTACTTTGACTTTGAATTTCAAGTTGATAAATGCGTGTGCTAATTAGGCTGCATTTAGATGTTTGAAAGCTAATCTTTAAAATCATGTTTCGATTGGCATTGATCTGTGCATCCTCTCTGGGAGCAGGAGTAGTACCAGATGATAGGAGGGTGGCAAGTGTTATTCCCTTGTTCAAGAAAGGGAGTTGGGAAACTCTGGATATTATAGGCCAATGTGTCTTACTTTAGTGGTGGGTAAATTATTAGAGAAGATTTTTAGCAACAGGGTTTATAAGCACTTTTAGAAGCATAGTCTGATCAGGGATAGTCAGCATTATTTTGTGAGGAGCAGGTCATGCCTCATGAGCCTGATTGAATTCAAGGATGGGATAAAGATGAAGGTAAGTTAGTGATATGGTGTAAATGGAGCAACACCCAAAATGCTGGAGGAACTCAGCAGGTAATGCATCCACCCCCCCCCCCTTACTATTTCCCAGCCCTTTGTCCCTCTCTCATGTTATCTCTTTGCCCATCGCCTCCCTCTGGTGTTCCTTCCCTAGCTTTCTTTCCTCCATGGCCTTTTGTCTCTTTCACCAATCAACTTCCTAACTCTTTGCTTCATCCCTCCCTCTCCCGGTTTCACCTATCACCTGGTGCTTCTCTCTCCCCTACCCCTACCTTTCAAATCCACTCCTCGGCCTTTTTCTCCCGGCCTGCTGAAGGGTTTTGGCCCAAAACATCGACTGTGCTTTTACCCATAGATGTTGCCTGGCCTGCTGAGTTCCTCCAGCATTTTGAGTGTGTTGCTCAGATTTCCTGCATCTGCAGATTTTCTTTTGTTTTGTGGTGTATATGGATCTTAGTTTGATAAGGTACTCCATGATAGCTTCATTCAGAAAGTCAGGAGGCAAGGGACCTAGGGCTGTGTGGATTCAGAATTGATTTGCCCATTATTATATTATATATTCCATTGTAGATATTATAGAATGAGCATTATTCTGCCTCTAGGTTGGTGACCTGTTGTATACTGCGGGGATCTGTTCTTGGACCTCTGTTCATTGTGACTTTTATAATTCCTTGTCAAGGAAGTAGAAGGGTGAGTTAGTAAATTTGCAGATGACACGAGGTTGGTAGAGTTGTGGATAAATGGTGGAGATGAAGTACTGGCTATTTATCACTGACTACAAAATTTGGATTAATGATAGCTCATGCATGCGGCTGAGTTCTGATTCTGATGTCATTATTCTGATACCATTCTAAAAATCTGCTCCAATCTCTGTTTAAAGTTTTTGGTCTGCAAGAGACATTTCCTCGTTGGTAGAGTGGCCAGAAAATTGGCCAACATCAGGGTTTTGCTCTTCTTGCGGTAAATGTATAGTATAGGAATGAATCACTTTTTATGAATTTGATCTAGCCTGCTCTAAAAGTTTAACGGTTGACTAGAGCAAGAGGAGGTGGGGACTTTCACTGGGGATTTCCAGATATTAGCCTAATGCATACCTAAGGCCCAGCAGTGCAATGTTTTGCTCACAGGCTGTCAACAGGATATCGTTGAAACTGTATTGCTGCTAACGTGGAAGTTTTGACCACAGAGCTAGTCCTGTGAGTGTGCACATGAGGTTTGCTGTAGTCACTATATCAATGATCTGGGTGTGGAACAGATGCCAGGGGATGGAAAAATCTGATTTACATTACTTTTAAAGCAAGAGCCTTCTCCACTTGAGGCTTTCAAGTTTTCCAGTAGAAAATAGTTTGAAACTTGTTTATTTTAGAGGAATATCTTTTACTTTAACAGTATAAAACCTTTCAATAATCTAAATGCCACCTAATGTTTTCTATTTTGTTTTTCTGCTCATCTGGTACTAGTTTTAAAGCTGCTGGTACTTCATGGAATACACAGTACAAGCCATACAGCCTGGCTGGTCTGTACTTGCTACTGTGTTCGATGTGAGCTTCTTCCTACCCAAAATAAATGAACAGATCAAAGAGAAAGAGATAGTGTTTTAGATCTATGATCACATGTCAGTCATCCTGCTGTCACATTCACCCTAACCCCAACTTTCTAATCCTTCCTGCTTCATTTGCTGGAATTCTTTCAATTCAGAGTTGAAACAATCTGAACAGTTGCTTCAACTCTACCATGTGGTAAATATTTCCACATTCTATATACCCTTTCAGTGGTCAAAGTTATTCCAGAATTCCTGGAATTATTTGCTGCCAGAGAGTAAATTAACAACATGTTAAAATAAAACCTACTGATGGGTTTCGGTTGAGAGATAGTTTCTTATTAGAGGCCCATAATGAATAAAGGCTTGCCTGGGAATTGGCTGGAGTTGTCAGACACTGACCACAGAAACTTACACAGCCCAGTTGAACTTCTCTTCCACATACCTTTCAAACAATTGCAGCCTTCAGAGCTCCCAAAGCAGTTTCTTTTTTGCCCAGATCTCTGGAGCCATTTACCATTCAGAACCAGCATCCTTGTGTACCCTTTAGAAATGTGCCTCAGGTAGGCAAATCACTCAGCATGGACATCAGGCCAAAGGTCCTGTTTCTCCACTGTACAACTCTATATACATTTCCTGCCAAAGTGCATCCTCTTCTCTGGGGTTGAAGATTATTTGCATTCACTCCAAGTCTGTGGTGTGGATGATAATTGCACAATAACTAATGAGTAGCAGCTGAGTCCTGTTAGCTGGGTGGAGTTGGGAGGTGCCCACCTTTTCAGGCTTAATAGAAACAGAATTAACTCATTCGGTGCATGATGCTGCTGATTTATTTTCCTTTCAACCCAAGTTGCCTGCCTTTTCCCTGTAGCCTTGATGCCCTTACTAATCAACAAACTATCGACTTCTGCTTTATATACACCCAGTGACTTGGCCTCCACAGGCATCTGTAGCAATGAATTCTATGGATTTATCACTCTCTGGCTGGAAAAAATATCCTCCTCATTTCTGTCTCAATGGGACATACTTCTGTTCTGAGGATGTGTCCTTTGGTTCTGGACTCTCTCACTACTGGAAGCATCCTCTCCATGTCCACTCTATCTAGGCCTTTCAATATTTGGTAGATTTCAAAGCGATCTCCCCTCATTCTTCTAATTAGATAACTTAGGAAATTATAGACCAGTGAGTCTTAGCTCAGTGGTTGTTAAGTTGATGGAGAAGATCCTGAGATACAGGATTTATGAAAATTTGGAGAGGCCTAATATGATTAGGAATAGTCAGCATGGCTTTGTTAAAGGCAGGTAATGCCTCACGAGCCTGATTGAATTTTTTGAGGATGTGACTAAACATGTTGATGAAGGAAGAGTAGTAGATGTAGTGTATATGGATTTCAGTAGTGTATTTGATAAGGTAGCCCATGCAAGGTTTATTGAGAAAGTAAGGAGGCATAGGATCCAAGGGGACATCGCTCTGTGATTTTTATAAATGACCTGGATGAGGAAGTGGAGGCATGGATTAGTAAATTTGCTGATGACATAAAGGTTGGAGGTGTTGTGGATAGTGTGGAGGGCTGTCAGAGGTTGCACCAGGACATAGATAGAATGCAAAACTGGGCTAAGAAGTGGCAGATGGAGTTAAACCCAGATAAGTGTGAGGTGATTCATTTCAGTGTGTCAAATATAATGGCAGAATGTAGTATTAATGGTAAGACTCTTGGCAGTTTGGAGGATCAGAGGGATCTTGAGGTCCGAGTCCATAGAACACTCAAAGTTGCTATGCAGGTTGACTCAGTGGTTAAGAAGGCATATGGTGCATTGGCTTTCTTCTATCATGGGACTGAGTTCAAGAGCCGAGAGGTAATGTTACAGCTATATAGGATCCTAGTCTGAGTACTGTTTTCAGTTTTGGTCTCCTCACAACAGGAAGGATGTGGAAACCATAGAAAGGGTGCAGAGGAGATTTACAAGGATTTTGCCTGGATTGGGGAGCATGCCTTATGAGAATAGGTTGAGAGAACTTGGCCTTTTCTCCTTGGAGTGACGGAGGATGAGAGGTGACTTAATAGAGGTGTATAAGATGATGAGAGACATTGATCATGTGGATAATCAGAGGCTTTTCCCCAGGGCTGAAATGGCTAACACGTGGGTTCAGTTTTAAGGTGTTTGGAAGTAGGTACAGAGGAGATGTCAGGGGTAAGTTTTTTTTTATGCAGAGAGTGATGAGTGTGTGGAATAGGCTGCCAGCAACGGCGGTGGAGGTGGATACGATAGGGTCTTTTAAGAGACTTCTGGATAGGTACATGGAGCTTAGAAAAGTAGAGGGCTGTGGGGTAACTCTGGGTAATTTCTAAGGGAGGGACATGTTCAGCACAGCATTGTGGGCCGAAGGGCCTGTATTGTGCTGTAGGTTTTCTGTGTTTTTTTTGACACACTGCCTTGTTAAGTTTTGATGTACATGTGACTAATATATAGATGCTGAGTAACTCAGCGGGCCAGGCAGAATCTCTGGGGGAAAATGGACATTTTAGGCCAATACCATTCATCTGGACTAAAAGAGAGAGGCAGTAAGCAGGGTGGAGGGTATAGCTGTTTTATTAAATTTAGATTTACTTAGTGATGTGTACAGCATGGAATAGGCCCAACTGGCTCTTTGAGCTATAGCACCCAGCAATCCCTGATTTAATGCTAGCAGAATCATGAGTCAATTTACATAGATCAATTAACCTGCGAACCAATAAGTTTTTGAACATTGGGAGGAAACTGGAACACCTGGAGAAACTTTAAAGTTCAAAGTAAATTTATTATCAAAGTACATATACATCATCATGTACAATCCTGAGAATTCTTTTCTTGAGGGCAATCACAATAAAAAGAAAAACTGATAATAATAAATAAATAAGCAATAAATATTGAGAACGTGAGATGAAGAGTCCTTAAAAGTGAGTCGAGTTCAGTGGGAACAGTTCAGTAAAGGGGTGACTGAAGTGAGTGAAGGTATCCGCTCTGGTTGAAGATGGTTGAGGTTTGAGGGGTAATAACTGTTCTTGAACCTGGAGGTGTGGGCTGCTGCTGTATCTTCTTCCTGATGGCAGCAGCGAGAAGGGAGCATGACATGGGTGGTGGGGATACTCAATGGTGGATGCTGCTTTTCTGTGACAGCATTCCATGTAGATGTGCTCAATGCTGGGGAGTGCCTTACCCATGATGGACTGGGCCATATCTACTACTTGTAAAACCCATGCATTCCATGGGGAGGATGTTCAGATTCCCTACAGATGACATCAGAGTTGAACTCTGAACTCCAATGCCCTGAGCTGTAATAGCGTTGTGCTAATCGCTATAAATGACACCTATATGTCATCATTTTCTTCATTTCTTGTTTCTTCAGCAAATAGCATTTGCTTTCAAAAATTCTGTGATAGCTCTCTCCATGAGGCACATCCATGCAGAGGTAATTTCTGAACAATTAACAATTGATGACTTCCAATCAGAAGCTGGTTGGCTTTTTGTTAATGGAAGATATTAGGACATACTCTCATTGACACTTTATTAGATGAACTTCCTCGTTAATGCATATATCTAACCAGCCAATCATGTGGCAGCAATTCAATGCTTAAAAGCATGTAGACCAAATAGCAGAAATGTGATCTATGCAACTTTGACCATGTAATGATTGTTGGTGCCAGAGGGGTGGTTTGAGTTTATCATAAACTGATCTCCCAGGATTTTCATGTACAACAATCTTTGGAGTGTACAGAGAATGATGTGAAAATATTTTAAAAAACATATAGTGAGCAGCAGTTTTATGGGCGAAAACACTTTGTTAGTGGGAGAGATTGGAGGAGAATGTCCAGACTTGTTTGAGCTGACAGGAAGGCTACAGTAATTCACATCGTAAGTGGTAAGCAAAAAAACCACTCTGAATGCACAATACATCAAATCTTGGAAGTGGATGGGCTACAGCAGCAGAAGACCTTGAATATGCTCTCAGTGGCTACTTTATTAGGTACAGGAAGTACCTAATGCTCTCAGTGGCCACTGGGAGTATTTGGTGAAAAAAGAGTTGGATTTCAGAGTATTCACTTACCATGGATAAATAAATAGTAAAATGTTATCCTACTGAGTCGTATTTACTTCTGAACTTTTACAGAAAAAAACATCACAGGGCACATCAACTGCTTGGGTGTGAAATTAAAACCAGATCTGTTCCAGCCTCGGCCATTTTGATACTGATCCCAGCCCAATGATTTGTGATTTTTTAAAAATTCCTGCCCTGGAAGTATTTCCAGAACAGCAGGAAAACAGCCATGATCTGTGAGCTTTGTGAAGAACAGAGGACGCATGTGGCCCTTTTAATCTTACCAACCTGGATGAAGAGCTGCTAGAGCTGGGCAGGCCAAGCCGTGTAGATGTTTCAGCAGAGTATGGACCTGATCTGCTCGTGTGGGGCTCGGGCTGAATAGGCTGACTCTGCCTCTCAGGGTCAGGATTGTTAAGTTGGTCAGAATCAGAATCAAGCCTTCTTTTTATTTTTTAGATATAATACAGTAACGGTCCCTTCCAGCTCAACGCTGCCCAAATACATCCATGTGACCAATTATCCTACTAACTCGAATGTCTTTCAAATGTCAGAAGAAACTAGAGCACTAGAGGAAACCTACTTAGTCACAGGGAGAATGTACAAACTCCTTATAGACAGCAGTGGGAATTGAACCTGTAAAATGATGTGTTAATCTCTACACTATCATGCTGCCCAAATCATTGATGTATGTCATGGAACTTGGTGTTTTGCTGCAGCAGTACAGTGCACTAGATAAAATATCCATTAACTTATAATAAGAGGGGAAGAAGCTGTTCCTAAAAGTTTGAATGTGTGTCCTCAGTCTCCTCCCCGATGGTATTAATGAGAAGGAGACATGTCCTGCATGATGGGGGTACTTAATGTTGAATGCCACCTACTTGAGGCATCGCCTTTTGAAGGTGTCTTCAGCGATGGGGAAGGTTGTGCCCACGATGGAGCTGGCTGAGACTACAACCCTCCGTGGCATTTTCCAATCCTGTGCATTGTCTTGAATATATCATGGATTATTAAATCCCAAACTGTATAAGAATACAGGGGCTTAGCAATCCTCTTGACAGGAAAGAGGCATTATGGTCGTGGGATTATGAGATTGGTGGGACCTGATGCAGAGGTGTCCTGGGAGGAGGTTCAGAGTTCAGTCATTGGTTAGGTTATGGGGTGTTGATAAAGACCTCAAGGATCAGGATGAGCCATAGGTCAAGAAGGCAAGGATTGCAATTGTCTTCTGCAGAGGGGCATGAAGCCTGTGATTTGTAAAGGGGAGACTCTGATATGGTATGAGGTGACAAGGTCTTAAATGTGCTTGAATTTAGTGATGGGTGACCAAAGGAAGATTCACACTGAAGGGTAAGTGCAAACATTTACCTACTGAAGGTTCCAGACACAGGCCTCCAAGTCATAGAAATTTTGTTTGCCTTCCCAGAAGAAAGGTGGCATTAAATAAAAAAGCTAAAGATTAAAAATGAAGATTTGCTTTATTTGTCACATGTGCATCGAGATATGAAGGCATATAATAAAATGTGCCTTTTGCATCAACGACTAACACAGTCCGAGGATGTGCTGGGGCTAGCTCACAAGTGTCACCATGCTTCTGACACCAACATAACATGCCCACAACTTACTAACCCTAGTCCGTATGTCTTCGCAATGTGGGAGGTGTTGTAATGTGAGTATTATTAAAAGTAAGTTCATACTAATCGGGGAGTTGTTGGTAGCAAGAGGCGGGATCCAGGGTTGGCGGGGTCTTTACTTCCGTTCTTTTTACTCCCAGTATGCGTTGTATATAGTTCCCCCACCAATGCCGCACGAGGTACCTGGAAACCTCTGTATTGTAAATATCATTTGCCATCCCAGATAAAGATGCTCTTTTGGCCATCAAGTTGTCGAGTGGTCTTTTTGTAAAGTAGAAGTTACTACATATTTTTGGTGACGAGGTAAGCTGGTTTTGTGGATGGGTCGGCCCTGTTTTCGATCAGTAGCTGTGAGCGGGCGAGGAGCCTCGTGTTCGGACGGCTGTGTTCGGAATGGTTGGTGTGTTCGACAAGCAAATCGAGGAGTGGCCGGAGTACGAGGAAAGGTTGGGCCACTTTTTCTGTGCTAATGGAATTACTGAGGAGGCTAAGAAGTGCTCTGTTCTCCTGAGTGTGTGTGGGGCAAAGACGTACAAGCTGATACGGAACTTAGCTATGCCACGGAAACTGGGTGAAATTCCATACAACAAACTGGTCAAGCTCGTGGGGAACCACCGCAATCCGAAGCCTTCGGTGATAGTTCCACGGTTCAAGTTTCACAGCCACGTCCGGAAGCCAGGTCAGTCTGTGGGTGATTTTGTTGCCGAGCTTTTTGGCAGCTGTCGGAGCATTGCGATTTCGGAGCCGTGTTGGATGACAAGCTCTGTGATAGATTAGTATGCGGCATTAATAATGACACCGTACAACGTCGCTTGTTGAGGGAAACCCCACCGTTGGCTTTCAAGACAGCCCTAGAGATTGCTCAAGGCATGGAGTTGGCTGCTAATAATGCCAAGGATATACAGAAAGGATATGGGGGGGTCGCAGTCAATGGCAGTGCTCCACGTCAGGAGGAAGAATGGTAGACAGGAAAGGCGGGTGGAATATTTTCGGTGTGGAGGAACGCACTATGCAAATGTTTGTAAATTCAAAGATACAGTCTGCCATGCTTGTAGCAAGAAGGGACATTTCATCAAAAAGTGCAGGAGCATAAAGGGTGAGGTTAAGCCTGGGCAGGGGAAAGCTCAACAGACTCAGGCAGCCACACACCACCTGGGAGAAGCAGACGAGGAGGCAGCGTGTGTCTACAACATGTTTGGGGTGGAAATGGATGAGGGACCACCTGAACCATATTATGCCACAGTTACCATCAGGGGAGAGGAGATTAAGTTCGAGATTGATTCAGGGGATACTGCATCAGACATTAGTGAAGAGACGTACAGGAGGACATGGGGTCCAACCTGCCTCCCATCAGACCATCTAAGCTCCAACTCAGGTATGGGGCAGCCCATACCTCATTTAGGGGTGTTATATGTGGATATTTCGACCTGGTGATAGCTAAGGGCAGTGGGCCCAGTCTTCTGGGCCACGATTGGCTTCGCAAAATCCAGCTCAACTGGCATGAATATAAATATGCACACATGACGGAAGAGCATGAGGTGCAGTGTGCAGATGAAGTCACCGATGCCAATGTGAGTGACAGACGTAGTCCAGACACATTTGGGAGTGAGCTCGCAGCGCAGCTGGCGGCTCTTCAGCCTATTACAGGAGCAATTGAAGCCAGCACACCACTTCTAGTACGGCGAAGCAGTGACCCAGCTCTTGTACCATCTGCCCAGTTACAGCAAGGCGCATCTCAGCCTGATGATCCCGCTAACAGGAACCTGCATGTGAAGCCAATCGTAACAGCAGCAAACGGGGCACCCGCAGAAGATGTAAGAACAGAGCCTCCAGGACCACCAGACAAGCATTCAGAAAGCACGCTAAGTGATTTGACAAAGAAAGTAGAATTTTCTGGAGGTGTGGCCCCCTGGGAATCCATGTGGTGCCTTTGAACTCTATGCTGGGTGGAAGATTCCTTGGCCTGAGTATTCGTGGTATTGAAGAGAACAGCCGCTCTAGAAAAAAAGAACCTGCTTCAGGAGAATGAATGTATCATCAAAATCAATGACTGTGATTTATCAGACAAGACCTTTGTTTAAGCACAAGAGGTTTTCCGAAACACATTGCGATTTCCTGCTGTTGAACTCCAGATAGTTCCAAGTTATAATTTGCAATTTATTATTTATTTGCAAGTTAAAAATTTGTAATTGGGTCTATTCTGAGCTGTGGTCGTGATGGTTCAAAAACTGAAGTTCCTTCTTCGGTGCGTTCCAAGCTAGGTGGCAAACCTGCAGATGCCGTTTATCCCAATAATGCCGAGAATAGCTTGCCACTGATTTCAAAGAAGCTCAGTAGTCCAAAACAGTTAAGGAGCAATGACCACTTAATGCATACCAGGAAAGCATGTCCACCAGTGACCTTGCTGGAGGGAGAGACACTGGCAGAGGGGGCAGAGTCCCCTGAGGAGGATGGACATTCTCACGCGGACACACAGACCCCTCTCATGTCCCCAACAGTAGATCCACCCAAAACATCCTCACCAGCAACGCCTGCTGGGTCACCGGGGGTAGTGCGTAGATCGCAGCGCCCTCGCAAACCTCCTGACAGACTGAATCTTGGATTGGATAGTTTCTTTTGTTAGACTGAATGTGGAATTTGCCACTTTTTTTAGGTGTTTTTTGTATTGGTAACCTGTTGCTAATGATACCACTGTTTTTATTTCCCAGTTCTATATTTGGGGAATGTTGGATTTTAAAGGGAGGGAAGTGTCGTAATGTGAGTATTATTAAAAGTAAGTTAATACTAATCGGGAAGCTGTTGGTAGCAAGAGGTGGGATCCAGAGTTGGCGGGGTCTTTACTTCTGCTCTTTTTACTCCCAGTATGCATTGTATATAGTTCCTCCACCAGGTCCCTGGAAGCCTCTGTATTGTAAATATTGTTTGCTGTCCCAGATAAAGATGCTCTTTTGGCCATCAAGTTGTCGAGTGGTCTTTTTGTAAAGAAGAAGTTACCATATAGGAGGAAATCTACGTAGTCACAGGGATAACGTGCAGACTACTTACAGACAGTGCCAGGAATTGAACCCGACCAGTGATCACTTGAGCTACGAAGAGTTGCACTAGCTGCTCTGCGGTCCTGCTGCCTGCTAGCATTACACTGGAAAGAAAGCAAAAAAGATTAACAGCAATGTTGCCAGAATTATAGAGAGAGGTTGGGCAGGTTTGGGCTTTATTCCTTGGAGAGTAGGGAACTGAGCAGTGATTTTACAAAGGTGTATATAAATCATGAAAGAGTAGATAGGGAAAGTCTTTTTCCCAGAGAAGGGAAACCAAAAGTGGAGGGCATAGGCGTAAGCAGGGGGTGGGGCTGGGGGAAAATTTTAATGTGACTTGAGGGGCAAGTTCTTCACATAGAGGGTGGTGCATTTATGGAGCAAGCTGCCAGAGAAAGTGGTTGAGTCAGATACATTAACAAAACTTAAAGTATACTCAGTGGCCACTATATTAGGTACATTTGTACACCTGCTTGTTAATGCAAGTATCTAATCAGCCAATCATGTGGCACCAACTCAATGCATAAAAGCATGCCGATATGGTCAAGAGGTTCAGTTTGTTCAGACCAAACATCAGAATGGGGAAGAAATGGTATCTTGGTAACTTTGACCGTTGAATGATTGCTGGGTGGTTTCAACCTGCTGATCTCCTGGGATTTTTACACAGAACCATCGCTAGAGTTTACAGAAAATTATATGAATAACAAGAAAACATTCAGTGAGCGACAGTCTTGTTAATAAGAGAGGTCAGAGGAGAATGGCCAGACTGGTTCAAGCTGACAGGAAGGCGACAGTAACTCAAATAACTACATGTTACAACAGTGGTGTGCAGAAGAGCATCTCTGAACGCACATGTTGAACCTTGAAGTTATGGACTACAGCAACAGGAGACCATGAACTCAGAATATTTCAACAGGAACATGGATAGGAGGGGTTTAGAAGAAAATGGGCCAAATGGAACTTGGATCAGGCTGAAGGACCGGCTTCTATGCTGTATTACTTTGACTTTATGACTCTTAACTTCGAGACCCTCAACCAGGATCACTCAATGAGTGTTAACTTTTGATATTACTCTGGTGAATAATCATTAAGCCTTCAAATTAAGATGACACAGTGACTCAGCCTCACAATTCCTGGGGTCTGGATTTGATCTCTCTGAGTGATTGTCTCACTGGATTCAACAGTTTCCTCCCACATCCCAAAAACATGTTGATCAATCAAGTGGCTGTAAGTTGCCCCTTAGTTCAAGTTTTATCAATTTCAAGTATATCCATGAATACAGCTAAACAAAACAGCATTCTTCTGCGGCTACAGTGCAAAACAGAGCACCAAAAGCCAAACACAACACAGAGCAGTAAAAATACAGTCTCACACAAAAAAATTAATATAGCCCAAGTCCCTAAGCTCTTGTTTGTTGTCGGCAAGAAAAAGCCTGCAGTAGTCCACAGATGAATGCAATCAATCCAGCTTGTCTTCCACTGAGCTAGTACTGGAGGGCAGCACCTTTCAGGAGGGATCGGCCCTCAATCCAGCATAGTTGCCATGCCAGACTGCCTCTAGGGTCACCTCTCTTGGGTGGCTACACATGGGAACTGTGCAACATGAGGCCTAGTCTGGGTTACAGCTGAGGCCATGCAGTTCCCCCACCATCAGTCTTGCCCATAAATTAGTGAAACGGACTTGAAGTTCCGTATATATCCCTTGTCCAACAGGGTCTTGCGATCACAAGTAAAATGTCCAAGACAATCAGTTGCTGTTAGACTGCACACAGCCTTCATGCACTGACTCTGACACCATTCTGCAGCAGGCAGCAACTCTGTCTGCACCAAGTCCAGCTCCTCCACCTCCTTTTCTAGCAAACAACTCCCTGATGGGGTAAACCCATAGTGCTTGAAGTTCTTGAAGTCCAGCAGTGTCTTGAAATCATTAAAAAAATGTTAAAAAAGAGAATTGCACCTTTGGTTTGACCTATTCAAGCTGCTGCTACCAAGCGCACTGCCATCTTACCGTGTTGATGGGTAGGTATAGATGGCAAAGAGATTCAAAGGGGAGCTGAGTGCAAGAGAGATTAAGTTACTGGTGCACAAGGAGAAAAGGGGAAGAGTTAGTGCTGCTAACAGGAACTGGTGCATTGCTCTGGATTTTTAACACTTGCAGAATTTGTGTGATTTATGATTGTTGCCCTGGACTCAATGGGCTGAATGGCCTCCTGTTGGATTACTATAGCCATGCTATTGCCTGGTGTGTGCTGTTTGTAAGATGGTAAATAGAGCGGATTGGCTGAAGTGCAAAGAATGCCTTGGGTCGGGCCCTGCTGACAGAGCAGTCAGCATCTTAGGGGTATGTCGCAGCTAGGAAACTATCCATTGCACTCAGTATCGTTACAGAAGGAAAACCACCGCCCGTACCTGGTCTGCTCTGAGTGACCTCAGATCCACTGCAATATAGCTGACACTCATTTTCAATACAAGTGCCAACCTTGTTGGCTGTGCCACCATTCCCTGAGGAAAGGAATGAGCAACTCCAGGTGTATGAGTCATGCCTTTCAAACAAGAGCTGGGTATGTGATTCTATTCCAGATGCAGCTTTGTGGGAGTATTAGCTTTGTTGAAGCCTTCCAATTTAACTGGTTCAGATAAAAACACGAGAGAGTCTGCAAATGCTGGCAATCGAAAGAGCTGATTGTGAACTTCAGGAAGGATAAGACGAAGGAACACATACTAATCTGATCAGAAGTGGAGAGAGTGAGCAGTTTCAAGTTCCTGGGTGTCAAGATCTCTGAGGATCTAACCTGGTCCCAACATATTGATGTAGTTATAAAGAAGGTAAGACAGCGGCTATACTTCATTAGGAGTTTGAAGAGATTTGGCAAGTCAACAAATACACTCAAAAACTTCTATTGTTGTACCATGGAGTGCATTCTGACAGGCTGCATCACTGTCTGGTATGGAGGGAGGGGCTTCTGCACAGGACTGAAAGAAGCTGCACGAAGGTTGTAAATCTAGTCAGCTTCATGCCATCAGGTTGGAGGCTATCAGGATGGAATATGAGGTGTTGTAGAATATGAGGCAGTTAAAATCTCCCCTGCACTGTGCAGAGAGAGTGAAAACTAAATCAACATTCTTCTTACTTTAAATTCCTGTGATTGTATCTCCTTGTTCTCATTGCTAAACTTCTATTTAGCTGGCATCTTGTAATCGAGATTGGCTTTCTTCCAACTCCACTTCTTGTGTGACTGATGATGTCAGTGTTGAATGTGCAGACTTTGCCATAAGGCTGTAAGATCATAAGAGATAGGAGCCAAATTAAGCCATTCAGCCCACCCAGTCTGCTCCGCCACTTGATCGTGGCTTATCCATTTTCCCTCCCAACCCCATTCTCCTGCTTTCTCCCTAAAACCTATCAACTTCCAGTTTAAATACACCGAATCATGGAGCCTCCACAGCCACCTGTGACAATGAATACCACTGATTTACCACCCTCTGGCTAAAGAAATTCCTCCTCATCTCTGTTGTAAATGGACATTGCTCTGTTCTGAGGTTGAAATTTCTGATCCTATTCTCTCCCACCATTGGAAACAATTTCTCCACATCCATTAGCTCTTTCAACATTCAGTGGGGGGTTCAATGAGCTCCCCCTTCATTCTCCTAAATTACAGCAAGTGCAGTCCCAGAGCTATCAAACACTCCTCATACAATAACTTGTTCATTCTTGGAACCTCCTCTGAATCCTCTCCAATGTCAGCACATCCTTTCTTAGATAAGGGGCCCAAAACTGCTCACAGTACTCCAAGTACTGCACCAATGCCATATAATGGATCAACATTACTTTTATATTCTTTTATATTACTTGCTTTTATATTCTAGTCCTCTCAAAATGAATCCAAACATTGCATTTGCCTTTCTCACCACTGACTTGACTTGCAACTTAACCTTTAGGGAATCTCGTACAAGGATTCCCGTCCACTGTACCTCAGATCTTTGAATTTTCTGCCTGCTTAGAAAATTTTCTACACATTTGTTCCTTCTACCAAAGTGCATTACCATACTTCCCAACACTGTATTCCATCTGCTGCTTATTTGCCCATTCTTCTAATCTATTTGAGTCCCCTCCTGTAGACTTCCTGCTTCCTCAACACTACCTGCCCCTCCACTATGTTTGTATTGTCCGCAAACTTGGCCACAAAGGCATCAATTCCGTCATCCAAATCATTGACATTTAACTGCCAGTGGCAAGTTAGGAAGAGGAATTGGGGGGGGGGGGAGATTATGAGGAGATTATGCCTCCAGCTGCTGACACTGTGCTTCCACCTGGGCCATCCTGAATGCCCTGCCCTGATTTGAGGGTAAAAGAGCCAGGGATTCCCAAGTGCCAGTGAAAGTCAGCAAAGCCATGTTGGAACATGAAGGAACAGAGGGATCTGTAGATCCCTCAAAGTTGATAGGATTGTTAAGAATGTATATGGTGAATTGACCTTCAGTCTTTGGGGGATTGAGTTCAAGAGCCACAAGGTAATGTTGCAGCTATGTAAAACCCTGGTTAGAGGAAACTTGGAATATTGTGTTTAGTTCTTGTCCCCTCATTGGAGGAAGGATGCAGAGGAGATTCACCAGGATGCTGCCTGGATTAGAGAGCATATCTCATGAGGAAAGGTTGAGTGAGCTGAGGCTTTTCTCTTTGGGTCAAAAGAGGTTGAGAGTTGACTTGATAAGAGATGTACAAGATGATGAGGCATAGAGAGAGAGGATTGCCAGCACCTTCCTCCCCAGGGTGGAAATGGCTAATACGAGGGGCATAATTTTAAGATAATTGGAGGAACATATTGGGAGGATGTCAGAGGTATGGTTTTTACACAGAGTGGTAGGCGTATGGAATACCCTTCCAGGGTTGATACATTAGGGGCTTTTAATAGACTCTTAGATAGGCACATAGATGATGGAAAAATGGATTGCTGTGTGGGAAGAAAGGGTTAGATTGAGTCAATTATAAGACTGTAACATCACGGGCTGAAGGGCCTGTTTTGTGCTGTAAGTGTTCTAAGTTCTAAATACACAATTTGATTCACATTTCCATCAATCAATACGGTGAATGTTGTTACTGCAGGTTACTGAGGAAATAATACATATTGAGGAACCCACGAAACGAGGTTCTTTTCAGCACAGATACAAAAGGCAAAATTTTAATTTCAGGGACAACCGAAGCAACAGCTATTGAAGGCATGGTGTTTTGAGCATGGCCAGAATAAAGGTGTAAAAAGCCACTTCACTTCAAGGACATCCTGCTGTAGGGACGGTTAATAAAGCTGTATTTGTACTGCTATTGTGCAATTATGCACGTCATTCACAAGCTGATGGCTTGTGATGCAGAGCTGGGCAAAGGAAATCACTCTGCTCCTTTTTCAATGCCTTCAGAAATTAGCAGCATACATTTTGCTGGAGCTGCGTTTGCAACGGTGTCTTGCGGCAGGCATCCACTTGACAGGGACCTTTTGCTTGCTTTTCTGCTGTCACCTGGTCTAATAGGGCACAGGAGGCACCAGGGGACTTCCTGCTGGTTTGGCCACAAGGGCACCACCCACAACAACGCAAAGTGAAGCTTCAGTCTCCAAGCCCCTGAGGGACTGTGGGCCCAGCCACAGGAGGTAAGATGGATTCTCCTGCTGAACTTAATCATGTAGATGGAGAAGTGGTTGTCCATGGTACGAGAGAGAGAATTAACAGAAGACTTGAATTTGTATTCTTCATGTCTCCTTCAAATATTTAAATACATTATGTAGCCAATTAAATATTTTTGAGGTATAATCTCTGCTTTAGTGAGAGAAATGTAGCAACTAATTTGAATGCAGCAAACTCCCACAAGGGTGACAAGAGAATGGCTAGTTTTATTACAATTTAAATATTGGTGGTGACACAAAGAAGAAGAAAGTACAGGAGAATAAATAAGGAAGGTGATGTATAAAATCACGAGAGGTGTAGATAGGGTGAATGCTCTCAGACTTTTCCCCAGCATTGAGGCATCAAGAAATTGAGGAGAGAGGGTAGAGATTTAATAGGAAACTGAGGGACAATGTTATTTATACCAAGGATGGTATTTATATGGAATGAGCTGCCAGAAAAAGTGGTTGAGGAAGGTACAATCACAGCTTTTAAAAGGCAGTGGATTGTGGTGCATAGGAAAAGTTTAGAAAGTTATGGGTGAGATGCTGGCAAATGGGACTAGCTTGGATGGGGTATCGTGGTTAGCATGGATCAGCTGGGGCGAAGAATTTGTTTCTTTGTTTTATTATTCTATGAACATTGCATGGTTTTGCCAGAATGATATGGGCTAAAATAGTTAAATGAGGACTTGCATTAACTTGAAGATAGAAGGTTAAGAAGGTGATCCAATTGAGGTGTTTCAAATGATTAAGTGCTTTGGCAAGATGATTGAAACTATATATCTTCACGAGTCTATATTGTGTGGGTCTTAACTTAGCAGAACTATTTGCATAAGAGGTATGTCAGGAAACTCTGCTTCAGACAATGGTTTATGGAAGTCCAAGAATATCTCCCCATTGCCATTTGGGGTGGCACTGTAGCATAGTAATGAGCATACTGCTATTAATGAGCTGGATTCAATTCTGTCACTATCTGGAAGGAGTTTGTATGTTCTCCCCATGACCACATAGGATTCCTCTGGGAGCTCTGGTTTCCGCCCACATTTCAGTAGACGTTAGTAAGTTGTGGACATGCCAGAAGCATGGCGTGACTTGTGGACTGCCCTCAATACATTCTGATGTGCATGTCCATCAGCTCCCCTTTGACTCTTTTGCTTCAGTTCTGGTCATTTTGTTGTAGGAAGGAAGTGGAAGCTCTAGAGAGGGTGCACAGGTGGTTTACCAGGATGCTCCCTAGATCAGAAAACGTGTCTGAAAGAGGAAAGATTGAATGAGGTAACGCGCATTGATAGAGTGGACAGCCAGGGCCTTTATCTGTGGGTGACAATGGCTGATACAGGAGGACATACAGTACTCTTAAGGTGATTGGAAACAAGTATAGGGAGAGGATGGCAGAAGTAGGTTTTTTACAGAGATTGGTAAGTACATGGAGCGTACTGCCGGGGGTTGGGGGAGGCAGGTACGTGAGGGACATTTAAGAGACGATTAGATATACATATGGATGAAAGAAAGATGGAGGGCTATGTAGGAGGGAAGGGTTAAGTGATCTTGGAATAGGTTATGCAGTTGGCACAACATCATAGGCCAAAGGTACTATACTGTCCTACCTAAACTAAGTAATTTATGATAAACTACTCACATCTGTTTGTGATGTCAGATGTAAGCTTAATAATTTGAAAGAAAACTGTGTGGTCACAGAATGTAAAAAACTTGCATTCAGGATTGAACTTGTCTCTGAAGCTTTCGGTATTATATGTTTCAAAAGCATACAGGAAGTCGAGGTTTGTAGCTGCCCAATAGATTATGTGTTTTCTATCAGGTCTGAGACAATCTCAAGACAAGTGGGTTGTTTCCTCTGGAGTTTCTTTTTTTTTATAATTTATTTTTTTTATTGAAATTCGTCATCAAACAAACATTTCCATAAGATGTATTTCAGACATTGTACATATATATCATTTCATCATATATGTCACAAATCTCCACATAGTATTTATCTGAGATATACACTTGTAGAAGAGTGGAAAGAAAAAACACAAGCAAAAGGAAAAAACCATGTACAAGTAGGGAGTAATCTTTTTTTTACAACATATTCATTGATTTGTGAGAATAAAATCAGGCCAATGAGGCATTAAACAACACTCACAAAATGCTGGTGGAACACAGCAGGCCAGGCAGCATCTATAAGGAGAAGCACAGTCGAAGTTTCGGGCTGAGACCCTTCGTCAGGACTAACTGAAAGGAAAGATAAAATGGTAAGAGATTTGAAAGTAGTGGGGGGAGGGGGAAATGCAAACTGATAGGAGAAGACCAGAGGGGGTGGGATGAAGCTAAGAGCTGGAAAGGTGATTGGCAAAAGTGATACAGAGCTGGAGAAGGGAAAGGATCATGGGACAGGAGGCCTTGAAGTTTCTTCAAATTTTACTGAAGGTTCAAAAACAACACTTCTAATTTTTTCTAAACTCAAACAAGAAATAGTTTGAGAAAACCACTGAAAGAGTTGGAGGATTAATTTCTTTCCAATTCAATGAAATAGATCTTCTAGCCATTAATGTAACAAATGCAATCATTTGTTGAGATGAAGTAGATTAAACAATTATTATCCGTCATTGGTAAACCGAAAATTGCAGTAATAGGATGTGGTTGAAAATTAATATTTAAGACTTTTGAAATAATACTGAAAATATCTTTCCAATAATTTTGTAAACAAGGACAAGACCAGAACATATGAGTCAATGAAGCAACATCAGAATGACATCTATCGCAGGTTGAGTTAAGATGAGAATAAAATCGAGCCAGTTTATCCTTAGACATTTGAGCTCTATGTACAACCTTAAGTTGTATCAGGGCATGTTTAGCACAAATAGAGGACGAATTTACCAATAATAAAATTTTTTCCCATTGCTCAGTAGACATAGGACAATGCAACTCTTCTTGCCATTCCTTCTTAATTTTTTTCTGATACATCTAACTGTAAATTCATGATCATCTTATAAATGATGGCTACTAAACCCTTTTGATAAGGATTAAGGGCTAAAATTCTATCTGTAATGTCCAATGGACATTCTTTCGAAAAAGACTAACTCATTATACAAAAAATCTCTAACTTGCAAATATCTAAAAAAATGGATTTTAGGTAAATTATATTTATTAGATAGCTGTTCAAAGGACATAATGTTATGTCCTTTTATTCAACATTTTCACATGAGTTGAATTGTCTTTTCCTAAACTTTATTTATATTATCCTTAATCAATTGGATGGAGGTTTGGAGTTAATGGCACTACTGTATATGTACTTAATATTATTCAATGGCCCATGTTGGTTAGTGTTTCTTTTTTTTTTTGCTTTTTTTTTCTCTTTTTTTGGGGGTTTTTCTTTTTTTTCTTTTTACTTCTTTGTTCATCAATGTTCTGCGTTTGAGAGGTTATATATTTTTATTATTATATATCTAAATGTCTATTTAAACTATTAATTATGTACTCTCAAACATTTTGTATTCATGTTTCATTTATGTTTGTTTAAAACAAATAAAAAGATTTAAAAAGAAAGAAAGGAGGCCTTGGGAGAAAGAAGGGGGGGGGGAGCACCAGGGGGAGATGGAGAACAGGCAGGGTGATGGGCAGAGAGAGGAAAAAAAACAAACTACTAAATATGTCAGAGATGGGGTAAGAATGGGAGGAGGGGCATTAACGGAAGTTAGAGAAGTCAATGTTCATGCCATCAGGTTGGAGGCTACCCAGCCAGTATATAAGTTGTTGTTCCTCCAACCTGAGTGTGGATTCATCTTGACAGTAGAGGAGGCCATGGATAGACATATCAGAATGGGAATGGGACGTAGAATTAAAATGTGTGGCCACTGGGAGATCCTGATTTCTCTGGCGGACTGAGCATTTGGTGTTCAGCGAAACGGTCTCCCAGTCTGCGTCAGGTCTCACCAATATATAAAAGGCCACACCGGGAGCACCGGACCCAGTATACCACACCTGCCAACTCACAGGTGAAGTGTCGCCTCACCTGGAAGGACTGTCTGGGGCCCTGAATGGTGGTGAGGGAGGAAGTGTAAGGGCAGGTGTAGCACTTGTTCCGCTTATGAGGCATTATCTAGTTAAACCATTTTTCCAAGTATGAATCAAATTGTTCCAGCTTATGATTAACAGATGCTGTTATCTTCTCCATTTTGTAAATGTCCATTGTAATTTCCATCCATGCATTTAAAGTTGGGCTCTCCTGTAATAACTATTTTCTAGTAAGTCTTTTTACCAGCCACCAACAGTATATTCATTAAATATTTATCTCTTTTCAACCATTCTTGAGGTATATACCCAAAATACGTTTGTATATGGTCTTACTCTCTAAGGGTATTTCAGATTTAAGGATGTCTTGTAGGGCATTGTGGATCCCCCTGCAATAGTCTTTACTAACAGGGCAGTCCCAAAAAATATGATAAAGATTTGCATTTTGATTTCCACAATTTCTCCAGCAAACAGGGAGGTTACTATCATAATGGGATTTCTGAGAGGGTGTAATAAAATATCTTATCAAATTTTCCCATCCGAACTCCCTCCATTTCTGTGAACTGGTACATTTCCATTGATATCTCCATATGATTGTCCATTCTTCCTCAGATATAATTATCCCTCCTTCCTTCTCCCGTTTTGTTTTAATGTATGAAGTTGAATGTGTTTTAAGATTTGACAAACCTTTATACGTGCTTGAAATGATTCTACTACCGTTATCTGAATTATATACTTTTCTAAATAACTCTATCAAGCATGTACTTGCCTTGGTTACATTTTTAAGCATCTTATTAACATATTATTGCATCTGTAAATACTGATAAAAATCTTGTTTTTCTAATAAGTGTTTCTCTTTAAGCATTTCAAAACTGAACAGTGTTCCTTCTTTCATTAAGTTGCAAAGAACTGTTATTCCTTTAGCTGTCCAGTCCTTAAATCTAGCATCCAGTTTATTCAGTGTAAAATCCGAGTCATATGCACACCATTTAAGAATTGCAATATCTCCCTCTAGGTTCTATTCTTTTATAGTAGTTTTCCATATTTTAAGAGTCAATTTCACCCATGGGTTATCAATAGTATTTATGTACCTTTGCAGGTTGTTATCAGCCAAAATTGCTTGTATGGGGATGGAAAGTACCCGCTCCTCAATGTTTTTCCATTGAGTATCATATGATGGGTTGCACCAACATATCACAGCTCTCAACTATGCTGCAAAATAATAATCTCTTATTATTTTAATCTTCTTTAATCTCTTATTAAAGAAGGTAGACCCCATCCCCTCTTTTCCTTTGCTAATTGCAAAGTTTTGAGACGAACTCTAGGCCTTTTACCCTGCCAAATATACCTTGATAGCATCTTGTTCCATTCATTGAATTGATTTTGATTAATCTCTATTGGTAGGGTCTGAAAGAGATATAACAGTCTGGGCAGTATATTCATTTTAATAGACTCAATCCTTGAACTGAGACTGAAAAAAGGAATCAGATTCCATCTTGCCGTATCTTCCTTAATTTTTTATATAAAGGCTGATAATTACATTCTGATAATTTTGCCAAATCTTTTGGCATAATGATGCCCAAATATTTGAAAGACTCTGTGTGCCATGTCCAGAGATATCTACTTTCAATTTCTCTTGGTGGGCTATAGTAATATGAAAGTAATTGGGTTTTATCTATTTTGATCTTGTATCCTGATAATTGACCATATTGTTCAAAGGATTGCATCAATTTAGGTAAAGAGTATGTTGGTTGCCCTAGATAGATCAAAATGTCATCTGCATAACAAGCTAATTTATGCTCTGTCCCTTTAATAGGAATTCCCCTGATATCTTCATTTTGTCCGTGTTTATTTTGTCCTTGTCTTTTCCAAATGTTATAAAATAGTCTATTCTTGTATATACAGAATGGGGAGCAGAATAATGAGTGTAATCCCTTCTGTGAGGGAAAAGGCCCCTCCATGTATCAATTAAACCAACATCCTCAAAAAGTATATTAACTTTCTTATGTAAGGATTTTGTTTCATAGGTTTTTCTATCAAGAGTCTAACTTTGGTTGTAATTGTAAATTTAAGTCTCCCCCACATATCAGGAGACCTTCTGTTTCTGCTACCATAATATCAGCAATTTTCTGAAAGAAACCAATATCACTTCCTGGGGGTGCGTATATATTCAATAGAGTAACCGAATTTCTATCTATATTTCCCCCTTACTAGAATATATCTGCCCTCCTTATCTCCCACTTCAAATACTTTTTCAAAATTTAGCTTACTTGAGATAAGAATAGCAACTCCTGTCCTATGTCCTGATTTATATGAGGAGAAAAACAGATTAGTGAAGCCCATTCTCTTTAGTTTTTTATGCTCATTATCACTTAAGTGAGTTTCCTGTAAATATACTACATGGGCTTGTTCTTTTTTCACTTTGGATAAAATTCTATTATGTTTGCTTGGATTTAATAACCCATTGACATTACAAGAAATGAATTTTACTTTGTGCTTAGCCATCTGTATTTATCTGTCAATGTATCATTGAAATTAGAATAAAACTTAATCAATCTACTCCCTGAACAAATAAGAACCAAGAAATGCAAATAATAACAAAAAAGGCAACGAGGTGTGATTCCAAGGCTGAGGTCTCTAGTAGATGACCCTGGGTTGAGCTAGAGGAAATGTCTAGCTGTGGGGGATAACCCCTCTTACTTGTGAGTTGAGGGCCCCCATCACAGTAATCATAAAGGTCAGTGAACAAATTCATTACACAGAAAAGATCTCCCTGTGTACTATATTTCGGCACGGTGTTTAGCAGAACAACACAAGCAACAGATACAAAAACAGGGAACAGGAGAACGCACGCGCGTGTGTGTATGTTCTCCTGTTTCTTCTGTATCACTTCTGTATAACACATTCTTCTGTATAACATATCAAAGATTTTTGTTTTTATTGCATTTTGGAAAATATCCCAACTTTTCTGGAAATGGGGTTTGTAGATATATATATCCTCATTTTGGTGGGAAAAAGGAGTAAGTGAGTGAATAAAGAATAACGACTAAGTAATATAAAATTCACATTATAATAAGTATTTCTCGAGATAGGTATATCACCGTGTACTTTTGCTTCTGTTTATCTTCTCAACATTTTTTAAGTTAGCCAAACCTTATGGCTCTTCTGGAGGGGGTGAGGGCTGTCTTTGGAAAACTCCCGGTCCCTTCCTGATATACTTCTCTCAGCCTCCTCCCGTCTCCTGTTTTCTCGATTCTCGCACTATTTCCCAAGCAGAGCGGGATAATTCCTCTGCCAGGCTTTCCCTCGGTTTGATCACGTTGACAGGCAACCATCTGCATGTCTGTAGTCGCTTCTTCCACTGTCTGATACAGTTGGACCCCATCTTGATAAAACACTCTAAGTTTAGCAGGGTACGGAGTTTGAAATCTAATCCTTTCTTGCTTTAGTATTTGCTTTACTTCAGAGTATTCTTTACGTTTCCGCAGGACTGCGGTGGCTAATTTTGATCGAAATATATTAATTTACCATCTAAAAACACCCTCTTCTTACCCCAGGCCCTTTGTAGAATCTCAGCCCTCGTACTGTATCGAAGGAATTTAATTACTATTGAGCATGGCTTGTCTTCTCTGTCTCAGGTAGGCCACGGAACGATGGCGCGATGCGCCCTCTCAATTTCCAGCTCCATAGTCAAAGGTAGCTCCAGCGTGTCCTGCAGCAACTTTCGTACAAACTCCTTCATAGATAGACCCTCTGCTCCTTCAGGAAGGTGTATATCCTGATGGTTTCCCGCCGTGATCTTCCCTCCAGGTCAAGCAGTTTATTTTCTTGTTCATTTAATATTTTTATTGTCTTACTTAGCATCTGTTCCACGTTTTGCACGTGATCTTCCACCTTCTCAATTCGAGTCTCTGCCACTGCTATTTTTTGATTGATGTTGGCGAGCTCTGACTTAATATCACAGAGCTGCTGTTTTCTATCTTTCTGGAATTCCTGTATCTCTTTCAAAATTTTAATCATATTTGCCACTTCGCCTGAACGAGGCCCATCATCAGACTTGCTAGCACACAGTTGGGTAGGAGAGCCGCTCGCTGCACCCCTCTCATCCACAGGCTCCGCAGTGATGCTTTTTTAATTTCCATTCTTTTTTCCCATTCTTGCCCCTCTTATCAGTTCAAGTACTTTAGAAAAATCCTATAGCTGATGGGTTAATGGGGCAAATGTGCGTTTTTCCGGAGGAGCTATTGACTTAAGCTGCCATTCTCAACGATGACGTCACCGGAACCTCCTCTGGCGTTTCTGCGACTGAAGGGAGACTTGATAGAATGTTATGAGAGACAATAGATAGTGTAAACAGTCAGAAGTTTTTTTTATCCTTAGGCTAGAAATGTTAGGTAGTAGAGGAGATGCTTTTAAAGTGATAGAGTGAAAGTTTAAAGGTGATGTGTGGGACAAGTTCTTTTAGATAGAGAGTGACAGGTGCCTGGAGCAGGCTGCCAGGTGTGGTGGTGATTGCAGATGTGACTCTGGTTTTTAGATAGATGTGTGAAGATGCAGGGAATGGAGGGATATGGATCTCACACAGGCAGAAGCCGATGTGTTCAGCTTGTCATATACATTAATGATCTGGATGATGGGGTGGTAAATTGGATTAGTAAGTATGCAGATGATACTAAGATAGGTGGCATTGTGGATAACGAAGTAGGCTTTCAAAGCTTGCAGAGAGATTTAGGCCAGTTAGAAGAGTGGGCTGAAAGATGGCAGATGGAGTTTAATGCTGATAAGTGTGAGGTGCTACATTTTGGTAGGAATAATCAAAATAGGACATACATGGTAAATGGTAGGCACTGAAGAATGCAGTAGAACAGAGTGATCTAGGAATAATGGTGCATAGTTCCCTGAAGGCGGAATTTCATGTGGATAGGGTGGTGAAGAAAGCTTTTGGTACGCTGGCCTTTATAAATCAGACCATTGAGTATAGGAGTTGGGATGTAATGTTAAAATTGTACACGGCATTGGTAAGGCCAAATTTGGAGTATTGTGCACAGTTCTGGTCACCGAATTATAGGAAAGATGTCAACAAAATAGAGAGAGTACAAAGAAGATTTACTAGAATGTTACCTGGGTTTCAGCACCTAAGTTACAGGGAAAGACTGAACAAGTTAGGTCTCTATTCTATGGAGCGTAAAAGGTTGAGGGGGGACTTGATAGAGGTGTTTAAAATTATGAGGGGGATAGATAGAGTTGATGTGGAAAGGCTTTTTCCATTGAGAGTAGGGGAGATTCAAACAAGAGGACATAAGTTGAGAGTTAGGGGGCAAAAGTTTAGGGGTAACACGAGGGGGAACTTCTTTACTCAGAGAGTGGTAGCTGTGTGGAACGAGCTTCCAGTAGAAGTGGTAGAGGCAGGTTTGATATTGTCATTTAAAGTAAAATTAGATAGGTATATGGACAGGAAAGGAATGGAGGGTAATGGGCTGAGTGCAGGTCAGTGGGACTAGGTGAGAGTAAGCGTTCGGCACGGACTAGAAGGGCCGAGATGGCCTGTTTCCGTGCTGTTATGGTTATATGTTGAAAGGACTAGATAGTGTGGATGTGGAGAGGTTGTTTCTTATGGTGGGGGTATACAGAACCAGAGTGCACAGCCTCAGAATTGGGGAACGACCTTTTAGAGTAAGGAGGGAGACTTTTTAGGTAAGGAGGAATTTTTTAGCCAGAGAGTAGTGAATCTGTTGAATGCTCTGCCACAGACAGCGGTGGAAGCCAAATCCGTGGCTATATTTAAGGGGGAAGTTGATTGTTTCCTGATTGGTCAGAGCATCAAAGGATATGACAAGAAGGCAGGTGAATGGGGTTGAGCCGGATCCAGGATCAGCCATGATGGAATGGTGGAACATACATGATAGGCTGAATGACCTAATTCTGTTCCTATGTCTTATGGAATGCTTTGTACAGATAACAGAGGAACATCTCAAAGCTTCAGTAGTACTCAGTATCAAATAATTAAATGTTTCCTCTCAAGTAAATGTCCAATCAGGAAACTGAATTCAACCACATCCCTCTTACCCGTGCTTCAGTGTACTCAATCCTTCATTCTAGAGCTGTTAGCTTCTCTTTCAACAACCTATGAACTCAATTTCAAGAACTCTTCCATCTCATGTTCTTGATATTTATTGCTTATTGATGTATTAATAAATGAACAATAAGCTTCGGTTTAAGGTGGCACTGGTGTAACACAGTGGCCACTTGCTGGCAGCAAACAAACTCCTAACTACTTTATTAATCACTTTATTTTTCAAAAATGATCTCTGCAATCAATAGCCTGCACCTTCCCTTTCAGAGTTGAGCTTTTGAATCACCTATACAGCCTGGCATTTTTATGGTGTGAATTGAAGTCCCAAAGGTGCAGGATGGTTACAGCGTTGTGTGTACAGGCTAAATTGAGATGCTGGGGCCTGGGCTGGACAGCAAAGGACAAGCTGATGTTTGACCAATTTAAATGCCAGACCAGATTGGAAATGTCAGCTGCTTGCTGAATTGAGGCAGCAGGTTTGAGAGCTTATTGAAGTGGCTGGACCTGGGTCTGAGAGTGAGAACAGACAAAAGCTCATTGTTTGGCTGATTTAAGCGCTGGGCCAAATAGAAAGGTCAAGGTGCTGGGACTGGAGGAGAGGGACAGGCCAGTGTTCAGCTTGTTCTTGGCAAGGTTTACTCTCTGCGTTGAACTGAGGCTGTGTCCTGCAACTAACCGGCTCCTGGATCATCTGTCGCTGCTTTGTGACTGTGGATTCACTTTTTGACCTTCAGTTCTGAATGTTATTTGCCTACTTTTATTGCTTGCATGATTTGTTTCATTTTTCTGCACATTAGGTGTTTGATGGTCTTTTTTTATTGGGTTCTATTGAGTTTCTTTGTTTTGTGCTGCCTGTAAGGAAACAAATTTCAAACAAGCACTGTCGACGTTTCGGGCCGAGACCCTTCTCCTTATAGATGCTGCCTGGCCTGCTGTGTTCCACCAGCATTTTGTGTGTGTTGTTTGAATTTCCAGCATCTGCAGACTTCCTCGTGTTTGCTAAACAGATTTCAAGGTTGTATATAGTATACATAATAAATGTACTTTGACCTTTGAACTGTTTTACTTTTGCATTTTCAAATTTGTTGTCTTTTGTTGGTTGGTTGTTTGTCTGCCCTGTTGGGTGTGGTCTTCCAGTGATTCTAGTAGGATTCTTGAACTTACTGAGTATGCCTGCAAGAAAATAGATCTATGGATTGTATATGGTGACATATATGTACTTTGATGATAAATTTACTTTGAAGTTGGAACCTAAGAAGACCACCTTAGCACTCTGCTGGAAATAGGTTCAAACACACAAGCTTCTGACTCAGAATGAAGTTTCTCAAGTCATACCCATCTTGCAAGGAGACCAAGCATTAACATCTGGCCAAGTCAGGCATTCAAATGGTGACTTGAGCTACCTTGCTGTTGCTCCACTGCCCTGAAGTCCTTCACTCCGACCGACCAAGCCTGCCACTTGATGACTAGATTGTACATGTACTTGAAAATGGGAATACTGAGTCATTAGAGTCCTCCCAGCCCTTTGACTAAATCACCAACAGCAAAGTCAAGGTTTAGGCCACGAATGGTAAAAGTAGCTTAGAAATCTCAATATGTAGTGCCATGTTTATAAGCCTCATGTAATACAGCTTCTTCGGAAAATTTTGCAAAAACCAAACAGGATGTTACTGCGGACGCCTTGGAGTCTGGGATAGTGCTTCAGGGTCTTCCACTGGGGGATGTACATGGGGAGCAGCCCACACTACTTGTGAAGAATCAGAATTAGAATCAAGTTTATATTCGCTGACATATGTCTTTAAATTTGCAGCTTTACTGCAGCAGTACTGTGCAATACAGAAAAAATATACTGTAAATTACAATAAGGAAAACACTATTTAAATTAAATAAGTAGCAGAAAAAGAGAGCCAAAGTGGGTTCAGGTCCTTGCTTGGGCAGGAGTTAATTCTAGCCATGATCATGCTCTCACTTCATCACAGTAGATGTGAATATAATTGGGCAATAATTGTTGGGGCAGATAAGACATGTGAGGCCCTGTTCAGCTTTAGTAAAAGGGAGCCAGTTCCCAGGCTGTGATTTCAGCCTCCTTCCTCAAATATCCTGCCTTGGACTTCCACCCTCTCTGGCCTTCTTGAATTATGCTCTGCTACAATCCATAAAGTGGCCCCTTTGCTGCTTGATTCTGAATGTTCAAGGACATCATCAACACTTCACTAATCTACGCTGAATGCCCCACGTGCTTCAAATCAGCCACCACCATTTCTGTCCAAGGAACTCTGCACCTTCACAGCTAAATGACTACTGCCCGATGGCACTGATGCCAATCATCATGAAATGTTTTCAATGGCCTACAATAGCACACAGCACAAACTATGTTCCTGCCACACTGACAGAGCTGTTCTACGGCAAATGCCATAGCACCTGGCCCTGACACACCTAGAAAACAAAGGCACTTACATCAGAATGCTGCTTCTGGATTTGAGTTTGGCAATCCCACAGACCTTGGTGAACAAACTCTTACTTCTTGGTCTAAATACAGCTGTGTGCAGCACACTGGCAAGTTTACCAATGATAGCACAGTGGTGGGGCTCATCACCAACAGTGGTGGGGCTCATCACCAACAGTGATGAGACAGTTTACACAGTGCAAGAGCTCAGGGCCTGCTGCCACATAAATGACCTCTTTCTCAGTATCAGCAAGTCAAAAGCAATCATTCTTGACTTCAGGAGAATTCACACCACTCACAACCCTCTTTATATCAGCTGCAGTTTCAAACTCCTGGGCGTGCACATGTCACTCGACCTCTCAAGGTCCCAGAACACATCCACATAATCAGGAAAACTCACCAATGCCTCTAGTTTTTGAGGAGGCTGAAGAAAGCTTGACGACACACATTATGACCTCCTACAGATGCACAGTGGAGAGCACCCTAACATGCTGCATCACTGCATGGTATGGAAGCTGCACTGTGACGAGGAGAAAGACTTTATTGTGTCTACCTAAGACTGTGCTTGGGGCAGCCGTCAAGTGTCGCCACACATTTTGGTGCTAAATTGTTCAACAGAACAACAAAAGCAAAGCAAGCCCCTCAGCACTTCCCTCCCCTTGTATGAAGCTCCCTCAGCACCTCCCTCACATTGTCCCTTTCACACTACACCCCCTCAGGGCTCCCCTGTGACAGCCCAACCCTCCCTCAGCACTCCCCCCTCAGCTCTTCTTCTCTGAGCCAGCCTTCAGCACTGTAGAGCCCACCTGGAGTTTTTACTTGAGAAAGAAGAGTTTGCGGGGCTAGTTGACCATCTCTGTTCAGTGCAGGGCAGGTGGCCTGAATTATGTCTTTGGCGCTCCATGCTGCACTAATTTCAAAACCCAGACCCACGTTTGTTGGATTTCCAGGTGCTAACCATTTACTTGCAAGATCAGTCAGGACTCTGGCTCAACACGTAATTCAAAACCCTCTCAGTGCAGCATTACTTCCATTCAGATTACAGTGCTCAACTTCTCTGGTGTGGGAGTTGAACCTGCAATCATCTGACTCAGAGGCAAGGGCATCACCAATTGATTGACTGACGCATGTTGCCATAGTACTTTGGATGACTGCAAGACAATTATGTGCTCTGACAATGTGTTTTATGTTATTCCATCTTTTTTGTTGCTGTTTCCTTGAGCCACTGCTGTACAGTTTTACTCTGCCAAGAGGCTGCTTTGAGGAATTGGATAGTATTTTGGTTCAATCTGAAGTGAAAGGCATCAACTTAGTACCAACCAGTGAATGGAAAATTATCTCACTATGATCTTCAAAGTTCTAATGAGACTTGACAAGTAAAGCATAGGGTAGATGCTTCCTCTGACTCTGGCATCTAAAACCAGGAGCCACAGTCTCAAGGATTAGCTTTGCTTTGCTTGTCACATGCACGTTGAAACATACAGTGAAATGCACTGTTTATGTCAATGACCCAACACAGACTGAGGATGTGTGGAGGCAGCCCGTAAGTGTTGCGATGCTTCCGACACCAACATAGCATGCACACAACTCACTAACCCATACATCTTTGCACTGTGAGAGGGGACTATAGCAGGTGGAAGAAACCCACATGATCATGGGGAGAACATACAAACTCATAGACATTAGCCGGAAATTAACCCTTTTATGGTGGTACTATAAAGGTTACGGTATCTGCTACACTACCATGCTGCCCCAAAATAAAAGGCCTGGTTGAGATAAAGAGTGGGTGGTGAATAGAACATAGAACAGTACAGCACACCACAGACTGAGGTGCACGATATCTGTGCTGAATCTGGAACTGAATTAAGCTAATTTTCTCCTGCCTGCACATGGCCCATATCCCTTCAATTCCTACATATTCATGATTCTTTTGAATGCCACTGTTGTATGTTTCAGGCACCTACCACTTTCGGTTAAAATAACACATCTCCTTTAAACTTCCCTCTCTCATCATAAATGTATGTCCTCTTATATTTGATGTTTCTACCCAGGGAAAAAAGATTTAGTCTACTCTATCATTGCCTCTCATAATGTTATAAACTTCTATCAGGTCCTTCGCAGCTTTCAATATGTCAGAGCAAGCAAGCCAATTTTATCCAAAATCTTCTTATAGCTCATACTCTTTAAGCTAGGCAGTATCCTGGAAAACCTCTTCTGTGTCCTCTCCAAAGCCTCCACATCCTCCTGTAATAGGATGACCTGAGTGGCCCATAATCTTCAGAATTTACAACGGATTTATGGTGGCCAGGCTGCTGACTATAATCAAGATATTCTCTTGAGGATTATCACCTTGTTGTGGCGGAGAGGCTTGTGAGTTCCTAAGATACTGAGAACAATGCTGTATGGAGTTTCATCATCTTGGCTCTTGCAGGGTTATCTATAAGACTATAAGATAAAGGAGCAGAAATAGGCCATTTGGCCCATCAAGTCTGCTCTGCTATTTAATCATGGGCTGATCCAATTCCCTCAGTCATCACACATCACAGCCTTCTCCCCATACCCTTTGATGCACTGGCTAATCAAGAACCTGTCTTTCTCTACCTTAAATGCACCTAATGACTTGGCCTCCACCACCACTCATGGCAACAAATTCCACAGATTTACCAACCTCTGATTAAAGTAATTTCTCCGCATCTCCATTTTAAATGGACGTCCTTCAATCCTGAAGTTGTGCCCTCTTGTCCTAGGCTCCCCTACTATGGGAAATAACTTTGCCATATCTAATCGGTTCAGGCCTTTTAACCTTTGGAATGTTTCTATGAGACTCCCCCTCATTCTCCTGAACTCCAGGGAATACTGCCCAAGAGCTGCCAGACATATCCATGGTGGTAAGGTCAAGGGGAAAGTTTCATACAGAGTGAACCAAGACCTCAACATTGATGGAAATACTGTATTTTCTGCAGCAGGTCTTTATGAGTTGATAATGTATCGCTTTTCCTACAACATCATTTGGTCTAAATCCTGGAAGTCCTTGCCCAGCAGCAGAGTGAAGCACCTTCACCAGAAGGAACACAGAGTTTAGAGATGCTGGCTCATTACCACTTCTGGTGTATACTCCAGAGTTCTGAAAGGGGTGCCTGAAGAGATTATGGGGGTATTAGTAGTGATCTTTCAAGAATCACCAGATTCTGGAATGGTACTTAAAGACTGAAAAATTGCAAATGTCACTCCACTCTTCCAGAAGAGACAGAGGTAGGAGAAAGGAAACCTTGATGGTTGGGAAGATGGTGGAGACGATTACTAAGGATGAGGTCTCAGGGTACTTGGAGGCACATGATAAAATAGGCCATAGTCAGCATGGTTTCCTCAGGGATAGAACTTGCCTGTTGGAATTTTTTGAAAAAGTAACAAGCAGGGTAGACAAAGGAGAGTTAGTTAATGTTGCGTGCTTAGATTTTCAGAAGGCCTTTGGCAAGGTGCCACACATGAGGCTGCTTAACAAGCTACAAACCCATGGTTTTACAGGAAGGATTCTCGCATGGATAAATCAGTGGCCAATTGGCAGGAGGCAGAGTGGGAATAAAGGGAGTCTTTATTGGCTGGCTGCTGATGACTAATGGTGTTCACAGGGGTCTGTGTTGGGGTCGATTCTTTTTATGTTATATGTCAATGACTTAGATGATGGAATTGAAGGCTTTATTGCAAAGTTTGTTGACAATATGAAGATAGGTGGCAGAAGTAGTTTTGAGGAAGTAGACAGGCTACAGAAGGACTTAAACAGATTGGGAGAATGTGCGATGAAATGGCATGTGGAATGCAGTGTCGGGAAGTGTATGGTCATGCACTTTAGTAGAAGAAATGAAAGGGTTGACTATTTTCTAAATGGAGATTAAATACAAAAAACTGAGGTGCAGTGGGACTTGGAAGTCCTTGTGCAAGATCCCTGAAGGTTAATTTGCAGGTTGAGTCTGTGGTGAGGAAGGCAAATGCAATGATAGTATTCATTTCAAGAGGACTAGAATATAAAAGCAAGGATGTAATGTTGAGACTTTATAAAGCTCTGGTGGGGCCTCACTTGGAGTATTGTGAGCAGGTTTGGGCCCCTTATCTTAGAAAGGATATGCTGAAACTGGGGAGGGTTAAAAGGAGGTTTATGAAAATGATTACAGGATTGAATGGCTTGTTATATGAAGAGCGTTTGATTGCTCTGGGCCTGTATTCACTAGAATTCAGAAGATTGAGGGGTGACCTCTTCGAAACCTATTGAATGGTGAAAGGCCTTGATAGAGTGGATATGGAGAGGTTTTTTCCTATGGTGGAAGACCAGCGGACACAGACTCAGAATAGAGGAACGTCCTTTTAGAATGGAGACATGGAGGAATTTCTTTAGCCAGAGACTGGTGAATCTGTGGGATTCTTTGACATGGGCAGCTGTGGAGGCCAAGCAGAGGTTGATTGATTGTTGATTGGTGAGGTCATGAAGGGATACAGACAGAAGGCAGGAGATTGGGGCTGAGAGGAAAATTGAATCAGCAATGATAAAACGGCAGATCTGGTGTGATGGGCCAAATAGCCTAATTCTGCTCCTATATCTTATGGTCTTATGGTCATCTTAAGGACAATTAGGATGTGCAATCATTGCTGGCCTTGCCAGCATCCTGTGGGTGTGGGTGATTGTATAAATATCAGGGAGGATGTACTGATGTCAGGAAGTGCAAGGGATGTTGCCCATTTATTAAGGAAGTCCTTAATAGACGGGCAACAGTTTATTGCAACATTTACTTTAAGGAATAAAACTTGAAGTAAAATTTTGAGCTCAGTCATTTGAACAGGTGGTAGAGTCGTGTATTGAATTCTGTTCTCTAAACTTATTGATGTCAATTGAAGAAAATTTTGATGTGGAAGTAACATTGAATCAGAATCAGGTACAGTCGGCCCTCCTTATCCGTGTGCGATTGGTTCCGGGACCCGCTGCAGATACCAAAAAACGCGGATGCTCAAGTACCTTATTTAACCTGTCTCAATGCTGTGGTCTTTAGGACCCAGTGGAATCCCGGACCTTATTTAACCTGTTTCAGTCCGGTGGACTTTAGGACCCGGCGCAGCTCTGAATCCGCAGTGTTTCTGTTCACGAAAATAATCACGATCCCGATTAAAAATGAAGTGAAAGTAATAAAGCGATCAGAAAGAGGTGAAGCGCCATTGGTCATTGGAAAAGCGTCGACGATCAGAACAATTTTAATGGGGCATGTGAAAGGCCCTGCCGCGATGAAAGTTACAATTATTACTAAGCAACGCAATGGTTTAATTATTGAAATACATATGTTTCTTAATTGTTTTATTTGCATAGAAAGGCAAAATATATACAGGCAGTCCCCAGGTTACGTACGAGTTCCGTTCCTGAGTCCGTCTTGGATTTGTATGTAAGTCAACAAGTACTGATATTATTTAGCGTCAGTTAGTCAAACATTTGACTTAGTATATAGTATATATTTTACCTTTCTATGCATATAAAACACTTAAGAAATGTATGTATTCCAATAATTAACCCACTGCGCTGCTTAGTAATAATTGTAGTTTTCATCGGGGCAGGGCCTTTCACATGCTCCATTATCTTCACTTTATCCGTTATCCTTTAAAATTGTTCCGATCGTTGACTGACTGTAGCCTAACGCTTTTCCAATGACCGATGGCATTTCACCTCTTCCCAAACGCTTTCTTATTTCCACTTTATTTTCAATTGTGATCGCTTCCTGTCAACGGAACAGAAACACTGTGGGTGGTGGGTCCTGAGCTGCGCCGGCTCCCGAGGTCCGCTGGGTCCTAAGGACCACCGCACTGAATTCCCTGAGTTGCGAGCTCGACATCAACCTGGCACGGGTGGTACGGGAGTCACTGGATCGACATCAACCCGGCATGGGAGCAGTCTGTCCCTGGATCGAACTCGGAAACCTCCGTTCTCGAGCCCGGCACTGATCTCACCGCACCACCAGCCGACCGGAATGGGGGGGTGGGCGGAGTCAGGGTGAATTTTACTAAGAAAAATTTAAGCCAAATACAAAGTTACGCACTCAACACAGTGTCAACGGCAACAACTTAAAATGGCGGACGGTGTCACGATCTGACTTAAAATAGTGGACGGTGTTCTCCTTCCTCGGTTCGTAAGTACGAGTTGTCCTTAAGTCGGACGTTTGTAACTTGGGGACTACCTGTACTATATACAAAGACAAACGTTTGACTAACTGATGCTAAATAATACCAGATGAACCTGTTCCAACTTCAAATCTGACTTAAAGATGGACTCAGGAATGGTACTTGTTCATAACCCAGGAACTGCCTGCACTCCTAAATCATCTCTAGATTACTTATAATACCTAATATAATGTAAATGCTATGTAAATAGTTGTTATACTGTATTGTTTAGGGAATAATGACAAGAAAAAGGAGTCTGTACATGCTCAAATAACGAGTGATGGAGAAAGGACTTCCGGGTTTTCCCGATCCACTGTTGGTGGAATCCGCGGATAAGGAGGGCTGACTGTATTTTATTACTAACCTATGTCCTGAAATTTATTGCTTTGTAGCAGCAATATAGAGAAGATATAAAGATTGCTATAATTTACAAATACCAATCCTGGCCAACCTCTGCCTATAACTCAGGCCCTCTAGCCCTGACATCTTTCTCATAAATCTTTTCTGCACTTTTTCCAGTTTAACCACATCTTTCGTACAACAGAGGAACCAAAAGTGTACACAGTGCACAGTTTACATAGTTGATTTTCATCATTAATGTGGATGCAGGAATTTTTTGTGAAGGTTGACTCAAATGTCACCAACTGCAACTATGTTTTGATACTTGCAAATATAATTTTTGCTTTGACTTATTGATACTTCATGTGGAAATTGCTTGACTGATTGACTATTTCCACTCCTTCAGCTCAGCGATGGACAACTCGATAACTCTATGGCAATTCCTACGGCAGCTTCTGGATGAGAACAAAAATGATCTCATCTGCTGGACATCCAAGGATGGGGAGTTCAAGTTACGGAATGCGGAAGAGGTAGCACGGCTATGGGGAATGCGCAAGAATAAAACCAACATGAACTATGACAAGTTGAGCCGAGCTCTTAGGTATTACTACGACAAGGTGAGATTTAGCAGCATGTAACCCAGATGCAAGCAAGACAAGTATTGATGAACTATAAATGATCATTCTGTGCATTTCCCTTGCATGAATTTTACGTTGGCATTGCTTGTGGGGATTTATTACCCATCTGTAAATTCTTGAATTGGTAGATGATACATACGGAAGTTAGCTGTGTGGTCACATTTTCATTATGAACTTGTACACTGGGTGGCCATGTTATTAGGTACCTCCTGTACCTAATAATGTGGCCACTGAGTGTCTGTTCATGGTCTTCTGCTGCTGCAGCCCATCACTTCAAGGTTGAATGCGTTGTGCATTCAGAGATACTCTTCTCCACACCACTGATGTAATGTGTAGTTATTTAAGTTACTGACAGCTTGGACCAGTCTGGCCATTCTCCTCTGCCCTCTCATTATCAAGGCATTCTTGCTGCCACAAGCATGGGCGATGTTTGTTTTTCACACCATTCTTTATAAACTCATGACTGTTTGTTTATTTATTGAAATATAGCACAGAGCAGGCCCTTCGAGCCATGCTGCCCAGCAGCCCTTGATTTAACCATAGCCTAACCAAAGGACAATTCACAATGATCAATTAAACTACCAATTGCTACATCTTTGGACTTTGGGAGGAAACTGGACCACCTGGAGGAAACCCATTGCAGTCACAGGGAGAATGTACAAATTCCTTACAGACATCAGCGGGAATTGAACCCGGGTCACTACTGTAGAGCATTGTGCTAACTATTACGCTACTGTGCCACCAGAAGGTTTGCACTTTCTGAGCTACTCAAACCACCCTGTCTGGCACCAACAACCATTCCGTGGTCAAAGTCACTTGTATCACATTCTTCCCCATTCTGATGCTTGGTCTGAACAACAACTGAACCTCTTGACCATGTCTGCATGCTTTTATGCATTGAGATTCTGCTTCAAGATTGGCTGATTAGGTATTTGCATTAACAAAGTGCACAGGTGGACCTAATAGTTCTGCAATCAAAATTAGCTAACTTTAATCTGGATGTAAAAAGGTATCAATGGATTGGTGGAATTTACAGTAAAGGTGCAATTGAATTAAATCCAGATAAGTATGAGGGAGGATAAGGAAGCAATATGATATCATTGAACTACATAAATGCCTATAGAAGTATGACAGGATAGATGTTGAGCAACAAACAAGACGCTGCAGAAACTCAGCTGGTCAGACAGCATCTATGGAGGGAAGTGGACAGTCAACTATAGAGGACATGGCCCTTCATCTGGATTCTTCAGCATAATTTACAGCCCTTTGTTACACCCCCCCCCCCATCACCTTACAACCTTCATCACTGTTTCCAATCTCCCCTCCTCCATCTGCCTATTGTCCCTTCTCACCTGGATCCACCTATCACTTGCCAGTTCTTGCTCCACCCCTTCCTCTCATTTCTTTATACTTGCTCTCTACTCTCCTACTCTTTCGGGATTCAACACTGAAGCATCAACTATCCATTTCCCTGCAAAGGTGCTGACTGACCCCACAGAGTTCCTCCAATATCTTGCTTGTCGCTCCAGATTCTGTCACCTGCAGTTTCTTGTATTTCAGATCTCTCCTCATAATTTAGGCCCTCAAATGCAGATGACATAATTCATTTTCAACCTCTCACTGCTACAGGCAGAAGTTCCCAATTGCTTCAAAAAGGCAACAATTATACCAGTGCCTAAGAAGAATAGTGTGACCTGCGTTAATGACTATCGCCCGGTAGCACTCACATCGACAGTGATGAAATGCTTTGGGAGGTTGGTCATAACTAGATTGCCTATCGCCACATAGGTCAACGGCAGATGCAATCTCGATGGCTCTTCACACGGCCTTAGACCATGTGGACAACACAGACACCTATGTCAGGATGCTATTAATTGACTATAGCTCAGCAGTTAATACCATTATTCCCACAATCCTGATTGGGAAGTTACAGAACCTGGACCTCTGTACCTCCCTCTGCAATTGGATCCTCGACTTCCTAACCAGAAAACCACAATCTGTGCGGATTGGTGAAAACATCTCCTCCTCACTGATGAGCAACACTGGTGCATCTCAGGTGTAGAAGAGCATCTCTAAACATGCAACAGATTGACCCTTGAAGTCAATGGTCTGCAGCAGCAGAAAACCATGAACATGCTCTCAGTGGCTACTTTATTAGGTACAGGAGCTTCTTGATAAAGTGGCTACTAAGTGTATGATGATTGGTTTCATCCCTTCAGAAGAAGTACTTACTCTATTTTTTATTTGATGCTCATGATAGTGGCCCTTTAGATAATATCCTGGCTGCAAAGTAAACCGGACTACCCATCCCTGAATTGACTCCACTTCCCACTTCTCAGAGTTTAATTCCTTTCCTTATTTGCATAAAACAAATCATTTGCAGTACAGTGATTTAGACTCCTGTGTTTTGAAGTGCCTTCCAACTTGAAGTAGGTTGTGGCCCCGAAAGATTCAGGCTCTGAAATGTGTATTTGGCGAACTGCTTGATCTTAGTTGAGACAGCTGGCTTTGAATTTAAAAGAGCCACTAGTGCCTTGGTAGGAAGCAAAGTTATGGGAGGAAAATCACTTTAACAATTTCCATAATACTGTGCCTTTAATACAGGATGCCTTGGTAATTGATTTATTATTGACACTTATACTGAGATATGGTGAAATGCTTTTGTGCACAGGCAGATCATTCCATACATCGGTACATTGAAGTAGTACAAAAGGAAAAGACAATAAATGCAGAATATATAAAAACAGAAAATGCTGGCAGAACTCAACAGGCCAGACAGCATCTATGGGAGGAGATAGTGACGATGTTTCGGGCCGAAACCCTTCATCAGGAGTGAAGTAACATGGGATGGTCGAGGGGGGATAAGAAGTGGGGGGAGGGATGAAGTAGAGAGCTGGGAAGTGATAGGTTGGAGGGAAATGGGCTAGGGAGAAGGTGGAGAATTATGGGAAATGATAGAGAAAGAAAGGTAGGGCTGGGAGGAGATTATAGTGAGGGGGAAAAAAGAGAGAAAGAGAACCAGACTGGTCTGTGAGTTTAATGTTCATGCCGGCAGGTAGGAGGCTACCTAGGCGGGAGATAAGGTATTGCTCCATCGACCTGCGTGTGGCCTCATCTTGACGGTAGAGGAGGCCATGGACAGACATGTCGGAGTGGGAGTGGTCTGTGGAATTGAAGTGTGTGGCCACAGGGAGATCCCGCCACTGCTGGAGGACTGAGCGCCGGGGTTCAGCGAAACGGTCTCCTAGTCTGTGGCAGGTGTCCCCAATGTATAAATGGCCACATCGGGAGCATCGGATACAGTATATCACCCCAGTTGACTCGCAGGTGAAGTGGTGCCTCACCTGAAAGGACTGTCTGGGGCCTGGGATGGTGGTGAGGGAAGAAGTGTGGGGGCAGGTGTAGCACTTCTTCCGTTTGCAGGGATGAGTGCCCGGAGGGAGGTTGGTGGGGAGGGATGGGGGGGATGAATGGACAAGGGAGTCGCGTAGGGAGCGATCCCTGCAGAAAGCCGAGAGTGGGGGGCAGAGGAAGTTGTGTCTGGTGGTGGAATCCCGTAGGAAGTGGCGGAAGTTACGGAGGATTATACGTTGGATCTGTAGGCTGGTAGGGTGATAGGTGAGGATCAGGGGGACTCTATCCCTGGTGGGCTGGCGGGGGGATGGGGTGAGGGCAGAGGTGTGTGAAAAATGGGAGACGCGATGGAGGGCAGAGTTGATAGTGGACGAAGGGAAGCCCCTTCCTTTAAAAAAGGAAGACATCTCCTTTGTCCTAGAATGAAAGGCCTCATCCTGAGAGCAGATACGGTGGAGGCGGAGGAATTGAGAGAAATGCAGAATATAATGTTATAGACATAAAGTGCTGAAAAATTAATATAACATAGAATAGTACAGCACATTACAGGCCCTTCAGCCCACAATGTTGTGCCGACCCTCAAACCCTGCCTCCCATATAACCCCCCACCTTAAATTCCTCCATATACCTGTCTAGTAGTCTCTTAAACTTCACTAGTGTATCTGCCTTCACCACTGACTCAGGCAGTGCATTCCACGCACCAACCACTCTCTGAGTAAAAAACCTTCCTCTAATATCCCCCTTGAACTTCCCTCCCCTTAACTTAAAGCCATGTCCTCTTGTACTGAGCAGTGGTGCCCTGGGGAAGAGGCGCTGGCTGTCCACTCTGTCTATTCCTCTTAATATCTTGTACACCCCTATCATGCCTCCTCTCATCCTTCTTCTCTCCAAAGAGTAAAGCCCTAGCTCCCTTAATCTCTGATCATAATCCATACTCTCGAAACCAGGCAGCATCCTGGTAAATCTCCTCTGTACCCTTTCCAACGCTTCCACATCCTTCCTATAGTGAGGCGACCAGAACTGGACACAGTACTCCATGTGTGGCCTAACTAGAGTTTTATAAAGTTGCATCGTTACATTGCGACTCTTAACCTCTATCCCTCGGCTTATGAAAGCTTACACCCCATAAGCTTTCTTAACTACCCTATCTACCTGCGAGGCAACTTTCAGGGATCTGTGGACATGTACCCCCAGGTCCCTCTGCTCCTCCACACTACCAAGTATCCTGCCATTTACTTTATACTCTGCCTTGGAGTTTGTCCTTCCAAAGTGCACCACCTCACACTTCACCAGGTTGAACTCCATCTGCCACTTCTCAGCCCACTTCTGCAACCTATCAATGTTTCTCTGCAATCTTCAACAATCCTCTACACTATCCACAACACCACCAACCTTTGTGTTGTCTGCAAACTTGCCAACCCACCCTTCTACCCCCATATCCAGGTCGTTAATAAAAATCACAAAAAGTAGAGGTCCCAGAACAAATCATTGTGAGACACCACTAGTCACAACCCTCCAATCTGAATGTACTCCCTCTACCATGACCCTCTGCTTTCTGTAGGCAAGCCAATTCTGAATCCACCTGGCCAAACTTCCCTGGATCCAATGCCTTCTGACTTTCTGAATAAGCCTACCGTGTGGAACCTTGTCAAATACCTTACTAAAATCCATGTAAATCACATTCACTGCACTACCCTCATCTATATGCCTGGTCACCTCCTCAAAGAACTCTATCAGGCTTCTTAGACACGATCTGCCCTTCACAAAGCCATGCTGACTGTCCCTGATCAAACCATGATTCTCTAAATGCCCATAGATCCTATCTCTAAGAATCTTTTCCAACAGCTTTCCCACCACAGACGTAAGGCTCACTGGTCTATAATTACCTGGACTATCCCTACTACCTTTTTTGAAAAAGGGGACGACATTCGCCTCCCTCCAATCCTCTGGTACCATTCCCATGGACAACGACATAAAGATCCTAGCCAGAGGCTCAGCAATCTCTTCCCTCGCCTCATGGAGCAGCCTGGGGAATATTCCGTCAGGCCCTGGGGATCTATTCATCCTAATGTATTTTAACAACTCCAACACCTCCTCTCCCTTAATGTCAACATGCTCCAGAACATCAACCTCACTCATATTGTTCTCACCATCATCAAGTTCCCTCTCATTGGTGAATACCAAAGAGAAGTATTCATTGAGGACCTCGCTCACTTCCACAGCCTCCAGGCACATCTTCCCACCTTTATCTCTAATCAGTCCTATCTTCACTCCTGTCAACCTTTTGTTCTTCACATAATTGAAGAATGCCTTGGGGTTTTCCTTTACCCTATTCACCAAGGCCTTCTCATGCCCCCTTCTTGCTCTTCTCAGCCCCTTCTTAAGCTCTTTTCTTGCTACCCTGTATTCCTCAATAGACCCATCTGATCCTTGCTTCCTAAACCTCGTGTATGCTGCCATCTTCCACCTGACTAGATTTTCCACCTCACTTGTCACCCATGGTTCCTTCACCCTACCATTCTTTATCTTCCTCACCGGGACAAATTTATCTCTAACATCCTGCAAGATCCTTAAACATCGATCACATGTCCATAGTACATTTCCCTGCAAAAACATTATCCCAATTCACACCCTCAAGTTCTAGCCTGATAGCCTCATAGTTTGCCCTTCCCCAATTAAAAATTTTCCTGTCCTCTCTGATTCTGTCCTTTTCAATGATAATGCTAAAGTCCAGGGAACGGTGACCACTGTCCCCTAGATGCTCACCCACTGAGAGATCTGTGACCTAACCCGGTTCGTTACCTAATACTAGATGTAGTATGGTTTTCCCCCTAGTCAACCTGTCAACATACTGTGACAGGAATCCGTCCTGGACACACTTAACTAACTCTGCCCCATCTGAACCCTTGGAACTAATCAGGTACCAATCAATATTAGGGAAGTTAAAGTCACCCATGACAAAGGCTATGGCCAGATAGAATGAGAGGTCGAGAGTTCATTTTTTAAAAATCAAATAAGAGGTCCAGTGGGCCAGAAGCTGTCTTTGGTTTTATGTGTTCTCAAGCTTTTGTATCTTCTGCCGTCTGGCATCTACTCCCTTCCTTTCCATTCCTGATGAAGGCTCTCGCCCAAATCCTCAACTCTTTATTCCTCTCCATAGATATTACTTGATCTACTAAATTCATCCAGCATTTTGTGTGTGTGAGATTTCCAACATTTTCAGAATCTCTTGTGTGCATCTTCTGCCTGATGGGAGTAGGGTAGAAGAGAGAAAGACCAAGGTGGAAGGGGATCTTGATTATGTTGGCTGCTTTCCTGAAGTGGTGGGAAGTGTAGACAGTCAAAGGAGAGGCTGGTTTTCATGAAGAATCAGCTCTGGGGCAGATGACTGAAAGCCTGATCCAGGAGACACCATCGTAATGTGGAGAGAAATGGTATGAGTGAGAATCTGTAAGCTAAAAGAGTCTGGACAGGGCCATTGGATTAATTAGTATCAAAGATGCTCTAGAAGCCAGTATTGGAAGAATGCCGAGATCTTGGAGACTGTAATGTTGAAGGTCTGCAATGCTACGGGTGTGGGAGAACTAGGAGGCGATCATGGAAAGAAGAATTTATATTTGATGAATTGTTTCACCATGGAGTGGATGTACCGTGGAGAGCATCCTAACTGATTGCATCACCTTTGGATGTTGATGGACCACTGCTCAAGATCAGATAAAGTTGCAGAGGATTGTAAGCTCATCCAATTCTACCTTGAGCACCACCCTCTCCATCATCAATGACATCTTGAAAAGGCGATGCTTCAAGAAGGCAGGATCTATCATTAAGGACCCTCACCATCCAGGACGTGGCCCTTTTTCTGTGCTGCCACCAGAGGGAAAGTACAGGAGACTGAAAGCACACACTCGACATTTTAGGAATAGCTTCAGATTTCTGGACAGACAATGAATGCATGAATACTACCTCAGTGTTTTTGCTCTCATTTTGCATTTTAGTTTCAATATAGTTAATATAATCAATGTTAAGTTTTCATATATATATTTCTTAATGTAATTTATGCTATATTTTATGTATTGCTGCAAAAGAACAGATTTCACAATATATGTTAGTGATAATAAAGCTGATTCTGATTCCATGTTGGATGGCAAGCACAGAAGTGATATGTGGATGGGAGTTAGAGCAATGTATCACAGCTTACTATGGCTATTGCTGTGCCCAAGCCCACAAGAAACTACAGAGAGTTGTGGACACTGCACAGCGTATCATGGAAGCAAGCATTTCCTCCATGGACTCTGCCTACATCTCCTGCTGTCTTGGAAAAATAGCCAACTTTTCCTAATCAAAGACCCCACCCACCCCAGAAATTCTTCTGTCCTCTTTCGATTGGACAAAAGATACAAAAGCTTGAAAACATGCACAACCAGGCTCATGCACAGCTTCCATACAGATGTAATAAGATTCTTGAATGGCAGCCCTCTTGTAGGTTAAAGGTGAGCTTTTGATATCACACACAAGGAAATCTGCAGATGCTGGAAATTCAAACAACACATACAAAATGCTGGTGGAACACAGCAGGCCAGGCAGCATCTATAATCATGGCTGGCCCTTGCAATTTATTTGTCTAATTAAACTGCATTTTCTCTGTAACTGAAACTCTATATTCTGCAGTCATCACAGCTTCCTTGTACTACCTTGATGTACTGATGTTTTGAAATGATCTGTATGGATGGCATGCAAAACAAAGTTTTTTCCACTGTATCTCACTACATGTGACAATGATAAACCAAATGGTTAGTGATTAAAGGGAAAGATTAGGTTTGTCATATGTACATCGAAACTTTGAAACATGCAGTGAAATACATCATTTGTGCCAAGAATCTACGGAGTCGGGGGATGTGCTAAGTGTAGCTGGCAAGTGTCATCACACTTCTGGCACCCACAACTTACCAAACCTTACTGACCTATATGTGTTCAGAATGTGGGCTGAAACAGGATACCCGGAGGAAACCAATGTGGTCATGGGAGACTGGTCTGTACAGCATTAGGAGTAGAATCCTGATCACTGGCACTGTGAAGCATTTGGCTAACTGCTAGGCAATTAATTTTTTTGATAGAACTTAGAACACCCCTTTGGCCCACAATGTAATGCTGAGCCAGCTAAAAAGATAAACAAAATCCCTCAAAAATGAATCCTTTCCAATGTCCATACCCCACTGTCTTCCTCACATTCATCTGCCTATCTAAGTGTCATTTAAAAGCCTCCAAAGTATTTGCCTCTACCACCGTACCAGGCAACACTTTCTGGACATCCACCACTCTCGGAGTAAAAAATTTCCCCTTGAAACCTAACACCTCTCACCTTCAATGCATAGCCTCTGGTATTAGACATCCAGGTGTGGGAGTTTCTAGAGTGCCTACGAAATGGCTTTTTACAGCAGCTTGACGTTGAGCCCACTAGAGGGTCAGCTAATTTGGATTGGTTATTGTGTAATAAACACCCATTCACCCAGTGAGCTTAAGGAACCCTTTAGGGCAAGTGTTCATAATATGATCTATTTCATCCTGAAACTTGAGAAGGAGAAGTTAAAATATTACAGTGGAGGAAAGGGAAATACAGAGAAATGAGAGAGGAGTTGGCCAGAATTGGTTGGAAAAGAACACTGGCAGGGAAGACAGCAGAGCAGCCTGTGTCCAAATTTATGGAAGCAATTCGGAAGGCACAGAATATATATATATATCCCAAAGAGGAAGAAATACTCTAAAGGTAAGATGACACGACCATGGCTAACAAGAGAAGTCAAAGCCAACATAAAAGGCAAAGGGAGGGCATATAAAAGAGCAAAGATTAGTGGGAAGTTGGAGGATTGAGTAGCTTTTAAAAACCAGCAGAAGGCAACTAAAAAGTCATAAAGAAGGTAAAGATGGAATACAAAAGTAAACTAGCCAGTATTCAAGAGGATACCAAAGGTTTCTTTAGATATATAAAGTATAAAAGGAATTTGAGAGTGGACTTTGGACCACTTGAAAACGATGCTGGAGAGGAAGCAATGGGGAACAAGGAAATGGCGAATGAACTGAACAAGTATTTTGCATCAGTCTTCACTGTGGAAGACACTAGCAGTATGGTGGAAATTCCACATGTCAGGGGTTATAAAGTGTGTGAAGTTACTAGTGAGAAGGTTCTTGAGAAACTGAAAGATCTGAGGGCAAATAAGTCACATGGACCAGATGGTGTACACCCCAGGGTTCTGAACGAGGTGGCTGAAGAGATTGTGGAAGCATTAGAAATGATCCTTCAAGAATCTCTAGATTCAAAAATACATTTAATGTCAGAGAAATGTATACAATATACATCCTAAAATTATTTTCTTCGCAACCATCTACAAAAATAGAGGAGTGCCCCAAAGAATGAATAACAGCTAAATATTAGAATCCCAAAGCCCCCACCCCAGCTCCCCCCACCCACACACAGGCAGCAGCAAAGCGACGATCACAATCACCCCCCCCCCCCCACTCCCACCAGCAAAAAAATTGTTCCGGAAGACTGGAAAATTGCAAATGTCACTTCACTGTTCAAGTAGGGAAAGAGGCAGTAGAAAGGAAACTATAGGCCAGTGAGTCTAACCTCAGTTGTTAGGTTTCAGGGGTTGTTAGACTTAGCCTATGGTGGTAGACTATGGTAGAAGAAATGAAAGAATGACTATTTTCCAAACTGAGAGGAAATGCTAAAACTGTGGTGCAAAAGGACTTGAGAATCCTTGTGCAGGATTCCCTGAAGGTTAACTTACAGCAGGGGTCGGCAACCTTTACCACTGAAAGAGCCAATATGGACCCGTTTCCCACAGAAAAGAAAACACTGGGAGCCACAAAACCCGTTTGACATTTAAAATGAAATAACACTGCATACAACGTTTTTTTTGCCTTTATGCTATGTATAAATGAACTATAATGTGTTGCATTTATGAAATTGATGAACTCTTGCAGAGAAAACGAAATTACAATACTGCATGCAACAAAAACATTTTGAACTCCGAAAAAAAGACGTTGGGTTGAAGGTTACTCCATAGTTAGCCTACCTTCGATCGAAAAATTAAAAGAAATTGCGCACTGGCTGGTGTCAGGCATTGGCAGTGGTGACGTATATTAATAGCGATAAAAAACACGTTGTAGCGGTGTGCTACATGCAGCGCTAAAATAACGACACGGAGTCGGTAAACTGCAGTCAAAGATAACTTTATTCGAACTAAACAGCCTTGCTTTTAAGCCTCCCTCAACCCGCCCCCCCCCCCCCTCCCCAGGCGTGGATGCTCCAAAAGACACGTACTCACAAACCCCCGTAGGTTATCTCCCTTAGCCGGAACGGTGGCTAATTGTGAGCGGGTTCGGATGTGCCAGGAAATGGGGTCGCCACAACGTTTTATTTAGATTGTACAAGATCACCATAATCTTCAAATTTAGAATTACATTTCAAAAACTAACAAACTAACATAAAATACATTTTAATTAAATATTCATCATTTATTTTCCAAAGCCATGGGGAGCCGCAGCACAGAGATGAAAGAGTCGCATGCGGCTCCGGAGCCGCGGGTTGCCAACCCTTGACTTACAGTATGAGTCTGTGGTGAGGAAGACAAACGTGATGTTAGCATTCATTTCAAGGGGTCTAGATATAAGGATAGAAGTAAGGATGTAATATTGAAACTTTATAAAGCATTGGTGAGACCTCACTTGGAGTATTATGAGCAGTTCTGGGCCCCTTATCTTAGAAAGTATGTGATGAAACTGGAGAGGGTTCAAAGGAGGTTCATGAAAATGATTCCAGGATTGAATGGCTTGTCATATGAAGAATATTTGATGGTTCTGGGCCTGTATTCACTACAATTCACAAGAATAAGGGGTGACCTCATTGAAACCTATTGAATGGTGAAAGGCCTTGATAGAGTGGATGTGGAGAGGGTGTTTCTTATGATGGGAGAATTTAAGACCAAAGGACACAGCCTAGGAATAGGGGGATGTCCTTTTTAGAATGGTGATGAGGAGAAATTTCTTTAGCCAGAAAATGGCGAATCTGTGGAATTCTTTGCCACAGGCAGCTGTGGAAGCCAAGTCTTTTTGTAAATTTAAGGCAGAGGTTGGAGAAAGCAGGATATTGTGGCTAAGAGGAAAATTGGATCAGCCATGATAAAATGGTGGAGCAGATGCAATGGGCCAGATGGCCTAATTCTTTTCTTGTATCTTATGGTCTTATTTCTACCCTGGGAAACATACACTCCCTGTCTACTCTTTGTTTGTCCCTCATAATTCTATCAGATCTTCCCTCAAGCCTCCAGAGAAGACAACCGAAGTTTGTCCAATCTTTCATGTTAGCCCTCTAAACCAGGCAATGTCCTGGTTAACCTTTTCTGCACCCTGTCCCAAGCCTCAACATCCTTCCTATAGTGGGAAGACCAGAACTGTATGCAATACTCCAGATGTGGCCTAATGAGAGTTTTACAAATTTGCAACATAACTTCTTAACATATTAAATTAATACCAAAACTAATACAAACAAGCATTCCATAACCCTTCTTAACCACCCTATTCACCTTGTGTAGTCACTTTCAAGGAGCTATAAACTTGACACCAAGATCTCTCTGCTCAGCAACACTGTGAAGGATCTTGCCCTTAACAGTGTACTGTCTCCTTGGTAACCCAAGGTTATTTCTAAGTTAAGGATCAAGTTCTTCGTATTCTCAATAGGGAGGGTGAGCAGCCAGATGTCATGGTCCATGTAGGAACCAATGACCTGGATAGGAAGAAGGAGGAGGCCCTGCAAAGAGTGTTTAGGGAGTTAGGTGCAAAGTTGAAGGACAGGACCTCCAGGGTTGCAATCTCAGGATTGCTACCCCGTGTCACGTGCTAGTGAGGCTAGAACTGGGAAGATAATGCAGCTAAATACATGGCTAAGGAGTTGGTGCAGGAGGGAGGGCTTCATGTTTCTGGACAATTGGGCCTTGTTCCAGGGGAGGTGGGACCTGTTCCGACAGGATGGGTTGCACCTGAACTGGAGGGGGACTAATATCCTTGCTGGAAGGTTTGCTAGTGCTGCTCCGGGGAGGTTTAAACTAGATTTGCAGGGGGAGAGGAACCAGAGTGTTAGAGCAGATAGTGAGGTTGAGGAGGATAAAGATAATGCGACAATTGCAAATATAGTGCATAGAGTAAAGCCAGATCTAACATATAAAGAGGCTTTGAGGAAAGAGAAGCAGAATAAAAGGTGTAAGGGGATTAAGGTACAGGTAGTCCTCGAGTTACGAATGTCCAACTTACGGACAACTTGTACTTACGAACCGAGGAAGGAGAACGCCATCCGCCATTTTAAGTCGAATCCCGACACCGTCTGCCATTTTAAGTCATTGCCATTGACACTGTGGTGAGTGTTTAACTTTGTATTTGGCTTAAGTTTTTCTTAGTAAGATTCACCCTGACCCCGCCCCCGTTCCACTCAGTGCAGTCAGATCAGCACCGGGCTGGAGACAGAGGTTCCTGAGTTCGATCCAGCAAGAGACTGCTCCTGTGCTGGGTTGATGTCGATCCAGTGACTCCTGTACCATCCGTGCCGGGTTGATATTGAGCTCGCAACTCGACCTCGTAAAAAAAACACTGTCACCTCCAGTTTAAATTCCCACGCGGAATATTGTGGAAAATCAAATACCCAAACTCAGCACAGCCCCCACTTGTCCCATTTAACCTGTCTCAGTGCGGTGGTCCTTAGGACCCAGCGGACCTCGGGAGCCAGTGGAGCTGGGTACCGGCCGCCTGCAGTGTTTCTGTTCCATTGACAGGAAGTGATCGCGATTGAAAATAAAGTGGAAATAATAAAGCGTTAGGAAAGAGGTGAATTGCCGTCGGTCATTAGAAAAGTGTTAGGCTACAGTCGGTCAACGACTGGAACAATTTTAAAGGATTACGGATAAAGTGAGAATAATGGAGCATGTGAAAGGCCCTGCCCCGATGAAAGCTACAATTATTATTAAGCAACGCAGTGGTTTAATTATTGGAATACATACGTTCCTTAAGTGTTTTATATGCATAGAAAGGTAAAATATATACTATATATACTAAGACAAGCACTTGACTAACTGACGCTAAATAATACCGGATGTATTTGTTCCGACTTACCCACAAATCTGACTTAAATACGGACTCAGTAATGGAACTTGTATGTAACCCGGGGACTGCCCTTAGAAGGGGTAAAGTGTGTGTACTTCAATGCACGAAGCTTCAGGGACAAAGGTGATGAACTGATACACACTTGGAATTATGATGCAGTGGCCATTACAGAGACTCGCTGGCACCAGGGCAGGACTGGATTCTCAATATTCCTGGATTTCAGTGTTTTAAAAAGGATAGAGAAGGGGGAAAAGGGGAGGAGGGGTGGCATTACTGGTCAGGGATGCTTTTACAGCTACAGAAAGGGTGGGTAATGTAGCAGGATCCTCTTTTGAGTCAGTATGGGTGGAAGTCAGGAACAGGAAGGGAACAGTTACTCTGCTGGGGGTATTCTAGTGGCCTCCTGGTAGCAGCAGTGATATTGAGGAGCAGATTGGGAGGCAGATTTTGGAAAGGTGCAATAACAACAGGGTTGTTATCATGGGTGACTTTACTTCCCTAATATTGATTGGCACCTGATTAGTTCCAATGATTTAGATGGGGCAGAGTTTGTTAAGTGTGTCCAGGATGGATTCCTGTCACAGTATGTTGACAGGCCGACTAGGGGGAATGCCATACTAGATCTAGTATTAGGTAACAAACTGGTTCAGGTCACAGATCTCTCAGTGGGTGAGCATCTGGAGGACAGTGACCACTGCTCCCTGGCCTTTAGCATTCTCATGGAAAAGGATAGAATCAGAGAGGACAGGAAAATTTTTAATTGGGGAAGGGCAAATTATGAGGCTATAAGGCTAGAACTTGCGGGTGTGAATTGGGATGATATTTTTGCAGGGAAATGTACTATGGACCTGTGGTCGATGTTTAGTGACCTCTTGCAGGATGTTAGGGATAAATCTGTCCCAGTGAGGAAGATAAAGAATGGTAGGGTGAAGGAACCATGGGTGACAAGTGAGGTGGAAAATCACGTCAGATGGAAGAAGGTAGCATACATGAGATTTAGGAAGCAAGGATCAGATGGGTCTATTGAGGAATATAGGGGAATATTGAGCAAGAAAGGAGCTTAAGAAGGGGCTGAGGAGAGCAAGAAGGGGGCATGAGAAGGCCTTGGTGAGTAGGGTAAAGGAAAACCCCAAGACATTCTTCAATTATGTGATGAACAAAAGGATGACAGGAGTGAAGGTAGGACCAATTAGAAAATCAGGTGGGAAGATGTGCCTGGAGGCTGAGGAAGTGAGCGAGGTCCTCAATGAATACTTCTCTTTTGTATTCACCACTGAGAGGAAACTTGATGATGGTGAGGACAATATGAGCGAGGTTGAAGTACTGGAGCATGTTGATATTAAGGGAGAGGAGGTGTTGGAGTTGTTAAAGTATATTAGGATGGATAAGTCCCCAGGGCCTGACGGAATCTTCCCCAGGCTGCTCCATGAAGTGAGGGAAGAGATTGCTGAGCCTCTGGCTAGGATCTTTTTGTCCTAATTGTCCATGGGAATGGTACCAGAGGATTGGAGGGAGGTGAATGTAGTCCCCTTGTTCAAAAGAGGTAGTAGGGATAGTCCAGGTAATTATAGACCAGTGAGCCTTACATCTGTGGTGGGAAAGCTGTTGGAAAAGATTCTTAGAGATAGGATCTATGGGCATTTAGAGAATCATGGTCTGATCAGGGACAGTCAGCATGGCTTTGTGAAGGGCAGATCGTGCCTAACAAGCATGATAGAGTTCTTTGAGGAGGTGACCAGGCATATAGATGAGGGTAGTGCAGTGGATGTGATCTACATGGATTTTAGTAAGGTATTTGACAAGGTTCCACACGGTAGGCTTATTCAGAAAGTCAGAAAGCATGGGATCCAGGGAAGTTTGGCCAGGTGGATTCAGAACTGGCTTGCCTGCAGAAGGCAGGGGGTCGTGGTGGAGGGAGTACATTTGGATTGAAGGGTTGCAACTAGTGGTGTCCCACAAGGATCTGTTCTGGGACCTCTACTTTTTGTGATTTTTATTAACGACCTGGATATGGGGGATATGGGTTGGCAAGTTTGCAGACAACACAAAGGTTGGTGGTTGGTGGTGTTGTCGATAGTGTAGAGGATTGTTGAAGATTGCAGAGAGATATTGATAGGATGCAGAAGTGGGCTGAGAAGTGGCAGATGGAGTTCAACCCGGAGAAGTGTGAGGTGGTACACTTTGGAAGGACAAACTCCAAGGCAGAGTACAAAGTAAATGGCAGGATTCTTGGTAGTGTGGAGGAGCAGAGGGACCTGGGGTTGCATGTCCACAGATCCCTGAAAGTTGCCTCACAGGTAGATAAGGTAGTTAAGAAAGCTTATGGGGTGTTAGATTTCATAAGTCGAGGGATAGAGTGTAAGAGTCGCTATGTAATGATGTAGCTCTATAAAACTCTAGTTAGGCCACACTTGGAGTACTGTGTCCAGTTCTGTTTGCCTCACTATAGGAAGGATGTGGAAGCATTGGAAAGGGTACTGAGGGGATTTACCAGGATGCTGCCTGGTTTCGAGAGTATGCATTATGATCAGAGATTAAGGGAGCTAGGGCTTTACTCTTTGGAGAAAAGGAGGATGAGAGGAGACATGATAGAGTTATACAAGATATTAAGAGGTATAGATAGAGTGGACAGCTGGTGCCTCTTTCCCCAGGGCACCACTGCTTAAGGTAAGGGGTGGGAAGTTCAAGGGGGATATTAGAGGAAGGTTTTTTACTCAGAGAGTGGTTGGTGCATGGAATGCACTGCCTGATTCAGTGGTGGAGGCAGATACACTAGTGAAATTTAAGAGACTACTGGACAGGTATATGGAGGAATTTAAGGTGGAGGGTTATATGGGACAATGTTTAAGGGTCGGCACAACATTGTGGGCCAAAGGGCCTGTAATGTGCTGTACAATTCTATGTTCTGTGTTCTATGTAAGGACATGTTCGACACAGCTTTGTGGGTCAAAGGGGCTGTATTGTGCTGTAGGTTTTCTGTGTTTCTACCTTATATTTATCTGGGTTAAACTCCATCTGCCATTTCTCAGCCCATATCTGCAACTGATCTACATTGTGCTGTATTCTTTGCCGGTCTTCTATACTATCCACAACTCCAACAATCTTGGTATCATCTGCCACCCACCCATCCACATTTTCATCCAGGTCATTTATATACATCACAAACATCAGAGGTCCAGCACAGATTCCTGTGTCACCTCTATAATTACAGACCTCCAACTTGAATAAGTCCCTTCAACCACTGTGTCTTCTATGTGCAAGCCAGTTCTGAATCAAAACAGCCAACTCACTGCAGACTCCATGCATCTTAATCTTCTGAATTACCCTCCCATGAGGGACTTTGTCAAATGCCTTACTAAAATCCGTGTAGACAACACCCACTGTCCTACCTTCATCAGTCTCTCTTGTCACCTTGTCAATCACGACCTGCCCCACACAAAGCCATGCCGGTTCTCCCTAATTAGACCATGGGATTCCAAATATATATCCTAACCCTAAAAACTTTCTCCAGCAATTTTGCTACAACTGACGTGAGTCTCACTGTTCTACAGTTCCCAGGATTTTCCCTTGTTACCTTCTTAAATAGAGGAACAACATTAGCTGCTCACCAGTTCTCCAAGACCTTGCTTGTGCTGAGAGAGGACATGAAGGTACTGGTCAAGGCCCCAGCAATCTCGTCTCTTAGCTCCCTCAATAACCTGCGGTAAATCCCGTCAGGCCTTGGGGATTTATCCACATTAATGCTCCCAACACTTCCTCTTCCTTGATCTCTAAACTTCCTAAAGTATTTATACACTCAGCACTGATTTCCTGGTCCTCCACATCCTTTTTCTTGGTAAATACTGAAAGTACTCATTAAGAACTAGTCAGTCCATGGCCTTCTCTAATGCCGTGATGAGGTGACAGTCAGGTTGGAGGAGCAGCATCTTGTATTCCATCTGGCTAGCCTCCAACCTGATGGCATAAAGATTGATTTCTCGAAATTCCGGTAATACCACTCCCTCTCCCCTCACTGTTCCCCATTCCCATTTCCTTCACACATCTTATCACCTTACCTGCCCATCACCTCCCTCTGGTGCTTCTCTCTCTTCCCTTTGTTCCATGGCCTTCTGTCCTCTCCTATCAGATTCCTCCTTCTCCAGCCCTGTATTTCTTTCACCAATCAAATTCCTAGCTCTTCCCCCTCCCCCATCCCCACACAGTCCCACATATCACACGTATTTCATGTATTTCTTCCCCCCTCCCCCCATCCCTACACAGTCCCACTTATCACACGTATTTCATGTATTTCTTCCCCCCTCCCCCATCCCCACACAGTCCCACTTATCACACGTATTTCCTCCACCCCTCCCCCCATCTTCTTACTCTGAATTCTTGTCCTTTTTGTCCAGTCCTGATGAAGGGTTTCAGCCCAAAACATCCTTTTTACTCTTTTCCATAGATGTTGCCTTACCTGCTGAGTTCCTCCAGCATTTTGTCTGTGTTACTCATTAAGTACCTCACTCCCATTCTCTGCATCCAAGCAAATGTTCCCCTCTTTATCCTTGAGTGATCCTACCCTCTCATTAGTTATCCTCTGGATGTATGTATAGAATAGCATGGTATTCCCCTTAATCCTAAATGCCGTGGGATTTTAATGGCCCCGCCGGGCTTTCCAAATTCCCTTTTTCAGTTCATTATTGACTCCTTTATAATCCTCATCTGCTTTGTTTGATCCTAACTTCTGAAACATTAAACGTCGTCACTACCTCCTCCCATAAAGCTGAAGGGTTTCGGCCCAAAACGTCGTCTCTACCTCCTCCCATAGATGCTGTCTGGCCTGCTGAGTTCAGCCAGCATTTTGTGTTTTTAATTTACAGGTTTTCTTTTCCTTCTTGACCAAATTCATCTACTCTCTGCATATCAAAGGTTCCTTTATCTTTCCATCCCTATCCTTCTTATACCAGTAATATACCTTTCTTGTACTTTGTCTAATTACTCTTTAAACACCCTCCACCCTCATGGAACAAACTTCTTAGACCAGGGGTCGACAACCTGCGGCTCCGGAGCCGCATGCGACTCTTTCATCTCTGTGCTGCGGCTCCCCGTGGTTTGTTAGTTTTTGAAATGTAATTCGAAATTTGAAGATTATGGTGATCTTGTACAATCTAAATAAAACGTTGTGGCGACCCCATTTCCTGGCACATCTGAACCAGCTCACAATTAGCCACCGTTCCGGCTAAGGGAGATAGCCTACGGGGATTTGTGAGTAAGTGTCTTTTGGAGCATCCGCGCCCACGGGGGGGACGGGTTGAGGGAGGCTTTAAAGCAAGGCTGTTTAGTTCGAATAAAGTTACCTTTGACTGCAGTCTTTATTTTAGTGCTGCGTGTAGCACACCGCTACAATGTGTTTTTTATCGCTATTAATATACATCACCACTGCCAATGCCTGACACCCGCCAGTGCGCGCTTTCTTTTAATTTTTCAATCCAAGGTAGGCTAACTATGGAGTAACCTTCAACCCAACGTCTTTTTTTCGGAGTTCAAAATGTTTTTGTTGCATGCAGAAATGTAATTTCGTTTTCTCTGCAGGAGTTCATCAATTTCATAAATGCAACACATTATAGTTTGTTTCTACATAGCATAAAGGCAAAAAAAAACCGTTGTATGCAGTGTTATTTCATTTTAAATGTCAAACGGGTTTTGTGGCTCCCAGTGTTTTCTTTTCTGTGGGAAATGGGTCCATATTGGCTCTTTCAGTGGTAAAGGTTGCCGACCCCTGTCTTAGACCATGGAACTCACTATCCAACCGTAGAACAAACTACCTGATCATGGAACAAACTATCTGATCATGGCACAAAGTACCTGATTATGGAACAAGCTACCTAGTCATAGAACATAGAATAGTACAGCACATTACAGGCCCTTCGGCCCACAATGTTGTGCTGACCCTCAAACCCTGCCTCCCATATAACCCCCCCACCTTAAATTCCTCCATATACCTGTCTAGTAGTCTCTTAAACTTCACTAGTGTATCTGCCTCCGCCACTGACTCAGGCAGTGCATTCCACGCACCAACCACTCTCTGAGTGAAAAACCTTTCTGTAATATTCCCCTTGAACTTCCCTCCCCTTACCTTAAAGCCATGTCCTTTTGTACTGAGCAGTGGTGCCCTGGGGAAGAGGCACTGGCTGTCCACTCTGTCTATTCCTCTTAATATCTTGTACACCTCTATCATGTCTCCTCTCATCCTCCTTCTCTCCAAAGAGTAAAGCCCTAGCTCCCTTAATCTCTGATCATAATCTATACTCTCTAAACCAGGCAGCATCCTGGTAAACCTCCTCTGTACCCTTTCCAATGCTTCCACATCCTTCCTATACTGAGGCAACCATAACTGGACACAGTACTCCATGGATTCAAGGAACAATCTACCTGATCATGGAACAAACTACCTAGTCATGGAACAAATTACCTAGTCCATGGGCCAAACTCCCTGATCATGGAACAATCTACCTGATCATGGAACAAACTACCTAGTCATGGAACAATCTACCTGATCATGGAACAATCTACCTGATCATGGAACAAACTACCTGATCATGGAACAAACTACCTAGTCATGGAACAAACTACCTGATCATGGAACAAACTACCTAGTCATGGAACAAACTACCTGATCATGGAACAAACTACCTGATCATGGAACAAACTCCCTGATCATGGAACAAACTACCTGATCATGGAACAAACTCCCTGATCATGGACCAAACTACCTAGTTTTGTCTCTGCGCATAGTACCTTGGAGAGTTTCAAATCTGTACTTGATAATTACTTCGACACATTCTGTGTATAGGAACTTGGGCAAGGTTCGTTGGGCCAAATGACTTGTTTTTGTCAAAATTTTCTAATGTTCTCATATGTGATCTGTACTTGCCAGAAAAAGGTGTTCCCATTTAACTCTCCTTAGTTCCTGCCTAATGCCCTCATAATTCACCCTACTCCAATCTACGGCTATCGTGAAAGTTAAGGAGTTGTGGTCAAGGTTCTTTAATTGCTCACCAACTGAAAGATCTGTCACCTGACCAGGCTCCTTACCCAACACCAGATCCAGTACAGCCCCTCCTCTCATTGTACCACCTACATGATGATTTCAGAAACCCTCCTTGGATACATGTAACAGTTTCTACCCCGATCTAAACCCCTTGCAGTAAGTTTATATTAGGGAGGTTGAAATCCCCCATGATAGCAACCCTACTATTTTTACACATTTCCTAATCTGTTTACATGTCAGTTCCTCAATGTCTATGTCACTACTGGGTGGGGGAGGTCTGTAGTACGTCTCATCAGGATTACTGCGCCCTTCCTGTTCCACAGTTCCACCCAAATGGACTCAGTGGCTGAACCCACCTGCAATTATGTCTCCCCAATTGTGGCTGTGATATTGTCTCTGATTATTAGTGCAGCTCCCCCTCCCCTTCTTCTTTAACTCCTTCTCTATCTTTCCTTGGGAACCTGGTATATTAATCACCCATTTCTGCCCTTCTCTCAACCAAGTTTTTGTGATGGCCACAACATCATATTGCTATGTGCTGATCCATGCTCTTATCACCCTTACCCATAATGTTCCTCACATTAAAATACACAAACTTCAAACCATCCAACCTATCATACATGTTATTCTGATTTAGTCTTTCAATACTTTCTCTGACATCTACTTTCCTGTCTGATCCTTCACTTACAGATCAGGTACTCTGGGTCCCAGCCCCCTGCAAAACTAGTTTAAACCCCCCTGAGTAGCGTTAGCAAACATCCCAGCCAGGATCTTGGTTCCCCCCCCCCCCCCCCCAAGTTCAGATGCAACCCATCCCTCCAGTGCAGGTCATCACTTCCCCAGAAAAGAGTGACCCAAGAATGAAACCATGCCCCCTGCACCATCTCCTCAGCCACTCACTCATCTGTGCTGTCATCCCATTCATACCTGAAGTCTCCTATGGCACTGGGAGTAATCCAGAGTGTCCTACCTTAGAGGTCCTTCTCTTCAACCTCTTTCTTAACTCTTTATACTCACTGCATAGGACCTCTTCCCCTTTTCTGCTTATGTTACTAATGCCAATATGCACCACAACCTCAGACTGTTCAGTCTCCCCATTGAGAATATCCTGCAGACGCTCTGATACATCCTGGACCTTAGCACCCAGGAGGCAACACACCAAGCCAGTATCTCTTTTGAGGCCACAGAATCTCCTGTCTGTCCCCCTAACTATTGAGTCACCTATCTCTACTGTACTCTCTGACTTTATTCTTCCCAGCTGAGCCTCAGAGCTGACCACAGTGCCACTAGCCTGGCTGCTGATGCTGTGCCCTGATGTGTCATCCCCCCAGCAGTATCCAAAGAGGGGTACTTGTTGCTGAGTGGAATGGCCACGGCGGAACCCTACACTGACTGCTTACTCCCTTTAACCTCTACTGATGGCTGCCCATCTACTGTCCAAATAATATCTTCGGCCTGCCTGATACTCCAGCTCCGATCTGGTCAGTCAGGAGCAGAGGTTGGGTACACTTTCTGCAACTGTAGTCATCAGGGAAACCATCAGGTATCCTCAATTCCCACATCTGTCAGGAGGGCATCCCATCCTGACTGTGTTGTACTTTTTAAAAAAAGCTTACCGCTTCTTATCTGTCCCTCTGCTCCTGCTCTCCAAAGCCTTCCCACTCTATCACTGGCACACTCTGACAATGCCCGCTCCACTTGACCCTACCTTCCTATTATTTGCTGCTGAGTTTAGGATTTACCGGCATCTGCTCCTTTTATTTTCTCCCTCTGACCTTTGCCTGTCTGGTTGAAAATGACCAGCCTTACCCGAAGCTGCTTCTGTTTTACTCTCTCTTCCCCCCCCCCCCCCCATGATGTTATGTAAATTTATGCTGTACAAATGAGGGTGTGCGAGAAGTGAGAAAAGGCCTGGATGTCCCCGAGAGTTATTAGAGAAAAGAATATTAAAGGCATGGTGGGATGAACAGTAATGTAGCACTTAATGTAGCATTACAGCACCAGCGATTGAAGTTCGATTCCCACCACAGTAATAAGGAGTTTGTATGTTCTCCACATGACCACATGGGTTCCCTTGGGGTGCTCAGGTTAATAAGTTATAGGCATGCTGTGTTGGTGCTAGAAGCATGGTGACTCTTGCAGGCTGTTCCAGCGCGTCCTCAGACCATCATGGTCATGGGTGCAAATGACACCTGTCGCTGTATTTTTCGAAGAGCATTTGACAAATAAAGTTAATCTTTTTTCTCTCACTAATCAGACATTTAACAGTGTCCTCTGCAGGTGCAAAGTTGATGGTGAATGCACAGCGCAAAATTGGCTGCAGCCTGTGACTGCCTGCACAGACCCATAAAGGTCAGGAGGGACATCTAGTGAGAGAGCAGATGGCTGCTGATATTTAGAGCAATCCCACTTCAGGGCTTGGGAACCTGGGAAGCTGTTATTAATTGCTGATAGAAAAACCATGCTGTGCATTTATATAGAAAAAAAGCAACGATTAGTCATCAACACACACAAAATGCTGGTGGAACACGGCAAGCCAGGCAGCATCTATGGGAAGAAGCAATGTCGACGTTTTGGGCCGAGACCCTTCGTCAGGACTGACAGGGTTAGTCATCGGACAGTTTACATATACCTATAGAGTCATAGAGCACTACAGCACAGAAACAGGCCCTTCAGTCCATCTAGTCTAGGTTGAACCATTAATCTTCCCAGTCCCACCAACCTGCACTTGAGCCATAGTGTTCCATATTCTTCTATCTATGTACTTATCCAAATTTCTTTTAAATGTTGCAACTGAAGCTGCATCCAATGCTGGATGCTTATTCCACACACTCATCACCCTCTGACTGAAGAAGTTCCCCCTCATGTTAATCCTTAAACATTTCACCTTTCACCCTTGACCCATAACCTCTACTTTTAGACTCACCCAATCTCAGTGGAAGAAGCCTGCTTACATATATCCTATCTGTACCCCTCATTATTTTGTCTCCCTCTGTCAAATCTCCTTTCATTCTTCTATGCTCCAGGAGAATTACCTACATTAATCAAGGTTAGGTATAAAGTCCTAACCTGTTCAGCCTTTCCCTATAACTCAGGTTCTCAAGTTCTGGCAACATCCTTATAAACTTTCACTGCACTCTTTCAATCCCATTGATACCTTTCCTGTAGGTAGGTGACCAGAACTGCACACAATACTCCAAATTAGGCCTCACCAATGTCTTACACGACTTTAACAAAACATTCCATCCTATGTATTCAGTACATTGATTTATGAAGGCATGCTCCCTTTTCAACCTTATATACCTGTGAAGCCACTTTCAATAAATTATGGATTTGTATTTCTAGATCCTTTTGTTCTTCTGCATTCCTCAATGTCTTGCCGATCCCTGTGTAAGTCCTATGCTGATCTGTCCTCCCAAAGTGCAGGACCTCATACTTGTTAATACTAAAGTTAAGGAGAGAACACAGGTTTGTAGAGTTGGGTCAGTAATGAACTGTCTCCTCTGTGTCCTTAAGACCTGCTGGTCAGTAAGTTAAATGGCTGCTGTGAATTGCCTTAAATGTAGGTGGGTGACTGGAATTACTGGGTGAGGGAGAATGGGTTACAAGGAAATGAATGGTGAAGTTGGTTGAAGTTGATACATTAGGAACTTTTAAGAGACCCTTAGATAAGCATATGAATGAAAGAAAAATGGACTGTTATGGGCTATGTAGAAGGCAAGTTTAAGATTGAATGTAGTTACAAGGTCATGGGCTGATGAGATATATATACACACATACATACATATATATATATATATATATATATACACACACACACACATATATAACATATATATATAAAACATACATATATATAACACATACAGTGCAGTACTGTTCTATGCTTTATGAATGAGATTGAGAGCTGGCATAGTCACGATGGGCTGAACAGTTCTTTCTATGTCATAAGGATTGATTATTGTTGAATGGCAGAACAGAGTTGAGACCTTGTGTGTTTCTGTGTTTTACATCTGACTTCCAAACCAAGTATCAGAAGTATGAGATGCATTTACCTCTGCACAAAGCTGAGCTCTGTTCCACTTCCATTCTGTGACAAAACCATCTTGTTTTGCAGAATATCATCAAGAAAGTAAATGGGCAGAAGTTTGTGTATAAGTTTGTGTCGCTGCCAGACAGCCTGGCAATGGAGTCGGACAAGTACGATGGTGGTGAGAGTGAGTGGCCGATCGGCAGGGCTGGGGAGAAAGGCCTTTCATTGCCCAGGCAACTGAAGGCCAGCACTAGAGTCTCATCAAGAAATGAGTATATGCGCTCAGGGCTCTATTCCACGTTCACCATCCAGTCTCTGCAAAGCACCAACCACCGCCCCAGGGAAGCCAGCAACCTTCTGAAAAACATGGAGGTGCCAGAGCAGGAGAGCAAAGCCCAGGTGCTGGAGAGCCTTGCTGAGGAGCTGGAGCTCAAGCAGCAGAAAGAAGAGGAACCACATTCTCAGGCCTACAGTGACTCTTCAATGGAAACCTTGAGTGATATTTCCCACCAAGGAGACCTCAAAGTGAAGATGGAGGTGACAGATAATTTGGATTGTATCATCTTGGATGCCATACCGGCTGCTGAAGAGTTAACTCAGGCTCCGAGTCCCAGCAAGAAACAGTCAGGAAGCAACAGTAACCTTCAGCCACCAAAACCCAAGAAGCCAAAGGACCTGGAGCTCCCCACAACACTCCTCACAACCCAGAATAGTCCTCCTCCAGATAAAAGTAACCCTGGCCTTTTGAACACAGTGGTCCTCCCACCCTCTAGTTCGGTTACTCCAACGCTGATCACGCAACACGTTCAGGTATGCTTGTTGTATTTTATAGTGAGTAGCACGATAATAGCATAGTAGTGTAGCAGTTAGTGTACAAAATGCTGGAGGAACTCAGCAGGCCAGGCAGCATCTAGAAAATGAGTACAGCTGTGTGTTGCTCGGATTTCCAGCACCTGCAAGTTTTCTCTTGTTAGCAGTTAGTGCAGTTGCTTCACAGTGCCCGACTGGGGTTCAATTCCCACTGCTGAAAGTATAGACTGAATTGGCTGAATTTTACCAAATTTAATTTTATCAGCCTATCGCCTATAGGTCACCAACTCTCTCCATCACCATTTAAACCCTTATAAAAATGCCCGGGAAGCAGATTTATTTACCAGTTTTTAATGGGATCTCCATGTAGGATGCAGTGTTGCCGTTAAGCCCAGCTCACTCACTTGAACTTTGAGAGCCACTCTCCAGTCCTCAGGCTGTAGAACACTGGTATATTTTTGGCAGTGTAGCATAATGGCTGGCATAACATCTTACAGTGACAGTAATCAGGGTTCAATTTCTGCTGTTGTCTAGAAGGACCTTGTATCTTCTCCCCGTGACCTGGGGGTTTCCTCTGGGTACTCCAGCTTCCTCCCTCATCCCCCCAGAGATTAGTGAGTTCTGGGCATGTTACCTTCGTGCCAGAAGCACGGTGACACTGGGAAGCAGGATGCTCCCAGCCCTTCCTCTGACGATGCAAAATAATGCATTTTACTGTATGTTTCAATGAACAGTGTATGTAATTAATAAAGCTGTTCTTTGATCTTTAGATCACAACACTCCAAAGGTTTTGTGTCATCTACAGTTTTAGAAGTTGTATCCCAAAATCTTGGTCATAAATATAGATTTTTATCAAATATGTCCTTAACATCAGTGACTAGAATTGCCCCTTTTACCCTCTGACTTCCGCCTGTCTTCAGAATAACCATTCACCACAGTAGTAGCTGACCTGCAGACTCATGTTCCAATTATACCAAGTGCTTCAACTCTGATGAAATGCCAGGTTTGCTGTACTTTAGCAAAAGCCTTTAGGTGTTCACACACCACATTTACTACATTACTGTCATCACTTCTGTCCATTACCCAATCTGGAGCAGATCATTTGGCCCACAAAGTGCATACTGTCCATCAGATAGCAACTTAAACTAAACTTGAGCTAATCTTGCTTTATTTTCCCCATATCCCCAAGATTCTACACTCACTTATCACTGGGGCAATTTATAGCAGGCATTTAACCTATGCAGTTGGCCCACTATGTTGTGCTGTTGCTTTAACCTACTGTAAAGTCAACCCAATCCTTCCCTTCCACATTACACTCTCTTCTTCTTTCATCGTTAAGAGCCCCTTAAATGTCCCAAATGTATCTGCCTCTAGCACCACCTCTGGCAACACGTTCCACACAACCACCGCTCTCTATGTAAAAAAAACTTAACTCTGACACTTTAAAATTACGCCTCTTCATAAGAGCCATTTCCACCCTTGTAAAGAGGCTCTGGCTGTTCACTCTATCTGTGCCTCTTCTCATAATGTACATCTCAACAGGTTGAGCAGTACCTGTGAAGGAAGGGGATTAGAGTTATAGAACACTAGAGCACAGTAGATGACCTTTTAGCATACTCTAACATCAATCTAACCCTTCCCTCCTACGTAGCCCTCCATTTTTCTATTATCTGTATGCCATCTAAGAGTTTCTTAAATGTTCCTAATATTCGTACCTCTCTCACCACGTGTGGCAGCAGATTCCATGCACCCACCCCTCTGTGTGTGGAAAAGACCTTCCTCTGACATTCCCCCTATGAAGATTTAGTACTTTCTCAGCATAAATGACAATTAAACTCTTCTCAGGCTTCGTGCCAGGTACTGGTATCATCCAGTCAGGTTTCCTCTGTCCCATCGAATTCCAGCTCCTAATGAGAGTGAGACCTTTGTCTTTGTTAGAATTCTTTTCCACTAATTTTACTTCATTGTCTACCAGGCAGTCCCAAAACCCACAGTAGTTTTGTGCTGTTGAAGTCAATCCGGTGGCCATTTGCAGGACTCGCTGTGAATGCGGAGCAGTGTATCCGTATCAGTCAGACAGGGCATGTGGTGGAAACCTGCATCAAGGAGTACAGGAGGTGTATCTGTTTGGGTTACCCAGAGAACATTGCATTCACAATGACCCTAGGATTGACTTTGCCGTGCCATTGGGTGTTAGGACCACCTGGTGAAGGAAGCCATTGAAATAAAGCTAGAGGAAAAGAATTTTAACAAAGACCAAGGTCTCACTCTCTCTAAGTAAGAACTAGAATTCGATTGTAACAAGGTGGGAGAGCGGAAACCTGATTGGATGAGGACTAACCAATCAAGCGGGACAGAGGGTTATAAATGCCACTGGATAGACATGCCCAGGCATCATCCCTGATGAAAATGGGAGAGTTTGTCATTGAAACGTCAGTTAAAAATAATACCTGTATCCAGCTGGAAGCCCGAGAAGAATTTATTCATTCACCCTATGCTTCCCTCCAACTGTCTTAGAATTATGCCCCTTCGTATTAGCCATTAGTGTGCTGGGAAAAAGTCCCTGGCTCTCTCACTGAATCTATACCTCTTATCATCTTATACCCCTCTATCGAGTCACCTGCCATCCTCCTTTACTCCAAGGAGTAAAGGACTAGCTTGCTTAACCTCAAACAAGACAAAATGTGAAGATGCTGGAAATCCAAGCAACGCACAAGGAACTCAACAGGTCAGAGGGTTGCTGTTGAAGGGTTTTACTCCAAAGCATCAACTGTTCCTTTTTCCATGGACGTAGCTGCCTACTCAGTTCATCCAGCATTTTGTGTGTGTTGTTCTGGGATCTGCAATGTCTGCAAGATCGCTTGTGTTTATTCATCATCAGTACTCAATTTGCAAGGTGTTTACATAGAAACCCACAGGAAGATACAGGCCCTTCAGCCCCCAGTGCTGTGCCAAGCATGTACTTACTTCAGAAATCACCTCGGGTTACTCATAGCCCTCTGTTTTTCAAGCATCATGTACCTGTCCAGGAGTCTATTAAAAGACCCTATTGTATCTGCCTTCACCACCGTCACCTGCAGCCTATTCCAGGCACTCACCACTCTCTGAGTGAAAAACTTACCCCTGACATCTCCTCTGTACCTACTTCCAAGCACCTTAAAACTTTGCTCACTCATGCTAACCATTTCAGCCCTGGGAAAAAGCCTCTGACTATCCACACGATCAATGCCTCCAATCATCTTATACACCTCTCATCCCCCGTCACTCCAAGGAGAAAAGGCCAAGTTCACTCAACCTATTCCCATAAGGCATGTTCCCCGATCCAGGCAACATCCTTGTAAATCTCCTCTGTACCCTTTCTATGGCTTCCACATCCTTCCTGTAGTGAGGATACCAGAAATGAGCACAGTACTCCAAGTGGGGTCTGACCAGGGTCCTATATAGCTGTAACATTACCTCTGGCTCCGAACTCAATCCCACAGTTGATGAAGGCCAATGCACCGTATGCCTTCTTAATCACAGGATCAACCTGTGCAGCAGCTTTGAGTGTCCTATTAACCTGGACCCGAAGATCCCTCTGATCCCTCCACACCACCAAGAGTCTTACCATTAATACTATATTCTGCCATCATATTTGACCTACCAAAATGAACCATCTCACACTTAACTGGGTTGAACTCCATCTGCCACTTCTCAGCCCTCCACACTATCCACAACACCCCCAACCTTTGTGTCATCAGCAAATTTACTAACCCATCCCTCCATTTCCTCATCCAGATCATTTATAAAAATCACGAAGAGAAGGGATCCCTGAGGCACACCACTTGTCAGCAACCTCCATGCAGAATATGACATGTCTGCAGGTCCCCTTGTATCCTATGCCTCTTTACTTTCTCAATAAGCCCTGCATGGGGTACCTGATCAAATGCCTTGCTGAAATCCATATACACTACATCTATTGCTCTATCTTCATCGACGTGTTTAGTCACATCATCAAAAAATTCATTAAGCTAATTCATGAAGTTAGAGATACTTACTGGAAATTTATCTGCATTATTGAAAATGCTGATAGCTTGCTGAGGGAATAGCAATTTAATTGTATTTTTGTCACTTGTACATTGAAACATACAGTGAAGTACATTGTTTGAGTTGAGAATATGCTGGTTGCATCCCACACGTGTCACCATGCTTCCTGCACCAACATAGCGCGTCCACAGATTACTAATACTCACTCCTACCATCGTTAGAGTGTGGCAAAGGAAACCGGAGCATCCGGAGGAAACTCGTGCGGCTATGGGGAGAATGTGCAGCAGTGGTAATTGAGTGCCTGTTTGACATCTGGCACTATAAGCATTATGCATTAACCAGTATGCCACCACTCCACCCTTTGGACTAGCAGTCAGAGTCCTGGACCATTGATCCCAGAGACAGAAATTCAAACTCATCCAAGCCACAGGAAATTCAGTTCATAATTAAGTAGTTCTGGAATCTAATCAAAAAGATATAGTTTTAGTGATCATACAGTAACCATGAAACTATAATTTTCCTGTAAGATGGTCCAAACAGTTCAGAGGACCTCCGATACTTCTAGCTAATTGAGATTCGACTCCGGGCCCACTGTCATGGCTGCTCCTTAATTCTTTAGCTGCCTGCTAAATTCAGGTAATGGATGATCAAATAATAATCCTCCTTCACTTTGAGTGGTCAATGAGCAGGGTTCACAAGAGTCACTGAGGACACTGCATTTTTCAAGAAGGAATCTTTACCTTTGCTCGATAATTCTCTTCACATGACAAAACTCAGAATGCAGCGTATGTTTCAGGAATTGACTGGATGTAACTACTATCTCCATGCCAGATGTGTTGGCCTGGCAAAGGGCTTTGATGTTAATTTGCTTAATGGATTTGGAGAGACAATGATGGGATCTCTGCTCTGCATTAATCTACATCCTGTAAGTGAATAAATAGGAAGAAGGAGAGACTGCTTCCACTCAGAGTAAAGTTGAAAACCAGAGAATCCATATTTTAAGTTCATTGCCAAAAGAACAATGAAAAGGACGGGTTATTGTGATGTGGTGAAGATTTTCTCCTGAGCTTGAAGCCATGGTATCTTTCTGGGCAGACTCGAGGGTTGGAATGGTTTGATCTTCTTTCTACTCCACAAATATTTCCTATCAAAGTTAAGATGGGAAAGTCAGGAGAAATCCTACACCTGATTTTGAAATAATGTACCAAATTTCTGTGCTAGTCAAAGATTTTTGCACTGTTTGGTGCATCTGCTATTCTCCAGGTGTGACTTTCTCCTTCAGGGGTGCTGTGGGTTTAAGAAACTTGCGGTATGAATCTGCTGCAGTGGAATAAAATGTCAAAAGAACCAATGTGAAGCCAAATGAACAGAAGAAAGCCATTCGCGCCATCGAATCTGCTCTGTCATATGATCATGGTTAATTTATTTTCCTTCTCAACCCAATTCTCACCTTAACCTTTGACACCCTTATTAATCAATTTCCACCAATGACTTGGCCTCTACAGCTGTCTGTGGCAATGATTTCCATAGATTCAACACACTCTGGTGAAAGAAATTCCTCCTCATCTCTGTTCTAAAGGGATGTCCTTTTATTCTGAGGCTGCACTCTGATCCTAGACTTTACCACTATTTAAAATATTCCCTCAGTGTCCACCACCTCTAGGCCTTTTGCCATCTATAGTATTACAGGGCCCCAGAAGAACCACAAGAGGAACAGGACTCATTCAGTAGTTCAAAATGTCATGGACATGGTGACGTGAACAGCCGCCAGTTGTAAACAACAATTCTTTCAAAATGTAGATTTAAAAAACAATGCAGCTAGAGACCTTTAATAAGCAGTGAATTGTAGTTATTACTTTGGCCACAGGGTGGAGGTAAAGCTACACACTCAAAATGCTGGAGGCACTCAGCAGTCCAGGCAGCATCTATGGAAAAGAGTACTGTCAACGTTTTAGGCCAAGACCCTTCAAGCAGGACTGGAGTGAAAAAAAGCTGAGGAGTAGATTTAAAAGGTGGGGAGAGAGAAAAACACAAGGTGATAGGTGAAACCTGAAGGGGGAGGGATGAAGTAAAGAGCTGGGAATTTGACTGGTGAAAGAGATACAGGGCTGGAGAAGGGGGAGTCTGATAGGACAGAAGGCTGTGGAAGAAATAAAAGGGGGTGATGAGTGGGCAGTGAGATAAAGTGAGAGAGGGAAAGAGGGATGGGGAATGGTGAAGGGAGGGCATTACTGGAAGTTCGAGAAATTGATGTTCATGCCATCAGAATCAGGTTTATTACCACTGGCAAGTGACATGAAATTTGTTAACTTAGCAGCATCAGTTCAATGCAATACATAATAATAATAATAATCAATAAACAAGTAAATCAATTGCATGTATTGAACAGGGTGCTGGACGTCCTTAATAATGGACACTGCCTTTCTGAGGCACCGCTCCTTGACGTTATCCCGGGTACTTCGTGCAGCTTCTTTCAGTCCTGTGCAGTAGCCCCTCCATACCAGACAGAGGTGCAGCCTGTCAGAATGCTCTCCACGGTACAACTATAGAAGTTTTTGATTGTATTTGTTGACATGCCAAATCTCTTCAAACTCCTAATAAAGTACAGCTGCTATCTTGCCTTCTTTATAACTACATCGATAAGTTGGGACCAGGTTAGATCCTCAGAGATCTTGACACCCAGAAACTTAAAGCTGCTCACTCTCTCCACTTCTGATCCCTCTATGAGGAGTCACCCAGGCTGGAGGTCACCCAGAGGTTGTGTTTCTCCAACCTGAGTTGGCTTCATCGTGACAGTGTCACTGACATATGACAGTGCATATGTCCATATGCATAGACACATTGGGATGGGAATGGAAAGTAGAATTAAGTAGAATTCCACTTTCTCTGGTGGATGAAGTGTAGGTGCTCGGCGAAGTGGTTTCCCAATCTGCGTCAGGTCTCATCGATACACAGGAGGCCACACCAGGAGCACCAGACGCGGTATATAACCCCAACAGACTCACAGGTGAGGTGTCGCCTCACCTGGAAGAACTGTTTGGGTCCCTGAATGGTGGTGAGGAAGGAGGTGCAGGGCAAGTGTAGCGCTTGTTCTACTTGCAAGGGTAAGTGCCAGGAGGGAGATCAGTGGGGAGGGGACAAGTGGACAAGGGAGTAGTGTCGGGAGTGATACCTGTGGAAAGCAGAAAGTGGGCTGGTGGGAAAGGTGTGCCTGGTGGTGGGATCCCGTTGGAGATAGTGGAAGTTGCAGAGAATTATGTGCTGGACACAGAAAGCTGGTCAGGTTGTAGGTGAGGACAAGAGGAACCCTATTCCTAGTGGGGTGGCGGGAGGATGGGGTGAGAGCAGACATGCATGAAATGGGGGAGGTGGGGTTGAGAGCAGTGTTGATGGTGGAAGAAGGGAAGCCCCTTTCTTTGAAGGAGAAGAACGTCTCCTTCATTCTAAAATGAAAAGCCTCATCCTGAGAGCAGATGTGATGAAGACAGAGGAATTGAGAAAAGGGGCTGGCATTTTTACAAGTATCAGGGTGTTTGGAGGATTGTCCATGTAGCTGTGAGAGTCCATGAGTTTGTAATAGACATCAGTAGATAAGCTATCTCCAGAGACAGGGACAGTTAGATTGAGAAAGAGGAGGGAGGTGTTGAGAATGGGCCAGGTAAATTTGAGGGCAGGGTGGAAACTGGAGGCAAAGTTGATGAAGTCGACAAGTTGCACATGGGTGCAGGAAGCAGCACCAATGCAGTGGTCAATGTAGTGTAGGAAAAGTGCTGGACAGACACCAGTGCAGGCTTGGAACATAGACTGTCCACATAGCCGAAAAACAGGCAGGCATAGCTGGGACCCTTGCAGGTGCCCGTGGCTACACCTTTTGTTTGAAGGAAGTGGGAGGAGCCCAGGGAGAAATTATTAAGAGGAGACTGGAGAGTGGTGGTATAGGGGAACTGGTTGGGTATGGTGTTCAGAAAGAAACAGAGAGCTTTGAGGACTTCCTGGTGGGGGATGGAGGTGCATAGGGACTGGATATCCATAGTAAAACTGAGATGATGGGGGCCAGAGAACCTGAAATCATTGAAAAGATCTAGAGCATGTGAAGTGTCATGGATGTAGGTAGGAAGGGACTGAACTAGGGGGATAAAACAGTTGAGGTAAAGAGATATGAGTTCAGAACAAGTAGAAACAATGGACTTACCTGGACAGGTAGGTTTGTGGATCTTGGGTAGGAAGTGTGGGGTGTGGGAACTATGAGGTTGGTGGCAGTGGATGGGAGATCCCCAGAGTTAATAAGGTTGGTGATGGTGCAGGTGACAATGGCTCCTTAGTAGGATCCTATTCGAGGTGCAAGTAAGAGGGGATTTCTGATAGTTGTTGCCAAGTAGAGCCAGACTACTTCAGCACGCCCATCCCCATCTGCGAGTTTAAGAGTGAGTTTAGGGTCAGAGTGGAGAGCAGTGTGATCAGGAGTGAAGTTGGAATTGGAGAGGGCCGTTGTGACATTGAGATGGCAGATAAACTGAATAAGTATTTTGCAATTTTTGCATCAGTCTTCACTGTAGAAGACATCAGCAGTATGGTGGAAGTTCCAGGTGTCAGGGGTCATGAAAAGTATGAAATTTCCATTAATAGAGAGAAGCTGCTTGGGAAATAAAGTTCTAAAGGCAGTTAAGTCATTTGAACCACATGGTGTACACCCCAGGGTTCTGAAAGAGGTAGCTGAAAAGATCATAGAGGCATTAGTAATGATCTTTCAAGAATCACTAGATTCTGGAATGGTTCCGGAAGACTGGAATATTACAAATGTCAGTCTACTCTTCAAGAAGGGAGAGAGGCAGTAGAACCCTCAGTAGTTAGAAAGATGTTGGAGTCAATTATTAAGAATGAGGTCTCAGGGTACATGGAAGCACACGATATAAAAGGCTTCAAGGGAAAATCTTGCCTGACAAATCTGTTGGAATTCTTAGAAGAAATAACAAGCAGGATAGAGAAAGTTGATTTTGTGTACTTGGATTTTCAAAAGGCCTTTGACAAGTTGCCAAACGTAAGGCTGTATAACAAGCTACAAACCCATGATATTACAAAAAATATTCTAGCATGGGTAAACCCAATGACTGATTGGCAGGAGGTAAAGAGTGGGAATAAAGGGAACCTTTCTGGTTGTCTGCCAGTGAGTTAGGGTGTTCCACAGGGTTCTGTGTTGGAGCTGATTCTTTTGACATTATATCTCAATGATTTGGATGATGGAACTGACAGCTTTGTTGCAGTTTGCAGATGATTTGAAAATAGGTGGAGGGGCAGGTAGTTTTGAAGTAGAGAGGTTACTGAAGAACTTAGATTAGGAGAATTGGCACAGAAATGGCAGATGGAATACAGTGTCAAGAAGTGTATGGTTATGGTAAAAGAAATGAGAGGTTTTTTTTCTAAATTGGAGAGAAAATACAAAATAACTGAGGCACAAATGTGTTTAAGAGTCCTTATACAGGATTCCCTAAAGGTTAATTTCCAGTTTGAGTCTGTGGTGAGGAAGGTAAATGCAATGTTAGCATTCATTTCAACATGACTAGAATATAAAAGCAAGGATGTAAACTTGAGGTTTTATACCATGAGATATGGGAGCAAAATTAGACCATATGGCCCATTGAGTCTGTTTCACCGTTCAATAATGGCTGATCCTTTTCTTCCCCCACCTCAGCCCCACTCCCCGGCCTTCTCCCCGTAGCCTTTGATGTCGTGGCCAATGAAGAACCTATCAATCTCTGCCTAATCATCTGGCCTCCACAGCTGCCTGTGGTAACGAATCCACAAATTCACCACCCTCCGGCTAAAGAAATTTCACTGCATCTCTGTTTTAAATGAGCACCCTTCTATTCTGAGGCAGTACCCTCTTGTCCTAGGCTCCCCAAACATGGGAAACAGCCTTTCCAAATCTACTCAGTCTAGGCCTTTCAACGTTCAAAAGGTTGCAATGAGATCCCCTCTCATCCTTCTAAATTCCAACAAGTACACACGCAGAGCCATCAGACATTCCTCGTGTGATAACCCATCACTGCCGGAATCATCCTTGCGAACCTCCTCCTCTTCAATACCAGCGCATCTTTTCTTAGATGAGGAGCCCAAAACAGTTCATAGCACTCAAGGTGAGGCCTCACCTGTACTTTATAAAGCCTCAGCATCACACCCCTGCCCTTGTGTTCTAGATTTCTTAAAATGAGTGCTAACATTGCATTTGCCTTCCTCACCACCGACTGGACCTGCAAGTTACACTTTAGGATGTTCTGCAGAAGGACTCCCAAGTCCCTTTGCATCTCAGCTTGCTGGATTTTCTCCCCATTTAGAAAATAATCTGCACATCTATTTCTACTACCAGTGCATGACCATGCATTTCCCAACATTGTATTTCATTTGCCATTTTCTTTCCCATTCTCTGAAACTGTCTCTGGAGCCTGTTTCTTCAACACTACCTATCCCTCCACCAAACGTTGTATCATCTGCAAACTTGGCAACAAAGCCATCTATTCCATAAGAAGAGAAGCTGTTGTGTTTCTATGCAATTATATTTATATGATGGGTCCAGGACCTCTGAGATGATGATACAAGTCCACTGGTGGGAGGGGGGAACTGGTTGGGTCTGTTTTCTAGAAAGAAGTGGAGAGGTTTTAAGGCCTCCTGATGGGGGATGGAGGTGTATTGGGACTGGATGAAAATGGTGAAAGCGAGATGATCGGGGCCAGGAAACTTGAAGATATTGAAAATGATCCAGAGCATGTGAAGTGTCACAGATATTGGTGGGAAGAAACGGAATCAGGGAAGATAAAATAGAGTCATGCAGATACAAATTCAGTGGGGCAGAAACAATGGGTCTATCTGGACAGGCAGGTTTGTGGATCTTGGGTAGGAGGTGGAAACGGGAGGTGTAGTGTGGTAACTATGAGGTTGGTGGCAGTGGATGGGAGATCCCCAGAGTTAATAAGGTTGGTGACGGTGTGGGATACCATGACTTGGTGCTCCTTAGTGGGCTCTTGTTCAAGAGATCAGTAAGGGGAGGTGTCTGAGAGCTGTTGCCGGGCCTCAGCAAGGTAAAGGTCAGTATGCCAGACTACTACAGCAACCCCCCCCCCTTTATCTGAGGGTTTGATAGTGAGGTTAGAATTAGTGTGGAGGGAGTGGAGAGCAGTGCATTCGGAAGAAGTGAGGTTGAAATTGGAGAGAGGAGTGTTGAAGTTGAGATGGTTGATGTCCCATTGGCAATGAAAGGTCCAGAGCAGGCAGAAGACCAGGGTGGGGTGTCCAGGAATAAAGCAATTTTAATGAAAGTTTCCACACATCATCAGTTAAAGATCATCAGGATATCACTACAGTTATTATATTTTGCCACTTGTTAAGTAGTAGCTTCCCATCACTAATGCTGGAAATTTCTGAGTGTGAGAATCAATAAAAGTGGTTTGCCTGCTGATGGAGAAGAGCAGTGTTCCCAAGGCGGTATCTGTGGTTGCGTGGAGTGCGTGAGCTGGGTGGTTGGGAGGTGTAAGTTTAAAAAGGATGTGGCAGAGACTTTCTCCCCAGCTGCAGTTAAAATATCATTTTGGGATAGAGAACACCTCAAATCTGAGCCAGCAGTGTTTGATGAATATATAGGTTTCTGGTTTTGCTTTTTGTTTGTTGTTACTGTCATGAGTACCACAATCCAGTGAAAAGCTTGGCTTGTATACTGTTTATGCAGATCAAATCATTACACAATACATTGACCTAGAGTAAGGTAAAGCAATAACAATGTAGAATAAAATGTAAAAGTTAATGAAAAAGTACACTTCTCTATGTATATATTCACCATTATCTAAGCAACCTGGTGTTACCAACCACATTGGTGTTAGCCAATTACCCAGTTTCCCTCAGGATCAATAAAGTATGTCTGTCTATCTGTGTCATCTCTCTTGATGCAGAAAAGGCATTTGATAGAGTTGAGTGGCCATATTTGTTTAAAGTATTAGAAAAATTTGGTTTTGGTAATAATTTTAATAGATGGATTCAAATGATTTATAAGAACCCTATTGCCACGGTCATTACAGGTCTTTTTTTTCACTTTCTCGTGGTACTAGACAGGGATGTCCATTAAGCCCTTTATTATTTAATCTTGTATTGGAGCAATAACACTACGTGAAGCTAAAAATATTCATGGTATCTCTATGAATGGAACCATACATAAGATTTTTCTTTATGCAGATGATCTTTTGATTTTTATTTCGAATCTTGAGGAATCAATTCCTAATCTTTTGGAAACACTTAAAGATTTTGGTAAATTTTCAGGATATAAACTTAACTTGAATAAAAGTGAATTGTTTCCATTAAATGCCCCTGTTAGTATATATAATGATATACCTTTTAGAATTGTTAATACATTTAGCTATTTAGGTATTATAATTACTAAAAACTATAAAGATTTTTATAAAGCTAATATAGTTCCTTTAATGGACTCCATGAAACAACTATTTTCCAGATGGAATCCACTTACTCTTTCTTTAATAGGTCGTATCCATGCTGTGAAAATGATGATTTTACCTAGATTTTTATATATTTTCCAAAATATACCTACCTTTTTAACTAAAAAAAAATTTTTCGATCAAATTGATTCTCTTATTTCTTCCTTTATTTGGAGCAATAAGGGACCAAGAATTAACAAGTATCATTTACAAAAATCTAAAAAAGATGGTGGACTTGCACTTCCTAATTTAAGACTATTATTGGGCTGTGAATATTAGACAATTATATTTTTGGTTATACTGGATCAATAAAAGCCAAAAACCACTGTGGATTGATTTGGAATTAAAAGCTGTTAAACAATTTCATTTAACTTCAATATGAGGAGCTCCGTTACCTTTACAGCTCTCTAAAATTCCAAATTTAAATCTTTACCCGGTTATTAAACAATCCCTACAGATTTGGGTTCAGTTTCACAATTTTTTTAATTTTAAGCAATTTCAGTTGTCTAGTTTTTTATATCAAAACTTTTAATTTAAATCTTCAATAACCGACCCCATTTTTCTCCTATGGAGAAATAAAGGGATCCGTTCTTTTACAGATTTATTTTGTGATGGTCGATTGATGATTTTTGAAGAGTTAATTAACAAATATTCTCTCGCTCATACACATTTTTTGCAATATTTTCAGGTTAAACATTTTTTACAACAATATTTACCTAAGTTTCCACATTTACAAGAATCTGATTTGTTGGATACCATTTTGAAATTGAATCCTTTAGTGAGAGGTTCCATTAGCAGAATTTATAACTTATTTTTGTTACAAAAAGAGAACCTACCACTAAAGATTAAACAAGATTGGGAGAGAGAACTTAATATGACCTTTGTTAATGAAGATTCGTTGTGAGTTTTGAAAAACATAAATTCTTCTTCTATATGTGCTAACCACTGTTTAATTCAATTTAAAATTGTTCATTGTTATTACTTAACAAAGGAGAGACTATCTAAAATACTTCTTAGTATAGACAACTACTGTGATAGATGTAAAACTGAAGTAGCTACTTTGTCACATATGTTCTGGTCATGTTCTTCATTAAAATCGTTTTGGAAATCTTTATTTTCTACAAATTCTAAAGCTCTGAAAATTAATTTACAACCTAATAGATTGACTGTTCTATTTGGAATAGTTCCGCATCATATTCAGGGTATTTCATCCTCAGATCAACATGTAATTGCATTTGTTACACTATTGGCAAGAAGGGCTATTTTATTAAAATGGAAAGGTATCTCTTCCCCTACATTAATTGAATGGTTTTCTCAAGTAATGTTATGTCTCAGTTTGGAAAAAATTAGAAGTAGAACTTTTGATCCCCAATTCGATTTTGAGAGAAGATGGGGTTCTTTTGCCAAATATTACCATTTAATTTGAATTATTCCATATGGTTTCCTTCCAATTTTTTTTATACAAATATGAATTTGCGGTTGATGACTAATTTTCTTTATATATTTAGATGGTGGGTAAACGTATTGCTCTGGGGGGGGGGGTGATTCCTAATGAGTTTTTTTTCTTTTTTTTGTAGTCAGTGGGATTTTTTTTCCTAGTTAGATGGGGTTCTTTTTTTTCCTTTTTCCTATATATAATTTTTTTTTTCATTTTTATATATTACGATCAGTGTTTTTTCAGCTTTATTAATTGTATACATATTAATCTGTTGAAGTTTTGTATCATTCTATAGCTGTAGAAGATTATGTACCAATAAAAAGATTCTAAAAATGAAAAAAGTACAGTTCCGATAAATGATAGGTCAAGAGTCCATTTTTTTTCACACAAGAGTCTGATAAACTCTAAGCTGTCCATTTGGAATTTCTGTACAAAACATCGTTTGGTTTTCCTCTCTCTACCCTGATCATTATAAAGAACGCTGATTCCCTTCATAAAACTATTTTGGCTCTGTCTACTGGTACAATAGTTTTCTAAGTATGTTAATGAAGCTTCCTTAATATGGTTTCTAGTGACTAAGACAATGGCTTCCCAATGTTTCTGCTGAGCCAATACAGGCTGGCAGGCAGTGCACCCAATGGATTAATGGGAATAGAGAAGTCAGTTTAGGTGAGGTAGAGGTGGGCGTGATCAGACTTGGCATTGCTGAAGAGCAGTGTGTAGAAGGAGTGGAGTGGTAACTTAGCGTGGTACAACACCACCTGGGTTTCCTCCAGATATTCCACTTTCCTCCCACACTCCAAAGACCTACGGATAGGGTGAGTGAGCTTTGGGCAGCGTGATGATGCATTTCACTGTATGTGACAAATATATCTAATTTTCCTGTCTTCCTAACTCCCTCCTTCACTCCTTTGTTCCCTATGATATGTTGCAGGAATGGGAATAGAAAAACATTGCAGATTGTTCTCTACATAAACCACATGGACTGAATGTTGTCATCTCTTCATGGAAAATAAGATTAAAGTTGTCGTCATTGCCTTGCATACAATTGCATGCACACATAAAAGAATGCTCTTATTAGTGTAAGAATATAATAGGTAAAATATAGCAATGGTCACTTAATATCTTGCTCTCCCCTTTTTCTTTTACTGCAGACTCCGATAATACTGACACCAAATACCTTGCCATCTGCCATTCATTTCTGGAGTACCCTCAGCCCCATAGCTCCAATGAGTCCTGCAAAGCTCTCGTTCCAGGTAAGAGTCAATGTTGCCCGTTGCTCACAAGATATTGGAAAGAACTCTGGTGTAAGATCAGTGGAACTTCATAGAAATGGCACCTACTTATGTATGCTCGAGGGGTTGACTCCCTTTGGTTGACAGGACAAATGCTTGAGAGACTGAGATCCAGAGGGGCTGAGGATAGAGCAGAGGATAGAGGTTGCTGGATTCTGGTTTTTTATCAACCCAGAGGTTCTAAAATCAAGAATGGGGCATAAACATAGAAAATATACAGCACAATACAGGCCCTATGGCCCACAAAGCTGTGTTGAACATGTCCCTACCTCAGAACTACCTAGGCTTACCCATAGCCCTCTATTTTTCTAAGCTCCATGTAGCCATCCAGGAGACTCTTAAAAGACCCTATCATTTCCGCCTCCACCACCGCCACCAGCAGCCCATTTCACACACTCACCACTCTCTGCGTAAAAGCTTATCCCTGACGTCTCCCCTGTACCTACTTCCAAGCACCTTAAAACTATGCCCTCTTGTACTAGCCATTTCAGCCATGGGGAAAAGCCACTGACTATCCACATGATCAATGACTCTCATTGTCTTGTACACCTCTATCAGGTCACCTCTCATCCTCCGTCACTCCAAAGAGAAAAGGCCGAGTTCACTCAACCTATTCTCATAAGTCATGCTCCCCTATCAGGTAACATCCTTGTAAATCTAAAAGTTATAAATCAAACTTTGTTGCTTGTTTACAAGAACAAAGAATAAACACAAAGAAAGAAGGGCTGAGAATAAAATCTACCTCCAACTGAGAGGATAACATTCCAGTGATAACTATTAACCCGATTCAAGTGTCTCAACATGTGGTACAGAAACAAAGAGAAAAATACAGAAGTAGCTATATTACAGTTACTGGAACATTCACTGAACGTGTATAGGTAATAATATATGTAACACTCAGCTCTATCAACCCACATTTGTCTAGGGGAAATCACTGTTTGCCCACCAAACTGTGTCTCACATTTGCATAGATGCTGCGTATGCACCCCGGCACAACCCACAACGTAAAATATCAGTCAGTCACAATGTATGTTTGAACGATTACACTTTACTGTAACTGTGGAGTAGAGAAACAAAAATATAAAATAAAAAGGCACCAAGAATAGAGATTATACAGTTCGTGCACATGTTAGAGCTCACGCAATATCCTCAGTCCACCATTCGATTTCCTCCAAACTCCACAACCCTCGGACTGGGACCAACCCATGGTGGTCTACCAGAGCGCTTTCCGCACATCCTCACTCTTCGCTTCTCCTCGCCGAACTTCCCGCGCACCAACCCTGGTTCCCACGCATACAGGTAGAATAACAGGACTTCCATTGGTTAGTCCTCCCCACCCCCCACCCTCATTATTTTAACAATGTGGATAAGGTAGATACCACAGAAGGTCATAAATTTTGAAATGAGGAATGTGAGATGTGTCCAAAACTGGGACTTAGAGATTTTTGGATGCCTGAAGAATTTGAGACATTGGAATTAGGTGGGAAGGTTGAGTTGAAGATTAGCTATGATCTTGTGCTAGAACAGGCTCAAGGGACCAAATAGTTTCATCTGGCTTTGGTTTCTTCTTATAAAATAAATTCTTCCCAGAAAGTATTGAAATATTGTATCAAAGGTTCACACCTTTTGGCAGATAAAATTTGGAAATCCATATCTCTGGGTTTGATGATATTTTGCATAGGCTCAGGCCTGTCTGCTTCTGCTTGTTGTGCGTTAAGAAATCTGGAGTATGAATCTAGTAAAAAGGGTCAAAGATCTGCCCCTGTCCTAGGCATTTGTGGGTCATTGAGTTATAGAGCAATACAAAGTCTAAGTAAAATGTATTATCAATGTACGTATACATTACCATATATTACCTTGAGATTCATTTTCTTTCAGACACTTACAGGAAAATAAAGAAATAGGATAGAATGTATGAGAAACTATACATAAGCAAGGACTGATAAATAACCAACGTGCGAAAGAAGACAAACTGTGCAACTAAAAGTAAATAATGCTTAGTTCATGAGCTATAATACAAAATGGAATCAGACCCTTAAGCCCAACTTGTCATTCTGACCAAGGTGCCCATAAGCATTTTTTTAAACCATAAAAAAGAGATAGGGTCTAGTGGAGCAGCCACTGACAGAGTGGGAACTTTGATGAGAAGAGGCTAAGGCCAGAGAAACAGGTGAGAAGGGTAGGTTTTTCCTTTCAATATTGCTAATTTAGTCTTGGTTGGCAGATATGGCAGTGGAATGCTCCTCCTGTAGGATGTGGGAATTCATGGAACCTGATAGTCTCCCTTATGACTACACCTGCAGGAAGTGTAACCAACTCCAGCTCCTGAAAGACCGTATTAAGGAGCTGGAGTTGGATGAACTAAAGATCATCTGGAAGGCAAAGCAATTGATAGATATGACTTTTGAGCAGGTGGTTACACCTAGAGTGCAGAATTCAGGGAGTAGATGAGTGAACATCGAGAGAGGTAAAGGGAGAAGGAAGTCAGTGCAGGGCCCCCCTGTGGCCTTTCCCCCATCAACAGGTATACCCCTTTGAATACAGCTGAGGGGGATGACCTAACTGAGCAAGGCAGCAGCAGTCAGACCCACAGCACTGTGGTCGGCTGTGAGCCTCAGAAGGGAAGGGTGAGGTCAGGTGGAGCAATAGTCATCGGGACTCGATAGTTAGGAGGACAGATGGGGGATACTGCAGCAGCAAAAGAGACGCCAGGGCAGTCAGTGTGTTGCCTCCCGGATGCCAGGGTCCAGGATGGCTCTGAGTGTTTGCAGAATATTCTTGAAGGGGAGGGTAAGAAGCCAGAGGTTGTGGTACATATTGGTACCAATGACATAGGAGAGGGGTGGAGGTCTTGCGCAGTAAGTTTAGGGAGTTAAGGAGGCTGAAGAGTAGCACCTTCAAGGTGGTAATTTCTGGATTACTCCTAGTGCCACGATCTAGTGAAGATCAGAACAGGAAGATAGCGCAGATGAATGGGTGGCTGAGGAGATGCTGCAGGGGGCAGGGTTTCAAGATCTTGGATCATTGGAACCTTTTCTGGGGAAGGGGTGGCCTGTACAAGTGGGACCGGTTGCACCTGAATGAAGGGGAACCAGTATCCTGGGAGGGGTACAGCCACAGGGGTACTCTCTAGTACCTGACTCTTACACTTCTCTCTCCTGACTGTGACCCACTTGTCTGTCTCCTGTGGCCCTGGTGTGTAACTGCTCTCTATCAGCTCCTCACTCTCCCTGACCAGGCGAAGGCCATCGAGCTGCATCTCCAGTTCCCTAACTCTGTCCCTCAGGAGCTGCAGCTCGATGTACCGGGTGCAGATATGGCCATCTGGGAGGCTGGGAGACTCCAGAACACCCCACATCTGACACTGAGCACAGAAAACTGGCCTCGCACACATACTTCCTACCTTGCCTCATCCCGTTACCACCTACGCCCGTTGAGCCAAAGCCCTATCACTCTGCTGCCCGATGGATATGGTGGCCTTCTTTTTAAACCTTTCGTGCTCTACTGGCTGACGTCACGTGCCTGCACAGTCTCACCCCTCTTTAACCCAAGTAGTAAAAAACTCCTTTCGCTCTGAAAAATCAGCAGTTCACTCGCAGCCTTCTTGCTCCAAATACTTTGCATTAATGAATTAATGAATACCTTGCTTCAGTATTCACCAAGGAAAAGGATCTTGGCAATTGTGGGGATGATTTACAGAAAACTGAGTCGATTGAACATATAGACATTAAGAAAGAGGATGTGCTAGAGCTTTTGAGAAGTATTATGTTAGAAAGGTCATTAGTTCAGAACAAGATATAACCCAGGCTACTGTGGGATTTAAGGGAGGAGATTGCAGAGCCTCTGGTGATGATCCTTGCATCATCAATAGGGACGGGAGAAGTATTGGAGGGTTACAAATGTTGTTCCCTTGTTCAGGAAAGGGGGTAGAGATAACTGTGGAAATTATAGATCAATGAGTCTTACTTAAGTGGTGAGCAAATTATTGGAGAAGATCCTGAGAGGCAGGATTTATGAACATTTGGAGAGACATAATCTGATTAGGAATAGTCAGCATGGCTTTGTCAAGGGCAGGTTGTACCTTACGAGCCTGATTGAATTCTTTGAGGATGTAACAATAAACATGGTGAAGGTCGAGCAGTGGATGTAATGCATATGGATTTCATGAAGGCATTTGATAAGCTTCCCCATGTGAGGCTCATCCAGAAAGTAAGGGGGCATGGGATCCAAGGAGTCCTTGCTTTGTGGATCCAGAATTGGCTTGCCAACAGAAGGCAAAGGGTGGCTGTAGATGGTTCATATTCTCCATGGAGGTCGGTGACCAGTGGTGTTCTGCAGGGATGTATTCTGGGATCCCTTCTCTTTGTGAGTTTTATAAATGACTTGAATGAGGAAGCAGAAGAATGGGTTAGTAAGTTTGCCGATGACACAAAGGTTGGGGGTGTTGTGGATAGTGTGGAGGGTTGTCAGACGTTAAAGCGGGACATCGATAGGATGTAGAACTGGGCTGAGAAGTGGCAGATGGAGTTCAACGCAGTTAAGTGTGAAGTGGTTCATTTGGGTAGGTCATATTTGAAGACAGAATATAATATTAATGGTAAGACTCTTGGAAGTGTGGAGGATCTGAGAGATCATGGGGTCTGTATCCATAAGACACTCAAAGCTGCTGTGCAGGTTGACAGTGTTGTTAAGAAGCATATGGTGTGTTGGCTGTCATCAACCATGAGATTGAGTTCAAGGTCCATGAGGTAATGTTACAGCTATATAAGACCTTAGTAAGACACCACTTGGAGTACTGTGTTCAGTTCTGGCCACCTCACTACAGGAAGGATGTGGATACTATAGAGAGAGAGTGCAGAGGAGATTTACAAGGATGTTGCCTGGATTGGACAGCATGCTTATGAGAATAGTTTGAGTGAACTCGGCCTTTTCTCCTTGGAGCCACAGAGGTTGAAAGGTGACTTGATAGAGTTGTACAAGATGATGAGAGGCATTATTCATGTAGATAGCCAAAGGCTTTTTTCCAGGGTTGAAATGGCTAATACAAGATGGCTTTAAGGTATTTAGAAATAGGTATGGGGGGGATGTCAAGGGTATGTTTTTCACATAGAGGGTGGTGGTTGCATGGAATGCACTGCCAACGATGGTGGTAGAAGTAGATACAATAGGGTCTTTAAAGAGACTCTTAGGTAGGTACACGGAGCTTAGAAAAATAGCTATGTGGTAGGGTAAATCTTGGCAGTTTCTAGGGTAGGTTATGTGGTTGCCATAACATTGTGGGTCAAAGGACCTGTAATGAGCTAACATGAGGAAATCTGCAGATGCTGGAAATTCAAACAACAACACACACAAAATGCTGCTGGAACACAGCAGGCCAGGCAGCATCTATAGGGAGAAGCGCTGTTGACGTTTCGGGCCGAGACCCTTCGTCGGGACTAACCGAAAGGAAAGATAGTAAGTGATTTGAAAGTAGTTGGGGGAGGGGGAAATGGGAAATGACAGGAGAAGACTGGAGGGGGTGGGATGAAGCTAAGAGCTGGAAAGGTGATTGGCGAAAGTGATATAGAGCTGGAGAAGGGAAAGGATCATGGGACGGGAGGCCTCAGGAGAAAGAAAGGGGGGGGAGCACCAGAGGGAGATGGAGAACAGGCAAACAACTAAATATGTCAGGGATGAGGTAAGAAGGAGAGGAGGGACGTGTAATGAACTGTAGATTTCTGTGTTCTAGAACAGTACTGTGTATAGTATAGACCCTTTTAACCTACTTCAAGATCAATCTAATGCTTCCTCCCACTGCTCTCCTTTCATCAATTTGTTTTGTCACTTCCTTTGAAGAATTCAGTCATGCTCATGGACATGACTAGCCTCTCACAAAGATTATCTCTAATCAGACTATGCTTCTACAAATGAAAGTAAATCCTGTCTCTAAGAATTTTCTCCAAAAGTTTGCCCACCATTGATTTAAGAATCACTGGTCTATAATTTCCAGTGTTAGCCATATTAGCTCTCTTGAATAATGGAATAGCATCTTCCATCTTCCATTCTTCTGGTACTACTGTGGCCAGTGAGGACTCAAAAGATCATCAACAGAGATGCCGCAATCGCTTTCCTTTTTCCCATAGTAACATCTGCATGAAGAAGTTGCTTCTCAGGTCCCCTTGAAAGCATTCCCATCTCTCCCTAAACCCATGGGCTCTAGTTTTTGGTTCCCTTTCCATGGGGAAAAAAGACTGTGTTCATTTATCTTATCTGCGGCCTTCATGATTTTATGCTTATCTGTAAGGTCACCCTTCGGTCTCCTACATTCCAAGAATTGAAGTCCTAACCCACTCAAGCTCTCCATCTAAACCAAACTCTCAAGTCCTGGCAATGTTATTGTAAATCAACAGCAGACATGCACTGTAGGAGAAAGCTCCTGTAGAAAGTGTCTGTAGCTTGCTCGTTATGTAATGTTTCAAAGGTTTCAGTCTTACATTCAATGTCAGAGAAATGTATACAATATGCATCCTGAAATTCCTTTTCTTTGCAACCATCCACAAAATCAGAGGAGGGCCCCAAAGAATGAATGACAGTTAAACGTTAGAACCCCAAAGCTCCCCCACCCCCAAGTATAAGCAGCAGCAAAGCAATGATCCCTCCTCTCCCCAGCAAAAAAAAGCATTGCCCCCCCCCCCCACCGAGCACTCAAGCATGCAGCAAAGCATTAATAAAGACAGAGATTTGCAGTACCCCAAAGACTACTAGTTTACCCAGTAATTCAACATACCACAGGCTCTCTGTCTCCCTAATAAGGGAAAAAGAGGGGTCCCCAATTCACAGCGAGAGAGGAGACATAACAAACAACTCGCTTATATTCTGTTTCATCGTTTCTTCTGAGCTCTGTAACCGAAGAACTCAGGTCTCTGGGAACACAGCTAGCTTGCTGCTTTAGATCGTCCATCTCCCACGACACACCAATTTCCTGAGGAGGCACTGACCTCAAGTCTGCCCACCTCCAGAGCCACGAAATCCCAGAAGCCCTGAAGGCGTGCTAGTCTTCTAGGCTGTGTCCTTGGCATATCGAATAGCTTCCAGTCATGAAACTCCAGGTCAGGGTCTTAAAAAGAACCCTGAAAGGATAAAATAGAGATATTAAAGATAGAGCTGTTTCCAAAGATGCAAACAAAAGGAGTCGTCATTGGGTGCCGTGGTCCTCCTAAGCGCCATCCATTGTATAATGTTATATAGAATGTCACAAAGTGGATTCTCAACTCTCCATGACCAAGCCTATAACTCTGAACTGAACATGCTTTACACTCAACAACTTCTTTATGGATACACCTGTTCATTAATATAAATATCTAATAGGCCAATTATGTGGCAGACATGGTCAAGAGGTTCAGATGTTGTTCAGACCAAACATTCAGAATGGAGAAGAAATGTGATCTAAGTGACTTTGACCTTGATGCCAGTTGAGGTGGTTTGAGTATCAACAGTCTCTAGAATTTACAGAGAATGGTGCACCAAAAAATAACTATCCAGAGAGCATCAGTTGTGTAGGCGAAAATGCCTCGTTAATGAGAGGGGCCAGAACAGAATGGTCAGACTGGAAGGTGATAGTAACTCAAGTAACTACATGTTACATGCAGAAAAGCATCTCTGAATGCACGTCGAACCTTGAAGTGGATGGGCTCCAGCAGCAGAAGATCATGAATAAAGACTCAGTTGCCACTTCATTCGATGTACGTGATAAAGTGACTACTGAGTCCATGTAGCTTGTTCTATGCAATGAAGCATTCTTGTGCACTTTCATATTAAGTGATCCAATAGAGGGAACATAGCACCTCAGACAATGGTGCACCCATTATATTAACCAGTATAAATAAAGGGGCCTTAATGAGTAAGTCTCTCTGAACCAGGGTTTGGATCTTCCTGTTCAGCTGTGGCATTGGCAAAGGTCAAGCTAATGGCTTGCTCCCCTAACTGGTAACAATATGAGATTTGAGGAAAAAAGTTGACATGTTAAAGCAGACATTAAAGATGTTAATAGGTGGGAGTTCATAATTTTAAATCTCAGATTGATAGATATGTTCCTATCTCAGATGCAGCAAAGTTACAGGCTCACTTTCAAGGACTCTGCACTCATGGTTTCAGTAATATTTGTTGATTTAAAAATTTTTTTTGCTCATTTGTATTGCACTTCGGTTGTTAGTCAGGTTTTGCTTTTCTATATTTGTTTCATAAATTGTGTTGTATTTCTTTATTTTCCAATAAATATCTGCCAGAGAACAAATCTCAAGGTAGTATATGTTGACGGGGAGTACTTTGATAATAACTTTACTTTGACTTTGATTTTGTCAAACTGGATATGTTTCTTCTAAGATGTAGCAAAGATTGGGATTAGGTAATGGGTCAGCCTTCATTCTGCTGAAGGTGAGATAGACTCAAGGGACTAAATGATCATTTCCTTCCCCCCCCCCCCACCCCCACTGATTGATATCTCTCTTTTAGTTTCCCTCAGCCGGAAATACCCAGATCCACATCCCCATTGCCAGTATGGATGGACTATCAACACCAGTGCTTTCTTCGCCGGCTCTCCAGAAACCTTAAGTGATCTTGGCATTACTCTGTTGATGGAGCAGAAGACAGAATTTGATGTTGTGCATAAATCTCTTCAGGCTGGACTGTTGGAGAAGATATTTAGTGCCATCAGCAAGGAAAATTGTTGAAGCTTTGAGGTGGAGTGTGAGGGGAGGACCAAACTCAATCCAGACTCCGTTGCTCGTACAGTGTGCCTGAACCCTTGAATTGCTGCTTCAAAGCAAGTTAATTACCTCACTCACAGTAGTTCCATCTTGAGGCAGGAAGTTGTGGGTTCAAGTCCCACTCCAGCAACCAGAGGGACAATAAAACCTCGTCACTGCAGGGCAGTGCAGAGGGAGTGCAGCACTGTTCAAGGTGCTGACCTCAGGGTTAGGTATTGATGTGAGCACCACTTACCCTCGAAGGGGGAAGAAGACCAGAGGCTCCTGTTGTCCTGAGCCCCTCAGTCAATATTATCCGGGATCTTCACTTAGTTGTTTTCTGAAAGTTTGACTTGCACAAATTGGCCACCTCACTTCATAGTAACATGAGTGACTACTAAAAGTGCTTCTTTGAATGTCATGGATTTTGCAATATTCTGGAAGGGATGTGCGAGGTGCTATTGAAATGCAAATCTTCCTCTCAGAAATGAGTCAAATAAGCTTTCAGGCTGGAAATCAACATCTGCCAGTTGTACAGGAGCTGGCCTTTTGAGGTGAACCTGAACCATCTGATCAGTATGGCACCCAAGGAAACTCGTGAGCATTTTGTTGGAATGTCAGTTATTAAATAAGTTAGTGATAATCAAAATCAGAATTGTTTAATATCACTGACCTATGTCATGAAATTTGTTATTTTGCAGCAGTAGTACTGTGCAATTCATTAAAAATACTACAAATTACAAAAAGAATAATATATTAAAAGATTAAATTAAATATGTAGTGGAAAAAGAGAGCAAGAAGAGTGCAGTAGTGTTCATGGATTGGTAATGGACCATTCAGAAATCTGATGGTGGGGGGAAGAAGCTATTCCTAAAATGTTGAGTGTGTTTATTCAGGCTTGTGTCTCTCCTCCCGGATGGTAGTAATAAGAAGAGGGCATGTCTTGGGTGATGGGGACCATGATGAAACTATTGGAATTTTGTGAAAAAACAATCATGACATGCTAATCTCCTTCAGTAATTGGGGGGGGGGGGGGGGGGGTTCTCATTCTTTAGATCTTTTCATAGTTACCTTAACTGGCTCTTTCTCTAATGCAAAGCTTTACCTCCCCGCCCCCCCCCCCCCAATCTCTGACACCGCCAAATTTGTAATTGAAACCTGGAGTTAGTGAGTTCACCTTTGGACCGTACCTGGTTTCATATGTATTAGTGGCTCTTAACAATTGAGTTTGGGTATTAAACCAGAAGACAAGGCACCAGAAATAGGCCATCCAGCCCATTGTATCATGGCTGATTTATTAACCCGCTCAACCCCACTCTCCTGCCTTCTCCCAGTAACCTTTGACACCCTTACTAATTGAGAAGCTTTGCTTTAAATATACCTAATGATGTGTCCTCCACCTTCGTCTGTGGCAGTGAATTCCACTGCTTTCTGATGAAAGAAGTTCCTCCTCATCTCCGTCCTTGTATTCTGAGGCTGTGCCTTCTAGTACTAGACTCACCCACTATTGGAAACATGCACTTCACGTCCACTCTATCGCTTTTTGTTATTCAATAGGTTTCAATGAGATTTCCTCCTCCTTTTTCTAAACTCCAGAGAGTACAAGCCGAGAGCCATCAAACGCTTCTCATACATTAATATAATTATAAATGTGACCATATTAAATAGTGGCCAAGAATATCCAATAGCGATTTAAAAGAAAATTGTTAATGAGAAATATTAAAAGCTTGAACCAGTACATGGAACCCGCACAGCTGCAGGCTTGTCAGGGTGAATAGTCTCCTCCTGTTCTACCCATTCTGTGATACAAAGTGAGACTGCACCAGTTTTCTAATGTATTGGAACATTAGCAAGCATAAATGTTGTTAGACAATGTGTGCGGAAATTGTGTCTATTTATATAACGGTGGTTTACCAGCAGTGACACCAGTCACACTACAGAGTTTGCTTCGCCAGTGCCTGTGGTTTTCTGAGGGCAGCCAGCTACATACACAACAACATACACAAAGGTCGGGGGTAGAAAGAGTAATTTGGTCCAATGAGCAGGTTAAAACTGGAATTAATGAAGGAACTATTCCAGTTATCATTATGTGGTTAGGATCAAACCTTTACCATTTAAATGGCATAATGCTGTAAGATGTAGTGACAGAATTAACCCAATCAGCTCTCATCCACTATTTCATCATAGCTATATTTTTTCCAACCCCATTCTCCTGTCTTCTGCCTGTAATCCTTATCTCCTTTATCAACCAAGGACCTATCAATCTCTACCTTAGATATACCCGTTGACTTGGCCTGGACTGCCTTGTGCAGCAACAAATTCCATAATTTCACCACACACTGGCTGCAGAAATTCCTCCTTGTCTCAGTTTTGAAGGGATGTCCCTTTATTCTGAGAATATGTCTTGTGTAAGGTTAAATGAGTCAATCAGAATTACCTGGCCCAGTATCCAGTTTTCAGCTCAACCATATTGCCTGACAAATGGCTTCAGATAATTATTTGAGGAAAGGCCTTTTCTTCTGATACTTGCTTACTTTAAATTGCTGCATGACAGAAGTTTCTGACGCAGGAATAATTCTAGCCATTATGCTTGTCTGAGAAGAGCTATCAAAACTAATCTTTGACCATGAATTGGAAGTAATAGAGTCATACAGCATCTGTATTAACACCCTGGCCCACCAGCAACTTCGCCCAATTGTTACGTCTGTTTTGGCAATTCAAGTCCTCATTCAGACAGTTGAAAATTCTGTCAGTGACTGGTTTCACCACTCTCTCAGGCAGTGCAAGCTATGGTTTCTTGTAGGAAACAAAACTAATTCAAGTCATTCTATTGTAATTGTGTTTATAATCTCGTTGATTTAAGCAAAGTGTAGTAGAATATAAAGAAAAGTGAAAGTACAGTTTTTTTTCTACCAAAGTTAATTTGATTAGAGTAATACAACAGTCTGTAAGTTACCAGCTCCCTCCTTCTCTTTTCTAACTCATTCTAAAAATGCCCAGGAAGCAGATTTATTGACCAATTTTTAAAGAGATCCCCAATAGGTGGAGTGAGCATGTAGAATGTAGCACTGTCTCCAAGCCCAGCTCACCCACTGAAATGTTGAGACTCAGTCTCCAGTTCTTGAGCTGTAGAACACTGACAATGTCACAGCTTGGTGGCATATACCAGGCAGCATGATGCCTTCTGGTGTTTGCAAACAGGGTTCAATTCCTGCACACTCTGTAAGGAGTTAATATATTTTTACTGTCACTGTGTGGGTTTCCTATCACATTGCAAAGATGTATGAGGTTAGAGTTAGTAAGTTGTGGGCATGTTGGGTTGTTAGCAGAAGCAAGGCTGCCCACAGCACATCCTTGGACAGTGTTGGTTGTTGATGCAAACAGCACATTTCACTGTATGCTTCGATGTACATGTGACTAACAAAGTTAGTCTTTAAATTTTTAACTGAGACGAGCTCATCTCCTGATATATCACTAAGTTGGAGTCACATTTGGAGGAGTTATTGTGGACAGTGGTCTGTGCAAGTCTGTCCCCTTTTTTCAAGAGTACAGGATTGAAATACATTGTTCAAACAGAATCAAAGCAATTTTCCTGAACTAGTCATGCACTTTCTAACCTGGTGGTTATCAAAGTTAATGTTCTGAAATAAGAAAAGCACCATTCCGTAACGTGGTTGGTTCCTATTTTGAGATCGGCCATGACTTGTAAATTGGTGACTAAAGTCATGATGCTATTCTGCTATATATCTTTTATAACACATGTATATTATTAACAAAAAGTAACCTTTATAAATAGATTTATTTTTTTGATGTTGTGTATGTTCTTGTAATTGGATGGAGTGAATAGATTCTAACAGAACACAAGCTGCTACCTTTGATAATTGATTATTAGTGTTCAGCTGACTTATTCCTGTACCCATGGTGACCTGTTACAGTGATCCCCTTTTTTAAATGTCAATGAAATGTATTTTTGTAATTGTATAATGATGTATCTTGCAAACATCCTATGTAAAACCAGTTAGATTAGTTATAATATAACTGAATGGTAGAATGGGCTTAAGGGGATGAATGGCCCTCTCGTGGTCCTCTGTTCTGATGCCACTGTTTGACTCTGATCATTCGTGTTATATTGCAGTGCTTACTGGGGGAGAAACTGGAGCATTTTTCTTCTTTATTGATACCGTGTAGGTATTGTGATCTCTGTTTTCCCCTTTCCCACCATCTATGTCACTTTGTTCCTAAAGTTCCACCCATGTAACCACCTGGAGCTGATAGGGTGTACCAGAGAAACTGAACCACTCCATTTCTCCCCATGTCACCACCTCCACTCAAAGTACAAGACCAGGAATTCCTCTTTGAGAAACTGTGCAATGGGATACATCCAGACATTCCATGAATGTGATAGATATGTAACATGAACCATGCGTAAATTGTAGAGTGCTTCAGAGGAAAAGACGACCTTAGACTTAAGGATCTCACTGGGGTCTGTTGTAAGTTAGTTGATAGGATTGATTCCTTTGTATAGAACATCCCACATTCTCACAAGGAGCAATTTACAGTAGCCAATTAACCTACCAATCCACATAGAATATAGAACAGTACAGGCCCCTTGGTCCACAATGTTGTGCCAACCCTTTTTAACCTACTTTAAGATCTTCTCTCCTGCATAGCCCTCCATTTTATTTCATCCATGTGCCTATATAAGAGCCTCTTAATGTCCTTTGCCCTTGTGTCAACAAGAATAATAGTATCTGAACTAATTGACCTTGAGATTCTACTGTTTTCTGTGACGCCCATGTATATCACTGCACCAGCACATCCCCACCTGCTCACATCAGTCAGTGGCACTTCATCCCAGAAGTGACTTGGCATCAGAGCAGATGGTAACTCTGTTGTGAATTCTAGGTTTAAAAACGATGATCCATTCGGAAGTAATTTAGGGGATACCATTAGATGGAACTACCAATGACTCCTTTGGCAAATATCACTGGAAAAGTAATGTAAAACAGTGACTGTCCAATACAAAGAACGAAAGGATTTTCATCAACCTTTAGAATGAAATCCAACCTTTCAAAATTAAACAGTCAATAACCCATGAGTTTTAAGTGGATTAACAACGCCATTAACAAAATGGGTTGGCACTTTTTTTATTGACAGACATTTAAATCTCTGAACAACAGCATAATTTATGTTCTTTAGAAGTGGTAGTGCTATATTAATAGGAGGGAAGAATCTTCAGAGGAAGTGTCAGACTTGGATCAATGGAAGAGGAGGTTCAGAGTTTCAGTCTCATTTGGGAAGCACAAACACAAAAATCTCGGATGGTGATCCAAGCACAGAGTGCTGAATCTTTGGAGGAGCAGTTCCTAAAGGATGAGATGTGAGCTCTCTGGTAGTGTCTACAATCCCATGTGCTTTGTTAAGGGGCGATGGAATATGTTCGCATATATTTAACCCTTCAGTCACTGATTCTGAATGACGAGACATTGGGTTGAATTGTGTTGGCTGGTTATGATAGTACTTACCTTTGTTGTTCCCTGTGCCCTGTTGAACCTACATCCATGGTTGTTTCCTGAGGCTGTGCTTTGTGACTGGGCGTCAGTTGATGGGACGAAATCAGATCACATCACCCTACAACAGCAGTCGGTGATCAATAATCAAGGTTCAGTTTCTGCTGTCTGTAAGTTCTCACCATGACAGTGATACATTGGTTTCCTCCCACATTCCAAAAATGTACAGGGTAGTGTTAGTGAGCTGTGGCCATGCTCCGTTGACACCAGAAATGTGGTGACACTTAGCACAATCCTCACTGATTTGATTATTATTATTTATTTATTTAGAGGTAGAGTGCAGAACAGGCCTCCCAGCTGGATAAGCCGCACCAGCCAGCATTCCACCAGTTTAACCCTAGCCTAATCATGGGACAATTTACAATGACCAATTATCCTACTTTGGACTGTGAGTGGAAACCAGAGCACCCAGTGGAAACTCACACACTCATGGGAAGGTCATGCAAACTTGTTGCAGACAGTACTGGAATTGAACTCCAATGCCCCAAGTCGTAGGAGTTCCACGCTAACTGTTCTGCCACGGTGGGCACCCCCATTGAGGCAGAAATCCAGAATGGGAGTGCAGAGTTCTGTTTATGAGCTTGCTGTCTTATCTGCTAAAGTTCTTTATAATGTTCTAGTGATTATCCTGCTGCATTCTGAACCAGTATGTTACCATAAAAGTTCATGTAATCGCATAACATAGATCCTTAAAAGACTTTCACAGCCATTTAAATGGCAAAGTAAAAGAATAATTTCATGTAGTGAAATATTTTTCCTCCAAGTGTACAATACTACTAAACTGAGGAAACCTTCACTATCATTTGTACCTCAGGTCAGGCAACTCATGCAAGCTTTTCATTGTATGCTTCAATGCACAAGTGAAAAATACTGCTAATCTTTAGGCCAGGTGTCTGTGTTACTCTGGGTTTCCACCGTCTGCAAAATTTGTTATGTTTATGATGTCAATCTAACTGACCCCTTCTGATAGAACAAATAATGTCATTTTCTTTTTACAATTTCTAATGTCTCCTGATGATCGGAGATATTTAAATGCACTTAAGGAATATTTGCATAAATGAAGGAACACCAAACATTCTACCATTCATGTAAATTAACTAAATCATTACTAACAATCTTTAAATTCAGTGAAAGGAAACAATCTCCTTTCCTTTTCACATGAAGGGAGCTCTGCTTGATGCACCAGTTTGGCTTGGAGTTAGTAATTTGTACACATCTCTCCAGCTTGGTATGGTGCTGAACTGGCAGTTGTGACTCCTGAAGGAGATCTAGCCTCCAGCGTATTCTGTACCTCTATGATGCATTGTACAGAAGTAAAGATGCATGCATTCCAGCTACCCAGCCCTTCTTTTGGGTGCTCCTAGTTAGTTAATAGCACAATGTCAGAATCATTAAAAGCCATTATTGCATTGTGTTTTTGTGTCACCTTTTATGTAAGCAAACTCATCTCAGCATTTTCTACATTATTAAAGCACTTCATCAAATGCAAAGCATTTGGAATGTTCTAAAACAGTTGTCATAAGGAGTTTGAGGCAGATTTTATTCCTGGAAAAGTTTGCATTCTGTCTGTTGTAAAATATTGTTGTATTAGCTTTCATTAGTTGGGAATTGAGTTCAAGAACCACAACATGATGTTGCAGCTTGATAAAATCCTGGTTAGACCACACATGGAATATTGTGTACCGTTCTAGTCGCCTCATTTTCCTGCCTCACACAACATAGAATTGTTACTAAATTTATGCATTGTGTTTAAAGGATTCTCTGGAACTGGTTTAATTTTTTCAAAATGTAAATCAGGCACTGAATTGCAAATCTGATCCTGTATTTTTAAAAAGAAATCATGTTTGTCTTGTGCCTATTTGGTATGTTATGATTATAGGAACTTCGGGGTGAAAATCCTCTGAATTAGTTGTCTGTTTCTGAAGTGTAATTTTGTTTTTCTTTTGTCTATTTTATCTACAACCAAAATAAAGTGTATTTTTTGCTACCTTATTGTTTATTTCATGTTTCTATTAAGGTGTTGATTTCATGAGGGGCAGCTGAGCATTGACTTAAACTGGAAGGATTTTCAATCTCATTCCACCATCAATGTCTACTCTACAGACACATTAATAACTGGGCATCCATCCAGTTTTGTCATTGTTCACTTCTGTTCTCACTTTGGTGCCTGTGCTTTCAGCTTCCAAGCCTTTAAACTTTTTATTTTTTCTGTCTTAGAAACTTCACCTCTCTGCCTCTAGGTTTCTCTTCAACTGTTTGGTTCTTGAACCAATCTGCACAACCCTACACAGAAAATGGTTGAAAATTCTCCGCAGGTACTTGTGGAAAGAGAAACAGGATTAGTGTTTCAGGTTGAAGACCTTTAGTGTGTGGTTTTGATTCAGCCTCCTTTTGGTACACCTAGAGATGTAGAATCTTCAAACTAGAGCATTAACTCTTGTTTCTCTTTTACTCTTTTTATATCTGGGAAAAAACACTTTTTATATCTTCTTTTATATTATTGGCTAGCTTAATCCATATTGCATCTTTTCTTTCCTTATGGCTTTTTAGTTGCCTTCTGTTGGTTTTTAAAAGCTTCCCAATCCTCTAACTTCCCACAAATGTTTAGTATATTATATACCCTCGCTTTCGCTTTTATGCTGTCTTTGACTTTATCAGCCGCGATTGCCTCATCCTCTCATTAGAGTACTTATTCATCTTCGGGACGTATCTATCCTGTGCCTTCCATATTGCCCTCAGAAATACCAGCCATTGCTGTTCTGCCGGCATCCCTGATACTGTCATAGAGCGCTGCATCACAGATACAGACCCTTTGTCCCATCTAGTCCATGCCAAGCTTATTCTGCCTAGTCCCATTGACTTGCATCTGGACCATAGTCTGCTGTACCCGTCCCATCCATGTGCAATCAAACCCACATGCCCCATTTCCACTGGCAGCTTGTTCCACACTGATACCAACCTCTGAGTGAAGCTCTCGCCCACCCCTAGATTCTCCTTAAATATTTCACCTTTCACCCTTAACTTATGACCGTCAGTTCTAGTTTTTTCCAACCTCAATGGAAAAAGCCTGTTTAAATTTATCCTATCTTTTCTCCTCATAAATTTGTTTACCTCAATCATCTCCCCCACACTCCAAGAGTATTGCCTACACACACAGGAGGGACAAAACAGAGTACCTATTAACCTCTCCAGCCCAGATTATACAAGTAGAGTGGTCAAACAGAGGAAGGACATGTATAAAGTAAATGGTATGGAAGCAAGGAATGTTGATTAATAGAGAGACCTAGGGATGTAAGTTCTGAACTTCCTGAAAGCAGCAGTTCAGGTGGTACAGAGGATATGGTAAGTCTATCTTCATAGGTCATGAGGCCGAATGTAAGGGTTGGGGTATTACATTCAAGCTTTATAATATACTGGTTAGGGTGCACTTACTGTTTTTTTCCTGCACTGTAGGAAGACTGTGATTGAATGGAGAGGATATTCACCAAGATATTGCCTGGATTGGAGGATACTAGTTATGGGAAGTGATTGGATAGGCTGGACTTGCTTTTCCTAACGTGGAGGAGGTTGAAGAATGACCAAATAGAAAAACATAGGTTTGTGACAGGCATGGATAAGGTAGAGAGTAAAAAAAATCTTCTTTGTATGGCAGAGCAGGACTATCCAAACAAGAAACCAAAGCTTTAAAGTGAGAAGAAGGAGTTGTTAAGAGGATCTTGGGAATATCTGAATTGTATTGCCAGAGGAGATGATGGAACCAGATAAAATAACATCACTAAAGAGGCATTTCAACAGACACCTAACTAGGCAAAATATAGGTGGGCATGGTCCTAATGCAGGTAACTATGATTAGCTTAGATGGGCAAAAAGGTTGATATGAACATGATGGCCAAAGGGTGTTTTTCCATGCTGTACAGCTCTGTGACTCTAAGACACTTCTTTGGAATGTGGGAGGAAATTGGAGCACTAGTTTCCAGGAGTACAAGCTGAGAGGGGATAGCTGAGACCAGGTGAGCGGGAAGGTGGATGGGTTGGGGAGGTGGTATAAAGTGAGAAACAGAGGGGATAGGTGGAAGGGATAAAGGGCTGAAAAAGAAGGAATCTAATAGGAGAGGACAGTGGACTACGGGACTGGGTGGAAGAGAATTGTGACCAGAGGGAAGTGATGGACTGGTGAAGAGAACAAAAGGGGAATGGAAAAAGAGACAAGAAGGGAGGGGGAAGAAATTCACAGAAGTTAGAGATATCGGTGTTCATTCCATAAGATAGGAGACTGCTCAGGAGCAATATAAGATGTTGCTCCTCCAACCTGAGTATGGCCTCAATGTGACAGTAGAGGAGACCATGTGTTAGTATGGGAAAGGGAAGTCGAACTGAAAAGGGTAGCAGCAGGGAGTTTTGATTATATAATTGAAGTTACTGACAACACTATTCCCTGCAGATCAAAAGATGTCCAATCCTTCAAAATTTTCCAGCTTTATGTCTGCATGTAGATGAGGTGGTTTTGTTGCCAAGATCTCTATCCATTTGTAGGAAGTGGATTCATTGATGGTATCTTCAAAACTTTGTTATTAAATTTACAATTCAATACTAATATAAATATCACCTTGAATCTATCACAGTTTGAACAATATACTACAAAACATGCTTTCTCACTTAATCCTTCCATTCTTCATTCTTTCTTCAGGTTTTGTTGATAACAAAATTCATGTCCTCATTTTCATAACATGATCTGCACTGTCACTGGGGCTTTAGAGAAAGTGAATTATTGAACCATTGACCCATGTACAGTAGGCTATGCAGGAGAAATAACATTGTGGTTAATTTAGTGAACTACTAGCCTGAATTCCAGGCTACTAATCTAAAGCCATGAGTACAAATCTCTCATTGATGGTGGGGAAAATTAAATTATTATTTTATCAATGTTGATCTTGTTGGATCATTGTTTAAAAATACATTTTATTTCAGTAACAGGCTTCAGTAAAGAAAATTAAGCATTTTTGACTGGTTTTGTTTGGTTCCCGTCTGACTCTAGGTGTGGTTGTCACAAATTTGAACTGATTTCACAACCTACAAGCTCACTTTCAAGGACTCTACAACTTATGTTTCAGTATTATTTATTTTTATTTGCACAATTTGTCTTCTTTTGTACATTGACTCTTCACCAATCATTGTTTATGTGTAGTTTTTCATAAATTCTATTGTATTTCTTTATTTTCCTGTAAATACCTGCAAGAAAATGAATCTCAGGTTAGTATATAGTAACACACGTTACTACATACTATAATATAAAGTTACTTTGACTTTGATTTTGACTTTTAACAGAATCAATACTGAGGGGTTGACAGTAAATTATTGCATTGCTAGCAATGTTAGGAGTTTGAGGAGATGTGGTATGTCATCAAAGACTCTTGCAAATTTCTACATGTACGATAGAGAGCATTCTGACTGGTTGCATTGTCTAGTATGGAGGCTCCAATGCACAGGATTGCTGGCCATTGCTGGCTAGCTCCATCATGGGAACAACCTTCCCTACCAATGAGGACACCTTCAAGAGGCAGTACCTCAAGAAGGAGGCATCTATCATTAAGGATCCTCACCATCCAGAATATGCCCTCTTCTTTTTATTACCATCAGGGAGGAGGTAAAGGAGTCTGAAGATCCAGATTCAATAATTCATATACAATTTGTTCCCTTCTGTTATCAGATTACAGAGCAGTCCATGAACCCATAAATGTTACTTCATTATTTCTTTTTTATTGATTTAATTATCTAGTCAGTTGCAGTAGTTTTATAGCTTTGCACTGTTCTGTTTCCACAAAACATAAAATTTCATTTCATATATTACAGTGATAATGAATCTGATTCCGATTCTAAAATCCTGTCATCAAGCAAATAGTTGTTGGTTGACAAGTAAATTAATTATTGACCAATGTTACCATGCTGAGTGTACCAGCGCTGGTATTGATTTATCCTGTGTTACGTGAGAATTTATTAATCTGTGAATGGTTTAAAGATAATTTGGAATAATTCAGGTAATCAACCCTTGCTCTTCATTAATTATTTTGCCACAAGATGCTGTGTAAGCTGTATTCAAAGGGTAAAAAGCTCTCACTGAAATTTGGATCATAATGCAACTTGTTGTCTCTTGTCAATACTCTCTGCAGCTTAAGCCAGAAATAACGCTCCGCATGAGGATTGTGGGGCCATCTTAAAACAGAAGCTTTGCACAATCTCTTACGCAACTGGAGATACCGAGACTTTTGCAAGAACTGATCCAAAAGGACCAAGACTATGACATCCATCTTGTCATCTAGTAACCGCTGGTGAGCAATGAAAAAAGCCTGTCTCAACTGTCCACTTAGAATGCAAGTGTTTGCCAATATGAAGATTGTTTTCCTACTTTGGTAGATGGCATCATACAAGTTCTCTATTGATGACTTCCCAGGAATCCAATCTCTCTCCTCAAGACAAAGGCTGAAACTAGGCTGTCCTTTCCTCTCAAGGTTCACCACGAGCTCATGGTATACCCAGTCAGCTACAGCTTTGTGATTAGTATCGAAAACTATAAATGCGTCATATTGCAGATTTTCTGAGGGAATTATTGTGCTGCCTTTTAACTTGGCAACACAAATATGGAAGGTATACCAAAAATCCCAGCCAAATAGTTTATTCAATATTGGCAGGGCTGTGAAGATCACAGTTACCAGAAAGGACACAACAAAGCCTATACTCCCAAGCATTTTCTGACAGGACAAGGGATCTGTTAAAAGAATACTTTGGCCTACTTGTGATTCTGGAAAACCGCACTTCCAATCAGTAGTGAGATGTAATAGTGAAATTTTTGTGTCCTTGATGAAATGAGTGAGCCAGTCAGCATCACAAGTGCAGCTAAAGGGATTGCCGCCAAGAGCCAGCGTTTCCAACCCTTGCAGGAGTTCAGAAGGAAAGCTATTTGCGTGCAATTCTTTGATAGAATTCTGGCTTAAGTCAAGATAACGTATTGATTTGACCTCAGAAAAAAACTCACTGGGAAGGTGGGATATTTTGTTGTTTTGCAAATAGAGTTTGAAGAACGTTTTGGGAAAGTGACATGGATTTGAAGGCAAACCACGGAGCAAATTTTGGCTCAAGTCTAGAACTTCAAGGTTTATCAATTTTGTTAGGTTATCCCAATTGAAAAAGTCAATTTTATTGTTGTTAATGTAAAGTTCTTTCAGACTTTGTGGAAATCTAACCATTACTTCTGGAGGTACTGTCTTCAGAATGTTCCTCGAGATATCCAGGACTGTTAAGTTGTGAAGATTGCGGAAAAAATTCCAGTAAGTATTTGTCCCACTCTCCCACATCACACACAACAAGTTTCCACTAAAGTCCAACACATTCAAAGTGTTACTGTGGAGTTCACTTGAGACCCGTTTTGCTATATAGTTATTTGCAAGACTTAACCATCTAATAGAGTGCATGTTTTTGATGAATTCAAGACGATGGCCCATCCCTATCATTTCAAAGGTGTAGCTGTTGTAACTGAGATCTAAAACTTCAAGCGTTGGGATCTCTGAAAATGCCTCCCTAAAATAGAAGTCTATTCTATTGTGAGCAAGGTCCAAATACTTCAGGCTTTTCAGTCTGTTGAATTGTTTTCCATTCAGTGCCTGTGTAATGTAATTGCAGGACAATAAAAGGCACTGGATGTCTTCCAGTCCTTCAAAATTTTTCGGCTTTATGTCTGCAATATTATTGAATGACAAGTCAAAGACTTTCCCAAAAGAAGAGCACCTCTCAAAAGAAAAGAAGGAAGATGCCCATTTTGATTTCTTTCTCGGAATATTCTCATAGTCCCTTCTTCTCTCAGGGATCCAGCTCTCTTGGTGGCTGGTGTCAACTAGGTCTTTATTGTTCCTGCCGTTTTTATCTTGATGTGGGCTGGAGTTCTGCGAAGAAAACGACACCTTGTTTTCTGAAAGCCCAATATATTTCAATGACTCCGTATTTGCAAAGAGCTTTAAGTCAATCTTCTCAATGAAATTCATCCGGAAGTTTACAGACTTGATGTTGGGAATACTGAGCAATGGATGTATGGCATTTTTATCCAAAATGTGAAAGAAATATCCGTCGATCTGAAACTTATTCAAAGATATCAGGTTCGCTAAAGAAGGAGGCAAGACAAGGCGGTCAAAAGTTTTCAATGGTTCATAGTTATACATTAAGTTGAGATCTTGTAGACTGGTCAGGCTGGCAAAAAATGTAGCATTTTGTATTGCGTAGGCGAGGTAGTTGTCAGATAGATCCAAGGAGACTAAGTTTCCAAGTGTCTGGAATAAGGTGTCATTCAAGTGCCTAAGAGAGTTGCCCCTGAGCACTAGCTGCTTGAGATTCTTCAGAGCGGTGAAGGCTTCTGCAGATAACTCAATGGACTTGTTGCCTTTGCAAGGGAAACACGGCTGGGCAGCATGATCACACCTTTGGCAGTTCCACGCCAGGGAAAGGTATTCCAAATGAATGAGATTTTTAAAATCCATTGAAGAGATCTGTGGAATTTTATTCTCAGACAAGATCAATTTTTTCAAGGATCCTGGGAGTCCCCTAGGCACAGTTGTTATGCTGTTGAAACTCAGGTCCAGTGAGCATAGATATGGCATGTTCTTAAAGGTGTCTTCAGCAAAGGTAAATGATCCATTGCATGGATTTTGATAGAAGCAATTTTTACTAAAGTTGAGAAATTCCAGATTAACCAGTTTGGTGACATCATTAAGTTGCAAATTAATGATGTTATTGAGTGCCAATTCTAAGCCAATAAGGTTTGCTGGCAGGTGTGGAATGCTAGTTAAACTATTTCCAGTTAGGTTAACTACTTTTAAATTATGAAGATGAAGGAAGGCTCTGGACTTGATGGTTAATTTGCATATCTGACCAGGTAAGCGCAGGTTCCCTGGACAGCAGTTCATACTAAGGTCAATCACCTGCAGGTTTGGGGCACCTGAGAAGGCTTGGTTATTGACTTCTTGTAGCGAATTCATATTCAGCAGGAGGATGGTGGCATTTTCTGATCTGATTATTGGCACTGAGGTTAAATGCCTCTTGCTGCAGTCTATCTGTTTGGAAGTCCTGTTTCCATCGCAAGGCATGAAGGCTGGAAAATGACACCAGGCAAGATGGTGATTGAAAAGGACAAGCAAGAGGATGGTTTCTCCCACGCATTTCTTCCAAACAGCCTATTGCAAAGAAAAATTGAAAGTGCAGTCATATTCCATCAGAAACATCAAAGCTCTAGACAAAGTAAGTAAAGGTAGATACCAGTGGGCGAATTTATTGGCAAAAGAATTTTAATCACAAAAGTGAGTATGGCCGATCCGAAATTTGTTGCTTCAGTGTTTGTGTTTTCCCCCTAAAGGAGAATCTCAAACAAGGGCATATGGTTACTAGTTTGGGGTATGAAAATTTAAAGGTTGGCTGCATTCCTCACAGAGCTTAGTGTATCACTGGAATTCTGCACCCATTTGGCTTGTGGAGGCTGGATCATTTGAAGTAAATACATCTTTTGAAAAACTGGGGACTATGGAGAATTGCCATCCAAGAGGAGATGGGGTTTGGGACATATCAATCGTGATCATATTGAATGGCAAGTGGCCTTCTGCTTTCTTATATTCTTGTCTGTAACAAGAATATATTCTCAGGTTATTTCTTCAGCAGCTTGAACGGGGCCCAACTGCGCAGGTGCATGGAGGTCAGCCAGTGAGAATAGCGGGAAGAGTTTAAAAAGAAAACAGCTTTACAGAGCGGGCATCGGTGGAGCGGACGACGGAGTAGTGGGAGACAGAGTAGGAAGACTGGCTCAACGGGGCTTAGGTGATAATGGGCCGAGGCGAGGTAGATTGCCCGTGTAGAATACAGACAAGAGGTCTGGTTTTCTGTGCTCAGTGTCAGATGTGGGAGGTCCTGGAGACTCCCAGCCTCCCGAACGGCCACCAGGTGCGTCGAGCTGCAGCTCCTTAGAGACCACGTCAGGGAACTGGAGATGCAGCTCGATTATCTTCATCTGGTCAGGGAGAGTGAGGAGTTGATAGAGAGGAGCTATAGGCTGGTAGTCACACCGGGGCCTCAGGAGACAGATAAGTGGGTAACAGTCAGGAGAGGGAAGGGCAAGAAGCAGATGCGAGAGAGTACCCCAGTGGCTGTCCCCCTTAACTCCTGTTTGAGTACTGTTGGGGGGAGATGGCCTACCTGGGGGAAGCAACAGTGGTCGTGCCTCTGGCACAGGGTCTGGCCCTGTGGCTCAGAAGGGTAGGGAAAGGAAGGTGATGGCAGCAGTGATAGGGGACTCTACAGTTAGGGGGTCAGACAGGCAATTCTGTGGACACAGGAAAGAAACGCGAATGGTAGTTTGCCTCCCAGGTGCCAGGGTCCGGGATGTTCCTGATCGCGTCTTGAAGTGGGAAGGAGAACAGCCAGAGGTCTTGGTTCATATTGGTACCAACAACAGAGGTAGGAAAAGGGAGGAGGTCCTGAAAGCAGATTACAGGGAGTTAGGAAGGAAGTTTACAAGCAGGAACTCAAAAGTAGTAATCTCGGGATTACTGCCTGTGCCACGTGACAGTGAGAATAGGAATGGAATGAGGTGGAGGACAAATGCGTGGCTGAGGGATTGGAGCAGAGGGCAGGGATTCAGATTTCTGGATCATTGGAACCTCTTCTGGGGCAGGTGGGACCTGTACAAAAAGGACGGGTTGCACTTGAATCCCAGGGGGACCAATATCCTGTTGGGGAGGTTTGCAAAGGTTATTGGGGAGAGGTTAATGACGGAGGAAAGGGAGGTTGGCTCACAAATAGAGAAAGCTTGGAGACAGTGCGAAAGGGAGAATAGGCAGGTGATGGAGAAGGGATACGATCAGACTGATGGTTTGAGATGCGTCCATTTTAATGCAAGGAGTATTATGAATAAAGCGGATGAGCTTAGAGTGTGGATCAGCACTTGGAGCTATGATGTTGTGGCCATTACAGACATTTAGATGGCTCAGGGGCAGGAATGGCTACTTCAAATGCCAGGCTTTAGATGTTTCAGAAAGGACAGGGAGGGAGGCAAAAGAGGTGGGGCGTGGCACTGTTGATCAGAGATAGTGGCACAGCTGCAGAAAAGGTGCAGGTCATGGAGGGGTTGTCTCTGTGGGTGGAAGTTAAGAATAGGAAGGGGTCAATAACTCTACTGGGTGTTTTTTTGTAGACCATCTAATAGTAACAGGGACATCAAGGAACAGATAGGGAGACAGATTCTGGAAAGGAGTTGTATTGGGTTGTATTGGTGGGAGATTTTAATTTCCCAAATTTTGATTGGTATCTCCCTAGAGCGAGGGGTTTAGATGGGGTGGAGTTTGTCAGGTGTGTTCAGGAAGGTTTCATGACACATTATGTAGATAAGGCTACAAGAGGAGAGGCTGTACTTGATCTGGTATTGGGAAATGAACCTGGTCGGGTGTCAGATCTCTCAGTGGGAGATCATTTTGGAGACAGTGATCACAATTCTATCTCCTTTACCATAGCACTGGAGAGGGACAGGAACAGACAAGATAGGGAAACGTTTAATTGGAGTAAGAGGAAATATGAGGCTATCAGGCAGGAACTTGGAAGTATAAATTGGAAGCAGATATTCTCAGGGAAACATATAGAAGAAATATGGCAAATCTTCAGGGGATATTTGTGTGGGGTTCTGCATAGGTACGTTCCAATGAGACATGGAAAGGATGGTAGGATACAGGAACCTTGGTGTACGAAGGCTGTTGTAAATCTAGTCAAGAAGAAAAGAAGAGCTTATGAAAGGTTCAAAAAACGGGACAATGATAGAGATCTAGAAGAGTAGAAGGCTAGGAGGAAGGAGCTTAAGAAAGAAATTAGGAGAGACGAAAGGAGCCATGGGAAGGCCTTGACGGGCAGGATTAAGGAAAACCCCAAGGCATTCTACAAGTAAGTGAAGAGCAAGAGGATAAGTTGTGAGAGAATAGAACCAATCAAGTGAGACAGTGGAAAAGTGTGTATGGAACCGGAGGAGACAGCAGAGGTACTTAATGAGTACTTGCTTCAGTATTCACTATGGAAAAGGAACTTGGCGATTGTAGGGATGAATAACTTCAGCATGTAGATATTAAGAAAGAGGAGCTTTTGGAAAGCATCAGGTTGGATAAGTCACTGGGACCGGACAGGATGTACCCCAGGCTACTGTGGGGGTGAGGGAGGAGATTGCTGAGCCTCTGGCGATGATCTTTGCATCATCAGTGATGATAGGAGAGGTTCTGGAGGATTGGAGGGCTGTGGATGTTGTTCCCTTATTCAAAAAGGGAGTAGGGATAGTCCAGGAAATTATAGACTAGTAAGCCTTACTTCAGTGGTTGGTAAGTTGATAGAGAAGATCCTGAGAGGCTGGATTTATGAACATTTGGAGAGCCATAATATGATTAGGAATAGTCAGCATGGCTTTGTCAAAGGCAGGTTGTGCCTTACGAGCCTGATTGAATTTTTTGAGGATGTGCCTAAACACTTTAATGAAGGTAGAGCCATAGATGTAGTGTATATGGATTTCAGCAAGGCATTTCATAAGGTGCCTCATGCAAGGCTTATTGAGAAAGTAAAGATGCATGGGATCCAAGCGGACATTGTGGATCCAGAACTGGCTTGCCCACAGAAGGCAAAGAGTTGTTGTAGATGGGTCATATTCTGTATGGAGGTCGGTCACCAGTGATGTGAGGAGGAGATTAACAAGGATGTTGCTTGGATTGGGGGGCATGCCTTATGAAAATAGGTTGACTGAATTTGGCCTTTTCTCCTTGGAGCGACAGAGGATGAGAGGTGACCTGATAGAGGTGTATAAGATGATGAGAGGCATTGATTGTGTGGATACTCAGAGGCTTTTTCCCAGGGCTGAAATGGTTGCCACAAGAGGACACAGGTTTAAGGTGCTGGGGAGTAGATACAGAGGAGATGTCAGGGGTAAGTTTTTTACGCAAGAGTTGTGTGTGCATGGAATGGGCTGCCGGTGGCAGTGGTGGAGGTGGAAATGATAGGGTCTTTTACGAGACTCCTGGATGGATACATGGAGCTTATTAAAATTGAGGGCTATGGGTAAGCCAAGGTTCTAAGGTAAGGACATGTTCAGCACAGCTTTGTGGGCCGAAGGGCCTGTATTGTGCTGTAGGTTTTCTATGTTTCTATATAACATAGCATTCCTCACAAAGGATACCCATTCAGCCGAATGTTACTGAATATTGATGTGGGTTTTTTTTGCATGTACATATGCTTGTATGCAAGGCAAGGATAACTAGATCTATTTTCTGGTTTTCCATTAAGGTAATACTACACTCAGTCTTTGCGATTTATGCAGAGAACAAACTGAAATGCTTTTCTGTTTCTATTCCTGCAGGATATCATATCTCCCTCTTCCTCTAAGTAGAGTTAGATACAGTGCCTATAAAAAGTATTCAACCCCTTGGAAATTTTCCTATTTTATAGTTTTACAACATTGAATCTCAATGGATTTAATTTAGCTTTTTTGACACTGGTCAACAGAAAAATACTAATTCATGTCAAAATGAAAACAGTCATTTGTGACTGTGATTGGAATTAATTACAAATATAAAACACAAAATAATTGATTGCATAAGTATTCACCCACTTCAACTCAGTATTTTGTAGAGGCATGTTTGGCAGCAGTTATAGCCTTGAGACTGTGCCAACAGGTCTCTAACAGCTTTGCACATCTGGACACTGCAATTTTTCCCCATTCTTTTTAACAAAACTGCTCAAGCTCTGTCAGATTGCATGGGGATTGTGAGTGAACATCCCTTGTCAAGTCCAGTCACAAATACTCATTTGGATTGAGGTCTGGACTCTGACAGGACATTGGTTGTTTTAAGTCATTCCTGTGTATTTTGGGCTTCATGCTTGGGATCATTGTCTTGCTGGAAAATAAACCTTCTTCCAAGTTGCAGTTCTCTTGCAGACTCTATTAGGTTTTCCTCCAGGATTTCTCTGTATTTTGCTGCATTCATTTTATTCGCTACCTTCACAAGACTTCCAGGGGCTTCTGCAGTGAAGCATCCCCACAGCATGATGCAGCCACCACAATACTTCACGGTAGGGATGGTGTGTTTTTGATGATGTGCTGTTTGGCTTACACCAAGCATAATGATGGCCAAAAAGCCCAATTTTGGTTTCATCAGGCCATAGAACCTTTTCCCAGTTGACTTCTGGTAAGCTCTAGCTGAGATTTCACGTGAGTTTTTTCAACAGTGGCTTTCTCTTTGCCACTGTCCCATAAAGTTGTGACTGGTGAAGCACCAGGGCAACAGTTGTATGCACATTCTCTCCCATCTCAGCCACTAAAGCTTGTAAATCCTCCAGAATTGTCATAGGTCTCTTGGTGACCTCCCCCTCTAGTCCCCTTCTTGCACGGTCACTCAGCTTTTGAGGACAGTCTGCTCTAGGCAGATTTACAGCTGTGCCATATTCTTCCCATTTCTTGATGGTTGACCTAACTGCTCTCCAGGTGATACTCTGTGACTTGGAAATTTTCTTGACCTGTGCTTTTCAATAATGGCTCCTTTGAAAAGGAGTTGCTTAGAGTGTTCTTTTGTCTTCATGGTGTAGGGTTTGCCAGGAAACTAATTAACCAGCAGTTGGACCTTCCAGGTACAGGTGTATTTTTACTACAGTCAATTGAAACACCTTGACTGCACACAGGTCTCCAAAAACAGATCTTTATTTAAATAATTATGTAACCTCTAAAACCAATTGGCTGCACCAGTGATGATTTGGTATGCCATGTTAAAGGGTGGTGAATATTTATACTTTCAATTATTTTGTGTTTTATATTTGTAATGAATTTAGATCACTTTGTAGAGATCTGTTTTCACTTTGACACGAGAGTCCTTTTCTGTTGATCAGGGTCAAAAAAGCCAAATTAAATCCACTGTAATTCAATGCTGAAAAACAAGAGTATGAAAACCTCTGGGGGAGGGGAGTGTTGCATACTTTTTATAGGCACTGTGGATAGATCAGCTTTATTTGTCACATATACCTCAGAACATACCATGAAAGGCGTCCTAATGCATCAACTCTAATCAGTCAGGTTTGTACTGGCCAGTCCACAAGTGTCACCAGGTTTCTGGTGCCAACATAACATGTCCACAAATCACTAACCCTAACCATGAATATAGCAGGAAACTAGATCACCTAGAGTAAATCCACATGGTCCTGTACAAACTCCTTACAGTCTGCAGCAGGGATCAAACTCTGATTGATTTTACAGCTCTCACTGTAAAATGATTGCATTAATCACTATATTAACATTCTGGCCCTTTTAAATGCAGCTCCTCAGCAATGCCATGTGAAAGCAGAGGTCCATGCACACTCACACGACACCCACCTCAACCTCACAGTGACCTAAGTTAACTTCTCTATTCCCATCAATCCATTGGATGGTTTGAAACTTCCCATAACTAAGTGGGAAGTCACTGTCTTTGGTCACTGGAAACTACATACACTAAGGAAGTCGCATCAACGTATTTATACATGGTTAAGAAAGCATACGGTGCATTGGCCTTCATCAATCGTGGGATTGAATTTAGGAGCCAAGAGGTAATGTTGCAGCTATATAGGACCCTGGTCAGACCCCACTTGGAGTACTGTGCTCAGTTCTGGTGACCTCACTACAGGAAGGATGTGGAAACCATAGAAAGGGTACAGAGGAGATTTACAAGGATGTTGCCTGGATTGGGGAGCCTGCCTTATGTGAATAGGTTGAGTGAACTCGGGCTTTTCTCTTTGGAGCGACAGAGGATGAGACGTAACCTGATAGAGGTGTATAAGATGATGAGAGGCTTTGATCATGTGGATAGTCAGAGGCTTTTTCCCAGGACTGAGATGGCAAACATGAGAAGGCATAGTTTTAAGGTGCTTGGAAGTAGGTACAGAGGAGATGTCAGATTAAGTTTTTTATGCAGAGAGTGGTGAGTGCATGGAATGGGCTGCTGGTGACGCTGGTGGAGGCGGATACGATAGGGTCTTTTAAGAAGCTCCTGGACAGGTACATGGAGCTCAGAAAAATAGTGGGCTATGGGTAACCCAAGGTTATTTCTAAGGTAAGGACATGTTTGGCACAGCTTTGTGGGCTGAAAGGCCTGTATTGTGCTATAGGTTTTCTATGTTTCTATTTAGAAAACCATCATATAAACAGGCAGTCATAGTTTTATGATGGGAAATTATGTTGGGCAAATTTATTAGAGGTCTTTGTAATGATCAGGGTGGACAAAGGAGAACCAATAGATGTTTTGTATTTGGAATTCCAAATGGACAGCTTACTGTTACTAAACTGTTGTAGGGACCTCTTATACAATAACATGGACTCTTGACCACACAATCTACTTTGTTGTGATCTTACACTTCATGTTTACCTGCACTGAACTTTTTTGGTAGCTTATACACTTTTACACTTTGTTGTACCATATTCTCTAGCTTAATGCATTGTTTCATGATTTGTTCTGAATAAACAGTGCACAAGACAAGCTGTACGTTGCATCTTCAAAGTTCAAAGTAAAATTTATTATCAAAGTACATACATGTCACCACAAACAACCCTGAAATTTCTTTTCTGCAGCATACTTAGAACAGTAACTGTAAATAGGATCAATGGACAACAAACTGTACAAATGTTGATATAAATAAATAGCAATAAATAACAAGTATGAAATAACAAAATAAAGAATCCTTAAAGTGAAACACCAGAAGTAGAATGAGTGTAATTATCCTCTTTTGTTCAAGAGCCTGGTGGTTGAGGCTTAGAGTTCTTGAACCTGGTGGTGCAAGTCCTGAGGTATTTGTACCCTCTACCTGATTACAGCAGTGAGAAAAGAGCATGGCCTGGGTGGTGATGATCTTTGATGATGAATGCTACTTTTCTACAGCAACGTTTCATTTAGATGTGCTCAGTGGTTGGGAGGATTTTACCCGTGATATACTGGGCCAAATTCACTACTTTTTGTAGGATTTTTCCCTCAAAGGCATTAGTATTCCCATACAGGCCACAATGTAGCCAGTGAGCACACTTTCCACCACACACACTGTGGTGAACTACATATACCCGTCTGGATACGCCCCCCCCCCCCCCACACCCTGCTGACTGCTCCTGTGGCTCCTCCCACAGACCCCGGCATAAAGGCGATTGGAGCCACAGATCCTTCCTCAGTCTCCAGGATGTCGTGTGATGGTCACTTGCTGCTTGTGTTTTCTTCCAGCCAATAAAAGCCTATCTTAACCCATGTCTCAGAGTTGTTGATGGTGCATCACACACATAGAAGTTTGCCAAGGTTTTCGATGGCATGCTGTATCTCCACAGACTCCTGGGGAAGTAGAGGCCCTGTTGTGCTTTCTTTGCAATTATGTTTATATGATGGGTTCTGAGACAGTGACATCCAGGAATTTAAAATTGTTGACCATCTCCATCTCTGATGATTACTGGCTCATGACCTCTGATTTCCCTCTCCTGAAGTCTACAGTCAGTTCCTTGATCTTATTAATATTGAGTGAGAGGTTGCTGTTATTACACCACTCAGCCAAGTTTTCAGTTCCCCCTCTGTATGCTGATTCATCACCACCTTTGATACAGCCCACAGCAGTGATGTTATCAGCAAACTTGTATACGCTGTTGGAGCTGTACTTAGTCACACAGTCATAAGTGTAAAACTAATAGAATGGGGGCTAAGCACACATCCCTGTGGTGCTCCTGTGCTGATGAAGATTGTGGGGGTGAAGTTTTGCCAATTCAGCCAGAGAGGGGTCTACAAAGGAGAAAACTGGGGATCCAATTGCACCACAAGGATGTATTGAGGCCCAGGTCTTTGGAGTTTACTGATTAGTTTTGAGGGGATGATAGAATTAAATTCTGTGCTGTAATTGATTAACAGCATTCTGATGTGTGCATCTTTGCTCTCCAGATGTTCCGGGGTTGTGTGGAGAGCCAAGGAGATGGGATCTGCTGTAGACCTATTGCTTCTTTTGGCAAATTGGAGCGAATCCAAGTCACCATTCAGACAGGAGTTGATATGCTTTAATGCCAGCCTCTCAATACACTTCATCACTGTGGCACTGAGTAATAGTCATTGAGACAGGTTACCACACTCTTCTTGGGCACCAGTATGATTGAACCCTGCTTTAAGCAGGTGGGTACCACACACTGCCAGAGCAAGAGATTGAAGATACCTGTGAATACATCAGCCAGTTGGTCAGCACAAGTCTTCAGTACCTGGCCAGGTATTCTATCTGGACTGGATGCTTTCCTTGGGTTCACTCTCTTCAGAAACTGAGACCAAACGATCATCAGGAGACATAGGATGTGTGATGTTTCTTCCCTGTTCTGGTAGTTAAAGCATTGAGCTCATCTGGTAGCGAAGCTCTGCTGTCACGAGATTTAGTTTTGTAGGAGCTTGTGGCATTCAAACCCTACCCCAGCTGTCGAGCATCCCTCGTTGATTCCAGTCTGGTCTGGAATCTCCACTTCACCCGAGAGATGGCTTTCCAGAGATCATACTTGCACCTCTCGTAGCATTCTTGATGTCCAGACTTCAATACCTCTGATCTGGCTCTCAGCAAATTCAAGATTTCATTGTTCATCAAGGACTTCTGATAAACCCTGCATGATTTTCTGGGGACACATTCATCCACAGCTGTTCTAATAAAGTCTGTTATGACCTTGGTGTAGTCATTCAGATTCTCAGATGAGATCTTGAACACCACTGACTCGAAGCAATACTATAACCGTTCCTCTGCCTCCTACAACCCCCCTCTTAGTTATCTTGATTTCTGGAGCCTTGTTTTTTAGACTCTGTATGCAGGTAGGAGCACATCTAAATGATCTGACTCGCGAAAATGTGGTCTTGGGAAGGAACATAGGCATTCCCTATCATGGTGTAACAATAGTCTAGTGTGTTGGGACCTCTAATGCAACAGGTTACATGCTGGTGATAATTGGGCAGGGTTTTCTTCAAATAGGCCTGTTAAAGTCACAGACTATAATTTGAAATGATTTGGGATGGCTACATTGTGCAGTTTTGCGAGGGCTTGCTTATAATTGGCCGCTGGTGGTAAAATACAGTCAGGATTATGGATGTGAACTCCCAAGGCAAACAGAATGGTCTACATTTAATGTTCTAAGTCAGGGGACAAGAAGTTGACATAACCTCAATACCCGTGCACCATCGAGAATTGACTAAAAAAACACAAACCTTTTTCCTTATCAGAGTTCATGGTTTGATCCATTCTGAAAATCATAAAACCTTCCAGTCATATCACTGCGTCTGGCATATTTGCTGTTAAGCAAGTTTCAATGCAACAAACAACTGAGATCTAGCTCATCTGCCTCTGATACTGCAGCTTTGCCCTGAGATCATCAATCTTATTTTCCAGCGACTGCACATTCGCCAACAAGATGCTGGATAGATTTGGCCTCATCCCTCTGTGCTTCAGCCTGGTTTGAATTTTGCCTCTCCTGCTGTGCTTTCAGTCATGGCGTTGACCCTTAAAGGCTCCACATTTAACTGCTCCACAACCCATGACTTCTGCTCCACACTTAACTATCAAATGTAAGACCCAAAGATCATTGATGTAATTTTGTAGTCCGTTGTTGAGGAAACTTACACGCTGCAGACTACAGCAAAAGTAATTCCAAAGGAGTATATTGAAGCAGAAAACTGGTACAATTTTCTGCAGCCCACAGAGAGTCGCCAATGTACGCCAGCACTATCTTGGTACATGTGACAATAATAAGCCAATTCCAATATCAATGGCAAGCTAATAGTATGCTGTCTCACAGCTCCTGTGACCTAGGTTTGATCCTAACCTCAGCTACTCTCTGTGTGGTATTTGCCTGTTCTCCCTGTAATCCTGAGTAATCTGGTTTTCTCCCACTTTCAAAGACATAGGTTTGTGTGGAGTTGAGGGGACTGTGAGAGAGAATAATTACTAGTGAGCCTTTTTAATTCAGTTCTCTAATAATAAAAAAGTGATGATTGGCAACATTTTTCATGACTTCAGGATTTCCCAGACATTTAGGAAGGAAGTACTTCTGGTGTAGTTCTGTTATAATACCAGGAGTACAGCTGCTTTGCATGACAAGTGCACAAAAATGGGACTATAAAATGTGGAATATAGAATAATACAGGCCCTTTGGTCCACAATGTTGTGCCACCATTTTAACTTATTCCAAGATCATTCTAAACCCTTCCCTCCTACATAGCCCTCTAATTTTCTTTCATCTTTATGCCTATCTAAGAGTCTCTTAATGTCCCTAATGTATCTGACTCTACCACCAGCCCTGGCAGGGTATTTCATGCACCCATCACTCTCAGTGTAAAAAACTGACATTCCCCCATACTTAGTCATTGCCATCCTGAGAAAAGGTGCTGGCTCTGTCTACGCCTCTTTTCATAAGACCATAAGATAAAGGAGAAGAATTAGACCATTTGGCCCATCAAGTCTGCACCACCATTTCATCATGGCTGATCCATTTTCGCCCTGCTCCCCATATCCCTTCATGCAGTGACTAATCACGAATCTGTCAATCTCTGCCTTAAATATACCCAATAACCTGGTCTCCACAGCAGCCTTGGTAATGAATTCCACAGAACCACCACTCTTTGGCTAAAGAACTTCCTCCTCATCTTTATTCAAAATGTATGTCCCTCTATTCTGAGGCTGTGTCCTCTGGTCTCAGACTCCATCATAGGAAACATCCTCTCAACTATCTAGTGCTTTCACCAAAAGGACCAGCAGTTCAAGACGGCAATTAAGGTTAGACAGCAAATGTTAGCTTTGCCAATAAAAAAGAAATCCCAAAATTTGAATTTAAATAAAAAGCAGTATAGACCAGATATAGATTTAGTGTTTTGGCCAAACTATGCCGTCCATCAGGCAGCACTGTAGTATAGCATTAAGCATAACCCCATTACAGTGCAGTGGCCTGGGTTCAATTCCCACCATTGTCTGTAAGGAATTTGTACATGCTCCTTGTGATGCAAGGGTTTCCTCCAGTCGCTCCGATTCTCTCCCACATTCTAAAGACTGATGGGTCAGTAGGTTAATTGGTCATATGGATGGAAGTTGGTGGCATGGACTCTTTAGGCCAGAAAGGCCTGAACCATTCTTGTGAGCCTCCTCTGAACTCACTCCAATGTCAGCATATACTTTCTTAGATAAGGGACTCAAAACTGTCCATTATATTGTAAGTCAGGCCTCACCAGTGCCTTATAAAACCTCAGCATTACATCCTTTTATATTCGAGTCCTCTTGAAATGAATGCAAACATTGCATTTGCCTTCCTCACCACTGACTCAACCTGCAAGTTAACCTTTAGGGAATCCTGCACGAAATTTCACAAATAGGCAGAAAATTCAAAAGGCCAAAGTGCAATGTTCTAAAACCCTTTGCACCTTAGATTTTTGAATTTTCTGCCTGTTTGGGAAACAGTCGATGATTTTGTTCCTTCTAGAAAATGCATGGCCATATAATACCGACACTGCGTTCCATCTGCAATTTCTTGTCCATTCTCCTAAACCGTCCAATACCTTCTGCAGACTTCCTGCTTCCTCAACACTACCTGCCCCTCCACCTATCTTCATATCATCTGCAAACATGGACACAAAGCCATCAATTCTGTCATCCAAATCATTGACGTACAACATAAGGGGCATACCAAACATGAGTTGGAGAGCAGGGAAGGATCAGGTATAAAAGGGAAACACTGCCTAGTGGAGTGATCATCGAAGGAGTGATCTGAGGCACAGTGGTAGGAATTTGGCTCATTTGGGCTTCGGCGAGGTAAGTGGTTAAGTGGAATTCATTTTTTCCTTGCGTTTTTTGAGGAATAAGGAGCATGTCTGTAGGGTGAGTACCTTGCTCTGGGTGTCAGATGTGGGAATCTTGGGAATCTTTCGGTCACCCAAATGGCCACATCTGTGGCAGGTGCACTGAGATGCAGCTTCTGGGAGACCGTGTCAGGGATCTGAAGCTGCAGCTCGATGACCTACAGCTTATTAGGGAAAGTGAGCAGGAGACAGATAGGAGCTACAAGGAATTAGTCACCCCAAGGCTGCAGGAGTTAGTTAAGTGGGTGACTGTCAGGGAAGGGAAGGGAAGAGCTCAGATAGTACATCTGCTCTGGCCATCCCACTCAGTAATCGTTATCTCATTTTGGATGTCACTAAAGGGGGTAACCTGACAGAGGACAACCATGGCGATCGGGTCTCTAGCACTGAGCCTGGTTCCATGGTGCAGAAGGGAGAGAGGAAAATGAGGAATGTGGTAGTCATAGGGGATTCCATAGTGAGGGGAACAGACAGGAGGTTCTGTCAGCCCGACAGTGATACCTGCATGGTGTGTTGCCTCCAGGTGCCAGGGTACGGGATGTCTCAAATCAGGTGTGAAGTATTCTGTAAGGAGAGGGTGAACAGCCAGAAGTCTTGGTACATGTTGGTACCAATGACATAGGTAGAAAAAGGGATGAGGTGCTGAAGAGAGAATTCAGGGAGTTGGGGAGGAATCTGAAAAGCAGGACTTCCAGGGTAGTAATAATGCTGGTTTCGTGTAAAAACAATAGGTGTCCACACTCTGCATTTTTGAAAATCCTATCCACATTGAAACGGAGATTTCAGTGAATCTCCTCCTCCTGTGCATGCGCAGGACACACCTACCGAAAACAAGCGACATGTTTGGTGTTGAATCTCGCCGTAAAGGTGCGCGTTTATGTAGTTACAGACTAGAAAAACTTAAAACAACGGACAGCTGTTGGCTTTCACACAGGAGAACTTAAAAGTTTAAAAACAAAACAGATACTAGAGTGTACGGAGGCAACTGACAACGAGTTCATGGACAGATTGACCCGGCTGACGACGAACACTGAGAAAACTGACTAACTCTGTTACATTAATAAAGCACCTTATTAAATGTATAAAACATGTCTGCATCAGTGTTATCTTGTACTTCCATACAGGCTGTTACACATCTATTGTCAGAGAAGTACTTGCATAAATAGGTAAACCACCTTCATACAAGCAAGGACAGAAAACAGGGCAAAGTGAGTATACTTATTTATTCGGTAAGTTATGGGTCAAAGTATTTGGTGAGTACATTTCTAACACTTCTGGCGTCAGTTTTGTTGCTGTCTGTTCTGAAATTGTTAGGTTGTGTTCAAGAAAACAATGAAATATCGGATTGCCATCTGATAGCATTTTCAGAAGTCTCCGGTTACCCCGTCCACACTGATCTGGCCAGTCCAGCGTTTTCAAAATTACACACTTTGGAGAGCGTTTCTAAAAAGCTCTGGTTTTGGGGGACGAAAACGCAGTTTTAGTGTGGACGAAGGGTAAAAATGAAGAGAAAAAGCTTCGGTTATGGATTTATCTGATGTAGCCTCAGATTGCTGCCTGTGCCACGTGCTAACGAGTGAAGAATATCATGATCAGACAGATTAATGAGTGGCTGAGAGACTGGTGTAGGGGGCAGGGCTTTGGGTTTCTGGATCATTGGGGCCTCTTCTGTGGGAGGTACAACCTGTACAAAAAGGACGGATTACACCTGAATCCAAAGGAGTCCAATATCCTAGCAAGTAGATTTAATAGAGCTGTTAGGGAGGGTTTAAACTAATTTGGCAAGGGGATGGGAACTGGAGTGATAGGGCTGAGGAAGGGGAAAACAGAAATAAATCAAAGATAGCATGCAACAGAGATGATAGAGAGGACAGGCAGGAGATGAGGCATAATCACTGTCAGTGGGATGAGTTACAGGGCAATAGAGGCATGGTGCAGTTAAAACAGAAAACAACAAATACTGGACTGACAGCGTTATATTTGAATACACGCAACATAAGAAACAAAATGGACAATCTTGAAATTCAGCTACTGATTGGCAAGTATGATGTTATGGCCATCTCTGAAACTTGGCTAAAGGTTGGCTGCCATTGGGAGCTGAACATCCAAGGATATACAGTGTATCGGAAAGATAGGTTAGTAGGCAGGGTGGGTGGTGTGGCCCTGTGCATAAGAAATAGTATTAAATCATTAGAAAGGGATGACATAGGATCGGAAGGTGTAGAGTTTCTATGGGTTGAGTAATGAAATGGCAAGGGTAAAAGGACCCTAATGGCAGTTGTATACGGGTCTCCAAACAGCAGCCGGGATGTGGATTACAAATTACAGCAGGAGATAGAAAAGGGTGTCAGAAGGGCAATGTCATGATAATCGTTGGAACTTGATGACCTCAACTTCAACCCTGTAGATGTAGACAGTAGCATGTTCACCTCCCACCTTTCTGAAGTCAATGACCAACTATTTTGTTTTGCTGACGTTGAGGAACAGGTTGTTGTCATGACACCATACAGACAGACAGGCATACTTTATTGATCCCAAAGGAAATTGGGTTTCATTACAGTCCACCAAGAATAGTGAAAAAATATCCTCCTTTCAGACACCACCATCAGAGACAGATACTGCTCAGCCCTCTATCACTTTCCTCTACTCCACAAATTTGTTATTTGAGATACGGCCCACAAGTATCATCAGCAAACTGGTAGATGGAGTTCAAGCAGAACCTGGCCACACAGTCATGAGTGTACAGACAGTTGAGTAGGGGACTGTGGACACAATCTTGTGGAGCACCAGAATAATCAAAGATGAGATGGAATCCAGATTGGCTGGTTCATACATCTTCTTGGCTTCTTTTCTGGGCTGTTGAGTAGATTATCAGTGTGAGGAAGTGATGATATTCCTCTAAATAGTGTTGGTGCTATGAGTAAAGAAATGGATAAGTTGTGATGGTAGGTTGGACAACTAGTTTGGAGGAAGTATTAAGATTGTAGTTTGTAGGATGTGTTTGGTATTGGAGAGTATCCCAGGGGAAATTCATGAGAATTACACTGCAAATGAAGGGGTTAATATATGAGGAGTGTTTGATGGCTCTGGCCTGTATCACTCTGAAGTTCAAAAGAATGGGGTGGGGGTTGGGGGATGTCATTGAAATCTACGGAACATTGAAAGGCTTAGGTAGAGTTGTGGTGGAAAGGATGTTTCCATGAGTGGGTAAGTCTAGGACCAGAGAGCAGTCTCAAAATATAAGGGCATTGCTTTAGAATAGAGGAATTTCTTTGGCTAGAGGGTGGTTGTCACGTATCCCGTGACCAGGTTAAAGAAATGGAAAACACTTTGGAATCTGGGATTGCTAGTAACTGATAGTGTTTATTACTTATCTACGCAATACAGTACTATAAAATGCAAATATATGAAACAGTTTAGCAATGATATATACAGAAGTGTGGAAATAGGAACCAAAACCAGACTCCTTCAAACCTAGGGGTAAATGGATAGAGTCTTATGATGGTGAAGAGTTCAGTTCAGTTCAGGTCGAGGTAGTTATTTGAGTAACGTTGGAGAGACAGAGAGAAAGAGAGAGAGAGAGAGAGAGAGAGAGAGAGAGAGAAAGAGAGAGAGAGAGAGAGAAAGAGAGAGAGAGAGAGGAGAGAGGTGATGCCGTTGATCTTCCCATTGTCTCCTGAAGTCCTGTTGTGGTCACTGACTATGAGCATAATACACACAACCATTCTTCAGTGGTGGAACTATTACTCAGGTAAGGGAGGACACACAAATAGTTCCCCACCGGTCGCACAATCTCACACTGTGAGCCACTGATCGATCTCCCCGAATCGATCCTCCAAAAACCCCACCTTCAATTGGGTGCACAAAGCTCATTCAGTGTCCACACTGCATGTCTCGTGGTGTGTCTGTCTGTGTCCCAGCGGGCCTGCTTTTTATCACCTTATGCTGGACACCGGTTGTCCATCAACCGGCTCCACCCTGCTCTTTATGCAGGAATCTTAACAAGCAGGCAAAATGTCCTTGGGGAAAGCTAAACTATCAGCAGAGGAACCATAACATTAAATCGTGCCTCTCTCTCATTTGTACAGAACGCATCCCTCTCTCTCTTTGTAACAGCTTAAACAGTGTCCAAAAGCCGGTCTCATTCTCCCGACATTTTAAAGTGATTGTCCACAAAAATATGAACCCTAGGGGTACATAACAGTGGTGAATCTGTGGAATTCATTGCCACAGACGGCTGTAGAGGCTAAGTTATTAGATATATTTGAGTGGAGGTTGATAGATTCTAGATTAGTCAGAGCATCAAAGGTTACGTGGAGATAATAAATGAACCATGAGGAAATGGTGGAGCAGGCTTGATAGGCCAAATGGCTTAATTCTGCTCCTGTATCTTATGGACTTACAGCATTTTGTGCTTTAAGGAGATGAGAAATGGTGGGCCAACAATGAAGTGATTTGGGGAAGTAATAACTTACAGGCTTAGTGAATTTTGAAAGCAAAATATTGAGTAACGTTGTGGTCAGGCTGGATTTTTAGGCTGGGAACAATAATGGTGTGTGTGTGTGTTAACAAAAGTGGAAAATAATGGGGAAGCAAGTCATGAAGACAGTTGGACTGGTAGACAGTGGCTGTGTTGTATGGTACATTAGGTTGGTAGCTAAAGGTTAAAGGCTGTAACAAGGGGAAGTTTTAGGATAAAAGTCTGGCAGGAAATGAGAGAATAAAAAAGGAAAAAACATAGTGAGTGGGAAACTGTAAAATAAAATATTAGACAGGAAATGAAAATTTAGGGGAAAAGAGTAAGTATGTATCCAGGCTAGGGGGTAAAATAAGTGACTCTATCCTCTATTCAGAAAAAAGTTCTTAACAAAACCTAAGGGCAGAAAGTTTTAGAAAAATTATATTTATATTTCTCCTTTTGGAATTTCAGAGCATTGCACTTTGCAGCAAATAAATGTTTTAAAAGGCCATGTCATTCTTGTAATGTAGGAATCATAGGACCCATATGAGCACAGCAGAGAGAGAAATTTGTTAATTAATATGTCTCTCAGAAAGAGTGAAAGATTAAAGATGAAAGATTGGCTTTATTTGTCACGTGTACATGGGAACATTGAAGGATTCGGTGAAATGCGTCATTGTGTCAAGTCACCGTGCTCCAGGCACCAACATAGCATGCCCACAACTTACCAACTCTAACCTGTTCGTCTTTGGAGTGTGTGAGCAAACCGGAGCACCCACAGGAAACCCACATGGTCACGGGAAGAACGTACAAACTCCTTACAGAGAGTGGCAGGAATCAAACCCCGATCATTGATCTCTCATTCTGTAAAGTGCTTGTTTAACTACTAATCTACAGTTAGTGATATTGACCTAGGACTCCAGAGATCATTTATCCCCATCTGGGAGGGCACAGGGAGTTGTGGTCCCATCAAGATGATTGAGTCTCTGATTGTGCAGTTGTTTCCATGGGGATCTCCATTACGTAAGGTAGCAACCTATGTTCTGTGCTCACGATTTTATTTACTTTTTAATTTGAAGATACAGCACAGAACAGACCCTACCAGTCCAAAGAGCCATGCTACTCAGCAACCTACTTACAGTATTTAACAGTAGCCTAAACAGAGGACAATTTACAATGACCAATTAACCTGCAATGGTTCCCTCCCACAGTCCAAAGATGTACTTGCCTAGTTAATCAAATGGTGATTGTAAATTGTCCCTTGTGATTAGGCGACTGTTAAATAAGTGGATTGTTTTGGACTATGGGAGGAATCTGGAGCACCCAGAGGAAACCCATGGGGAAAACGTACAAGTAAACAAACAAGCAGAAGAAAGTTAAACTACAAGGAAAGTAGCAATTGTATAGTCCACTCCAGTATACCCGAGCATCTAGTCAGTACTGCTCAGAATTATCTCATCTGTCATTCTTTTAATGCCATGATTTGAAGTGAAGCCTTATACCAGGATTCAATCTAGTGACCTCTGTGCTCCATCCAACTATGCCCTTCCTTAGGTACAGTGTCCCAAATAAAAGATGCACTCAAGGTATACCTGGTCACAACAACTGCAATTAATATGAATGGAATTAATACAATTAATGGTCACTTTATTAGGTACACATTGTTAATTCAAGCATGTATTCTGCCAGTCAGTTATTCATGTGGCAGAAACTCAATACATTAAAAACGCAGATATGGTCAAGAGGTTCAGTTGTTGTTCAGACCAAATATTAGAATGGGGAAGAAATATGACCTCAGTGACTTTGACCATGGAATGAATGTTGGTGCCAGAGAGGGTGGTTTGAGTATCTCAGAAACTGCCGATCTCCTGGGAAATTCATGCTGAACAGTCTCAAAGTTAACAGAGAATTATGTAGAAAACTAAAAACATCCAGTGAGTGGCAGTTCTGTGGGCAAAAAGAGGTCAAAGGAGAATGACCAGACTGGTTCAAGCTGACAAGAAAGTGACAGTATCTTAGAGAACCATACGTGACAACAGTGGTGTGCAGAAGAGCATCTCTGAATGCACAACACATCGAACCTTGAAACGGATGGGCTACAGCAGCAGAAGAGCACAAACATAAATTCAGTAGCCACTTTATAGGTACAGGAGGACCCTAATAACATGGCCACTGAGTGAATGTACATTTGCTGTAATGTAGTTTGCATTCCTATTTGTTAGCTGCGTCTGCAGAATGTTCTTATTTATTGCCTCAATCAAACGTCCCCACATCTGTATTTCAGGCACATGACCTTCCAGTCCTTCTATCCATCAACTAGATTCAGACAGTTCGTAGAATATTATGTTGTTGAGCTCTTGCCGATTCAAATCATCATCAAAGAGCTCCCAACATCCATACCATGCCCTCTTCATGCCATTTTCAACAGGAAACTTACGTTCAGGAATAGTTATTTTCCTATAATCTGAATCGTTATGGTAACTTTATCCACCACCACCCTGATCTGATTCTACAAACTACAGACTCACTTTCAAGAGTTTACAACTCATATTCTCAGCATTTTCTTTTGCACAGTTTGCCTTATTTTGCAGACCAGTTTATTGTAAGTCTTCGTTTATGTATAAATTTTCATTAAATTCAAATGTTTCTTTTTTTCTGTAAATGCCTGCAAGAAAATTATTCTCAAGGTAGAATATAGTAACATATACAGTATGTACTTAGATATTAAGGTTACTTTGAACTTTGGGTAATCCTACATATTCCCTCAGTTCACACCCTCCTTTACCCCCCCCCCCCCCACCCACTTAACCTGTTGTTGCATGGCAGAGAGATGTGAACTGAGGGAGATGCTGGGAATAGATGGCATGGAATCATGCAGAGTGTTGAAAGAGATTGTAACCTGCAGACACCACAGTGCTGCTGAGAAGGGGAATAAACCAGAAAATGAGCCAATCCTAAACAACTACCAGAAGCCAGTAAGGTAGCTGAATATGCGAGAGTTCTGCTATACTTGAAAAGCAGTACTGATTTCTCTGAGATCAGAGAAATACTGAGCGTTCTCAGTTTTGGATTCTTTGACACCAGCTAAGAGAGGGACCTACTACATTGGTAAAATCTTGAGACTACTTACCATCACGCAAGTGATTTTGCAAATGTTGAATTATCAGTTGCGAAGGCTCTTCAGAATTAAAGCACAGGTTGTGTTTCTCTTGATCTTGATACTGAAGCTGGCTGTAAAACCTCAGTGGAAATGAACACGAATGATGGTTCGTCACTCTAGTTTCATTTCTCCTCTGTGTTAGATATAGCAAGACCGTTGTCATTACCAATCTGATATCTTGAGCAGTTTCCTTTTTAAGAGAGTGGCTGATATTCTGAGGTATCATTCAAATCTGGTCCAAAACATCAGAATTCAGTGGTCTCTTTAATCTCGGAGTTGGGATTGGAAACGTTGCCCATTGTTGTAATGTTATTGTCAAGTTACTGTGTTTAGCATAAACTTTTAAAGTACATAATTTCTAGAAAAAGATGGTTTGATAATGTCTGAGGGAACAACTTACTGATATATTCTGCCTGCAAGGAGATATGGTAATATGGTGGTTAAATTACCGGGCTGCCAGCCAGAACCTTGAGTTCAAATAAAACCCTGGTAGGTGGGGAAATTTATAATTCAAATTAAACACATATGCAATAGGGATCTATTATTAGGGGTGTTGAATGTAAAAAAGCAGATTGTTCACTGTTCAAAAGATCAAAAGTTTAAAGTAAATAAATTGTCTAAGTACATATACTACCCAGAGATTCATTTTCTTGTAGGCATTCACAGAAAATACAAAGAAACACGGACTCATTGGAACACTACACACAACCAAAGAAGGACAACCAACCTACGTATGTGCACAAGAAAACAAACTGTGCAATTACAAAAAAAGAAGAAATAATAATAATAATAAATATTACTGGGGGGAGGCATGGGTCCAGCAGGTGGGGCATCTGATTATGTTTTCTGCTTTGCTGAGGCACTATCCATGGAGGGAAGGCTGGTTTACATGATGTGTTGAGCTATGTCCACAACCCTCGGCTTTTTCTTGCTGTCACATACAGTGTAGTTGCCATTCAAACAGATAGGATGCTTTCTGTGGTACATTGATAAAAGCTGAAAGGGTCAGTGGGGGTATACCAAATGTCTTTATCTTCCTGGAGAAGTAGAGGTATTAGTGAGCTTTCTTGATTGTGGCATCTCAGTGACTGGACAACGATAAAATATTGGTGCTGTTCAGTCTTAGGAACTTGATGGAACCCTGTAGATGTAGACAGTAGCATGATCACCTCCCACCTTTCTGAAGTCAATGACCAACTATTTTGTTTTGCTGACATTGAGGAACAGGTTGTTGTCATGACACCATACTGCTCAGCCCTCTATCACTTTCCTCTTCTCCACAAATTTGTTATTTGAGATACGGCCCACAAGTATCATCAGCAAACTGGTGGATGGAGTTCAAGCAGAACCTGGCCACACAATCATGAGTGTACAGACAGTTGAGTAGGGGTCTGTGGACACAATCTTGTGGAGCACCAGAATAATCAAAGGTGAGATAGATTCCAGATTGGCTGGTCCATACATCTTCTTGGCTTCTTTTCTGGGCTGTTGAGTAGATTATCAGTGTGAGGAAGTGATGATATTCTTCTAAATAGTGTTGGTGCTATGAGTGAAGAAATGGATAAGATGTGATGGTAGGTTGGACAACTAGTTTGGAGGAAGTATTAAGATTGTAGTTTGTAAGATGTACCCTGCAAATGAAGGGGTTAATGTATGAGGAGTGTTTGATGGCTCTGGCCTGTATCACTCTGAAGTTTAAAAGAATGGGGTGGGGGTTGGGGGTGATGTCATTGAAATCTACGGAACATTGAAAGGCTTAGGTAGAGTTGTGGTGGAAAGGATGTTTCCATTAGTGGATGAGTCTAGGACCAGAGAGCAGTCTCAAAATATAAGGACATTGCTTTAGAATAGCGGAGTTTCTTTGGCTAGAGGGTGGTGAATCTGTGGAATTCACTGCCACAGACGGCTGTAGAGGCTAAGTTATTAGATATATTTGAGTGGAGGTTGATAGATTCTAGATTAGTCAGAGCATCAAAGGTTACGTGGAGATAATAAATGAACCATGAGGAAATGGTGGAGCAGGCTTGATAGGCCAAATGGCTTAATTCTGCTCCTGTATCTTATGGACTTACAGCATTTTGTGCTTTAAGGAGATGAGAAATGGTGGGCCAACAATGAAGTGATTTGGGGAAGTAATAACTTACAGGCTTAGTGAATTTTGAAAGCAAAATATTGAGTAACGTTGTGGTCAGGCTGGATTTTTAGGCTGGGAACAATAATGGTGTGTGTGTGTGTTAACAAAAGTGGAAAATAATGGGGAAGCAAGTCATGAAGACAGTTGGACTGGTAGACAGTGGCTGTGTTGTATGGTACATTAGGTTGGTAGCTAAAGGTTAAAGGCTGTAACAAGGGGAAGTTTTAGGATAAAAGTCTGGCAGGAAATGAGAGAATAAAAAAGGAAAAAACATAGTGAGTGGGAAACTGTAAAATAAAATATTAGACAGGAAATGAAAATTTAGGGGAAAAGAGTAAGTATGTATCCAGGCTAGGGGGTAAAATAAGTGACTCTATCCTCTATTCAGAAAAAAGTTCTTAACAAAACCTAAGGGCAGAAAGTTTTAGAAAAATTATATTTATATTTCTCCTTTTGGAATTTCAGAGCATTGCACTTTGCAGCAAATAAATGTTTTAAAAGGCCATGTCATTCTTGTAATGTAGGAATCATAGGACCCATATGAGCACAGCAGAGAGAGAAATTTGTTAATTAATATGTCTCTCAGAAAGAGTGAAAGATTAAAGATGAAAGATTGGCTTTATTTGTCACGTGTACATGGGAACATTGAAGGATTCGGTGAAATGCGTCATTGTGTCAAGTCACCGTGCTCCAGGCACCAACATAGCATGCCCACAACTTACCAACTCTAACCTGTTCGTCTTTGGAGTGTGTGAGGAAACCGGAGCACCCACAGGAAACCCACATGGTCACGGGAAGAACATACAAACTCCTTACAGAGAGTGGCAGGAATCAAACCTCGATCATTGATCTCTCATTGTGTAAAGTGCTTGTTTAACTACTAATCTACAGTTAGTGATATTGACCTAGGACTCCAGAGATCATTTATCCCCATCTGGGAGGGCACAGGGAGTTGTGGTCCCATCAAGATGATTGAGTCTCTGATTGTGCAGTTGTTTCCATGGGGATCTCCATTATGTAAGGTAGCAACCTATGTTCTGTGCTCACGATTTTAATTACTTTTTAATTTGGAGATACAGCACAGAACAGACCCTACCAGTCCAAAGAGCCATGCTACTCAGCAACCTACTTACAGTATTTAACCTAATCAGAGGACAAAGATGTACTTGCCTAGTTAATCAAATGGTGATTGTAAATTGTCCCCTGTGATTAGGCGACTGTTAAATAAGTGGATTGTTTTGGACTATGGGAGGAATCTGGAGCACCCGGAGGAAACCCATGTGGAAAATGTACAAGCTGCTTACAGTGCCGGAATTGAACTCCAAAATCCAGATCAACCTGAGCTTAAATAGTGTTGCACTAACTGTTTTGTTACCGTGACATGATAATCTCCAAGGGTTGGATAAAAACTTCACCTCTTGAAGTCTGGCAAATACTATCAACTGAACACTGGTGGACTATGAGAGCAATAAATCTTTGAGTGTTGATACTGTATTTCCATGTGACATAGAAGCAGGCCAATCAATCCACTGGGACTATGCCATTCTGCACTCATTTCTTCCATAACTGATTCTCCTCACGATGCCAAGAACTTGCCTCCTCCCACCATAGATTCTATCACTTTCCTATGCACTAGAGGTACATATATCAATAAAGTATGTATGTATTATTATTATCATCATCATCATTATCGTCCTGGGATCAATAAAGTACTTATTATTATTATTATTATTGTTGTTGTTGTTGTTTTTGTTGTTGTTGGTGGTGGTGGTGGTGGTGTTGTTGTTGTAGTTGTTGTTGTTATTATTATTATTATTATTATTATTATTATTATTACCATCATCATTATCTTACAGCAGCCAATTAATCTAGCACACCTTTCGGACATGAAAGGAATTGAAGTATTCAGGGTCGCCTGGAAAGCATCCATACTTCACAGGATTGACTCTGAATCACTGGAGCTATGAGATAGCAGCTCTCCTAGTCACTGTGCCATCTCTGGGAGTAATTTGATAAATAATAATACCAGAGGGATGTGTATTTCCCTTGGCTCGTTCAAGAAGGATGGGGATGAGGAGAAATTTCTTCAGTCAAAGGGTGGAAAATTACTAGAGTTCTCCATTATGTATAGTTGTGGAGAACCAATCATTGAGTTCATTCCAAACAGAAGTAAATCGTTTCCTGAATGTTGAAAGAATAGAAGAATATGGAGATAGCACCGAAAAAAATGGTGTTGAAGTAGATAATCAGTTATGATCTTGAACCTCAAGGTATTACAGAGAGCTTTGCGGCTGTCTGTGGGAAGAGAAGCCTCACACTTTGATAATAAATGTACTTTGAAACTTTAACTCTACAGCAGGGACATAGGGAATTCAGGCATTGGGTCCATCCTACTGTTTATGTTCCAGCTGCACCTTCATTACCACTTCCCTACCTCTTTCCTTAATGCTATTGTTACGAACCCCGTAACTGGGTCACTTACCAGCAAAGGTAGAGAGGTCTGTTGAAGTCTGATGGTACTATTTTAACAATATTTATTAGTAAAAATACACAAAATAATATCAATGCAAACATACAGATAATATACGTCGTCAATACTAAATCTAAAAGTGCGGTGTAATAATAATCAATAAGAAATAAGCTCTATTGTTGTCTAGGGGATAATGTATTGTCCGATGGAAATATAAAAGTCACTCAGTTCATTCAGGCTGCAGCCTTTGGTTGGAGTCAAGAGAGATTTTTAGAAACTTGCCAGCTTTTCCTTTTTATGATTTCGATCCTTCGAGAGTTCCGTTGGTGTGGCCGGTCCTTTAGCTAAAGCTGTTCTTCCGTGGCAAGCCCACCAATTCCCAGGCAAGGGAAAAGGACGCACGCGAGCCCCCCACCGGCTGTCACTATTAAACGCTGTCACGGGATTTCTAGTGTTTCTCCTGGTGCGTCTGAAGGAGTTGTTCCCCCAGACCCGCTTTTATCCTTACTCACGGGGTCTCAGATGTCAATCAGGTTGGGATGATGCAATCCCTCAACCAGCCCACTTTGGTCATCCCCTGAGGGGTTTCAATGAATGGGACAGTACTCAATACAGAATTCCGTCTCCAAGAGACAATGGCCATTATCCATGGCTTTGTCTCGTGGAGGCCAGGACAAATTCCAAAACCTTGAGGATTCTCTCATTTCCTGGGTCCCAGACCCGAATTAATACCAATCTTGCGATTCTCAAGAAAGTGGGGGCTACTTTGTACCCTTCAGCCCCTCAGAGTCGTGGCATATTCATAACACTATCAATAGCTCCTTCTCCTTTATCCTCTCTCATAAGGAAAGACCTTTAACAGTGTGGATGAGCAGTTGGGGTCCCAGTTCGTAGCTGTGGTGAAATCACGTGTAAGAACATGATTGGAGAGAGTTCTGAGCATGTGCAGAAATGATAGAAAGATCTGAAAGCATGGCGCTGTAAGACACATGTGTGATTGTCGTTGTTAAATATAAGTTCTATTTCTTCCAGAATACGGTTCTTTATTAGAAACCTACGGTACGTATTAATATAAAGAACACAACATGGTGTCAAAGTTGGTCTGGGAGAATAATACATTACCTAACATGGGCGAATCGAAGATAATCGAAAAGAGTTCGAACTGTTTTGGTGTTTGCTAACAGTTTTGCAAATGGAAGGGCTGCAATTTCCATTGACACTTCAATTGTCTGGGAACGTAGCTGAGAACTAGAGAAAATTTAAGCAATGTTTTGAAATATATTTATCGGTGATCAGAGTGGATAGAAAAACAGAAAAAATGAGAACTACACTTCTATTCCACATAATAGATGATGACACAGTTGAGGTATATAACCATTTTACTTTTAAAAATAGAGATAATTTAAATCTAAAATCAATAATGGACAAATTTGGAGCATTTTGTATACCGAAGCATAATGTGATGTATGAGCTATATAAGTTTTTTACATGCAAGTAGAGTGCTGGTGAGACTATTGATCAATATGTTACTGAGTTGAGACACCATAGTAAAACATGCGAGTTTGGAGACCTGACAGACTCTCGTTAAAAACAGGATTGTTTGTGTCATTCGGGATAATGGTCTGAGAGAAAGACTGTTAAGAGAACAAGACTTAGACTTGGAAAAAGCTTTGTTGCTCTGCAAAGCTTCGGAAGCAGTGATGTCACAGGCTAAAGAACTTTTCATTGAGAGCTGCAAGTGCAAATATATTAGAAAAAAATAATAAAATGATAACAAAACCGAAAGAGAGCAAGATGTCTGGTCACCTCACTACAGGAAGGATGTGGATAGCATAGAAAGGGTGCAGAGGAGATTTACAAGGATGTTGCCTGGATTGGGGAGCATCCCTTATGAGAATAGGTTGAGTGAACTCGGCCTTTTCTCCTTGGAGTGACGGAGAATGAGAGGTGACCTGATAGAGGTGCACAGGATAATGAGAGGCATTGATTGTGTGGATAGTCAGAGGCTTTTTCCCAGGGCTGAAATGGTTGCCACAAGAGGACACGGGTTTAAGGTGCTGGGGAGTAGATACAGAGGAGATGTCAAGGGTAAGGTTTTTACACAGAGAGTGGTGAATGTGTTAAATGGGCTGCCGGCAATGGGGGTGGAGGCGGATACAATACGGTTTTTAAGAGACTTTTAGATAGGTACATGGAGCTTTGTAAAATAGAGGGCTATAGGTAAGACTAGTATTTCTGAGGTAGCGACATGAATGGCACAACTTTGTGGGCCGAAGGGCCTGTGTTGTGCTATAGGTTTTCTATGTTTCTATGCTTCTATGTCATTTGAGAGAAAAAAGCAATGTGATCACTGTGGGGGCAGCATCGGCCAAAACAGTGTCCAGTATATGGGAAAATGTGCAACGACTGTGGTGAGAGTAATCATTTTTCACACTGTTGCAGAAGTAGAAAGAAAATAAAACAAGTAAATGCAGTGCTTGAAAATTAACTTGAGGAGTTTTATATCGATGTGCTTTGTGAAAACAAACAAAGTAAGAATGGCTGGACTATTCCATTGAAAATGAACCAAAACAATATTCTGTTTAAACTTGGAGCACAAGTAAATGTTCTTGCAGAATCTGAGTTTAATGCCAAGACCAATGTTACATAAGACAAATATAAAAGTGACTGGGTATTCAGGTGCAGACATTCCAGTTAAAGGAACATGTGCAGCAAAAGTATCACACAAAAATATTGAGCACATGCTTTCATTTGTGGTCGTGCCAAAGAATGTACAGTCAATACTGGGTTTATCTGCCTGTGAGAGACTGAATTTGGTGAAAAGAGTTTTAGTCCTGGACAGTGACACAGAGTCAGAATACAGTGACTTGATGAAAGAGTATGAGGACTTGTTCAAAGGGCTTGGTTGTCTGCCAGGAGAGCTTACGATTAAAGTTGACAACACAGTGCTACCCATAGTACATCCATGTAGAAAAGTGCCTTTTGCATTACGTTACCAACTGAAAACAGAGCTTGACAGAATGGAAAGGCTAGAAGTCATAAAGAGAGCTCCCAGACCCATCCCTTTGTTACCAGCATCTGACTGGTACCAGTGTTGCCACCAAAACCAGGAGTTGCATTTTGCCCTCTAGAAGTAACACACATGCATCAATGGGCCATGCATTCCATCACTATCTCACCTCTGCAGGAGATCAGAGGCCAAACTTGCCGGTACAGTACAACACTGATCTGAAGCCAAAGAGTGACAAGAATCAGGATCCAATTGAAGAAGTGAAAGCACAAGTGAAGGAACTGAGAGGTTTTATTGAAATAATGAAGTCTCAGCATAAAAAAGAGATCACACCATTAGTGAATGAATTAGATAAAGGAAAGAAGATTCCTATTTCATTACAAATGGAAGTGGAAGGAATTAAGAAAGTTACAGTACTTGAAGAAGTACAATGCAGATTGTACATGGTCCAAACAGAAGAAGAAGCAGTGTTAAGAAGAAATCGCAAAGACCTCAAGAAAGAGCCAACTTCAGAGTTTCCGTTAACTGATGCAGACCAGACAAAACATGAAAATAACAACAAAACACAAGAACTGTGAGAACCACTGAGAAGGTCTACTCGTGTTCGTAAACCCCAGAGAGACTGATAGAGACATGTTAAATTATGCATTTGCTCTGGTTAAGGTTGCTAATTATTTCTCTTTATAAGGAAAGGAAACGTTCTGAGCATGCGCAGAAATGATAGAAAGATCTGGAAGCATGGCGCTGTAAGACATGTGTGGTTGTTGCTGTTAAATGGAAGTTATATTTCTTCCAGAATATGGTTCTTTACTAGAAACCCATAGTACATATTAATATAAAGAACACAACAATAGTTCCCTGAAAGTGTCTACACAGGTGGTTAAGGACACATATTGCATCCTTGCCATAAGGCCATAAAAAATAGGAGCAGAATTAGGCCATTTGGCCAGTCGAGTCTGTTCTGCCATTTCATCATGGCTGATCCAAATTTCCTCTCAGCCCCAATCTCCTTCCTCCTCCCTATGCCCCTTCGTGTCCTGTTCAATCAAGAATCTATCAACCTCTGACTTAAATACGTATATGTAAAGACTCAGCCTCCACAGCTGCCTGTGACAAAGAATTCCACAAATTCACCATTCTCTGGCTAAAGAAATTTCTCCTCATCTCCATTCTAAAAGTATGCCCCTCTATTCTGAAGTTGTGTCCTATGGTCTTAGATTGGCCCACCATAGGAAACCTCCTCTTCTCATCCACTCTGTCAGGGCCTTTCACTATTCAATTGGTTTCAATACACTCTTCTGAATTCCAGTGAAAACAGGCCCAGAGCCATCAAACACTCTTCATGTGACAAGCCATTTAATCCTGGAATCATTTTTGTGAACCTCCTATGAACCCTCTCCAGTTTTGACACATCCTTTCTAAGATAAGGGGCCCAAAATTGCTCACAATACTCCAAATGAGGCCTCACCAGTGTTTTATATAAAGTCTCAACATTATATCCTTGCTTTTATATTCTAGTCCTCGTGAAATGAATGCTAAAATCCTCACCGCAGACATAACCTGCAAATTAACTTTTTGGGAATCCTGCACAAGGATTCCTGAGTCCCTTTCTGCCTCCATTTTTTGTATTTTCTCTCCATTTAGAAAATAGTCAGTCCTTTCATTTCTCCTACCGAAGTGCATGACCATAAACTTTCAGAAACCGTATTCTCTCTGCCAATTTTTTGCCCATTCTCCTAATCTGTCTGTTCTTCTGTAGCTTCTCTACTTCTTCAAAACTACCTGTCCTTCCACCTATCTTCATATCATCTGCAAACTTTGCATCATCTAGATCATTGACATTTATTGTAAAAAGAATCCGTCCCAACACAGACCCCTGTGGCACACCACTTGTCACCAGCAGCCAACCAGATAAGGCTCCCTTTATTCCCACTCTTTGCCTCCTGCCAATCAGCCACTGCTTTATCCATGCTAGGATCTTTCCTGTAATACTCTGGGCTAGTAGCTTGCTAATTAGGCTCATGTATGGCACCTTGTCAAAGGCCTTCTGAAAATCCAAGTACACAACATAATTAGTCAAGGCACTGAGATCAAAAGTCATGTTGTACCCTTATAAAACTCTAATTAGGCTGCATCTGGAGTATTGTACACAGTTCTGGTTGCCCCAATATAAGAAAGATGTTGAGGTTTTGGAAAATGGCAGAACAGGTTTACCGCCAAGCTGCCCAGATTAGAATACTTGTGCTATAACGAGAGAAACTTGAATTGTTTCTTCTGGAGCGGCAGAGGTTGGGAGGTGGGGAGGGGGGTCTGAGAGAGGTTATTAAGATTATGAGATACGTAGAACAGACAGACAGTATCTTTCTCCCAGGGTTGAAATTTCCAATGCTGGAGAGCATGTGTTTAAGGTCAGAAGGGGTAATTTCAAAGGAGGTGCGAAGGGCAAGTTTTTTTTTTACAGAGAGTGTTGAGTGTCTGGAATGCCTGGAGTCCTGGTAAAGGCAGATGGATTAGAACTTCTAAGAGATGTTCAGATAGGCACATGAGGAAAATGAAAGGATATGGGCATTGTGTATACAGAAGAGGTTAGTTTAGTTGTTCATTTTATTAATAATTTAATTGGTTTGGCCCAACATTGTGGGCCAAAGAGCCTGTTTCAGTACTGTTCTGTGTTCTATAGATATGAACCTAGGCCATGTGTCTAGCTTATTAAACCTCTTAATTGCAAATATCAGCTCAATCCTCTTAGTTATGTTATAATGAGCAACCTTTCCCTCCTGCCTATTGAATAACTGCATAAAACCATTGATTGTTTTAGGATCATTCAAATCAATCTTCCTGAAACCACTGTTGTTCCTGGGTACCTCTCCTGTAACATGAAGATTTTAGTTAATAGAACATAGAACAGCAAAATATTGGGATCATATCTATAGATATCTCAAAGTTGCCATGCAGATTGTTAAAGAAGCTTATGGTGTGTTGCTCTATAAAACCACGATTATACCACAGTTGAAGTGTTATGTTCAATTCTGGTTGCTTCATTATAGGAAGGAAGTGGAAGCTGCAAAAAAGATTTACCAGGAAGCCACCTGGTTTAGAGAACATGTCTTACGAGGATGGGTTAAGCCAGCTAGGGCCCTTCTCTTTGAAGTGAAGGAGGATGAGAGGTGTTTTGAAGTGTACAAGAGGATCAGGTGGATAGTGAAGACTTTTCACAGGGTGAAAATGGTTAATATGAGGGGGAACAATTTTAAGGTGTTTTGAAGAAAGTACAGGGGCATGTTAGAGGCTGTGCTTTACACAGAGAGTGAAGGTTCATGGAATTCCCTGCCGAGGTGGTGGTAGAGGCTGATACTTAAGGGCATTTAATCAACTTTAGATAAGCATAGGGATGACTGAAAAATGGAGGGCTGTGTAGGAAGTGTTAAGTTTTATAACTCTGAAACTTAAAGCCAATTGCAAGAAAAAGATGGGAGCCTAGGAGAATGTATCTAGGTTTTGTTTTTACTTTAGCAAGGTGTACGCATTATGATGTATGCCATTCACTACTTTTACATATAACCCATAATGGATTATTTAAATGAACAATAATGCTTAATCAATGAATATACTTACAAGCAACACACACAAAACGCTGGAGGAACTCAGCAGGCCAGACAGTATCTATGGAAAAGAGTGCAGTTGACGGTTCAGGCCGAGACTCTTCGGCAGGACTGGAGAAAAAAAGATGAGGAGTAGATTTAAAAGTAGGGATGAGGGGAGAGAGAAACACCAACTGATAGGTGAAACTGGGAAGGGAACGGTTGGTAAAGCACTGGGAAGGTGATTGGCGAAAGAGTTACAGGGCTGGAGAAGGGGTGTCTAATAGGAGAAGACAGAAGGCCACGGAAGAAAGAAAAGGGGGGAGGAGTACCAGAGGGTGGCGATGGGCAGGTAAGGAGATAAAGTGAGAAAGGGAAAAGGGGATGGTTAATGGTGAAAGTGGGGGGCATCATTACCAGGTTTGAGAAATTAATGTTCATGCCATCAGGTTGGAAGTTACCCCGACAGAAATATAAGGTGTTTCCTCCAACCTGAGTGTGGCCTCATTGCAACAATAGAGGAGGGCAAGGATAGATATATCGGAATGGGAATGGGAAGTGGAATTAAAATGGGTGGCCACATTTTTTTGGCCAAATCTATGTTGGGTATCACTGATACGCAAGAGCCCACTCTGGGAGCACCAGACACAGTATATGACCCCAACAGACTCACAGGTGAACTGTCGCTTCACCTGGAAGGATTGTATGGGGTCCTGAATAGTAGTGAGGGAGCCACACTGGGGTTGGAGGAACAACACCTTATATTCCGTTTGGGTAGCCGCCAACCTGATGGCATGAACATGGCCTGCTGAGGTCCTCCAGCATTTTGTGTGTATTGCTTGGATTTGCAGCATCTGCAGATTTTCTCTTTATTGTGATTCAATATATTTAAAATATCACTGAAATATTAAATACCCAACAGAAGGAAAAGGTTAGATTGATCTTAGAGTAGGTTATGGGCCATAGGAATTGTACTGTAGCGGTTTAGGTTCTGTGCTCTATGTTAGGACAGAAACAGGTTCTTTGGCCTAGAATTACCCTAACCACATAGCCCTCTATTTTTTGAAGCTCCATGTACCTATCTAAGAGTCTCTTAAATGACTCTACTGTATCCGCCTCCACCACCATCGCTGAGAGTGCACCCACCACTCTCTGTGTGAAAAATTCACCTCCGACATCCCGCTTGTACCTACTTCCAAGCACCTTAAAACTATGCCCCCTCTTGTTAGCCATTTCAGGCCTGGCAAAAAAACCTCTGGCTATCCACACGATCAATGCCTCTCACCATCTTATGCACCTCTATCAGGTCACCTCTCATCCCCTGTCATTCTGTGGAGCTAATGAATTTGGTAACGAACAAATTGATAGAATTGGGGTCCATGGTACCTGGTTAAAGAGCTGAAGGAGTTACAGGAATGGGAAGAGATGAGGTCAGAGGAAATTGAGAAGTTCAATGCATTCCAATTTCAGATACTTCTTTTATAAGCCAAGCAACACCTTGTTGGAAGTGATCAAATAAGTGCAACCTTGGACCAGCTATTAGTCTCTTGCAGGTTTGGCATTCCCACTAGTTGCAAAAGTCACTCATTTTTCCCCATCAATTCAGGCTCAATGTTCTTTCCTGTGTCCCATTCATACACAAAAAGGGAAATTACAGAGCTTTAAAGCAAGCTTGTAAGAAAACCTGAATACTTGAGAATAGGGAAATTCTTAAATAAAGCAGAATGTTTCACACTAATGATAATAAACGTTCATAGTTTCATTTCAACTTTTGTTGGGGAAGTCATGCTTAATCTTGCAATAATGGATTTTTAAAATAGTCGTCTGCACTCTGCGATAGAATAGCCTTCTTGAAATTAAAAATAACGAGATTTTTGATGCAGAGAGATGTTCAACATTTACAAAACCATTGGAGGTCAATGAGAATGTCCATTTCAGGGGAATTTATAGCTTCATCTTTCTCCACCCTTCCACTAAGTCTATGAGTACCTCTTAACTGCTGATTATAAGAGACTATCAAACTAGTATGATAAGATGGACTTGTCGTGACTTTGTAGTTTATTGTCTGCCTGCACTGCACGTTCTCTGTAACTAGAACACTTCATTCTCCATTCTGCTATTATTTTGTCTTGTACTATCTCAATGCACTGCCATGATGAAATCATCTGTGTGGCTGGCATACAAAAGAAAGTTTTTTTTATTAGTTTTTTTATACATTTTCTACATAACTACAGATAAAAAACCCCAGATCAAAATGAAGAACATTGATAGAGTGCAAATATAAACATACAATAATAATATGGTACAAAAAAAGATAATTGAGAAAGCACCCAAATTGAAGACATGTAAAATTAGTATCCTCCCCAAGCCCTGCAACACAAAAAAAAAACTCCAGACCAACTACAACACAAAATAGAGAATATAAATCAGGACAATCAAACCCCCAAAACTGTAAATACACTTAGCAACAGAAGATATTGATGCCTACTACCAAAAAAAAAGGAGCTGAAAGCAAGGGACCGAAAAAAAACCTTAGTTAAGAGGAAGGTTATGAAAGTACTCAATAAAAGGACCCCAGACCTTATGAAACTTTATATCCAAATTAAGAACTGAGTAATGAATTTTTTCAAGGTCTAAGCAGGCCATAATATCGTTAAGCCATTGAGCATGCGTGGGCTGGGCAACATCTCTCCATCTAAGGAGGATTAAACGTCTAACCAGGAGAGAAGCAAAAAATAATATTCGACACTTAGTCGAACTCAGACGTAAATCTGTCTCACCCCAGAAACCGAACAAAGCAATTAAAGTGTTAGGTTCTAGGTGGTGATTCAAAATATACGATAACGTTATGAAGACATCTTTCCAAAATTTCTCCAAGCTAGGACAAAACCAGTGCATATGAATGAGAGAGGCCTCGCCCCTTTTGCATTTATCACAAAGCGGACTAATGTTAGGGTAAAATCGAGATAGTTTAGATTTAGACATATGGGCTCTATGAACAATCTTAAACTGTAAAAGGTAATGGCGAGCACAAAGAGAGGTTGAATTAACCCATTTGAGAATCGAGTCCCAAGTCTCATCAGATAAGGAGGTATTTAAATCATGCTTCCATGCCATTTTAATTTTATCCACAGGGGCACATTGTAAGGCTGCTAATTTATCACGAATAAATGATATTAAACCTTTACCTAGTGGATTAACAGAAAGAAATAACATTTTTCTCAGGCATTTCAGGGAAGTTAGGAATTAAAGGATTAATAAAGTGTCTAATTTGGAGATATCTAAAAAAAAATGAGCATTGGGCAGATTGAACTTAACAGAGAGCTGTTGAAAAGAAGCGAAGTGATTATCAATAAAAAGTTCTTCAAAATGTCTAATGCCCTTCCTATACCAATCATGGAATGCTGAATCATACGTAGTAGGTAAAAAAAAGGTGATTATGTAAGATAGGGCTAGAAAAGGAAAAACCATGGAAACCATAAAATTTCCTAAACTGAGCCCATATACGCAAAGTGTGTCTAACAAGAGGATTAACTATTAATCTGGACAAACTACTAGGGAGTACAGAGCCAAGAAGTGCAGAGATAGATAAATCTTTAGTGGAGCTCAACTCCATTGCCACCCAATTAGGGCACTCGGGTTGGCCATGGAAGAAAAACCAAAAGGTAGCACAACGTATATTGGCTGCCCAGTAATATAAACGAAAGTTAGGTAAAGCCATGCCACCCTCTTTTTTAGATTTTTGGAGATAAACTTTATTAATTCTAGAACGCTTATTCTTCCACAGATATGACAAAATAATAGAGTGTAAGGAATCAAAAAAAGATTTAGGAATAAAAATTGGGATTGATTGAAATAAATATAAAAGTTTAGGGAGAACAAACATTTTAACAACATTAATACGACCTACCAAAGACATAGATAGAGGTGACCATTGTAACAGACTCTGTTTTATAGTATATGAAAGATTGGCAAAGTTTTCACGAAAAAGATCTTTAAACTTCCTTGTGACTGTAATCCCAAAATAAGTAAATTGATTATGAACTACTTTAAAAGGGAGATCACGGAATGTTAATTCTTGTGCTTCTTTATTAATTGGGAAAAGTACTTCATTGCATATGCAATAATAAAACAGTTTACCAAGTTTAGTAGTTTACTCTTATCTGCTTTCAAATGCTCTGCCTCTCCCACAACGAGGATTTTCTTTGAAGTAGCCCTCTACTTACCCAAGAGAACACTGTTCATAGGTCTAACCTCCTTTCCTTCTAGTTGCAAAAAAATGAACATCAACTGGGATTTTTATTTTTATTTAGAGGTAGAGCAGGTTAACAGGCTCTTCCAGCCCAGTAGGCCTCTGTTGCCTAATTACACCCATGCATTCCCAAGTATCCAATTAACCTCCTGATCCATATGTCTTTGGAATGTTGGAAGAAACTGGAGCACGTGGAGGAAACATACAAACTCCTGAGAGACAATTGAGACTTGATCTTACAACTGGGCGCTGAAGTATTACACTAAATGCCGACACCATTGGATTCGAGATAATTATGGAGAAGACTAGGTTCAGATTCTAAACTGAATATTTTGACATCCACTTTGATGTCATCAGGTAATCTGGCAGGTGAGGATTAGGATAAGCTGTTTTCTGGCAAAGAGATGCTTGGTAAATAGGAAGCCTTCGAAAGTGAAATATTAAGAGTACAGACTCCGTAAGTTCCTTTTAGAAAGAATGGAAAGTCTAACAGGATTATCGAGGAATATTGAGGCACTGGTAAAAAGGATAGGAGGTGCATATCAGGTCTGGGCAATTAGGATCAAAAGAGGCAGTTTGAAGAATATAAGAAATGCAATAAAACACTGAAGAATGAAATCAGAAGGGCTAAAAGAGGACATGAGGTTGCTCTGGCAGACAAGGTGAAAGAAATCCCAAGGGCTTCTATAGCTATATTAAGAACAAAGGATAGCAAGTGGAAAATTTGGTCTGCATGGTCATCTATGCTTGGAGCCAAAAGAGACTGATAGATCTTAAATGGAATGAAATGAAATCTTGTGTCAGAATTTACTCTGGAGTCAGATACAGAGTCCAATGAGGAAGAGGTGTATTGAGATTATGGACTTTATTCAGATTACTAAAGAAGTGGTTAATGCTTTGAGATGAATTAGGGTGGATAAATACCCAGGCCTAAGCAGATGAACTTTTGGACCTTGTGGGTGGCTAGTGCAGAAATTGGAGGGGTCCTGGCAGAGATATTTATGATGTCCCCCCTAGCTATGGATGAGATACAAAGAAAAATTAAGTCAGAAAATTAAAGCCATATCTCATTCGTAGGTAAGTTATTAGAAGGTATTGTAAGGGATTGTATATATAAGTATTTGGAAAGACAAGGCCATATTAGGGATAATCAAAGTGGTTTTGTGTGTGGCAGGTCATGTGTAACTAATCTTACAGAGGAGGTTACCAAGAAGGGATGGCATTAGACATTGTCTACATGGACTTTATCAAAGTTTTTGACAAAGTCCTGCATGGGCAGCTGGTCCAGAAGGTTAAGTAGCTTGCCATTCAGGGAGAAGTAGTCAATTAGATTCAAATCTGGCTAAGCAGGAGAAACCAGAGAGTGGTAGTAGATGGTTGTCTCTCATGGATGTTGCCAGAACTTGATGACTGAGTTATAGGAAAAGAGGGAATAAGTATGGACTTTATTCCCTTGAGAGTAGGAGAATGAGAGGAGATCTTGTAAAGATATGTAAGATTATGTAGATAGGGGGATGCATGCAGGCTTTTTCCCCTCAGCAGGGTAAGACTAGAACTAGAGGTCATACAGTAGGTTTAAGGTGAAAGGTAAAATATTTAAGAAGAATCTAAGGGGGAGATACTTCACTCAGAGAATGGTGGGGATGTGGAATGAACTGCCAGCAGAGGTAATAGACACAATTTCAATTGTAATATGTAAAAGAAGTTTGGATAGATACATGAATGAAAAGGGTATGGGGAGCTATGTCTGGGTGCAGGTAGATGGAACTAGACAGAAAACCAACAGGCATAGTTTAGATAGGCTGAAGATTCTGTTTCTATGGTGTAGCATTCTATTACAGCCCTGCTGCCTCAGTAAAGCAGTCAATATAATCAAAGACTACCCATTCTAGATATTTTGTCTTATTCCCTCTCCCTCTAGTGAAATGAAATGAACTCCTGACCTCACAATCTTCCTCATTATGATCCTGCACCTCACTGTCTACCTGCACTGCTCTTTCTTAGCTGACACGCTTTGTTATTGTCTCAATGCACTATGTAATTATTTGATTTGTATGAACAGTATGCAAGCAAGTTTTTCACTGTACTTTGGTATATATGACAACAATAAGCCAATTCCATTTAAGGGATGTGTAGTAAAAGGAAAGGTGAAGCTGACATATGTATCTGGTAGTTTCATTGGATAATGATTTGTTTCAATATTGCGTAAATAAAAATTGATTTGTCCAATTGTGAAATGTGGTAACAACCACTTCTATGTTGTTTAGAACATAAGGGCATATAAAACAGGAATAGACTACTTGGACTCCTTAACCTACTCACCAATTCAATTAGATCATGGCAGATTTTTTACATCAATACCACTTCCTCATCCACTTCCCAAAATGACTGATTGTTTAATATCCAGAGACACAATGAAATTTGTATTGAAAGTTTTTAAAATCAATCTGTGGCATTAGGTAGATTCAAGTTTCAAGTTTATTTTTCACATGCACATTGAAACATACAATGAAATGCTTCATTTATGTTAGCAACTAATACACCTGAGGGTGTAGCCCACAAGTGTTGACACACATTTTGGTGCCAACATAGCATGTCCAAATGCTTGGCAGAACAACACAAAACACAACAAGCAACAAAACAACAATAGCAAAACCAAAACCAGCCCCATTCCTCCCTCCCACCCATGTCCTTCAACCACAGGACAGGCTGTCTTCTTCAGCATCCAGCCTCCAGCCTCCAGCTTCCAAACGAATTTCAGCTTGGATTCAGGCCCGCAGACATTGGGTTTCAATTTCCCTAGCAGACTCGCAGAGATTAGTAGAATTCAGTCCAGCCAACTGGCCTCAACTTATAGAACATAGAACAATACAGCACAGTACAGGCCCTTCAGCCCACAATGTTGTGCCGACCTTTAAACCCTGCCTCCCATATAACCCTCCACCTTAAATTCCTCCATATACCTGTCTAGTAGTCTCTTAAATTTCACTAGTGTATCTGCCTCCACCACTGACTCAGGCAGTGCATTCCATGCACCAGCCACTCTCTGAGTGAAAAACTTTCCTCTAATATCCCCTTTGATCTTCCCACCCCTTACCTTAAAGCCAGGTCCTCGAGTATTGAGCAGTGGTGCCCTGGGGAAGAGGCACTGGCTGTCCGCTCTGTCTATTCCTCTTAATATCTTGTATACCTCTATCATGTCTCCTCTCATCCTCCTTCTCTCCAGAGGGTAAAGTCCTAGCTCCCTTATTCTCTGATCATAATGCACACTCTCTAAACCAGGCAGCATCCTGGTAAATCCCCTCTGTACCCTTTCCAATACTTCATTCTCTGGTGGCACAACATCTGACCATGGATGCACCACGTCCACATCACTGACCTTCAAACACGAAGCAGATTCTTATACTCAGACCTGACATTTAATTCCTCTACATTCCTTTCCCTAAATCCTAACCTAAACTGACCCCTAACTTCCCACTCTGACCCAAAACCATTGTTTCAAACCTAAAAACAATAAAAAAATATAAATCTGCACTGCGAGATCCCAAAGATTCGTCATTCTATGAGTAAGGGAAATAAACATGTTGTTCTCCCTCTGTGTTATTTATAATAAGGGCCAATTACTGTGGTAAAACTGGCCTGAACTGGGTTTGGTGTGCTCAATTTTCAAAAATGGTAAGGCACATTTTGTCCCCACCATACCACACTGCCACTGACGGTGTGAGTGAGTGGGTTGTACAAGGGCCTAGATGGAACAAAGTTCTTAATCCCTTCTTTCTTGCCCAATTATTATTAGCAGAAAATCCCCCTACTTGCTGACCTGCTGATTTGATCGTATCAGTCTTACACTTTACCATTCTTGCCCCCTGTTTGCGGACTTCAACTGAGTGTCCATAAGACAACCAGGCCTGTCCAGATGTTCTGTCCTAGGGAAATGTTAATAGTTTAGGTCAAATGTGAAATATACTGTAAATGGCAACACCCTCAGCAGCACTTATGCACAGCAGGATCTTGGGATGTAAGTCATAGATTCCTGCAAGTGGTCAGCCAAGAATATAGGGTGGTAAAGACAGGGTGTGGCATACTTGCCTTAATTGGACAGCATAGTAAATATAAGAATAGGGAAGCCATGTTTATCTAACTTCCAGTAATTTCTCCCCTCCCTTTTCTCATTATCCATTCGCCATCCTGCCTCCCCTCTTTGGCCTTCTCTTCTCCACACCTGCTCATCACCTCCCTCTGGTACTCCCCTGGTTCACTCTCCTCCCCTATCAGATTCCTTCTTCTGCAGCCCTTTACCACTTCCACCTATCCCCTCCCAGATTCTTACTTCATCACCCCCACCCATTCATTTTCCCCACTACCTGGCTTTACCTATCACCTGCCAACTTACACCCCTGACCACCTTCTTATTCTGGCTTCTAGCCCCTTCCTTTACAAGATGAAGGGTCTTGGCCTGAAACGTTGACTATTTATTCCTTTCCATAAATGCTGCCTAATCTGCTGAGTTCCTCCAGCATTTTGTTGCTTTCATGTTAAAACTTCATGCTGCACTTCAAGTATAATGTGCAGTTCTGATCGTTCCATTACAGGAAGGATGTGGAGGCTTTGGAGAGGGTGCAGAAGAACCTGGAACAAGAGAAAATCTGCAGATGCTGCAAATCCGAGCAACACACACAAAATGCTAGAGGAACACAGCAGATCAGGCAGCATCTATGGAAAAAAGTACAGTCAATGCAGATATGAGTTGAGTGGGGCAGGAACAAGCTAAAACAAAGGGTCTACCTGGACAAGCAGGTTTGTGGATTTTGGGTAGGAGGTCGATTGTACTTTTTTCCATAGATGCTGCCAGGTTTACCTGGATGCTGTCAGGATTAGAGAGCATGTGCTACAAGGAGAGATTGAACAAACTAGGGATTTTTCTATGGAGCATCGGGGGTAAGAGGAGATTCAATACAAAATTATAAAATTACCATAGGCATAGATAGGGTAGACAGCCAAAATAATTTTTTCCAAGGGTGAAATGTTGAGTTGCAGAGAAAATAATTTAAAGGAGATATTTTCACAGAGAATGGCAGATGCTGAGAATGTCTGCAATGAGGATGTTGTAAGCAGGTACAAAAATGGCATTTAAAAGGTTTTCACATGCAGAGAGGCCATTATGGATGTTGCATCCTAGCTCCCTACGTAGGACTGTCTTAAGGACTCCGGCTGCAGATTTACCCCTGAAGACTTCCCCACAAGTGGGTATAGCTGCAAGGCAGCAGAGATTCGAGATCATAGCTTCCCTCCTCCTACCTAGATGAACTGCCAACAATGGCTGATGAGCTCCATCTACCTGAAGTGACTGGTTTTAAGGAGCCAGTAACCCACCTTTGCCCCTTCTCCTGTCAGTAAAAATGGTTCCATTGGGCTTAGCAGCTAAGCCACACATGAAGACCAGGAGCTGGACTTGGTTGTCAGAGGTTATTTGAGAAGCATCTCATTGGCTTGGTGAAGCATTAGTGTGAACATGGTCTGTGTGGACTGTGTAACCTATGCAGTATATAATGTGTATTTGGTTTAGAAAATCTCTTGATTTTCAATTCTGTCACAGGAAGAGATTTACCAGATTGCAGAGTAACATAGTATAGAAACAGGCCCTTTGGCCCAACTCATCCATGCTCATCTAATCTAATCCCATATGCCCACTTTGTCTCAAGCCTTCCCTATCCATGTATCTGAACTTTTAAATGGTGTTATTGTTCCTACTTCACCACTTTCTCTGGCAGTTCAATCCATATACTGTGTGTGAAAAAGATGGACAGAGGAAAAGATTCAAAGATGTGCTCAAGGATGTCTTGACAAAATGTGGCATCAAAAGACTATAAGACATAAGAGCAAAATTAGGCCTTTTTGACCCATCAAGTCTGCTCGATCATTCAATCATGGCTGATCCTTTTTTCCCCTCCTCAACTCCACTCCTTGGTCTTCTCCCTGTAACCTTTCATGTCATGGCCAATCGATAACCTCTCACTCTCTGCCTTAAATATACTCATCGACCAGGCCTCCACAGCTGCCTGTAGTAACAAGTTCCACAAATTAACCACCTCTGGCTAAAGAAATTTCTCGTCTCTATTTTAAATGGATGCCCCTATATCCTGTGCCCTCTTGTCCTAGACTCCCCCACCATGGGAAACATCCTTTCCACATCTACTCTGTCTCGGCCTTTCAACATTCAAAAGGTTTCAATGAGATTCCCACTCATCCTAAATTCTAGTAAGTACAGACCCAGAGCCATCAAATATACCTCATATGATAACCATTTCATTCCTGGAATCACCTTTGTAAACCTCTTCTGAACACTCTCCAATGCCAGCACATCAGCGCCAGACCAATGGATTTGAAGAGAGAAAGAGCTTCACACAGGTCAGGGAGAAAAGTTTATAAAAGGTGCATTTCACGGCGCTCAGCACATTAGAGGTGGACCAATCGATTCGAAGAGAGAGAGAGCTTCGCACAGGTGGGGGAGAAGTGCGCGGACTCAGTAGCTCATCTTGGTGCAAGGACACTGAGATAACTTGGCCGACTGGAGCGGTTGTAGTCTCATCAGGGCTTCGGTGAGGGCAGACCTAGCCGAGGTAGGGTACTTATTTTCCCTCTCTAACAAGAATAGTGGGTATGACTGTGTGGCCAGTTTTCTGTTCTGAGTGTTAAACGTGAGTTGTCTGGGAGACTTCCAGCCTTCCTGACGGCCATGTCTGCTCCAGGTGCATCGACCTGTTGCTTTTTAGAGACTAAGTTAGGGAACTGCAGTTTCAGCTTGATGACCTTCAGCTTGTTAGGGAGAGTGAGGAAGTGATAGTCACACTGGGGTGACCATCAGGAGAGAGAAGGGAGGGCATCAGGTAGTGGAGAACACCCCTGGGACTGTCCCCTCAGCAATAAGTACTCCATTTTGAGTGCTGTTGGGGAAGGATGGCCTACCTGGGGGAAGCAAAAGTGGCTGTATCTCTGGCACTGAGTCTGGCCCTGTGGCTCAGAAGGGTAGGGAATGGAACAGGAGGAGAGAAGCATTATGGGTCTCTATAGTTAGGGGGACAGATAAGCGATTCTGTGGGCACAAAAAAGAAACAAGGTTGGTACTTTGTCACCCAGGTGCCAGGGTTTGTAATGTTTCTGTGTGCGTCCACAATATTCTGAAATGGGAGGGTGACCAGCCAGAGTTTGTGGTACAGATTGGTACCAACGACATAGGTAGGAAAAGGGTGGAGATCCTGAAAGCAGAATACAGGGAGTAAAGAAGAAAGCTGGGAAGCAGGACCCCAAAGGTTGTTGTAACGCCCTGGGAAAGGTTTCACTGCTAATGTAATGGTTTCTCTGTAGCAGCAGTGTTTGGGTTATGACTGGAGATAACGGGGGCTTTGGAATGTGCGCTGTCAATGAGGAGGGTGTTTTTTCTTTCTTGTGTGCCTGAGAATGAGGTATTCACAATCTTTTGTTTGGCGGAAGATGGAGGGAGAAGATCCAGAATGGAGAGGTCGCAGACTAAAGGACAGAGTGGACTTGGAATGGGGCCAGAGTCAACGCTACCCGGGGAAAATCGATGGAGGACTAACAAATGGGAAACCATGAGTTCCAACATGCACATTAGACGGTTTCATTCAAATGGGCCCTTTTTCCTTTTGTTTCCTTTACTCACCCTATAGCCAAATCAAGAATTATAAAGCTAAATCGTTTAATTGCATATGTGGTACTGTTTGTTATTTTGTGGTACTGATGTGTAACGGGAACACATCAGGCAGCATCCACATGAACAAGAGGCTTTGTACCTCAGATTTCACACATTTGGTGGGGCCAGAGACTGTCTTCCCTAGACTATCACCGCCGGCCGAACCTGAGAGTTACAATTGTGGGGGCTCATCCAGGATTGATTTTGTTGGATGCTGTGCGATTGCACTGAGCATTGAACCAGTGGGTTGTGTGTGTAAATCTGTGCTAGTATGGATGCTGCCGGAGTTGAGCATCCACAGTGTTACTGGAAACAAATGCTTGTCTGTTGAGTGGGGGATATATTCGTACTCCTGATGAATTGTTAATTTGAAAGGTTTAAAATGTGCATTTAATGTCAGAGAAATGCCTACACCCTGAAATGCTTTTTCTTCACAACCAGAGAAAGCAGAGGAGTGACCCCAAGGAATAAATGACAGTTAAATGTTAGAACCGCAAAGTCCCCCCCCCCAGCTCCCCTCCCTCCCGCATGTAAGTGGCAGCAAGCAATGCTCCCTCCTCCCCCACCAGCAAAACAAAGCATCAGCACCCACCACCGAGCACTCAAGCGTGAGCAAAGTAACAGCAAAGACACAGACTTGCAGTTACCCCAAAGATTTTGCGTTTCACCCAGTATTCAACATACCACAAGTGCTCTCTCTCCCTAATAACGGAGGAAGGAGTGTCTCCATTTCACAGTAAGAGAGGAAACATAACAAACAACTCACTGGTTATGATGTTAAAAGTCCATTGTATCAGTTTTTGCGAGCTCTGTGCCCAAGGATCTCGGGCCTCTGGGCACACAGCCTTAGATCTTCCGTCTCCCACGACACACCATTCTCCTGTCCAGACACCGACCTTCAATCTGCCCTTCTCCAGAGCCACAAAATCTTGGTGAGCTGAGTGCTTAGGCCGAGCACTTGGCGTACCGAATAACGGTCAATCGTGAAACCCCGAGAGCGGGTCCCATTCCTGCAAAGAACCAGAGTCAGCATGTAACTCCAGGTCAGGGTCTTCAAAACAACTCTGAAAGGGAAATAGAGCTGTTTTCAAAGATGCAAGCAAAGGAGTCACCATTAGGTGCCATTAATCCTCCGAATTCGACTTTTAAAACTGTAAGCAAAGTTACGATTGTGGGGCGGAGATCTAATAAAATTACGGGCACAGACTTTGTTTCAGTTCTGACTAGTGCTGATGTAATGGCGTTGAGTCTGCCTGGTACAATTGGGGCCCCAGGAGTGGGAGCCGTGGACTGTCCATATTTGCCTTGTGCCAGGTTTCCACCATGGTGAAGGCAGAGGGATGGCAAAGGCAGGATCAACTGGTAGATCAATTGGGAGCTTCTGATGATGCCTTTCCACAAGTTTACTGTCACCTGACTGCTCTGAAGACAAATCAGTTACCAGAATTGAGTCCTGGGGAACTGGCAACAACTCTGCAAGATGACCCGAGCATTGGTACCGTTTGGTCAGCAGGGAGACAGGGCCCAAGTGGAGAAGACAAAACACTGCGATGCCTCCATTACTGAGGGAATGGCCCAGACTCGAGTCGAGGAACCAGATCCTATGCCGTGTCACATCGCCTCCAGACCGGCCTCAGTGTTCCCAGCTGGTTCTGCCGGAGAAGTATCGGAGGATTGCATTGAAGTTGTTTGGGGGTGGAGAAGACCTATGGATTGCTCAGAGACCGGTTCTACTGGCCCTGAATGAAGCCGGAGGTTGAAGAATACTGCAAGTCGTGCGTTCGATGCACATGGTAGACGCTGCCTACGAGGGCCAATCCATAGTCCCACTTGCAGAGTGTGGGGCCCCTTGACCTGGTGTGTATGGATTTCCTGTCAATAGAGCCAGATGCTGCAACATGGGAGAAGTATTTCATTTATTATAGCTTCCCCAGGTGATCAAGGACAAGATCTCAAGAGTAGGCTAATACGTGTGTCACTGAGCATGCTTGGAGTCGAGAAGTCGAGGACTACTCCTTATCAGCTACAAGGTGATCCCCAGCCCAAGAGGTTTAATTGGACCTTGCTAGACATGCTCAGGACCTTGGAGATCAGCAAGAAGAGCAGGTGGAGTCAACATATTGAACATCTGGTCCACTGTTACAACTGTACCTGAAATTAAGTACCGGACATTCGCCGTATTATCTGATGTTTGGGCACGAGGCGAGGTTGCCCATTGACCTTTGTTTTGGGACTGACAAGGGCGACCTAGCATTGAAGACTTATCTGAAGTACATGTCCGATATGAGAAAGGAGCTGAAAAAAGCTGATGAATTAGTTAAGGTCGTGGCTGCCAAGCAGAATCAAGGGAATAAGAGGAGTTATGATCAAAAGGGTAGGTTCTCCCAACTCCTGCCGGGAGACTGAGTCCTCATGAGGAATTTGGGGCTACCTGGGAAGCACAAGTTGGCTGACCGCTGGGTGGCTACACGCGATGTGGTGGAGAGTCAGATGCCGAATGCACCAGTTTTCTGAGTGAAACCAGAGGATGGGAATGGGCCTGTCAAGATTCTCCATCGGAACCATCTTCTACCTCTGGGACAAGAGGTGCAGGTTGACCCAGAGCTTGACCTGGAGCCTATACCTAGTAAAAGAACTCTGCAGCGACACGGGGTGACTGCAGGGCCAACAGCAGGACAGATTACACAGGCCCCTGCCTCTGAGTGGGATACTGATTCAGAGGATGAGGAAATGGGGGTGTGGTGTATGCTGCCTTTTGCTAACTTCCACTGATTGAGGAGGAGACTCCCAACTGTTCTCAGAATGAGTCAGGTGAAATTGGGGATGGGGAGGTGCTAACTGTGGACAGCCTGGCTTTCAGTGGGACCCTGCAAGGAATGAAGTGGGGCTCAACCAAGGGAGAGAGGGGTCCGAGTTCCAGGTGGGCACTAGTGATAGGCCAGGTTGGTCTCGCCAGGTGGACCAGAAATATCCCCAGTATCCCCATGAAGAGGTAGATGAGGGAGACGGAGGTCTCAGAGAATTAGGAGTCAACCAGATAGGCTGGCCTATGTAGCAGCGGGGGAACAGAGTGTGTCCCCTACCGCTTTGGGGAGCTATGTCACTGCCTCTTACACCTGGGTTGGAAGGTGGGAAGGGTTGACAAATTATCTCAAAGTCATGAAGACATGACTAAATTTGGTGGGGGAGAGAGTAACGCCCTGGAAAGGGTTTCACTGCTAATGTAATAGTTTCTCTGTAGCAGCAGTGTTTGGGTTATGACTGGAGATAACGGGGACTTTGGAGTGTGTGCTGTCAATGAGGAGGGTGTTTTTTTCTTTTTTGTGTGCCTGAGAATGAGGCATTCGCAGTCTTTTGTTTGGTGGAAGATGGAGGGAGAAGATGCCAGAATGGAGAAGTCATAGACTGCAGGACAGAATGGACTTGAAATGGGGCTGGGAGTCAATGACGCCCGGGGGAAATCAATGGAGGACTAACGGATGGGAAACCATGAGTTCCAACGTGAGCATTAGACCGTTTCATTAAAATGGGCCCTTTTCTTTTTGTTTCTTCACTAACCCTCTAGTCAAATTAAGAATTACAAAGCTAAATCGTTTAATTGCATATGGCGTACTGTTTGTTATTTCATGGTACTGATTTGTAATGGGAACACATCAGGCAGCATCCACACAAACAAGAGGCTTTGTACCTCAGATTTCATACTTCTGGTATGACTAACGCTGCGGACCGAACCTGAGGGTTACTTTGTAATCTCGGGATTGCCGCCTGTGCCACACAGTGAGTATAGGAATAGAATGAGGTGAAGGATAAATGCATGGTTGAAGGATTAGAGCAGGGAGCAGGGATTCAGATCTTTGGATCATTGGGACCTCTTCTGGGGACATTTGACCTGTACAAAAAGGATAGGCTGCACTTGAATCCGAAGGGAGGTTTGCTAATGCTATTGGGGAGAGTTTAACTCGACGCAGGGGGGTGGGAACCAAAGTGACGAGGCAGAGGATGGGGAGGTTGGAGCATAGGTAGAGACAGCTTGTAGGGAGTTCGTGAGGAAGGATAGGAGAGCAAAGATGCACTCAGCCTGATGATTTGAGATGCGTCTATTTTAATGGAAGGAGTATTATAAACAAAGCAGATGAACTTAGAGCATGGATGTATAAGTGGAACTATGATGATGTGGCCATTTCAGAGACTTTGATGTCTCTGGAACAGGAATGGCTGCTGAGTATGCCAGGCTTTAGATGTTTCAAAAAGGACAAAGAGGGAGGCAAAAGAGATGGGGGGCTGGCATTAATAATTAGGGATGGTGTCATGGCTGCAGACAAGGAGGAACTCATGGAGGGATGGTCTACTGAGTTAGTGTGGGTGGAAGTCACGAAAGGGACAATAATTCTACTGGGTGCTTTTTTTCAGAGAACCCCCTCCCAGTAGTAACAGGGATATCAAGGAGCAGATAGGGAGGCAGATGCTAGAACGGCTCAATAATATAGGGTTGCTGTGATGGGAGATTTTAATTTTCCTAATATTGATTGGCATCTTAGCGCAAGGTGTTTAGATAGGGTGAAGTTTGTTAGGTGTGCTCAGGAAAGTTTCCTGATGCACTATGTAGATAACCCAACTGGAGGAGAGGCTGTACTTGATCTGTTATTTGGAAATGAACCTGGTCAGATCTCTCAGTGGGGGAGCATTTTAGAGTTAGAAACATAAAAACATAGAAACAGCACAATACAGGCTCTTTTACCCACAAGGTTGTGCCGAACATGTCTCTACCTTAGAAATTACTAGGCTTACCTATAGCCTTCTATTTTACTAAGTTCCATGTACCTATCTAAAAGTCTCTTAAAGACCCTATCGTATCCACCTCCACCAATGTTGCCAGCAGCGCATTCCACGCACTCACCAATCTCTGAGTAAAAAACTTACCTCTGACATCTCTGTACCTACTCCCCAGCACCTTAAACCTGTGTCCACTTGTGGCAACCATTTCAGCCCTGAGAAAAAGCCTCTGTCTATCCACACGATCAATGCCTCTCATCATCTTGTACACCTCTATCAGGTCACCTCTCATCTTCCGTCACTCCAAGGAGAAAAGGCCGAGTGCACTCAACCTATTCTCATAAGGCATGCTCCCCAATCCAGGCAACATCCTTGTAAATCTCCTCTGCACCCTTTCTATCGTTTCCACATCCTTCCTGTAGTGAGGCGACCAGAACTGAGCACAGTACTCCAAGTGGGGTCTGACATTACTACAACATTACTTCTCAGCTCTTAACTTTATCTCCTTCACCATAGTGCTGGGGAGGGATAGGAAAAGACAATTTGGGAAAAACATTTAATTGGGGTAGGGGAAGTATGATGCTATTAGGCAGGAACTTGTGAGCAGATGTTCTCAGGGAATTGCACGGCAGAAATGTGGCAAATGTTCAGAGAATATTTGCATGGAGCTCTGCAAAGGTATGTTACATTGAGGCAGGGAAAGGATGGTAAGGTTAAAGAACCATTGTGTACAAAGGATGTAGAAAATCTAGTTAAGAAGAAAAGAAAAGCTTACAAAAGGTTCAAGAAACTAGGTGCAGTTGGAGCTCTAGAAAATTACAAGGTTGCTAGGAAGGAGCTTAAGAATGAAATTAGGAGAGCCAGAAGGGGCCATGAGAAGGCCTTGGTGAACAGGATTAAGGAAAACCCCAAGGCATTCCACAAGTGTGTGAAGAGCAAGAGGATGAGCTGTGTGAGAATAGGACCAATCAGGTGCGATAGTGGAAACGTGTGCTTGGAGTCAGAGGAGGTAGCGGAAGGCACTTAATGAGTACTTTGCTTCAGTATTCACTAGAGAAAAAGACCTTGGCAATTGTGGGGATGACTTGCAGCAGACTGAAACACTTAAGCACATAGATGCTAAAAAATAGGATGTGCTGGAGCTTTTGAAAAGCATTAAGTTAGATAAGTCACCAGGACTAGATGTGATATACCCCAGGCTACTGTGGGAAGCGAGGGAGAAGATCTTGTGATGACCTTTGCATCATCAATAGGGACCAGAGAAGTACCGGAAGATTGGAAGGTTGCAAATATTGTTCCCTTGTTCAAGAAAGGGAGTAGAGATAACCCAGGACATTATAGACCAGTGAGTCTGGCTTCAGTTTTGGGCAAGCTGTTGGGGAATATCCTGAGAGGCAGGATTTATGAGAATTTGGAGTGACATAATCTGATTAAGGATAGTCAGCATGGCTTTGTCAAGGGCAGGTCATGCCTTATGAGCCTCATTGAATTCTTTGAGGATGTAACAAAATACATTGATGAAGGTAGAGCAGTGGATGTAGTGTAAATGGATTTCAGTAAGGTAGTAAGTTTCCCCATGGAAGGCTCATTCAGAAAGTAAGGAGACATGGAATCCAAGGAGACCTTGCTTTGTGGATCCAGAATTGTATTTCCCACAGAAGGCAAAGGGTGGTTGTAGATGTTTTATATTTTGCATGGAGGTTGGTGACCAGTGGTGTTCTGCAGGGATCTGTTCTGTGACCCCTCCTCTTTGCGATTCTTATAAATGACCAGGATGAGGAAGTAGAAGGGTGTGTTAGTAAGTTTGCTGATGACACAAAAGTTGGGTGTGTTGTGGATAGTCTGGAAGGTTGGCAGAGGTTACAGCGGGACATCAATAGAATGCAGAACTGAGAAGTGGCAGATGGACTTCAACCCAGAAGTGTGAGGTGGTTCATTTTGGTAGATCAAATGTGAAGGTAGAATATAATATTACAGTGTGGAGGATCAGAGGGATCTTGGGGTCTGTGTCCATAGGACACTCAAAGCTGCTGCACAGGTTGACAGTGTTGTTAAGAAGGTGTATGGTGTGTTGGCATTCATCAACTGTGGGATTGAGTTCAAGAGCCAGGAGATAATGTTACAGACCTTAGTCAGAACCCCCCCCCACCCCCCCCTTGGGGTACTTATTCAATACTGCCATATCACATTAGCCAATGAGAAAACACAAATTCACTTAACGCAGAACAATTAATTTTCCGGAGATTTCCAGAAATATACTTTGTATAGCCACTAGAGGCACATTAAACTGTTATACATTTAAAAACTACTTAAAATAGAAGCAGAAAATTAATTGTGAAACAATAAAGAAATTATCAATTAAACTATCAAATCTAAGAATTAAACAGTCAGATCCAACACCAAATTAAACATTTTCTTAATGAATCATACAGCCCATTTAGTTGACTGGGAGCTAGAGGTTTGCATATTAATAATAACTAAATAATTCCTGTCTTGTATTTTGAGATAAGGAGTGGAATGTTATTGTCCTTTATTGTTCCTCATATCTAAATTCCTGTGCTGCTTCATATAATAAAATCTTTAAAACAGAAGACCTGTCCTTCATACCTGTGTGGTATGGTTGACTTAATATATGGATTATACTCCATTCATTATTGTCAATGAAGCCATAAGATATGGAAGAAGAATTAGGCCTTTTGGCTCATCGAGTTTACTTGGCCATTTAGTCATAGCCTATTCTTTATCAGTCTTTATGAAAGGTCTCAGCCTGAAATATTGACTCCTTATTCCTCTTCATAGGTGTTACCTAAGCTGCTGAGATCCTCCACTATTTTGTATTTGTTACTCTGGATTTCCAGCATCTGCAGAATTTCTTGTGTTAATGATTCTTTTTCAATCCATTCACCTGCCTTTTCCCTGTAACCTTTATCACTCAAGAATCTCTGCCTTAAATACAGTCAATTTCTTGACCTCAATAGTTCTCTATGGCCACAGATTCATTATCCACTTGCTGATGAAATACCTCCTCATCTCGTGGGTGCCTCAGTAACGTAGTGGTTAGCACAATGTTTTTACAGCTCGGAGCATTGGAGTTTGGAGTTCAATCCAGCACCCTCCGTAAGGAGTCTCTGTATGTCCTCTTCATGGAATGTGTGAGGTTTTCTCCCACAGTCCAAAGACATACCAGTAGGTTAACTGGTCATTGTAAATTGTACTGTGATTAGTTTATTGCGGTTATCAGGGGTCGTTGTGTAGTGCAGCTTGAAAAGCTGGAAGGACCCGTACTGAACTGTATCTCTAAATAAAAAAATAAATTAAAATCTCAGTTCCAAAGGGATGTCCCTTTATTCTCAGGCTGTGCCCTTGGATCCAAGATTCTCCTGTTAAAGGAAACATCCTCTCTACATTTGGTTTGTCCAAGCCTTTCTATACTGAGAATTCAATGAGATTCCCTCTCATACTTCTGAAATCCAACCCAAAGCCTTCAAACATTCCTGATATGTTCATCTGTTTCAATTATTCAATTACATTCTTGTCAACCTCCTCAGGCCTCTCTCCAATGCCAGCTTGTCTTTTCTTAGATATGGTGCTCACAATATTCCAAATGGTGTCTGACCAATGCCTCAGCAGTACATCCTTGCTTATATATTATAATCCTCTTGACATGGTTACCAACTGCCTTCCTTTTAAAGCTGACTTGACCTTCAGTACCTTCAGGTATTGGCTGAGGGATGAAATTACACCAGGAACCAAAACTCTGAGCAAATCCGACTAACCTGACTGAGCAGGTCACATAAGGCCATAAGATATAGGAGCAGAAGTAGGCCATTCAGCCCATCGAGCCTGCTCTGCCATTCAACCATGGCCTGATCCAATTTTTACAGTCATCCCCACTCCCCTGACTTCTCCCCATACCCTTTGATACCCTGGCTAATCAAGAACCTATCTCTGCCTTAAATCCACCCAATGACTTGGTCTCCACAGCTGCTCATGGCAACAAATTCCACAGAATTACCACCCTCTGACTAAAATAGTTCCTCTGCATCTCTGTTCTAAATGGACGTCCTTCAATCCTGAAGTCGTGCCCTCTTGTTCTAGACTCCCCTACCATGGGAAATAACTTTGCCATGTCTAATCTGCTCAGGCCTTTTAACATTCAGAATATTTCAATGAGAACACCCTCCCACCCCCATTCCCCTGAACTCCAGGGAATACAGCCCAAGAGCAGTCAAACATTCCTCATACAGTAACCCTTTCATTCCTGGAATCATTCTTGTGAATTTTCTCTGAACCCTCTCCAATGTCAATATATCCTTTCTAAAATAAGGAGCCCAAAACTGCACACAGTACGCCAAGTGTGGTCTCAGAAGTGCCTTATGGAGCCTCAACATCACATCCCTGCTCTTATATTCTATATCTCTAGAAATGAATGCCAACATCGTATTCACCTTCTGCACCACCGATTCAACCTGGAGGTTAACCTTCAGAGTATCCTGCACAAGGACTCCCAAGTCCCTTTGCATCTCTATATTTTGAATTCTCTCCCCATATAAATAATAGACTGCCCGTTTATTTCTTCCACCAAAGTGCATGACCATACACTTTCCAACATTGTATTTCCTCTGCCACTTTTTTACCCATTCCCCTAAACTATTTAAGTCTCTCAGCAGGCTCTCTGTTTTCTCAACACGACCCTCTCCTCCACCAATCCTTGTATCATCGGCAAATGTAGTCACAAATCCATTAATCCCATAGTCCAAATCATTGACTTACATCATAAAAAGCAGCGGTCCCAACACCGACCCCTGTGGAAGTCTAATTCAGCCAACTAGAATAGGATCTCTTTATTCCCACTCTCTGTTTTCTGCTGATCAGCCAATGCTCCACCTATGCTAGTAAATTCCCTGTAATTCCATGGGCTCTTATTTTGTTAAGCAGCCTCAGGTGCAGCACCTTGACAAAGGTCTTCTGGAAATCCAAGTACACCACATCTACTGCATCTCCTTTGTCTACCCTGCTTGAATTTTCTTCAAAAAATTGCAGTAGGTTAGTCAGGCAGGATTTTCCTTTCAAGAAACCATGCTTGCTTTCGCCTATCTCGTCATGTGCCTCCAGGTACTCTGTAATTTCATCCCTGACAATGGATTCCAATATGTTCCCGACCACTGATGTCAGGCTAACAGTTCTACTGGTTCCTTTCTGCTGCCTCCCACCCTTCTGCTTCTTCTTTATCAATCTTTTTATTAATTAAAAAGGTACATATATATAAACAAGAGAATTATCTCAAATATCTATATCAATAACAATTCATATAAAAGGTAAAATAAACATTATCAAGATCATACATAGTATTAATCTAATACTATACAATAAAAATAAGATAATTGATTCTCCTCTTATTATTCCATGAAAAGAAGAAAAAAGATAAAGAGACTTTTATAATTTTTATATACATTAAAAAACCCCACTAAACAAAAAAAAAGAAAAAGAGGAAAAACAGGAACTGGGCAGCTCATACTGAGAGTCAAAGCAAGAAAAACGAGAAATTTTCTGATCAATTCCAAAGTTTTGAGAAAGTAATTGGAAGAGCAGTAAATCAAACTATATGAAAATATAGAATAAAAGGTCGCCAGGTTTCTTCAAATTTAAAGGATGTATCAAATGTCCATCTTCTTATTTTCTCTAAACATAGGCAGGACATAATGGAGGTAAGCCAATAAAAAACAGTAGGTGGATTAGAGTCCTTCCATTTCAGCAAAATGGCTCTCCTAACCAATAACGTTGTAAAAGCTATCATCCGTTGAGCGGAAACAGGAATATATCCTGTTTCCGGTGGGCTGATCCCAAAAATTGCTGTAAGAATGTTCAGTTGTAGGTCCAAATTCAAGACCTTTAATAAAGTTTTAAAGACATCTTTCCAAAAATTATCCATCTTGACACAAGACCAAAACATGTGTGTTGAAGTAGCCACCTCAATATTACATCTGTTGCAAATAAGATTAATATTGGAAAAGATACGGGCTAATTTATCCTTTGACATATGCACCTGATGTAGTACCTTGATCTGTATCAAGGAATGATGGGCACAAATAGATGAAGTATTTACCAAATGAAAAAATTTATCCCATTGATTATCTGAAAGTGACCTTCGAAATTCCAATTCCCACGCAGCTTTAATTTTATCGTTAGGTAACATAAATAAATTCAATAACCATTTATAAATTATAGCTATCAGTCCTTTTGAAATGGTTGTACCTGAAAAGGAGTATCTATTATATTGGGTGAATAAGTAGAGGAAAAATCTGGAAGTTAATTTGGAAGCGAACTGTGACTAGTGGTGTGCCACAGGGATCAGTGCTGGGTCCATTGTTATTTGTCATCTATATCAATAATCTGGATGATAATGTGGAAAATTGGATCAGCAAATTTGCTAATGATACAAAATGGCTACATCTGTGCCAGGTGCACTGAGATGCAGCTCCTCAGAGACCATGTTAGGGATCTGGAGCTGCAGCTTGATGACCTACTGCTTACTAGGGAAAGTGAAGAGGTGATAGACAGGAGCTACAGGGAGGTAGTCATCCCTAGGCAACATGGGTCAGAAAACTGGGTGACTGTCAGGAGAGGGAAGGGAAATGCCCGGATAGTGGAGAGCACCTCTGTGGCTGCCCCCCTCAGCAACAAGTATATCATTTTGGATGCTGTTGAGGGAGATGACCTGACAGGGAACAGCCAGGGTGACTGGGTCTCAGGCACTGAGCCTAGCGCTGTTGTGCAGGAGGGAAGGAGGGAGAAGAGGAATGCGGTAGTCATTGGGGATTCCATAGTCAGGGGAACAGACAGGAGATTCTGTGAGCCTGATAGAGATACCCGCATGGTGTGCTGCCTCCCAGGTGACGGTACGGAATGTTTCGGATTGGGTCCAGGATATTCTGAAGGGAGAGGGCGAGCAGCCAGCTGTCTTGGTACATGTTGGTACCAATGACATAGATAGGAAACGGGAGGAGGTCCTGAAGAGAGATTTCTGGGAGTTAGGAAGGAAGCTGAGAAGCAGGACCTCCAGGGTAATAATCTTAGGATTGCTACCTGTGCCACGTGCTAGCGAAGGTAAGAATAGAAGGATCAGGCAGATGAATGCATGGCTGAGAGACTGGTGCAGGGGGCAGGGCTTCAGATTCTTGGATCATTGGGATCTCTTCTGGGGGAAATATAACCAGTTCAAAAAGTACAGGTTACACCTGAACCTGAAGGGGACCAATATCCTGGTGGGAAGATTTAATAGAGCTGTTAGGAAGAGTTTAAACTAATTTGGCAGGGGAATGGGAACCGGAATGATAGAGCGGAGGAGGGGGAAAACAGAAATAAATCTAAGACAGTGAGTAGTAATGATGTTTGGAAGGACAGGCAGGCGATGGGGCAAATTTGCAGCCATTGGGATGAGTTGCAATGCAATAAAGTTGCAGTGCAATCAAAGCAAAAAGTACCAAATACTGGACTATAACACTTAAGGTGTTATACTTAAATGCACGCAGCATAAGGAATAAGGTGGATGACCTTGTCATACAGCTACAGATTGGCAGGTATGATATTGTGGCCATCACTGAGATGTGGCTAAAGGATGCATGTCTCTGGGAGCTGAACGTCTAAGGATACACAGTGTATCAGAAGGATAGGCAGGTAGGCAGAGGGGGTGGCGGGGCTTTATTAGTAAGAAATTATATTAAATCATTAGAAAGAGGTGACATAGGATCAGAAGGTGCAGAATCTTTATGGGTTGAGCTAAGAAATCGCAGAGGTAAAAGGACCCTGATGGCAGTTATCTACAGGCCTCCTAATAGCTGTAGTGATGTAGACTACAAATTACAACAGGAAATAGAAAAGGCTTGCGAGAAGGGCAGTGTTATGATAATTGTAGGGGATTTTAACATGTGAGTGGATTGGGAAAATCAGGTCAGCACTGGATCTCTGGAGAGAGAATTTGTAGAATGTCTATGAGATGGCTTTTTAGAACAGCTTGTTGTTGAGCCCACTAGGGGATCGGTTGTACTGGATTGGGTATTGTGTAATGAACCAGAGGTGATTAGAGAGATTGAAGTGAAGAAACCCTTACGGGACAGTGATTATAACATGATTAAGTTCACTGTGAAATTTGAGAAAGAGAAGCCGAAATCCGATGTGTCGGAATTTCATTGGAGTAAAGGAAATTACAGTGGCATGAGAGAGGAACTGGCCAAGGTTGACTGGAAAGGGACACTAGTGGGAAGGACGGCAGAGCAGCATTGGCTGGAGTTTATGTGAGAAGTAAGGAAGGTGCAAGACCGATATATTCCAAAAAAGAAGAAATTTTCAAATGGAAAAAGGATGCAACCGTGGCTGACAAGAGAAGTCAAAGCCAAAGTAAAAGCAAAGGGGAGGGCATACAAGGAAGCAAAAATTAGTGGGAAGATGGGGGATTGGGAAGTTTTTAAAAGCTTACAAAAGGAAACTAAGAAGGTCATTAAGAGGGAAAAGATGAACTATGAAAGGAAGATAGCAAATAATATCAAAGAGGATGCTAAAAGCTTTTTCAAGTATATAAAGAGTAAAAGTCAAGTGAGAGTAGATATAAGACCAATAGAAAATGATGCTGGAGAAATTGAATTGGGAGATAAGGAGATGGTGGAGGAACTGAATGAGTATTTTGCATCAGTCTTCACTGAGGAAGACATTAGCAGTATACCGGACACTCAGGAGTGTCAGGGAGGAGAAATACGTGCAGTGACAATTATGACAGAGAAAGTACTCAGGAAGCACGATAGTCTAAGAGTAGATAAATCTCCCGGACCAGATGGAATGCAACCTCGTGTTCTGAAGGAAGCAGCAGTGGAGATTGCGGAGGCATTAGCAATGATCTTTCAGAAGTCAATAGATTCTGGCCTGGTTCCGGAGGAATTGAAGATTGCAAATGTCACTCCACTATTTAAGAAGGGGGCTAAGGAAGCAAAAAGGAGGAAATTATAGACCTGTTTGTTTGAAATCAGTGGTTGGGAAGTTGTTGGAGTCGATTGTCAAGGATGAGGTTACGGAGTACCTGGAGGCAAATGACAAGATAGGCAGAACTCAGCATGGTTTCCTTCAAGGAAAATCCTGCCTGACAAACCTAGTGCAATTTTTTGAGGAAATTACAAGTAGGCTAGGCAAGGGAGATGCAGTGGATGTTGTGTATTTGGATTTTCAGAAGGCCTTTGACAAGGTGCCGCACATGAGGCTGTTAAACAAGATAAGAGCCCATGGAATTACGGGAAAGTTAAATACATGAATAGAGCATTGGCTAATTGGCAGGAAACAGAGAGTGGGAATAAAGGGATCCCATTCTGGTTGGCTGCCAGTTACCAGTGGTGTTCCACAGGGGTCCGTGTTGGGGCCGCTTCTTTATATGTTGTAGATCAACGATTTGGATTATGGAATAGATGGCTTTGTGGCTAAGTTTGCTGATGATACAAAGATAGGTGGAGGGGTCGGTAGTGCTGAGGAAACAAAGAGTCTGCAGAGAGACTTGGATAGATTGGGAGAATGGCAATGAAGTGGTAAATGAAATACAATGTTGGAAAGTGTACGGTCAAGCACTTTGGTAGAAGAAATAAACAGACAGACTTTTATTTAAATGGGGAGAGAATTCAAAGTTCTGAGATGCAACGGGACTTGGGAGTCCTCATGCAGGATACCCTTAAGGTTAACCTCCAGGTTGAGTCGGTGGTGAAGAAGGTGAATGCAATGTTGGCACTCATTTCTAGAGGAATAGAGTATAGGAGCAGGGATGTGATGTTGAGACCTCACTTGAGTACTGTGTGCAGTTGTGGGCTCCTTATTTAAGAAAGGATGAACTGACGTTGGAGAAGGTTCAGAGAAGATTCACTAGAATAATTCTGGGAATGAGAGAGTTAACATATGAGGAATGTTAGACCGCTCTTGGACTGTACTCCTTGGAGTTTAGAAGAATGAAATGGGAACCGCATAGAAACATTTCAAATGTTGAAAGGCATGGACAGAGTGGATGTGGTAAAGTTGTTTCCCATGGTGGGGGAGTCTAATATGAGAGGGCATGACTTAAGGATTGAAGGGCACCCATTCAGAACAGAGATGCAAAGAAATTTTTTTAGCCAGAAGGTGGTGAACCTGCTGGATTTGTTGCCACGGGCAGAGGTGGAGGCCAAGTCATTGGGTGTATTTAAGGCACAGATTGATAGGTATCTGAGTAGCTAGTGCATCAAAGGTTATGGTGAGAAGGCAGGGGGAGTGGGACTAAATGGGAGAATGGATCAGATGATGAAATGACGGAGCAGACTCAATGGGCTGAATGGCTGACTTGTGCTCCTTTGACTTATGGTCTGAGATTGGAGGTGTAGTGGACAGTGAGGAAGGTTTTCAAAGCTTGCAGAGGGATTTGGACCAGCTAGAAAAGTGGGCTGACAAATGGCAGATGGAGTTTAAAGCAGACAAGTGTGAGGTATTGCACTTTGGAAGGACAAACAAAGGTAGAACATACAAGGTAAATGGTAGGGCACTGAGGAGTGCAGTAGAACAGAGAGATCTGGGAATATAGATACATAATTCCCTAAAAGTGGTGTCACAGGTAAATAGGGTTGTAAAGAGAGCTTTTGGTACATTGGCGTTTATAAATCACAGTATTGAGTATAAGAGTCGGAATGTTATGGTGAGGTTGTATAAGGCATTGGTGAGGCCAAATTTGGAGTATTATGTGCAGTTTTGCTCACCAAATTACAGGAAGAATGTTAATAAGGTTGAAAGAGTGCAGAGAAGGTTTACAAGGATGTTGCAAGGATTTGAGAAACTGAGTTACAGAGAAAGGTTAAATAGGTTAGGACTTTATTCCCTGGAGCATAGACAAATCAGGGGAGATTTGATAGAGGTATATAAAATTATGATGGATATAGATAGAATGAATGCAAGCTGGCTTTTTCCACTGGAGCCAGGGGAGAAAAGACCAGAAGACATCAGTTAAGGGTGAAGGGGGAGCAGTTTAAAAGGAACATGGAGGGGGGTGCTTCTTCACACAGAGAGTGGTGGGAGTGTGGAATGAGCTGCCAGATGAAGTGGTAAATGCGGGCTCACTTTTAACTTTTAAGAAAAACATGGATGAAAGGGATATGGAGGGATATGATCCAGATACAGGTCAGTGGGACGGGCAGAAAAATGGTTCGGCACACTGAAGAAGGGCCAAAAGGCCTGTTTCTGTGCTGTACTGTTCTATGGTTCTAAACTATGTAGAAACTTCCTAATTTGTAAATATCTAAAAAAAGTGTGCATTAGATAAGTTATATTTGTCCACTAACTGAGTGAAAGATGTTAAACAATTCCCCATAAACAAGTCTAAAAAGTTATTATTCCTTTGGTTTTCCAAATTAAAAAGGTCTGATCAAAAATTGATCATTTAAAAAATAATTAAGATGGATTTCACTAGAAAGAACGAAGTTATTAAACTCAAAATATCTACAAAACTGAAACCAAATTCTTAATGTATGTTTAATAATGGAATTGAGGGCTCGACTACCAATCTTAGAAAGCAAAAAAAGAAGAGTAAAGAGGCCAAAGAATACTCCTTCACCGTTTTTCTCCAAATCCACCCATAAAGGATAGTCATGCATGTCTGTGTAATGAATCCAAAAATAAATATATCGAATATTAATTGCCCAGTAATACATGCTAACATTTGGCAAAGCCATACCACCATACTTTTTAATTTCTGCAATAAATTTCTCAATCTAGGATTTTTATTATTCCAAATGTAAGATAGAATTTTAGAGTCTATTCTATCAAAAAAAAAACCAGTTTAGGAACAAATGAAGAGATTGCTTGGAATACATATAAGAACTTCGGTAACACCATCATTTTAATAGCATTAATTCAACCAATTAATGATAATGTTATTGGAGACTATTTAGAAAGTATTTGTTGCATGTATTCAATTAATGGAAGAAAGTTATATTTATACAGGTCCTTATGATTTTTGGTAATTTTAATACCAAGATAAGTAAAGTTATTTTTAGCAATACTAAAAGGAATTTGATCATATTGATTCAAGTAGTTATTAATAGGAAACAACTCACTTTTCTGCAAATTTAATTTATATCCAGAAAAACTACTAAATTCAGAAAATATAGGTAACGTAGCAGGAATAGATTTCTTAGGATCTAAAATATAAACTAACAAGTCATCTGCATACAATAAAACCTGATGCACTTTATCTCCTCCCTTAATACCTTGAACCTTGTTGGAGTCCTGAAGAGCAAGAGGTTCTAAAGCCAGGTTGAATAACAGTGAACTAAGAGGACAACCCTGCCAGGTAGCTCTGTATAGCCTAAAATAAGGAGATTTTTGATTTTTGATTTTTGAGATTTTTATAACTGCCACCACAGGAGCTTGATAGGTCAGCTTAATCCAGGAAATAAAACCTGGACCAAAATTAAATCTTTCTAAACCCTCGAATAAATAGGACCATTCTACCCTATCAAAGGCTTTTTCTGCAACAAGGGAAACAACACATTCAAATTCTTTAGATGGAGAGGAATGAATAATGTTCAATAATCTCCAAATATTAAAATATGAATATCTATTCTTAATAAATCCAGTTTGATCATTAGAAATAATTTCAGGTACAAGATTCTCCAGGCTGTTAGCCAAAATCTTAGAAAGAATTTTTGAATCCACATTTAATAAAGAAATTGGTCTGTAAGAGGCATATTCAGATAAATTTTTTTCTTTTTTGGGAATTAATGAAATTGATGCCTCATAGAAAGTTTTCTGGAGGGTCCCAGAAGATATAGAATCAGTGAAAATTTGGCATAAATGAGGTGTAAGTACTTCAGTAAATGCCTTAAAAAATTCGACCGTCAATCCATCTGGTCCTGGAGCTTTATCTGATTGAAAAGAGGATGTAGCCCTTGCTATTTCCTCTTGTTTAATAGGCGCATCTAATGTATTCCTATCTTGAATAGAAATTTTGGGTATATTCAATCTTTGCAGGCATCTATTCCTAGAAGTGGTGTTGTCTGGAATATCAGATTTATAAAAGTTGGAGTAAAAATCCAAAAATACCTTATTAATTTCCTGACAATCTGATGTTTCAGTTCTATCAGTTCTTCATATCTTCAAAGTCTGCCTTCAAGCCATAGTTGCTTTAAGTTGACCAGCCAACAATTTACCCGACTTATCTCTATGTATATAAAATTGACTTTTAGATTTCAAAAGTTGCTGCTCAATGGGAAAAGTCAAAAGCAGATCATGCTGTGTTTGAAGTTCCACCTTTTCCTTATATAAATCTTCAGTAGATGCTACTGAATAAACTTTATCTATTTCTTTAATCCTGTTAGTAATCACTAAAAACTTCATTTTAGTTTTCTTTCTTAAAGCTATTGAATATGAAATTATCTGTTCCCTAAGAAAAGATTTAATCGCATCCCAAATAACCAAATTTGACATACCCTCAGTTGTTTAATTCAAAACATAAAGAAATTTGCTCTTTAATAAAACTTACAAATGCTAAATCATGCAGCAGTGTAGTATTAAATTTCCACTGAGATGCATTCTGTATATTATCAGGGAACTTCTGTATTAGTTTCCTGGGTGCATGATCCAACAACGCAATAGCGTCATATGCACAGTCAGCAACAAAAGGCACCAATCGCGTATCCAACAAAAAAAATCAATTCTTGAATATTTATGATGTACATGTGGAATAAAAAGAAAAATCCTTATCTTTAGGATGGAGAAATCTCCAAATATCAACCAAGCTGTATTCTAATAAAAAGGAATTAATATAGGTTGCAGCCTTATTAGGGAGCCACGGATTGGTTGATGACCTATCAATCAAAGGATTGAGACAACAGTTAAAGTCACCACCCATGATCAACTCATATTCATTTAAATTTGGCAACACAGAGAATAACCTCTTAAAAAATTCAGTGCTCTCTACATTAGGTGCATACACACACACCAAAGGCACCTTTTGACAAACCATGACAAACCAGTAACAATTAAGTATCTTCCAATTGAATCAGTGACACTATTCAAATGTACAAAAGGGATTTTAAAATTAATAAAAACAGATGCTCCTCTGATGCACCATCAATAACTCACACTGAGACGTAAGGCGAGATATCGGCTTTTATTGACTGGAAGAAGGAACCAGGAGTGAGTGTCTATCATACTATGTCCTGGAGACTGAGGCCGAGCGTCAGGCCTCAGATCGCCTTTATACAGGGGCCTGTGGGAGGAGCCACAGGAGCAGTCAGTAGGGGGCGTGTCCAGACAGGCACATAGTTCACCACACCCTCTAATTTTAGTAACTGATGAAGAATGAAACTGAGTGCCCCTTCAGAATTAAAAAACAAACAGTTTTCATCCTCCCTATGGATATGGGTCTCTTGCGCAAAAATCATATCAGCTTGGAGTGTTTTTAATTTCTTAAAGATCTTTCAACGCTTAACAGGTTGGTTCAAGCCATTCAGATTCCAAGAAATTATATTAATTTTATTAACATCCATAATAAGGCTTTAATTTAAGATTTTATAAAATAAGTTAGTGCACCGACACAGACCAAACACACAGGGAAGAACAAATTATGGATTTGATCAGAGGAATAAACAACATGATTGACAGGAAAACCTCTCAGAACTACCCAGTTGAAAAAGGCTAAACTAATAGCTCCACTCCTCTCCCCCCAAAGCCCAAAAACCATCCAATAGGCGGACAGCATGCTAAACTAAACTCCCTAAACCCTTTGTCTCCAATAGGCAGAATCTTTTTTAAAAGAAGTTATACGCTGACACCACTGACTAAAGACACAACAACAAATACGTAAAGAAATAAACAAATTCCAAATATTTTGATATTATGTCTAACAGAGGTTAGAACGTAGTTAACAGCGGCCATCTTAAATTCATTTAATAAAAATTGATCATATATTCAAAACAGATAGGTCCAGCCAAATAATATGTTACAACTGGTGTTAAACTCTTACAAATCCTAAAGAAAAAAACACATCCAAAACAATGTCTGGGCAGACATAGAAGATAGATTGAACTTTCAAAGATGCAGCTACAAACGACTCTCAGCTAAGGATTAAGTGGTGGAGTTGCTTGCAAGACAGGCTTAAACTTCTTTATAAATTTCCAAGCCTCTTCTGGGGAGTCAAGCCGCTTTGGGCGAGCATTAGACAGAGAGATTATCAAACGAGCTGGATAACGCAAAGAGGGACGACAGTTCTCTTTATAAAGTTCAGCCATCACTTCCCGATATTTAATTCTTTCTGCGTAAACCTCAGGCAAAATCTTCAATTATACAAATCTCTACTCCATTATAATTTAGCTTTTCCTGCTTCCTAGCATCTTGAAGAATTGCTTCTTTAGCAGCAAAATAATGCAGACATAGAATCACTAGACAAGGTTTCATCTCCACCGAAGGCTTCGGGCGGGGGATCTGGTGAGCTCTGTCTATCAACGGAGGAGCTTTGAGTATCTCACTAAATAGTGAGTATAGCATATGCACAAAAAACTTCAGTGGCTCACCTGTTTCCATGTTTTCAAACAATCCCAGTATGTGTAAATTCATCTTACGACTTCTGCTTTCCAGATCAATCACTTTCTTCTTAATTCTTAATAATTCTGAAGAAACCTTAACAATTTTCTTTTCCATAGTAGAAATCCTTAATTCTTGTTCTTTAATCACTTGATGCATTGTCTCCTGTTCTCTTCCGATTCTATTAGTGTCCTTTTTAAGTGTCTGATATTGAAATTCCAGATTCCTCAAAGATTCCTGGACAGCAGAGATGGTTTTTTCAAGCTTTTCATTAGCATTCATCAGTTTATAAATCTTAGTGTCCACCATTCCGATTCTAGTGTTAATATCTTGCATCAAAGAAAACATTCTTTCAGAAGTAGAGACTTCTTCTGCCTCTTTTGTTTGTTCAGTTTCAGAAGCAATTTCGCCACCTCTTAATTCAATTACAGTTCGGGTTCCAGCCATCATAATTAAATCATAAATCCTTCACTAAAAGTAATAAATATTCAAAGTTTAAACAAAACTAGCAGTGGAAAGTAAGTTGAAAAGGAAGGAGTAGCGCCAACATGTATCTTACTCCATGGGCTGCCGAGAGGAGACCCCACCCTTCTTAAATGGCAGAGTAACATTTGCAATATTCCAGTCATTCGGTACAATGCCAGGATCTATTGATTCTTGAAAGATCATTGTTAATACCTCTGCAGTCTCTCCAGCTACTTCCTTCAGAACCTAAGGGTGTATTCCATCAGGCCCAGGAGATTTATCCACCCTCAGACCATTAAGCTTTCTGAGCACCTTCTCAGTCGTAATTTTCATGGTACGTACCTCATTTCCGACACTCCTGAATATCCAGTATACAGCAGATGTCTTCCACTGTGAAGACTGATGCAAAATACACGTTCAGTTCCTCTGCCATCCCTGCATTTCTCATTACAATATTTCCAGCATCATTTTCAATTGTCCTATCTCTACCCTCAATTCTCTTTATACACTTTAAAAATCTTTTAGTATCTTCTTTGATATTCATTGCCAGTTTTCTTTCAATATTCATCTTTTTCATCCTAATGATGTTACTAGCTATATTCTGCAGGTTTTTAAAAGTTTCCCAATCCCCGATCTTTCCACTAGCTTTGGCTTCCTTGTATGCCTTCTCTTTTGCTTTTACTTTGACTTGGACTTCACTTGTCAGCCACGGTTGTGTCCTTCTTCCATTTGAAAATTTCTTCTTATTTAGAATATATCTGTTTTGCTCTTTCCTCATTTTTCACAGATACTCCAGCCTTCCTGCTAGTGTCCCTTTCCAGTCAACTTTGGCTAGTTCCCCTCTCATACCATTGTAATTTCCTTTATTCCACTGAAATACCAACACATTGGAATTTAGTTTCTCCTCAAATTTCAAAGTGAACTCGGTCATATTGTGATCACTGTTCCCCAAAGGTTCCTTAACCTTAAGTTCTCTTATCACCCCTGGATCATTGCACAACACCCAATCCAGCACAGCTGATCCCCCAGTGGGCTCAACAACAAGCTGTTCTAAAAAGCCACCCCTCAAACATTCTACAATTTCTCTCTCTTGAGGTCCAGTATTGGCCTGGTTTTCCCAATCCACTTTCATGTTAAAATCCCCAATGATTATCATGATGTTGCCCTTCTGAAACGCCTTTTCTATCACCAAATGAATGGGAGAGAGGATGCATGCAAATCATTTTGAATCAAAAGCAGTGAGGAATGAAGCAGTTCTAGTGGCAGATAGATTATTTTGTGCTTCTGGAAGCTTTTCCAGAGCTCACTCTGGTATAGAGACACTTGAAATATTACAGGGCAGGCTGGAAAATGTGCACTCTTCCTCACCATAAGTGGTACTTTGTTAATGGAAAGTATTTCTTTATATCTCATGCAATTCTTTTACTTATACGGTTTGTTTCTTGTTATCTTCCAGCTGCAGTTGACGCTAGCTAATTAAACAAAGCTTTTTAATATAGCTAGCACTGAGTTTTGGTTCAGTGCCATTAACTGAGTGGCAAACAGCCCAAAGCCCTGGAAACCATTAGTGCGCATTGAGTTGCACATAGCTATTAGCTGGGTTTCTGTCTCAATTTGTGCTTGGGAAAATTTCCTGGGCACCTTCACTCACGGTTTTGAATCCTCTCCAGTTCCTCTGAATATGTTTCAATTGAACACCAGCCTGGAATTTCAGTTCCACAGCTCATTGGGTTTTGTCTGCCATCTATTGGAGCTGGTCAGAAGTCAAGATGTGAATGGAGACATAAAACCAAAAGACCATAGATATAGAAGCAAAGTTAAGCTACTTGGCCCATCATGTCTGCTCCACCATTTCATCATTGCTGATCCATTTTCCCTCTCAGCTCCAATTTCCTGCCTTCTCTCCATATCCTTTTGTGCCCCAACTAATCGAGAATTTATCAACCTTGCCTTAATTATACCCAATGACTTCACCTCCACAGTGGCCTGTGGCAACAAATTCCACACATTCACCTTCTCATCTCCATTTGAAATGGACATCACTCTATTCCGAGGCTGTGTCCTCTTGTCTTAGACTCCCTCACCATTGGAAGCATCCTATCCAGATCCACTCTGTCAAAGCATTTCAACTGTCACATACCCCGTGACCGGGTTACCAAACCAGCAGAAATGGAATGATACGTTGGAGACTGGTAGTACTGTAACTAAAAGTGTTTATTAGTAAACTAAGTAATACAGAGTCAAAAATGCAAATATACATATAAAACAGGTTAGCAATGATATATACAGAAGTGTGGAAATATAAACCAAAACCATGCTCTATCAAAGTCTAGGGGTAAATGAATAGTCTTTTTTTTCCTTTTTCCATCTTTTTATTATCATTATTAATAACAACAAAATAAAATTGATACATAGATAATGGGATGAATAGTCTTAAGATAATGTAGAGTTCAGTTCAGTTCAGTTTGGGTTGAGGTAGTTGCTGTAGTGACGTTGGAGAGAGAGAGCGAGAGATGAGTAGCTGCAGCAGGCAAACCTTCTGTCATCTTCTTGTTCCATTGTACCATTGGGGTCACAGATTATGACCCTTCTGTACCAGGCCAGACCGTTCTTCAGTGGTGGGCTCATCACCCAGGCGGGGGTGGACACACACACAAGCCCCCACCGGCCTGCCTTCACACACTGTGAGCCTCTGACCGATTCCCCCGAATCGATCCTCCAAACCCCCACCTTCCTGTGGGTGCACAACACTCTTTCAGTGTCTAGTGACGTGTCTGCCTGTGTCTCAGCAGACTCGTCTTTTATCTCCCCTGCCGGGGTACCAGCCATCCATGTCTATCAAACTGGGCCACTCCCTCCTGTCTCAGCAGGCACCTGGCATCACTCTGCTGTGTCAGCAAGCATTCACACAAACAGGCAAAGTCCTTGGAAGTAAAGTCACCAATTAGCGAAGAAGCCATAACTATACATCCTTGTTTCTCACTCTCATTATCAGCATGTGCAGCATGGTCTCTCTCTCTCTCTCTCTCTCTCTCTCTCTCTCTCTCTCTCTCTCTCTCTCTCTCTCTCTCTCTCTCTCTCTCTCTCTCTCTCTCTCGTTAGCAGCAAAGTTCAGAGGGGGGTCAACTCTGGACCCCATCTCCCCATGGTTTGCTCATCACATATAACACAACATTCAGTAGGTTTCAATGACATCCCCCTTCACTCTTCTGAATTACAGTGAGCGTAGGCCCAGAGCCATCAAGAACTCCTCAAATGATAAGCCTTTCAATCCTGGAATCATTTTCATGAACCCTCTCCAATGTCAGAACATTCTTTCTTTGATAAGGGGCCAAAATTACCCAGAATACACCAAGTGAGGTCTCACAGTGCCTTATAAAGCTTATCATTACATCATTTTTTTATATTTTAGTCCTCTCAAAATGCATGCGAACAGTCCATTTGCCTTCCTCATCACAGACTCAATTTGCAAATTAATCGGCTGCAAATCCTGCTCAAGGCCTCCCAAGACCCTCTCCAACTCAGATTTTTGAATTTTCTCTCCATTTAGAAAATATTCTATCCTTTTATTTCTTCTACAAAGTGCATGACCATACATTTTCCAATACTGTATTACATCTGCAATTCCTTTGCCATTTCTCCTAATCTGTCTAAGTCCTTCTGTAGCCTCTCTGCTTCCTCAATGATACTTTTCTTCATATCGTGTGCAGTCATGGTCACAAAGCCAAAAATTCCATCATCCAAGGATAGGCCTTGTAAAAGTAGGCAAGCTTAGGTAGAAATATAACACATTGATCCCTGCAGTGTATGTTTGTCTGCATTTGGTTTGCCTGATGATACTGGGTTCACTGTCCACAAAGCCCTAAGGTCAAAAGGAGATCTAAGCACTATCTGGTGTAGGTATCTATGGATACACTGTCTTTAAAGAGGTTATAGTATATATACCTACTTTTCAAAGACCAGCTTTCTTCCCTCTCTGGTCTCTGTAGTGAGGTCTGACGGCCAATACCCACTATTTGAGTGGGGGCTCCTGCCTCCCTACCAAGGAGGAGATACTCGCATTTAATGAAGTAGTTGAAACACAATTTATTTTATTTTTATTGATATATATTTAAGTTTAGACAATAGTTCATAGCGCACCATTAAAACACACAGAGGATTTCCAATTTATAAGATTTCCAAATTACAAAACAAAAATTACAAACTACAAAGGATCTCCAACACTGGTATAACTCTTATGAATTGAAGGAACATACCATCTAAAGAGTTGCAGATGAACAGATCATCCATCACAGAAGCTGAAGGTTGAGGAGTGAATTCTATTTCTTCTTTCCTGTCACCCTTTCTTTCATTCTACTTGTCAATCCTAACAATCCCTAATGCTTTCTAACATTTATACTGTTTTGCTACTAGTTTGATTAACCCATGTTACCTATGACCATGTTTGATGTGCTAAGTGACAAAATCGGTCTGGTTTGCAAGCTTCTTTTAACTCAGTCACAATGATGCAACTAACCTAGTCAGTGTTGTCTGGTTTGTTGAAGGCCAATCAATATTGTCTTACTTTGATTAAGTATGGGCCTACAAGATCTCATTGTTTGCTTTGTTTACAACAAGAATCTGAGCAATAAATATTGCTTAGAAGTTTAACTTTGTCAATAACAGTTCTGACCCATCAGAAAGGTCATGCTGCTATGCTGGAGCCTCATGGACACAGGAAAGTAAATGTCCATCATATCATCAAAGATCACCACATGACACCTAAGGTCAATGATCAGTCTCCTACATGCCAAGGAATAAAATCCTAGCCCACTCAGCCTTTTCATCTAACTCAGGTCCTCAAATCCTGGCAAAATTCTCAAATATCCTTTTTTTTCCACTGTTCTGAGAATTTATCTTACCAGTCTCATACGTTAATTATTTCTCCACAATGGCTGCTTGAAGAATCCAGAAAGTGCTATTTTATTTCAGATGTCTAGCATCTGCAGTTTTTTTGCTGTAAGCCTAGTTACTTAATTTGAAAACTGATGAATTCTTAATGGTGATTTAAAGATCACTTCATGAATCTCATCTCAGAGATCACTTACAGAAAGTTTAAGAATTGGGGATTGTCATGCTGGTCCAGATATTTATGAAAAATGGTAGTGTGCAGATAAAATGCATGAAATCTGGAAATAGAAAAGCCGGTTTAAAAATTCTGTTTTCACTCATGGGCAGCCAGATTGTACATCTGATGGCTGTTAAGTTCATGGATCTGAGATAAATTGCCATAGCTGGAGTGAGTGAACGGAGAAATGGTGGAAAAGAAAAGAAGGTGGGATTGAAGTCACTGGATGTTCAAAGGTTCATGTATTATCAAAGTACACAACTCTGAAATTCTTCTTCTCCAGATAGCCATGAAACCAAGAAAGAAAAGAACAGAAGCACAATCCTGAACACCCAAATCCCTCCTCCCTGCACAAAAAAATGAAGGAGAACAGAACAGGCATATTGACACCCCCATCCCTCTCACCTGCACACAAAAAAACGAAGATGATTGCAGAAAAAAACAAAGAATATAAAAAAACTACAAGACTAAAAATACGCTACAGTCCAAGTCCATAACCAAAATGCAGAAAACCTGGGTAACATTCTCCTGGCACAGTGGCAGGCCTTTCCCTCTCCGGCAGCAGAGCGATCCCACTCTCTGGGATCCCCAGAGAGATGACTCCCCAGCAATAACAAGGCAATCTCCCCTCTCCATAGTGGAGCGATCCCACCAGTGATAGAAAGGCAGCTGCCCCTGTCCAGCAGCAGAACAATCCCCCAGCGATAAAAAGGCAGGCAGCCAGTGCTCACCTTCTGTATTTGCCTCAATGTTTAAATCTCCCTTGTCGCTTTAATCAGTGAATAATGAAAGCTCTAATTGGCGAAAAGGAGTTGAACATTGGCTCACATCCCACAGCTGTCCTGCAGCATTCTCGCCAAGGTTTGCACAAGCTGCCTCTGTCTCCCAGAATCCTCTCGCAGACTGAAGAGCGCTGAAACACCCAAACAATCTCCAAACTGCAAATCACAGGCTCCAGCAGTTCCAGAATCACATTCAAGACAAAAAATAAACATAGAAGACATAAAAGATGTGAAATATATGGCTTCAGGATCTATCCAGAAGATGTCAATCGTAGGAGCAATATACGTAGGTGCCATCTTGACTGGATTATTTGTTTGTTTATGGGATATGGGTGTTAGTATTTAGTACCCATCCCCAATACCTTTGAGAGGATTTGTTAAGTCATTCACTTGTACTGCTATGGTCCGTTGTTGTGGAGATGTTCAATACTTCAATAGTTCCATTTAGTATCAGAGAATGTATACAATATGCAACCTGAAATTCTTGTTCTCTGCAGACATCCACAAAAACAGAGGAGTGGCAGTAAAAACATTAGAACTCCAGAGACCCCTACTCACTCCTCCCACACACGAGCAGCAGCAGCCATGACCCCTCCCCTCCAATTTACTTCAGCAAAAATAGCATCAGCACCCTCCACTCACCAAGCAAGAACACCCAAAGCAAAGTCCTGAAGAAAGACCATGATCTGCAGTACAACAAATACTAACCCAACAATTCAACATATCCCAGGCTCTCTCGCTCCCTAATAAAGGGACAGAGAGGTGTCACCCTTTCACAGTGAGAGTGGAGACCAGCAAAGGCAAACAACTTGTGTTAAAGTCTACCATGCTGCTATTTTTCTGAGTACTCTGACTTGAGAATCAACAACAAATTCTCCCCCACTGAGAGAGAGAGAGAGAGAGAGAGAGAGAGAGTTCGCAAGACTACAGAGTTAATCTGCTGTTCCCAATGTTCCACTTTCTCCCACAATGCTTCAGTTGGCAGCACTGCCATAGAATTGGCTCATCCCCAGGGCTGTAAAGCCTTGGAACCCTGAAGGCACGCCTGTCTTCTAGGCTGCATCTTTGGGATATGAAAAATGGCTGGTCAGTGAGTCCCATTGCCACAAAGAACCGAAGTTCCAGTGTAGCTCTCGGTCAGGATCTTCGACAGACCCTCCTCAAAATAAAAAAAGCAAGATATTAAAGGTAGAAATTAAGCTGTTTCCACAGATGAGCTCAAAATTATCAAGTACAGTGATATAAACAAGGTGATGTTCCCAGAGTGCTGTTAGATTCAACAACAGTGTAACTTGGATATATTTCAAGGATTCAAGGAACATAGAAACATAGAATGTTGAAAGGAGGAGATAGAGTGGATGTGGAGAAAATGTTTGCTATAGTGGGGGAGTCTAGGACCAGAGGGAACAGCCTCAGAATAGAGTGATATCCATTTAGAACAGACATGAGGAAGAATATCTTTAGACAGAAAATGATAAATCTGTGAAATTTCTTACCACAGGTGGCTGTGGAGGCCAGGTCATTGGCTGTATTTAAGGTGGAGGTTGATAGGTTCATGATTAGTCTGTAGGTTTTCACAAGTAAAAAAACTGAACTCAAAGCATGCTAAGATCCCCTCACGTATGTAACACGCTGTAAGGTTTCACTGCTAATGTAATAGCTTCTCTGTAATGTTCCATTGCTGAGGTACACGTAATTACATTATCAAGGAGGACCAGCCTCTTTAAGTGAAACCCCAACTCAATATCGGCGGTTGTGAATTATGTACATTTCCACCCTTCACAGGCACCTTCAGAATACACTAAAACCAGCACTGTGAGCCTGTCTGGAGCTTGCATGAGCTGCCTGGCTTGGGTCCTGTGCTCCAAACATGTGGTCCATTAGCTGCAGAGGCTTAATATCACTGGGGCGGGGCAAGTAGAACAATTGTTTGGCACGCCCAGACTCCAATAATCCAAAAATCTGTAAAAGATGGGTTTTCAGCAATTGGTATTTATTGTGTTCTGTTGGGTGTTCTTGTAGATGCAACTCTCGCAGGTGTGGAATTGCTGAGTGACACCGCTACATAAAAATATTTGGTTTGTCAGTGGAGATTTCTTGAAGCACGTATTGAGTCTCCACTTGTACAAACCAAGCAATGGCATTTTGCTCCCAAAACCTGGCAGTTTCAAAGTGACTGCATTGACCAATATATTCAATAAGTATGGAATTGTCCTAGAGCTTCAGAGTCACCAATGTAGGTTTTCGCAAATTAAATAGTGGAGGTGTTTTAAGTTTCAGAAAAGCTGTAGCAACTAATTTATTTAACACCAAAAAAACTGAACTCAAAGTGTGCTAAAACCCCGTTACGTAATTATGTCATCACATCAGAACAGCCTCTTAAAGTGAAACCACAACTCAATATCAGTGGTCATGAATTAAGTACATTTCCACTAATTACATTTCCCTACAAGTCAGGGTGTGAAAAGTTATGTGGAGAAGGCATGAGTTTGGGGTTGAAAGGGAAAATGGATGAGCCATAATGAAATGGCAAGCAGACTCGATGGGCTGAAAGGTCTAATCCTTCTCCTATCTCTTAATGCCTTACAGTCTTAACAAGCCGGTGTATAGATGTACCTGATAAAGTGTCCACTGATTGTACGTCCTTCATTTTCAATTCTTACACCTACCGGTAACTTAGAAGCCAATTTCTGACTGCACATACTGGGGGAATGACTAACACAAATCTCAATGTTTCTATAACTGACTGATGGCCAGGCTGTAGATGGAAAATGAATCCCCAGAGTGTACAAGATACTTGTATGAGAAAATTTTACAAAAGAAAGCTTTGCCATTCTGCATCAGGGCCATCTTGATTATTTATAGTTCTTAAAATTCCTGTCATCAAACACTGGCTGTGATCTGGTGCAAGGTTTCACAATGAAAAGCTTTGTTTTTGTGTCATCCAGGCAATCGTGCTGTGTTGACTGTAAGTACATTGAAATAGTGAAAGCAGAATGAAGAATACTGGAGCTACAGAGACTATCAGATACAAAGACCTCCCCAACTATTGAGCACAGCTCCGAGGAAGTAGCTACAAGAGAGCAACATCCATCATCAAGGACCCCCCCCCCCACCACCACCACTATCCAGACCATTCCCTCTTCTTGCAGCTGTCATCAAGGAGGTGGTACAGGAACCTTAGATCCCACATCACCAGGTTCAGGAACAATTATCCTACAAGCATCTGGCTCCTGAACCAACTTGGGTATCTTCATTCATCCCAATACTGAAATGATTTCACAATCTATGGACTCAGTATTTTTCATTCATCTATCTATTTATTTATACAGTTTGCCTTTTTTATGCACTGGTTGTTTGCCAGTCTTTGCTGGGCAAAGATTTTCATTGATTCTATTGTATTTCTTTGTTTTACTGTGAATGCTTGCAGGAAAATGAATCTCACATATGGTGACATATACTGTACGTACTTTGATAAAAAATGTACTCGAATTTTGAACTTTAAGAATAGGAGATCAAGAATGCAACTGTAGCATGTGCCTGGCCTCAGCAAGGTAGAGTTCAGTCTAGACCAGGGTTCAGCAACCTTTACCACTGAAAGAGCCACTTGGACCCGTTTCCCACAGAAAAGAAAACACTGGGAGCCGCAAAACCCGTTTGACATTTAAAATGAAATAACACTGCATACAACGTTTTGTTTTGCCTTTATGCTATGTATAAACAAACTATAATGTGTTGCATTTATGAAATTGATGAACTCCTGCAGAGAAAACGAAATTACATTTCTGCATGCAACAAAAACATTTTGAACTTCGAAAAAAAGACGTTGGGTTGAAGGTTACTTTTAAGTAAAATACTCAACGTCTATTTGAGTCCTTCTTGTATTTATGAAAAATGCCAAACTTAAATTTGCCGCCAGCAGCAAACCAAAAATAACGTCAGCCAGCTGTCAACCTGAAAAATAAAAGGACTATTTCACTGAACAATGAAAACATATGAATATACGTAAAATAATAGGCAATTAAAATATTTATCATACTTGGTCAGGTTGACTCACACCTGACAATGCAGTCGTATTCAGTAGGGATGGATCGCTGCTTAGGGGAGTGACCGGGAAGGAATATGTGTTTTTTTCCTCTCTGAACTCACAGAAGCGTTTCCCAAACGATGTTTGCATTGCAATGATTGCAGAATGTAAATACTCCGAATTTATCATGTCGTGACCTTGTTTGAACTCTCTCAAATTGGGGAAGTGAGACAATGTGCCTTTCTGTAAATCTCTGGCAAGCACTGTCAACTTGCGCTCGAATGCCAAAACATCCTCCAACATGTGCAGGGCTGTATGTCCTTACCCCTGAAGAGCTGTGTTCAGCGTGTTCAGGTGCGCTGTCATGTTTACCATGAAGTGTAGCTTTTCCAGCCACTCTGGCTGTTCCAGCTCAGGAAAGGTTAGCCCTTTGCTGCCCAGGAAAGTTTTCACTTCTTCCAGACGTGACAAAGCGTTTCAGCACCTCCCCTCTGGACAGCCAGCGATAAAAACACGTTGTAGCGGTGTGCTACACGCAGTCAGTAAACTGCAGTCAAAGATAGCTTTATTCGAACTAAACAGCCTTGCTTTTAAGCCTCCCTCAACCCGCCCCCCCATGGGCGCGGATGCTGCAAAAGACACGTTCTCACAAACCCCCGTAGGCTATCTCCCTTAGCCTGAATGCTGGCTAATTGTGAGCCGGTTCGGATGTGTCAGGAAATGGGTCGCCACAACGTCTTAATTAGATTGTACAAGATCACCATAATCTTCAAATTTAGAATTACATTTCAAAAACTAACAAACTAACATAAAATACATTTTAATTAAATACTGACCAATTATTTCCCAAAGCAACAGTGAGCCGCAGCACAGACGTAAAAGAGCCACATGTGGCTCCGGAGCCGCGGGTTGCCGACCCCCGGTCTAGACACTTATACGGCACCCCCCCCCCCCTTTGTCTGCAGGTTGAAACTGGTGTGGAGAGAGTCAAGGAGAGTGAATTTAGAGGGGATAAGGTTTGAGTAGGAGAGAAGTCGAACTAGTTCATGTTTCATTGGCAATTAGAGATGAAAAGATCTTTAATTGAAAAGAGCAATACCAAAGAAGAAGAGGAGGGTTGGAGACAGGAGAAGGAGTGGGGTGTGAAATTCTTCCCAAAGGAGTGGCTGGGAGACAGAGGTGACGAAAGAAGAGCTCAGCATTATGGTGGGCATGGAACACACTGAGCTGCCGACGAAGGGTGCAAAGGGAAGGCCCTTGCTGAGGACAGACACGCCTCAGACATGAGAAGGTTGGAGGGAATGTTGAAGATGCCACAGGGATTAGATCTGGGGTCGGGGAGGGGGGGTGGGAGGAGAGATTCTTGAAAAACAAGGATTTGAATGGTTGCTATTTGACATGAATGGGGAGCTGAGGTTATAGAGAGTTTGACCATTATCTTGAAAAGTGGCTGAACAGGCTTGAAGCTTCAAATTACATGCTCGCAGTTCTAAGAATGCTTGTATATTTCCATCATTCTCCTCACAAAGCCAGTCCATTCTCCAACTAATTCCGCCTGTGACCTATGTTCCTCTTATTCACATCAACTCCCAATCAAGTCAATTTATAATGGCTAATTAACCGACCAGGCTGCGCATGTTCCAAAGGGAACCTGCATTCCCGGAGCAAACTCATCTGGTTGCATGGACAACTTGCTAACTGTACAGACAGGACCGGAGATCAGGCCGCTGGGAGGGGTGAGGCAGCTGTATTACTACCTCTGCCGTATTATAAATCAAGAGCTTGGCTTAATTGTCACCAGAGTAACGACTGATGCTATTTCATGTGGTGGGAGAGGGACAGTTTGATTTTCGTATCATGTGTGTGTGAGCTGCATTGAGGCCACACATATAAAATAAAAACAAAATAACAAGGGCAAACTGCCACTGTTGGAAATGTAATCTCTGATATTACAGTGAGTTTTTATTAGAAGTTAGGTTATGTTTCTTTTCATCAAAGAAATTGACCTGTTAATACAAACATTAACCTCCTGTCTTTCTTTGTGGGTGATATCTGCTCTTATATGGATTTCCAGCTTTTTTTAGTGTCAATAAGATTTTTGCCATCAATTATTATTCCCTGATCGTAACTGGGAGCAGGAGTTTATGCTTCTTGATCTGCAACAGAATGCATGTTTTGAATCACACTTTTCTGAAATCTTGGCAACAGGCAGCTGTGCTAAAGCTTTCAGTATTCCCAGCAAGGAATAGTTCCATTGGCTAAATGGAGCTGCCTCCCTTGCTAGTGGGTTATAGAACTGGTTAGAGGGAGAATAGGGGATGGGAAGAGAATTCCTTTTCAGTCACTAGATTGGAATCTACTTCTGCTCCTAATATGTATGTTTATGAAGTAGTTGTTGGACAGCTGGCATTTATAGTTTCCCTAACCCTTCTCTCTTTTTCCACTCCCCATTCCGATAACCCTATCAACCCTTCTCTTCCCCTCCTTTGCCCTCATGGCCTGCCCATCACCTCTCTCTGGATCCCTCCTCCTTTCTTTGTTGCATGGCCTGCCATCCTCTCCTATTAGATTCCTTTCTCTTTAGCACATGGAGGGAGTAGATCATGCAATCATTTAACATTGTGGGCTGAAGGGCCTGTACTGTACTGTACTATTCTATGTTAAACCCCTCAACTCTTCTATCTATCATCCCCACCCCCAACTGCCAGCTTGTGCTCCCCCCACTCCTCACCTTCCCAACCTTCTTATTCTGGCTTCTTATCCCCTGCCTTGCAGTCCTGATGAAGGGTCTCAGCCTGAAAAGTCGAGTGTTTATTCCCCTCCATAGATGCTGAGTTCCTCCAGCATTTTGTGTGTTTTGTTCTAGTTTTCACCATCTGCTGAATCTTCTGTATTCAGCCTGTGTTGCCCAACTCCTAGCATTTCTTCTGAAGGTGGGGTGGTGAGCCGCCAAGGGGAAGGCTCTGTTAAATCCCCCTTGTTTTCATTCTTTGGTGGGAGTTGGGGTGGAATTGGAGAGTTGTTTTCATGTTCAGGCTCTGTTTCTCCTTTCAGGTCTCCTGTCACCTGGGGACGTACCTTGCTGTGGAGTCCATAAAAGGCTGGGTGGGCTCAGTATTGGGGGACAAGTGGAATTGCCTGGGTTGGGAGGGGGTGTTGTGGACAGTTTGCTGTTTGCGTGTAAACCTTTTAATCATTGTCTACATAACATTTACATCAATTTCCAATGGATTCAACAATTACACTGTTTATGGATACCTGAGTTTATGAGTTTATGGATACCTTTTGCAAAAATCTCATGCAGAACATTATCTCTTTAAAGCTGAAAACTTTTATGTATACAGACTAAACATCAAACACGTTAATGATCCAATCAGGATTACTGATGCAATACCAAGTTCACTAGTATATATCCTCTGTGATCTGGGGCTTGAAGATTAGCTTTATTTAAAGATAAGCTTTACTTGTCACATGCACATTGAAATATACAATGAAACATCGTTTGCATCAAATCACATTGAAGATTGTGCTGGAGCAGCCCACAAATGTCACCCCACTTCCGGTGCCAACATAGCATGCTCACAATTTACTGATCCTAACCCTAACCATGTCCGGATGGAGTTCACGTGATTGTGGGGAGAACATACAATTTCCTTACAAACAGCAGCAGGTATCAAATTCTGATTGGTATTGTTGGTACCGTAAAGTGATTGCACTAACCACTGTGCTTCTGTGCTGAGATGATAGAATTATGAATAAAAGATTATAAATAAAGGGGTTAGATTAACACTTTGTTTTCACCCACTTTGAAAGTCCTATTATTTATTTTCTAATTCTGATTTGAGTTAATGTTGTAGATTCTAGTCAGAACACAATAGGTAGGTGAGAAACAAACAAGCAATCATCTTGAAAATACTCGGCAGAATGAGCAGCAACACAGATAAAATGTGACAGGAACTCAGTAAGTCATACTCCATCAATGAAGGGGAATAAACACTCAAAAGTTTTAGCCTGAGACTCTTCATCAGAACACTTTCTTCTCTATTTTTCAAATGAAGGATCACTGCTGCTTCATTTCAGTACAGAGTACTGGAATAACTATCGACAACTGTCATGCACGTAGTTCATAGTGAAACTGACAGCACTTCACGAAGCACACAATCACAGTATTTATTAGGAAGTGCTTAACTTGGATTGGTGGAACAATAATACAATATATTTACAGTTACATGGATTCTGTGGAGATATTTCATGTATCTGAGAGTAGATATGTCCAAGTACATAAGACCATAAGGTATAGGAGCAGAATTAGGCCATATAGCCTATCGAGTCTGCTCCACCATTCATTCATGGCTGAAACGTTTTCTCCCTCCTCAGCCCCAGTCCCTGGCCTTCTCCCCATTATCAATAGACAATAGGTGCAGAAGTAGACCATTCGGCCCTTCGAGCCTGCACCGCCATTCTGAGATCATGGCTGATCATCTACTATCAATACCCGGTTCCTGCCTTGTCCCCACATCCCTTGATTCCCCTATCCATAAGATAGGGGAATCAAGGGATTCAAGATAAAAGGATAATCAAGAAAGATTATCCTTTGATGCCATGTCTAATCAAGAACCCATCAATCTTTACCTTAAATACACCCATCGACCTGGCCTCCACAGCTGCCTGTGGTAACAAGTTCCACAAATTAACCACCCTCTGGCTAAAGAAATTTCTCCACATCTCTGTTTTAAATAGATGCTCCTCTATCCTGAGGCAGTGCCGTGTTCTAGGCTATGTCCACACTGGACCAGATACTTTTGAAAATGCCAGTTTAACATAAAAATAATAGGCGTCCACACCAAGCGTTTTTGAAAATATCACCATCCAGATTAAAACAGGTACTTGGGCGTATCTCCTCCTACTGAGTATGTGCAGGACACATCTACAGAAAACAAGCAACATGCTTGGTGTCGAATCTCACTGTGAAAGTGCACATTTGTGCAGTTACAGACTAGAAAAACTTAAAGGAAATTGGCAAATGACAGACAGCTGTTGGCTTTTGTGCAGGAGGACTTAAAACTAAAAAAAAGCAAATATTGGAGCGTATGGAGGCAACCGACAGGGACTTCACAGACAGTACGACCCGGCTGACAACAAACATTGACAAACTGACTAACTCAGTTTCATTAATAAAGCCCCTTGTTAAATGTATAAAACATGTCTGCATCAGTGTTATCTTGTATTTCCATACAATGTTACATTAGGCTGTTACACATCTATTGTCAGAGAAGTACTTGCATAAATACGTAAACCACCTTCATACCAGGACAGAAAACAGGGCAAAGTGAGTAACTTATTTATCCAGTACGTTATGTGTCAAAATATTTGGTGAATACATTTTTAACTCTTCTGGCCTCAGCTTCATTGCTGTCTGTTCTGAAATTGTTAGGTTGTGTGGGGGGTTGTGTTCAAGAAAACAATGAAACGCCGCACAGCAGCCACCATCAGTTCTGGTACGTCATGACAGCATTTTTAAAACTCTCTGGTTACCCCGTCCACACTACTCTTGCCCAATCGGCGGTTTCAAATTTACACTTTCTGGAGGGTGTTTTAGAAAAGCTCTGTTTTCGGGGGAGGAAAACGCCATTTCAGTGTGGACGGAGGGTCAAAACGAAGATAAAAAGCTTTGGTTACAGATTTAACCAGTCTAGTGTGGATGCAGCCCTAGATTCTCCTACCATAGGAGACATCCCTTCCATATCTCCTCTATCTCAGCCTTTCAACATTCAAATGAGATTCCTCCACTCCCCCCCGCCCCCAATCCTTCTAAATTCCAGCAAAGACAGTCCCAGAACTATCAAACAGTCCTCATATGATAACCATTTCATTCCTTGGAATCATCCTTGTGAACCTCTTTTGGACCCTCTCCAATGCCAGCACATCTTTTCTAAGATGAAGGGCTCAAAACTGTTCACAATACTCAAGGTGAGGCCTCACCAGTGCCTTGTAAAGACTCAGCATCACATCACTGCTGTTGTATTCAAGATCTCTTGAAATGAATGCTAACATTGCGTTTGCCTTCCTCACCACTGACTCAACCTGCAAGTTAACCTTTAGGGTGTTCTGCACAAGGACTCCTTTGCACCTTTGCATCTCAGATTTTGGATTTTCACCCCATTTAGAAAATAGTCTGCACATTTATTTATACTACCAAAATGCATGACAATGCATTTCAAACATCGTATTTAATTTGCCACTTTCTTGCCCATTTTCCTAAGCTGTCTAAGTACTTCTGTAGTGTTTCCTCAACACTACTGATTGTTCCACCAATCTTTGTATCATCTGCAATCTTGGCAACAAAGCCATCTATTCGACATGTAAATCATTGATATTCAACATAAAAGGAAGTGGTGTCAACACCGACATGTTGTCCAGCAAGATTTTCTATTAAGGAAACTACGCTGACTTTGTCCTACCTTGTCCTGCCTCACCAAATACAACACAACCTCATCCTTAACAACTGTCTCCAACATCTTCCCAACCACTGAGGTCAGGCTAACAGGTCTATAATTTCCTTTTTTCTGCATCCCTCCTTTCTTTAGTAGTTCAGTGACATTTGCAATTTTCCAATTTTCTGACACCATTCCAGAGTCTAATGATTTTTGAAAGATCATTACTAATGCCTCCACAATCTCTACTCTTTCCTCTTTCAGGACAATATGTGCAGTTCAGCTTTTTGAGCACCTTCTCCATTGTAATAGTAACTGCACTCATTTCTCTTCCCTCACACCCTTCAACACCTGGCACACTGATAGTGTCTTCCACAATGAAGATCGATGCAAAGTATTCATTTAGTTCATCTGCCATTTCCTTGTCCCCTGTTATTATTTCTCCAGCCTCATTTTCCAGGGGACCTATATCCACTCTCATCTCTTTTTTATTTTTATATAATTGATAAAGCTTTTTCAATATACCTTGATATAATTTGCTAGTATGCTTTCATATTTCATCTCTTCACTCCTATTGATTCCTTTAGTTGCTTTCTTAAGGTTTTTAAAAGCTTCCCAATCCTCTGTCTTCCCACTAATTTTTGTCCTGTTGCATGCCCTGTCTTTTGTTTTTACATTAGCTTGTCAGCCGTGGTTGTACTATTTTGCAATTTGAGTATTTCTTTGTTTTTGGAATACATCTATCCTGTACCTTCCTCATTTTTCCCAGAAACTCACACCATTGCTGCTCTGCTGTCATCCCTGCCAGCATCTCCTTCCAATGTACTTTAGCCATCTCCTCTCTCATACCACTGTAATTTCCCTTACTCCACTGAAATACTGCTACATCAGACTTTACTTTCTCTTTATCAAATTTCAAGTTGAACTCAATCATATTGTGATCACTGCTCCCTAAAGGTTCTTTTACGTTAAGCTCTCTAATCGCCCCTGGGTTCATTACATAACACCCAATCCAGTATAGTTGTTCCACTTGTAGGCTCAACAACAAACTGCTTTAAAAAAGCATCTCAAAGACATTCAACAAACTCACTCTCTTGAGATCCATTACCAACCTGATTTTCCCCAATCGACCTGCATGTTGAAATTTCCCATGACTACCATAACATTGCCCTTTTGACCCACCTTTGCTATTTCCTGTTGTAACCTGTGGTCCACATTCCAGCCACTGTTGGGAGGCCTGTATGTGACTGCCATCAGGGTCCTTTTACCTTTGCAGTTTCTTAACTTAACCCACAAGGATTCAACATCTTCTGATTCTGTCACATCTTTCTACTGATCTGATGCCATTCTTTACCAGTAGAGCCACACCACCCCCTCTGCCTACCTTCCTATACCTCTTTTACAACGACATTCAGCTCCTAATTACAGTCATCCTTCAGCCACAATTCAGTGAAGGCCACAACATCATACCCAACAATCTGTAAAACTGTAACAAGATCATCCACCTTATTTCTTCTACTCTATGTATTGTGATAAAACACTTCTTGAGTACTGCATTTACTGCCCTTTTATATTCTGCACCCCTAATGCATCGACATTCACCCAGCTGGCTGCAATTTTGTCTTATTATCTGCCTGCGCTTCCTGACAGTCTGGCTGCATGCTATTTTTGCTTTTTTACCATCAGTCCTATCCTGAGTCCCTTCACTCTGCTTCCCACACCCCTGCCAAATTAGTTTAAACCCTCCCCAACAGCTCTAACAAACCTGCTCAGGAGAATATTGGTCCCCCCTCAGATACAAATGCAATCTGTCATTTTTGTACAGGTCATGCCACTCCCAGAAGAGATCTCAATGATCCAAGCACCTGAAGCCCTGCCCCTGTACCAGCTTCTCAGCCACGCATTTATCTGCCAAATCATCCTGTTTCTACCCTCACTCACGCATGGCACAGGCAGCAATCTGGAAATTACTATCCTGGAGGTCCTGCTTCTCAACCTTTTGCATAGCTCTCTAAATTTTCTCTTCAGGACCTCTTTGTTTTTCCTTCCTATATCATTGGTACCAAAATGTACCAAGACATCTGGCTGCTCTCCCTCCCTCTTCAAAATGCTATGGACGTGATCAGAGACATCCCTAAACCTGGCACCTGGGAGGCAACATACCAGCTGGGTGTCCCGTTCATGTCCACAGAATCTCCTGTCTGTTCCTCTGACTACTGAGTCCACTATCACTACCGCTTCCCTCCTCTCCCTCTTTCTCTTCTGCACCACTGACCCCTGCTCATAACCTGGACTCCACGGCATTCCCCTGGGAGGTCATCCTCCACAACAGTATATTTATTACTGTGGGGAATGACCATAGGGCTGATCTGTGCTAACTGCCTATTCACCATCCCATTCTCTGTCATCGACCAAATTTCTTGGCAAAGCTTCCTGTGGTGGCTTGGGGATAGTGAGGACTTCAAAATCTGCCCTTTCCAACATACAGACGTGCCTCGCTCTCAATGGGAGACTATACCTTGATTAAAACAATAAAATGCTGGAGCAATTCAATGGGTTAGGCTGCACTATGGAGGGAAATGGACAGTAGACAGTTAAGGCTGAAAGACTTCATCTAGACTAGATCAGAACAAATGAGAGGTCTTGACTCGAAACCCAACAGTCCATTTTTAAGCTGCCTGACCCATTGAGTTCCTCCAGCTCCTCATGATGTGCTGAATATGTTTCTTCATAAAACAATCTAGAAATAGAGGTCACTCTTTTAAAACAGGTGATCACCCCTTTAAGACAGATTTTTTTTTCACTGCAGGTCATGGGAAGTCTTTTCCAAGGGCATTGGAAACAGACATTCTGAATACTTTTAAGCAAACGTAGATAGATTCATAGCCAGATACCACACACCTGCGTCACTCACCTGAAGAAGAGGGATGTCTGCGTTAGAATGCTGTTCCTGGACTACAGTTCAGCATTCAACACCATAATTCCCTCCAGACTTGACAGGAAGTTCAGAGACTTCAGCCTGCACCTGACCTTGTGCAGTTGGATCCTAGACTTCCTGTCAGATTGCCAGGATGGGCTCCCTCACCTCTACCCTCTGACCCTCAACAACAATGCCCCACAACATTGTGTTCTGAGTCCCCTTCTCTATTTCCTTTACACCCACGACTGTACTGCCACACACAGTTCCAATCTGCTCATCACAGACATCCCACACTGCACAAATTCATTTCGGGGAGGTAGCACCATCAATTTGTGGGAGACTCCCAGAACTTCTGGGAGAGGTGGGATGTCTGCAGTCGAGTAGCTCCTTAGCAGCTTGCCAGCTAGTTTAAATAACGTTAGGTATGCTAATGAACGAATGACACCTGTTAAACTCACCTCAACAGTGATTTAAGCCACCACAGGCAATAGAAAAGTCACTGTTGCAAACAGTGCAGCGAGCAACACTGTCATTATTTTTGACCACTATTAGGCAGGGGTGCACTTTAGTGTAGTCTGGGGTGAAGTGCATTTAATGTTTTCTTTTTGAGAAACATCTCTCTCTCTTTCTCCACCCCGCCCCCAGAACATCTGGGAGAGGTGGGATGTCCGTTGTCAAATCTGCAGATGACACGACTTTGATTGGCCTTATTTCTAGTGATGATGGAACAGCCTACAGAGGAGAGGATGACACTCTGACACAATGGTGCCACAATAACAACCTCTCCCTCAATGTCCAAAAAAAAGGAGCTGATTGTGGATTACAGGAGGAACAGAGTTAGGCTCTGAACATCCGTGAGTCTGCAGTTGAGAGGGTGAGTAGTGTCAAGTTCCTTGGCATACACAGCACTGATGATCTCACCTGGACTGTACACACCAGCTGTGTGAAAAAAGCACAACAGCGTCTGTTCCATCTCAGGAAACTGAGGAAGTTTGGCATGGGATCCCAAATCCTCAAGACCATCTACAGTGCAAGTTTTAATTTCTCCATTTTATTTATTTATTTAGCTATCTTCTTGTAAATAGCTGTGAGAAAATAAATCTCAAAGTTCAAAGTAAATTTCATATCAATGTATATAGTACATATATCATTATACTATTCTGAGATTTATTTTCTTGCAGGCATTTAAAGTAGAACAATGAAATACAAGGAGTCAATGAAGGACTACACACAAAGACTGAGAATTAGTTGTAAAAGAAGACAAACTGTGTAAATAAATAATACAGAGAATATGAGTTATAGAGTCCTTGAAAGTGAATCCATAGGTTGTGGAATCAGTTCAAGGTAGTATATGGTGTCATGTAAGGCTATCATAGCAGGGGATGGTAGTGGGGATAAGCTCCCACTATATATTAAATGCTCCCAATGGTGTACGTATTAGGTTTAGCCTCTGACAACCAAGTTAACTCCTGGCCTTCATGTGTGGCTTAGCTACTAAGCCTGGTGGAACCATTTCTACTGACAGGAGAAGGGGCAAAGATTGGTTTCTGGCAGCTTAGAACCTGTAACCTCAGGCAGATGGGGATCATCAGCTCATCTAGGAGAAGGAAAACTCTGATCTCAAACCTCCACTGTCTTGATTCCATTCACGTGGAAGGCTTTGGGAGTAAACTCCAAGGAAAAAAAACTGGAGCTAGAGTCCCTAAGGCAGCCTTACGTTGAGTTCCACACTGACTGGCAACTCCTGCAATGCCACTGATGCCAAACTCTATCGGTCTCAGCCATTCCTTTGGATTCATCAGCTATATGGCAAGGGGGAGTCTGCTGTACAGGCAACAGCCTGCTTTCCATATCATACTGCGCTGGCTTGCTTGCATATTGGCTTGTGTTTCATGTAAACAGCAGGCATACAATATCCATGGATGACCTCAACCAACTGAAGGCCTCAGATACATACATTGATAATAGGTATATTTGAACTTTGAACTCTATTGATCTGTATGTGCATAAAGGGAAAACAAAATAAATTTGATAATGTACAGAGAAATATGGAGAGTGAGGAACAAGGAGAACAAGAAATAAGCCATTAGTTCCCTGATATTTGTCTATTATCTATTGATATTTGTCATTTCAAAGCAGAATGTAAATAATATAACACAGAATTTACAGTGTAGAAAGCAGCCAGAGGGTTGCTAGGGCACTGCAAAATGTTTACACCCCACACGTGTCTTCTCACTTTATTGAATTTAGTACAAACTTCTGTCCCATTCTCCCTCATGTATTTACCCAGCCTCCTGTTATCTACCTGAATGGTAGCAGCATAAGCAATTTCAAGGGGTTATTAATGTAGATGAGTAAAATAGATTAAAGAAGCAACTCAGTTTGTTTCTGGGTGAATTGATTGAGGAATATTGTGATGATGAGTGATCTGGGTTTAGGAAGACCATAAGATTTAGAAGCAGAATTAGGCCATTTGGCCCCTTGAGTCCACGCCACCATTTCATCATGGCTGATCCAAATTTCCTCTCAGCCCCAATCTCCTGCTTTCTCCCTGTATCCCTTCATTCCCTGACCAATCACCAATCTATCAACTTCTGCTCTTTGCATAGAGACAGCCTCTATATCCACCTGTGGCAAAGAATTCCACAGATTCACCAGTTTCTGAATAAAGAAATTTCTCCTCATCTCTGTTCTAAAAGGGCATCCCTCTATTCCTAGTCTTAGACTCTCCCATCATAGAAAACATCCTCTCCAAATCCACTCTATGGCCTTTTGCCATTCAATAGGTTTCAATGAGGTCATCCCTTCTATATATGAGTTATAGAGTCCTTGAAAATGAATCCATAGGTTGTGGAATCAGTTCAGTATCAGTTCAAGGTAGTACATGGTGACATGTAAGGTTGTCATAGCAGGGGATGTTAGTGGGGATAAGCTCCCACTATCTATTAAATGCTCCCAAAGGCGTACATATTAGGGTGAGCCTCTGACAACCAAGTTAACTCCTGGCCTTCATATGTGGCTTAGCTTCTAAGCCTGGTGGAACCATTTTTACTGACAGGAGAAGGGGCAAAGATTGATTTCTGGCAGCTTAGAACCTGTAACCTCAGGCAGATGGGGATCATCAGCTCATCTAGGAGAAGGAAAACTCTGATCTCAAAGGCCTTCTGAAAATCCAAGTACACCAAGTCTACTGCATCTTCTTTGTCTACCCTGATTGAAATTTCCTCAAAAAATTATGGTAGGTTAGTCAGGCAGGATTTTCCTTTCAGGAAACCATGCTGGCTTTGGCCTATCTTGTCATGTGGCTCCAGGTACTCCGTAATCTCATCCCAAAATATCGTTTTCAACAACTTTCCAACCACTGATGGCAGGCTAGCAGGTCTATAGTTTCCTTTCTGCTGTCTCCCACCATTCTTAAATAGCAGAATAACATTTGCAATTTTCCTGTCATCCGGTACAATGCTAGAATGTCTTGAAAGATCATTGTTAATGCCTCTGCAATCTCTCCAGCTACTTCCTTCTGAATCCGAGGGTGTATTCCATCAGGTCCAGGAGATTTATCCATCCTCAGACCATTAAGCTTCCTGAGCACCTTCTCAGTTATAATTTTCACTGCACAAACTTCACTTGCCTGACATTCTTGAATGTCCGGTACACTGCAGATGTCTTCCACTGTGAAGGCTAATGCAAACTACACATTCAGTTCCTCTGCCATCCCTGCACCTCTCATTACAATATCTCCATCATCATTTTCTATTGGTCCTATATCTACCCTCAACTCTCTTTTACCCATTATATACTTTAAAAGCTTTCAGTATCTTCTTTGATATGAGTCACCAGCTTTCTTTCATAATTCATCTTTTCCTTCCCAATGACCTTCTTAGTTTCTTTCTGCAAGTTTTTAAAAGCGTCCCAATTCTCTATCTTCCCACTAACTTTGGGTTCCTTGTGTGCTCTCTCTTTTGTTTTTACTTGGGCTCTGACTTCACTTGTCAGCCACAGTTGTGTCCTTCTTCCATTCAAAAATTCCTTCTTATTTGGAATATATCTGTCTTGCACTTCCCTTATTTTTCACAGAAGTTCCAGCCATTGCTGCTCTGCTGTCCTTCCTGCTGGAGTCCCTTTCCAGTCAACTTTGGCCATTTCCCCTCTCATGCCATTGTAATTTCTTTATTTCCGCATAGAAGAATGAGGGGAGATTTGATAGAGGTATATAAAATTATGATTGGTGTCGATAGAGTGAATGCAAGCAGGCTTTTTCCACTGAGACTAGGGGAGAAAAAAAAAAGAGGACATGGGTTAAGGGCAAAGGGGGAAAATTTTAAAGGGAACATGGGGGGGGGGGGGTTTCTTCACACAGAGTGTGGTGGGAGTGTGGAATGAGCTACCAGATGAAGTGGTAAATGTGGGCTCACTTTTAACAATTAAGAGAAACTTGGACAGGTATATGGATGAGAGGGGTTTGGAGGGATATGGTCCAGATACAGGTCAGTGGGACTAGGCAGAAAAATGGTTCGGCACAGCCAAGAAGGGCCAAAAGGCCTGTTTCTGTGCTGTAATGTTCTATGGTTCTTCTATTATGCATTGCATCAAACTGCTGCTGCTAAGTTAACAAATTTCATGTCACATGCTGGTGATAATAAACCTGATTCTGATTCTAATATTTTTACTTGCTTCATCTAGCCTGGCACTTTTCCCTCAACTAAGAACTGCGAAGCTACCATCCTTGTTGGACTAAAAGTCTACTCATTTAAAAAGGTCTTGACCTTCTTCAGAAGTTTTTCCTCACACTTTGCCCCTTTGATTGGCCACCCAGACTATAACTGGACTGAAGATCCTTATTAACACAATTCTGAATTCTGCAAGTTCCTGCAATTTTTCTTTTCAATATTCTTCTCACATGCTTAAGGTTGTTTATTGTCATTCATCAGTACACAAATGTAAAGGAGAACAAAATGATTCTTACTCTAGATCCAATACAGAATAAAACAAAACATAAGAAGCTTAAAGAACACCAAAAAACACAATAAGTGTATACATAAGATGAGCTTACTATATGTACTTGGACTAGTTGTATGTACATAGTGATGCTAGGTACAGGGGTGTCTGTACATAAGGTAATTGACAGGAAATTATAAAGTATGGTGATGGTGTGAGTGGGCGGTGGTGGTAATCAGTCTTGCTGCTTAGGGAAAGTAACTTTTTGAGTATGGTGGCATGGATATCATGTAGCCTCCTCTGTGATGGGAGTAGGGCAAACAGTCTGTGAGAAGTCTGTAAGGGTGGGTGGGTTCCTTCATGATATTGCTGGCCTTTTCCCAGCACCTTTCTGTATATATGTCCTTGATGGCAGACAGGATGGTGCTGGTGGTTTTAACTATCCAACAGAAATTCCTTTCTATCCTACCAGAGCAACAGGTCCACAGTCTATGCCATCTTATTGGCTCCTCATGCAACCCTGAAACATCTGGGCAGTAAAGATGCATATGTCAGGATGCTCTTTATCAACTACAGCTCAGCATTCAATACTATCTTCAACTCAAAACTAATCAATATGCTTTGGCCTCAATGCTTCCTTGTGCAATTGGATCCTCAATTTCCTCATTTGCAGACCCCAGACAGTTCAATCTTGGCAACAATACCTCCTCCACAGTTTCCATCAGCAAAGGTGCACCACAAAGCAGTGAGCCTGGCCTCCTGATCTACTCACTTTGCACTTAACTGTGTGGCTAAGCACAGTATCACTGCCTTATTAAAGTTTGCTTACACCACTCTTGAAGGCTGTATCAAAGGTGATGATGAATCTATCCCACAAGAAAATTAATCTCCGGGTTCTTTATGGTGACATGTATGTACTTTGATAATAAATTTATTTTGAACTTTGAATACTTCCCCAACTCCACAGCCAAATGTTAATATGTATTATCTTCATCTTTGTACTTACTGGGGTTTCTTTCAGCTGTTTGGAATGTTTCTTGCTCTTGCTTATCTTAACCATCTCTACTTTACAGGTCATGGAATGAATCAAACAATGGGAGCCAAATACAGTTTAATATGTTGTGAATGAATATACAGGTTGAGCACCCCTTATCTGAAACTGCAAAATCCAAAAAACACTCTGAAATCCAAATCTTTTGAGTGCTGACATGATATGACAAATAGAAAATTCCACAAGGTTCTGGGAAGGTTCCCAGGCGGTGCCAGTGTTCTGAAAAGTAGCCTCCCATTTCCTGAGTAGGGGTTGGTGCCAATTTGTGTTCAGCAGTCATCATAGTCAGACCTTCATGCATTATTCACAGTGATTACCATGTGTATGGTGTTCATTCTCTGCTCTGTGCGGTGAAGAATCAGAATCAGGTTTATTATCACTGACATGTGATGTGATATTTGTTAACTTAGCAGCAGCAGTTCAATGCAATACATAATCCAGCAGAGAAAAAATAAACCATAATAATAAACAAGTAAATCAATTACGTGTATTGAATAGATTTTTAAAAATGTGCAAAAGTAGAAATACTGTGTATTTAAAAAAAGTGAGGTAGTGTCCAAAGCTTCAATGTCCATTTAGAAATTGGATGGCAGAGGGGCAGAAGCTGTTCCTGAATTGCTGAGAGTTCTGGCTTCTTCAGGTATCTCCTATCTGACGGTAACAGTGAGAAAAGGGCTTGCCCTGGGTCTTGGATGTCCTTAAAAATGGATGCTACCTTTCTGAGACACCACTCCCTAAAAATGGTCCTGGGTACTTTGTAGGCTAGTGCTGAAGATGGAGCTGACTAAATTTACAACCTTCTGCAGCTTCTTTTGGTCCTGTGCAGTAGCCCCTCCATACCAGATAGAGATGCAGTTGATCAGAATACTCTCCACAGTACAAGAAGTTTTTGAGTGTATATGTTGACATGCCAAATCTCTTTAAACTTCTAATAAAGTATAGCCATCATCTTGCCTTCTTTCTAACTACATCTACATGTTGGGACCAGGTTAAATCCTCAGAGATCTTGACACCCAGCAACTTGAAGCTGCTCACTCTCTCCATTTCTGATCCCTTTATAAGGATTGGTACATACTTCCTGAAGTCCACAATCAGCTCTTTCGTGTTACTGACGTTGAGTGCCAGGTTGTTGCTGCAGCACCACTCCACGAGTTGGCATATCTCTCTCCTGTATGCCCTCTTATCACCACCTGAAATTTTACCAACAATGGTTGTATCATCAGCAAATTTGTAGACCTCAGTGAAAATGTCAAAAAAGGTCTGCAGTTACACCTATGGGTAATAGTGAAAAGATATAAAGAGGAGGCATTGATGGTTATCTATAGCAGAGGAAGTCAAGTTGATGGAAAACCTGACAGTGGTGGGTCATGCATCTGTGTTGGACAGCCACCATCTGCAACCTGAAACAGGACAAATGGTTTGAGTTTAATCCTGAAAGTAATGAACAGAAGTTAATGAAAAATAGAAAAATACTGCATAAAGCAAAAAATGAAGGTCTTCGTCATGTATCCAGAGTGGATTCATCAGAGTGGGAGTGAACATATGCCACCTAATGGTACGCTGATCATGAAATAAGAAAAGATCTGACATCGTCACTGTTGCAGACTGAATCAGCATATAGGAGAGAGATTGAAAACTTGGCTGAGTTGTGACTTAACAACAATCTCTTAATCAATGTCAGCAAAATAATGAGCTGTTATTTGACTTCAGAAGGAAGGAAGCCAGAGGTCCATGAGTCGGTCCTCAGTGACTGTATATGGTTAGATATACAGCACCAATAAAAAGTATTCCCCCCCCCACCCCAGAAATGTTTATGTTTTATTGTTTTACAACATCGAATCACAGTGGGGTTTTTTTTGACACTGATCAACAGAAAAACTCTTTTGTGAAAAAAGATGACTACAAAGTGATCCAAATTAATTATATAACACACTGTAAGGTTTCACTGCTAATGAAGAGGCTTCTCTGCAATGTTTCACTGCTAAGGTAATGGTTTCTCTGTAACAACAATGTTTGGGTTATGACTAGAGATAACAGGGCATGTTAGCCAATGTTCTTTCTTGTGTGTCTGGGAGCCAGGAATTTGTGGTCTTTTTGCCAGGGAGAGATGAGGAGAGAAGACGTGAATGGAGAGAGTTGGTAGACCACTAGACGGAGTGGACTTGGAGCAAGGGTACGAAGGTCAGCGACAATCGGAGGAGGTAGATGGTGGATGGATGGCCTTATTAGCAAGCTCCAATGTTGTGCATTAGACTGTTTCATGAGAATGAGCCCTTTTCTTTTTTTTTGTTATTAACCATACAATCAAATTAAGAATTATAAAGTTCAATCATTTAATCACATATTGTGTACTGTTTATTTCGTGGTACTGATTTGTAACAGGGGACACATTGCACAGCATCCACTCAAATGTAGTTTGGTCGGGCTGGGGACGATCATCCCCTATGTTAAGCCATTAGCTGAACTGAGAGTTACAATTACAAAATTACAAATTATAAATCACAAAATAAATAGTTGCATAAGTATTCATACCTTTAGCATGACACACCAAATCATCGCTGGTGCAGCCAATTAGTTTTAGAAGTCACAATTAATTAAATGGAGATCTGTTTCTGAAGACCTGTGTGCAGTCAAGATGCTTCAACTGAGTGTAGTAAAAATACACCTGTATCTGGAACATCCAACCGCTGGTGAGTCAGTATCCTGGCAAAAACTACTGTTACGGTATGTCTCCGGCAACAATGAATATAGAATTGAGTCAGGTTTTTTATAAAAATATATTAAACTCTGCTCAATAAAAATGAAAAGTGAATAAACGACTAACTTAACTGGAAGTTAACTGCTGTACAGCAACTCTGGAACAATTCTTAAAGTGGTATATGCGAACACAGTCTTGAAGTGGTAAATGCAAAAGTCCAAGTGATTTATACCGTTAATTAGGAGAGACTTTACCGAAGTAACAAATTCCTCGACGACGTGACATTACTGCTGATCCCAGCTGAAATATGCCTGGCCCGAAGGATTCACAATGAAGGAAATAAAAACAGCTTTAAGGAACTGACCTTTTCCTTGGCGAATGAACACTGCACAACCCTTTCTAATCTTACCGGTAGGGGTTATCTCAGATGCAGGTTACTATTCCCTGAATGAAGATTCAATAAGGTCGACCCTGTAGTAAACTGCTGACGACACAAACTTTACTCAATCCTTTGGGTTCCTGTACTTTGGCAAAGTCTTCACTCTCCAAAACTTAGACTTTAAAATTAAATCATAGATACATCAAACTGGCAGCGATGAGCAGAACTGCTGGCATAAGAATTCTGTACCTTACAGTAGAAAGTAAAACTCTGCTTTAAAACAAAACTGTGCCATGAGACCAAATACACAGCATAACCCAGTAACTAATGAATTGAACGACTCAACACAAAAACTCCTGCGTCACAGCAGGCTTTCCCGTTCTATACCTGTTGAGCACGTCATCACGTGACCTCACACTGGTGGAGAATTACATCACCTCACCATCACAAGACCATTACATCATGCTCAATTATGTCATGGTCATAAGACAGTCACAAAATACCCACGGGGTATGTAACACTACACCATGAAGACAAAAGAACACTCTAAGCAACTCCAAAAAATGTTACTGAAAAGCACAAGGCAGGAGATAGATACAAGAAAATTTCCAAGTAACTGATTATCCCTTTGAGTATGGTTAAGTCAATTGTCAAGAAATGGAAAGAATATGACATAGCTGCAAATCTGCTTAGATCAGGCTGTCCTCAAAAACTGAGACAGTGCAAGAAGGGAACTTGTGAGGGAGGCCAGCAAGAAACCTATGAGGAGCTACAAGCTTCAGTGGCTGAGATGAGAGAGTCTGCGCATACAACTGTTGCCTGGATGCTTCACCAGCTGCAGCTTTATTGGAGAATGACAAAAAGAAAGCCAAACACAGCACATCATCAAAAACACACCATCCCTACCGTGAAGCATGGTGAGGCTGTATCATGCTGTGGGGATGCTTCACTGCAGCAGGTCCTGGAAGGCTTTTGAAGGTAGAGGGTAAAATTAATGCAGCAAAATATAGGGAAATCCTGATGCAGTCTGCAAGATATCTGCAACTTGGGAGATTTGTTTTCCAGCAAGACAATGACCCAAACACAAACCAAAGTTACACAGGAATGGCTTATAAACAACAAAGTTAATGTCCTGGAGTGGCCAAGTCAAGAGTCCGGACCTCAATCCAATTGAGAATTTGTGGCTGGACTTGAGAAGGGTTGTTCACACTCTATCCTCGTGCAATCTGCCAGAGCTTGAGCAGTTTTGTAAAAAAATAGAGAAAAATTACAGTATCCAGATGTGCAAAGTTGACAGAGACTCAAGGATGTAATTGCTGTCAAAGGTGCATCTACTAAATACTGACCTGAAGGGGTTGAGTATGCAATCAATTTGCTTAATAATTGTAATAAATTTAGACCAATTTGTAGAAATTTGTTTTCACTTTGATATGAAAATGTCTTCTGTTGATCGGTGTCAAAAGAGCCAAATTAAATCCACTGTGATTCAACGTTATAAAACATGAGAACTTCCAAGGGGTTAGGGGGTGAATTTTTTTTATAGGCACTGTATGTATTTTGATAATAAATTTACTTTGTACTTTGATCTATCACAACAAACTAAAAATTGAATTAACTTGTAAATATTCAGGAGGTTGGATGCAGAAAATTAAGGCACGGCATAAAAATTTTAAAAGATTAATGGTGATAATGCGTTTGCTGATCACAACACAGCAAAGAAATACGTTGAGTTTTTGCCAAGATCCATGGACATTGAAGTCTAGAGCACCATGCATTCATAACAAGAAATCATGTCAGTTTATAAAATCAAAGCAAGATTGCTAAGACAACATTCCTTTTTTAATGAGGCAGACGACACTAGAACAAACAATTTAAAAAGTTATCCAGCACAGTGTCTCCTCATCCTGATGTCAACGACGATGTACTTTCTCCCTCGAGTTTCTCCGACCTGATGCAGTTGTAGTGTTTGGTGCTGCATTTATCATCTTTTGTAAGTTAAGTTAGTCACACTTTTTTCGTAAATACAAAATATATTTTTGCATGAAATCGGGTGTTTCATCTCCACCTGAAATGCCACATGAGTAACATGACCAGTGTCATTATTGCATTACATTTACATGTAATTACATTCAATCGTTGGATTTCACCTTACATAAAGCTTTAAAAAAATGTATAATAGTGCACTGTAACCTTTTAATCAAATAACAGCATCATAGGTGGAGACAAAGCCTTTTTTGTTGTTAACAGCTGATTCAGATATTCTCCCAATGTTCCTGTTCTGCTTGTTACGCTGTACACATTATAGTTGAATATTAATGATATGTAATAACTTTTCCTACAGCTTTCACATTATTCAAAACTCTTTCAAAAGTAACTCTTGAAACTGTATTGACCACCCCATTAAGCAAAGCATTCCAGATCCTAAAGTACATGTGATGCAAGAAATGTTTACCTTATGTTCCCTCTATGCATTTCATCAGTCAGAAGAAATCTGTGCCATTTGCTTATAGAACTTTAATTCAGGTCTACATCCTTCTTGGTTTTAAACAACACATCAGATCAATTTAGCTTCCTCTGTTCAGTGGAGGATAATCCCTGATTCTCAAATCTTTCAATTCATCAATAATCCATTATTCTTGGAATTACTATATGAGCAATTTTCTTTTGTAATCTTTTCCAACTCTTCTCAAGGTGTGATTGGAAAAATTGAAAAGAATATTCCAGCCAGGAAATTCTTATGTCTATTATACAAGTTTATAATAACTTCCCCACCCCACCCCCCACTTTGGGCCTGTTTAGAAAAGCCAAGATCCTTTATCCTTTACCAAATGCTATGTTTAGATTTGTGCATAAACACTGAGTTCTTCCAACTACCCCTATTTGAGATTGCAAGGTTTAGCTTTAATTCTTAGCTCACCCTTCACTCTGAAACATATCATCTGCATTCAATTTATCACCAATATTCTCATCCAAGTTCTTTTGCAATGTGACAAACAAGGGAATCAGCAGTGTTCCCTTTGGCACAAAAATCTGAAAAACAATCTTCTTCTACTATCTTCTAACTCTTTCTACTGAGCTAATTTTGTATCCCATTAACTAAATCACCATGGATTCCTTGCATCTTCTGGACCAGCCTACCTTACTGGACCCTGTGAAACACTTTGCTCAAGTCCACCACCACATCTGAAAGAATGCAATGAGCAAAGTGAAGAAGGATCCAACTGCTCTTTCTGCAATTCATGCGCAAGTTGCTCGCAATCTAACTTGTTAGGAAAGTAATTGGCACACTGGGCTTTATTGCAAGAGTTGGACTCTAAAAATAGGAAAGTATTGTTTTATGTTGGTAAGACTTCTATTGAAGTACTGTTCACTTTTGGTTCCCTTACCCCAAAGTGAACACTATGTATTGGGATTGGAAGCAGTACAAAAGAGACCACTAGGCTAATTCCCAGGATGAGAAGCTAAGCAATTTAGATATATTTTCCCTTGAAGTTTAGAAGGATGGTATGATAGACACAAATAAGGTGTTGAGGGCATGTGACAGGGAAGATGTGCTGTTTCCACTAATGGGTGATTATTAATTGAGGGAACATACTTGCAAGATAAGGGGAAATTCACTTAAAACTGAAACATGTAGCAACTTATTCTTGCGCTAGGAGGCAAATCTCTGCAAGTCACCACCTGGACAGCTGTGAGGCTAGATCATTTAGGGGAAGTAGATTTATTTTTAAAAGATCAGGGAATTAAGTTCTTTGAGGAACTGACACAGAACAGGAGATGGGACCTGGGCAAATCAGCCAGGATGATGTTGAATGGCATGGCAGACTTGAGGGGCTGAATGACCTCTCTTCTATTTGATATTATGGCACTATATTTTTCTCTAATCTATAAATTTAAAAATTGTATCTTGCCTCTCAAATTGTCATTGATGTACATCAAAAGCAGCAGTGGTCCTTATACTGAAAGCTGAGGAACTTCAGTAAACACCACTCATCAGCCTTGAAGTCAACAGCATAAACTGTGTTTCCCTGCCAAAACTGTTCTCTTGTTCCATTAGTTTCTGTTTTAAGTACCCACATCTGATATATTATTAAATGCCTTTGTTCATGTGACTTTTCCAAAAATGTTCTCACTACTGATTGCAAAACATGATGTCACATTAGCCTTTTTTTAAAGAAATAAAGGTCCTATATCAATAGCAGGTCTGGAAGACTCCAGACCAAAACGGCACATTTTATCAGGCCTGTTTATTTATTTGAATGGGGGAGGGGGTGTTTCTACAATAGGGTGACTGCCTCCTTCCCTGTTATTTCCCTTTGAGTTTTGTTTACACATTCGGGACATGGAAATCTAATTATTAGAAACTTGGCAAATACCTCATTGATGTATATAGTAATATTGTCAAAGTACTTTGGCATAGATATTACTGACAATAACAATATTTTGTTGGATTTCAAAATACCAAAACTGCACAATAGGATGTCATTAAATTTGTCACTACATTGCAACATAATCTTTAATTAAAATTAACACCATGTATCACAACATAAACAATTTCAGCTTGTTTTTTTTTTCCAGAGAGCTCAGAATCACTTGCATTCCCAATGGGCTATTAACAGTAATATATTTATTTCAGAAACCATAAGATTTTACAAATCTCATGTAAAACTCCTAGGCACATTTGGAACTGTATAATAAAAACAAACAATAATTTCCAAAACGTACTTTATCAGCTGCATGTTTTAAGTACTGACCATTGCTTGATCATTTGTCAGAAATTGCATTGCATAGTTTCATGGTTGAAGTTAGCCAGACATTTTTTTGTTACAATGGCTTACAGAAATAATTGAAATACAACATGCAACATATTCATAACAGCAAATCCATTTAGTAAATACAAAGGAGTAAAATTATTTCTTGAGACACTGCATCTAAATTCATAGGTTAATGCATCCTGAAGTTAACACAATCTGAATCCAAATAGAGACCAAGTAATACAAGGAAGTCCAGCATGTGAATTCTGAGATTGTAATTGCTACTGGAATAATTTTACTGGCTATTAGACTTTCACAGCAATTTTACAGTCTGAAGTTAATTTTGTTTTTATTCTGGCAATATTTGTTTTTTGAAAACTACATACAATGGAGGCCAGAAAACTGTTCATGATGTTACTCACTATATTTCTTGCAAAGCTGGTAATAAACTTAGCAAGACAAAGGATCTGAACCATGATGCTTCATGGGCCACTGAAATTGTGAAAATTCAATGACACCATTACAGAGTAACTAAAAAATTGGTGGTATCATTAAAAAATCATTTAAAATTGTTTTTAAATGAACTACTAAAAGCAGGTACTTCTACTTAGGATGAAGAAATATTGTTAAGCGACTTTGAAAACAAAATTAATTATTAAATCAGAATTGCTCGAGGGTAATACCTGTTACAGCCACAATATAAATATGAACTTTTGTGAATTCCTGGGAAAATGTGCTTTTTTTTTACTTGCAATAAACAGCACCACAATTTATAGATAGCAGAAACTATGAGAATGTTTGTTCAAGAACTTCACAGTAATGTAATTCCAAGTAGTCTTTAAAATCTAATGTACTGAATTCAGTCACGTGGAAGAAAATTCACTGTCTCTATTTTGCCTTCCATAAACCAGGTAGAACAGAATGATAGCAGAATCAGAAATTAGATGCATCAGTGGTGCAGGGAGTGATTCCCTTTCTTCCCACCCATGGGAATGTGCCTGTTTTTTGCCGAGCACCTCCATATCAAAGCATTGTGGAAACTAGAAGCTGTAACGAATGAATGAGACATAACCCTCCCAATATATTGAGCCCAACTAACAGATTAGCATGAATTGGGTTGAAAAGGAAAATTAAACCAACATTAACCATTAAACCAACTGAAACTGGTGAAATAAGTGTTCAATAATATTTGGAAACAGTTCTAGTAGGTGCAGTGATGCTTTTGAAGCAACATGGTAAACTTAAAATTAAAATCAGATATTCATATTCCATTAACTCCTATAATGCAGTGATAAAAGCTTAAATATCTTTTCAGATCTTAGGATTCAGCTGTACTTGGCAAAACATGAACATAGATGGTCTTCGTGTTTAACATTTTCAAAGACGAGTCATTTGTAATTCCTGAAAGAGAGATAAATCTTATGATTAAACAACTTACTTCAGTTAAATAATGTCATAATCATAGATCTACGCTAACGATCAAACATCTGAGTTAAAATTCAAGAGCATTTGAATAGCCAGTCACCAAGCACACTATAAAAAAAGGTTTTGTCTAGCAAAGTCGCCATCATCGGAGTGGATTGAATCGACTGGGATGGCTTTGGCTCAACAGGCCTCAGTGTGAACAGGCAGAGGTGAGGGTAGGTTCTGGTAAGTTGTTGTTTTTTTTTCTCCCTCCATATGATTTCTTTTTTAAATAGTAAGTTTGGAGAGAATGAAAGGCAGGATGTTGGGAAGTCAGGGAGACCTCCGGAGTCTCTGACAAAAACACCTGCAGGAAGTACATCCAGCTGCAGCTCCTAACAAACCACGTTAGGGAACTGGAGCAGGAGCTGGATGACCTCTGGATCATTTGGGAGAATGAGGAGTTTATAGATCAGGGAGGTAGTTACGCCAAAGGAGCAGTGCACAGGCAATTGAGTTACCATCAGGTGACGGAAGGGGAAAGGGCAGGCAGAGCAGGGTTCCCCTGTGACCATTCCCCTCAACAAGTATATCGACTTGGACACTGCTGGGGTGGGGGGGATGACTTATCAGGGACAAGCTACGCCAGCCGGATCTCTGGCACGGAGTCTGGTTCTTCAGTGCAGAAGGGAGGGTGGAAGAGGAGAGCAGTAGTGATAGGGGACTCAATAGTTAGAGGTACAGACAGGAGGTTGTGACAGAGACTTCTGGATGGTTTGTTGCCTCCCGGGTGCCAGGGTCAGGGATGTCTCTGATAGTGTGCACAGCATTCTGAAGTGGGAGGGTGAGCAGCCAAATGTCATGGTACACATCGGTACCAATGACATAGGAAGGAAGAGTGAGGAGGTCCTGAAGAATGAGTATAGAGAGCTTGGTAGGAAATTAAAAAGCAGGACCTCGAAGGTGGTAATCTCAGGATTGCTACCTGTGCCACGTGGCAGTGAGGGTAAGAATAGGATGCTCTGGAGGATGAACATGTGGCTGAGGATCTGGTGTAGGGGGCAGGGTTTCAGATTTCAGGATCATTAGGACCTCTTCTGGGGCAGGTGGGACCTGTACAAGAGAGACAGGTTACACTTGAACTACAGGAGGACCAATATCCTTGCAGGGAGGCTTGTTAGTGCTATTGGGGAAGGTTTAAACTAGATTTGCAGGGGAATGGGAACCAGAGTGCCAGAGTAGATAGTGGAGCAGGGGTGAAAATAAATAAAGTTAAAAGTTCATGCAAAGTCACAAATAGAAGGTTTGTGTGTGGTGGTAATAATCTTCTAAGGTGCGTCTATTTCAATGTAAGGAGTATTGTGGGGAAGGTAAATGAGCTGAGGGTGTGGATTGCCACATTGAATACGACATTATAGCCATTAGTGAAATTTGGCTACAGGAGGGGCAGGGCTGGCAGCTTAATGTTCCAGGGTTCCGATGTTTCAGACGTGATAGAGGCAGAGGTATGAAGGGTGGGGGGGGGGGGGGGTGGGGGTGACATTGCTAGTCAGGCAAAATGTTACAGCAGTTCTCAGGCAGGACAGATTAGAGGGCTTGTCTACCGAGGCCATATGGGTGGAGCTGAGAAACAGGAAAGGTATGACCACATTAATGGGTTTGTATTATAGACCACCCAATCGTCAGCGAGAATTGGAAGAGCAAATTAGCAGAGAGATAGCAGACAACTGCAGGAAACAAAGTTGTGATAGTAGGGGATTTTAATTTTCCACATATTGATTGGGACTCCCATATTGTTAAAGGTCTAGATGGGTTAGAGTTTGTAAAATGTGTTCAGGAAAGTTTTCCAAATCAATATATAGAGGTACCGACTACAGAGGATGCAATTTTAGATCTCCTATTAAGAAACGAGTTATGACAAGTGATGGAAGTGTGTGTAGGGGAACACTTTGGGTCTAGTGATCATAATGTCATTCGTTTCAACTTGATCATGGATAAAGATAGATCTGGTCCTCAGGTTGAGGTACTAAACTGGATAAAGGTCAAATTTGAAGTGAGAAAGGATCTAAAAAGCATGAATTGGGACAGGTTGTTCTCTGGCAAGGATGTGATTGGTAAGTGGGAGGCCTTCAAAGGAGAAATTTTGAGAGTACTTAGTTTGTATGTTCCTGTCAGGATTAAAGGCAAAGTGAAAAAGAATATGGAACCTTGGTTTTCGAGAGATATTGGAAATCTGACAGAGAGATGTATGAGAGGTATAGGCAACAGGGAGCAAATAAGGTGCTTGAGGAGTATAAAAATTGTAAGAAAATACTTAAGAAAGAAATCAGGAGGGCTGAAAGACATGAGGTTGCTTTGGCAGTCAAGGTGAAGGACTATCAATTTTGGCAGTCAAGAGCTTCTACAGGTATATTAAGAGCAAAAGGATAGTAAGGGATAAAATTGGTCCTCTTGAATATCAGAGTGGTCGGCTATGTATGGTACCAAAAGAAATGGGGGAGATCTTAAATGGGTTCTTTGCACCTGTATTTATTAAGGAAACTGGCAAGGAGTCTATGGAAATAAGGCAAACAAGCAGTGAGGTCATGGAGAGAGGAGGAGATGCTTGCTGTCTTGAGGCAAATCAGCATATATAACTCCACAGGACCTGACAGAGTATTCCCTCAGACCGTGAAGGAGACAATTGCAGGGTCTCTGGCTGATGTGTTTAAAATGTCAGTATCTACGGGTGAGGTGCCAGAGAATTGGAGGATAGCTCATGTTGTTCTGTTGTTTAAAAAAGGCTTTAAAAGTAATCCAGAAAATTATAGGCTGTTAAGTTTGACGTCTGTAGTAGGTAAATTATTGGAAGGAGTACTAAGAGATAGGATCTACAAGTATTTGGATAGACAGGGACTTATTAAGGAGAGTCGACATTGCTTTGTGTGTGGTAGGTCATGTTTAACGCATCTATTAGAATTTTGAGGAAGTTACCAGGAAAGTGGATAAAGGGAAGGCAGTGGATGTTGTCTACATGGACTTCAGTAAGGCCTTTGACAAGGTCCCGCATGGGAGGTTAGTTAGATATACGTGGTGAGGTGGTAAATTGGATTAGACTTGGCTCAATGGAAGAAGCCAGAGAGTGGTAGTGGAGGATTGCTTCTCTGAGTGGAGGCCTGTGACTAGTGGTGTGCCACAGGGATCAGTGCTGTGTCCATTGTTATTTGTCATCTATATCAATGTTCTGCATGATAATGTGGTAAAGTGGTCAGCAAATTTGCTGATGATACAAAGATTGGAGGTGAGGAAGGTTTTCAAAGCTTGTAGAGGGATTTGGACCAGCTGAAAAAATGGGCTGAAAAATGGCAGATGGAGTTTAATATAGACAAGTGTGAGGTATTGTACTTTGGATGGACAAACCAAGGTAGAACATACAAGGTAAATGGTAGGACATGAGGAGTGCAGTAGAACAGAGGGATTTGGGAATACAGATACAAAATTCCCTAAAAGTGGCGTCACAGGTAGATAGGGTCATAAAGAGAGCTTTTGGTACATTGGCCTTTATGAATCAAAGTATTGAGTATAAGAGTTGGAATGTTATGGTGAGGTTGTATAAGGCATTGGTAAGGCCAAATTTGGAGTATTGTGTGCAGTTTTGGTCACCTAATTACAGGAAGGATATTAATAAGGTTGAAAGACTGCACAAAAGGTTTACAAGGATGTTGCTGGGACTTGAGAAACTGAGTTACAGAGAAAGATTGTATAGGTTAGGACTTTATTCCCTGGAGTATAGAAGTATGAGGGGAGATTTGATAAAGGTGTATAAAATTATGATTGGTATAGATAAGAGTGAATGCAAGCAGGCTTTTTCCACTGAGGCTAGGGGAGAAAAAAACCAGAGAACATGGGTTGAAAGGGGAAAAGTTTAAAGGGAACATTGGGGGGGGGGGGGGCTTCTTTACACAGAGACTGGTGGGAGCGTGGAATGAGCTGCCAGATGAAGTGGTGAATGCAGGCTCACTTTTAATATTTAAGAAAAACTTGGACAGGTATATGGATAAGAGGGGTTTGGAGGGATATGGCCCAGGTGCAGGTCAGTGGGACTAGGCAGAAAAATGGTTCGGCCCAGCCAAGAAGGGCCAAAAGGCCTGTTTCTGTGCTGTGATGTTCTATGGTCCTAATAAAGCCCAAACTACAGAAAGAAAGACTAAATTACTAACAACCTTCCTAATTGTACTCAATCAAGAGCTGAAATGTCACATTACAACTCAATGATGAGACTCTACATGGTGAATTACTTACTAGGTCTGGGGAATATTCCACTTTTGCATTATTTACAGAGTCAGAGGGAAGTGCAGCAAATGATCAAGATCATTTGAACTGCTACTCTCATCGTCCTGTATCTGGCCCTCCATATCCCTACTGTACAGGTACCACTCCAAACTTCTCTTAAACATTGAAATCAAGCTCGCATGCACCACTTGTGTTGGCAGCTCATTCCACACTCTCACGGCCCACTGAGTGAAGAAGTTCCCCCTTTTGTTCCCCTTAAACTTCTCATCTTTCACCCTTAACCCCTGGTGGTTGTAGTCCTACCCATCCTCAGTGGAAATAGCCTGCTTGCATTTACCCTATCTATACTCCTTATAATATTGTTTAGCTCTATTAAATCTCCTCTCAATATTCTACATTCTAGAGAACACAGTCCTAACCTATTTAATCTTTCCTTATAACTCAGGTTCTCCTGACCCAGCAACATCCTTGCCAATTTTCTCTTGCAACTCTGTTTATATCTTTCCTGAAGGTAGGTGACCAAAGCTGCACACAGTACTCCAAAATAGGCCTCATCAACATCTTGTACAGCTTCAACATAATATGTCATCTTCTGTATACAGTACATTTGATTTATGAGAACCAATGCGTCAAAAGCTTTCTTTACAACCCTGTCTACCTGCAGTGCCCCTTTGTTCTACCACACTCCTCAGTGCCTCACTGTTCACCATGCAAGACCTACCCAGGTTGGTCCTACCAAAGTGCAACACCTTGTACTTGTCTGCATTAGATTCCATCAGCCATTTTTCAGCCCATTTTCCCAGCAGTTGCAGATTCCTTGGCAGGCCATGATAGCCTTCCTCACTGTCCACTACACCTCCAGTCTTGGTGTTATTCACAAATTTGCTGATTCAGTTAACCACATTATCATCCATGGTCGATAAGGTGGACAAACAAGGACTTAGTACTAATCCCTGTGGCACACCACTAGTCACAAGCCTCCAGTCAGAATGGCAAACTTGAAGTCCCACTGTAACCCGACAGCCCTGCACGCTACCCACAACACCCCAACCTTTATGTCATCAGCAAATTTACAGACAGTCAGAGAAATTTAATAGAAAGTCAAAGAGATGCCATTCAAGAGATTTATTTTGTTATATCTTATTGTGAAGTTAGAATGAGGCAACAATGGACTTTTTATGTTCACCTTTGGATGCTGACACTAAAGTTAAGATGCAGCTAAATGCCACAGCATTAACATTTTAATGGCTGGACAAGGAATGCAAATGCTCATCTAAAAATGAAGTAAGTTTTATTCTGTGCAGCTTCAAACAAGTTAAAAGCAACAATCAACCCTTGAATGTGATTTTGTGAGACAGATTTCGTGGCAGTAGTGATGTTTCTGAAACACATCGCTTCATCACTGAAAACATTTCAGAGCTCCAAATCTTTTTATAACCATAAGCTGACATAAACTCATTCTACTACTGCAGATCAGGACAGTATCATGGCCAGTAGAGTGACTAACAAAACACTCAATCTTGAACTGTATGGTCAAACAGCACCTAAGTAAAGTGATAAAGGGTTGATGAATCGGGCTGAGACCCTTCCCCAGGACTGAAAAGAAAGGGAGAAGCCAGAATAAAAAGATGGGGGAGAGGATGGATCTTGAAAGTGACAGATGAAGCCAGGTGAGGAGGAAGGTAGTTGGATGGGAGCGCAGTGATGAAGTAAGAAGTTGAGAGGTGACAGGTAAGAAAGGTAAAAGGCTGAAGGAGGAGGGGCACCAGAGGGAGGTGACAGTCATGTGACAAGAGAAGAGGTAAGAGGGGAGTCAGAAAAAGGAGTGGTAAATAAAGTTTTTGGGGGGGGGGGGGGGGGAGGGGAGAAATGACTGGAAGTTAGAGAAATTGATGTTCATGCTGATGTTCAGGTTGGAGGCAACCCCAGACAGGGGAGCAGGGGGAGGGTGTGAGTGTTGCTCCTCTGACCTCATTGACCTGATTGTGGAGTAGAGAAGGCCATGGACCAACATGTTGGAAAGGGAAAAGAGATTGGAATTAAAATGGTTGGCCAATGGGAAATCATGTTTGTTGCGGACAGAGTGAAGGTGCTCGACAGTTTCAAACAGTATGACAGCGTAAAATACCGAACAAGAACAGGGACAAACTCTGCAGGACTATCTACAATCAACCACAATGGTCCTATACTCAGTAATATATGAGAAATAACCTAATGAAAAGGAAAAAAGTGCATGAATACCACACATTACTTTGTCTTCTTCATTTGTCTCAGTTCAAATTGATTGATGTGTCTCCAAAAAGCAACACAGTTAAGATCAGGAATTCATCAAATTAATTAATGCAGTACATCAGAGATCTGTAATACAATGCCACCCAGGCATTTCTTTTAAATTCTCCCTCCTAAGCCATGAAAAATTTCCTGCCTCATATTGTTAAAGTGGGGCTGAACCATTCTCAAACTCAACTAACAAAGGGCATTAACTAAGGTTGCCAGAACAGAACACTTAAAAAACACAGCATGATGACACCCTAAAAGACTGAGCGTAGATAAAATAGCACAAATGTGATGCATATATAGTGTAGATAGATATGCCACCGGTATTTATCAAAATACAAAATAGCCCACAGGGAGTAAAGAAAATTCTAAGCTACATATTAATAAGGAGAACAAGACCAGTGTATGCAATAGATGAAGGACCAGAGTTCTTTAATGGACTACACAAATCTATTGATCACTATAGTCTGGCTAAACTGAACCATCAAAAGAAGTAATTACTCCCCAGTTCTCCTGGCTTTAACTTGTACCTTCAGTAGAATATACCTTTTGTATTGGTATCGTCAAGATACAAACTTAGTTTTTTGCTTCTGAGGCCAAACACTTTAGCCGCCTCATGAAGAAGTCCAGAGTACGTCAGCCCAGTCTGACCAACTGGGTTCTCCAGCAAAACAGCTCCAACTGTTCCCTTCAGGCATTCTGTATAAGAAGAGCAGAACTTGTTAGTAAAATGCTAAGAAAATAACTATCAAATTTCTACCACACATACAGATATGAAAGAACAATGTTAACAGATCAGTTGTATTGTCTTTCTGTCAAATCCACATTCGTCTTATTTCATTACAAATATAAGTTTCACCACTTCCTTTACTCAGTTTGAGTTCAAGTGATGTATTGAAGCAATTGATCATAAATTATGAAGAGCTCTGAAATGGTATCTAGGTTGACTCAAAAGAACTTTGGTTTTCTTGTTTTTTTTTAAAAGATAGAAATTCTGACCCTCATATTAATAACAATAAAAATCACAACTACATCATGGGGGTACCTCCTGCAGAACACAAATCTAATAACTAGAAGTTGAACTCATGACACTACATTTTGATCTTAAAATAGACAGATCAAAAATTTCATATTTTAATCCAAGATTTATATCCTGAATACAATTTACTTATTTTCCTAAACAGGCTATAAACAAGAAAAATGCAGAAACTATTCAGCAGTTTAGACTGCACCTATGGAAAGGGAAAGAATTGCTTAAGGCTGGTGCTGGTGATCTTCCATTATGTTCGGCATAATCAGAATCAAAATCATCGGCATTTGTCAAAAAATTTGTGGCAGCAGTACAATGCAATGCATAATAATAGAAAAAACATGAATTACACGAAATATTTTAAACAGTTAAGACCATAAGATATAGGAGCAGAAGTAGGCCATTTGACCCACTGAGTCTGCTCTGCCATTCAATCATGGGCTGATCTAATTCTTCCAGTTATCCCCACTCCCCTGCCTTCTCCCCATACCCTTTGATGCCCTGGCTAATCAAGAACCTATCTATCTCTGCCTTAAATGCACCCAATGACTTGTCCTCCACAGCTGCTCGTGGCAACAAATTCCACAGATTTATCACTTTCTGAATAAAGTTAATTTCTCCGCTTCTCTGTTCTAAATGGATATCCTTCAATTTCTGGAATCAATCATGTGAATCTTCTCCAAACTCTCTCCAATGACAGTATATCCTTTCTAAAATAAGGAACCCAAAACTGCACATAATACTCCAAGTGTGGTCTCATGAGTCCCTTATAGAGCCTCACATCAACATCACATTATATTCCATACCTCTAGAAATGAATGCCAACATTGCATTCACCTTCTTCATCACCAATTCAAGCTGGAGGTTAATCTTTATGGTATCCTGCACGAGGACTCCCAAGTCCCTTTGCATCTCTGCAGTTTGAATTCTCTCCCCATCTAAATAATAGTCTGCCCATTTGCTTCTTCTACCAAAGTGCATGACCAGACACTTTCCAACATTGTGTTCATTTGCCACTTCTTTGCCCATTCCCCTAAACTATTTAAGTCTCTCTGCAGGCTCTCTGTTTCCTCAACACTACCCGCTCCTACACTTATCTTTGCATCATTGGCACATTTAGCCACAAATCCATTAACCCCATAGTCAAACCATTGACATACACCATAAAAAGCAGTGACCCCTGTGGAACTCCACCAATAACCGGCAACCAGGCAGCATAAGATCCCTTTATTCCCACTCTCTGTTTTCTGCTGATCAGCCAAAGCTCCACCAATGCTAGTAACTCCCCTGTAATTTCATGGGATCTTATCTTGTTAAGCAGCCTCATGTGTGGCACCTTGACAAAGGCCTTCTGGAAATCCAGTACACCCCTTCTACTGCATCTCCTTTATCTACCCTGCTTGGAATTTCCTCAAAAAATTGCAGTAGGTTAGTCAGGCAGGATTTTACTTTCAGAAAACCATGCTGGCTTTGGGCTATCTTGTCATGTGCCTCCAGGTACTCCATAATCGCATCTGTAACAATCGAATCCAACAACTTCCTAAGCACTGATGTCAGGCTAACAGGTCTATAGTTTCCTTTCTGCTGCCACCCAACCTTCTTAAACAGCAGAGTAACATTTGCAATTTTCCAGTCATCCGGTAAATGCCAGAATCTATCGATTCTTGAAAGATCATCGTTAATACCTCCGCAATCTCTCCAGCTACTTCCTTCAGAACCCAAGGGTGTATTCCATCAGGTCCAGGAGAATTATGCACCCTCAGACCATTAAGCCTCCTAGGCATCTTCTCAGACGTAATTTTCACTGCACATATTTCATTTCCCTGACATTCTTGAATGTCCGTTGTTCTGCAGATGTCTTCCACTGTGAAGACTGATGCAAGATACGCTTTCAGTTCCTCTGTCATCTCTGCATCTCTGATTACAGTATCTCCAGCGTAATTTTCTATTGATTCTACATTTACCTTCACTCTCTTTTAATATCCTTTGATATTAGTCGCCAGCTTCCTTTCACAATTCACCTTTTCCATATAACAATTATAGCACGGAAACAGGCCATCTCGGCCCTTCTAGTCCATGCCAAATGCTTACTCTCACCTAGCCCCACCTACCTGCACTCAGCCCATAACCCTCATTCCTTTCCTGTCCACATACCCATCCAATTTATTTTTTAAATGACAAAATCAAACCTGCCTCTACCACTTCTACTGGAAGCTCACTCCACACAGCTACCACTCTCTGAATAAAGAAGTTCCCCATTCGTGTTACCCCTTAACCTTTGCCCCTTAACTTTCAACTCATGTCCTCTTGTTTGAATCTCCCCTACTCTCAATGGGGAAAGCCTATCCACTTCAACTCTATCTATCCCCCTCATAATTTTAAATACCTCTATCAAGTCCTCCCTCAACCTTCTACGCACCAAAGAATAAAGACCTAACTTGTTCAACCTTTCTCTGTAACTTAGGTGCTGAAACCCAGGTAACATTCTAGTAAATGTCCTCTGTACTCTCTCTATTTTGTTGACATCTTTCCTATAATTCAGTGACCAGAAATGTACACAATACTCCAAATTTGGCCTTACCAATGCCTTGTACAATTTTAACATTACATCCCAACTCCTATACTCAATGCTCTGATTTATAAAGGCCAGTGTACCAAAAGCTTCCTAATGACCTTCTTAGTTTCCTTTTGCAAGTTTTTAAAAGCTTTCCAATTCTCTATCTTCCCACCAGCTTTGGCTTCCTTGCATGCCCTCTCATTTGCTTTGGCTCTGAATTCACTTGTCAGCCGTTTGTCACTTGTTGGTTAAATTAAATAATCAGAGCAAAAATAAATAGTGAGGTCGTGTTCGTGGGTTCAATGTCCATTCAGAAATCAGATGGTAGAGTGGTAAAAAGCTAACTTTGAATTGTCCAGTGTGTGCCTTCAGGCCTCTGTACCTCCTTCCTGATAGTAGCAATGAGAACAAGGCATGTCCTGGCTGATGGGGGCCCTTAACGATGGATGCCACCTTTTTAAGGTATCACTCTTTGAAGATGTCCTGGATACTGGAGCTGATTAAGTTTACAACTCAATGCAGCTTATTTTGATCCTGTGCAGTTCCCCCCCCCCCCCCCCCAAATACCAGAAGGGTAATGCAGCCAACTAGATTGCTCTCCTTGGTACATCTGCAGAAATTTGCAAGCATTTTTTGGTGACATATCAAATCTTCTCAAACTCCAAATAAAATATAGCCACTAATGCATCTTCCTTGTAACTGCATTAATATGTTTGGGCCCTGGACAGATCTGCAGAAATATTGAAATTGCTCACTCTTTCCACATCTGATCCCTCTACAAGGACTGATGTGTATTCCCTTGTCTTACCCTTTCTGAAGTCCACAATCAATTCTTTAGTCTTACTAACACTGAGTGCAACGTTGTTGCTGTGACACCTCTCAACTAGCTGATATATCTCGCCCCTGTTTGCCCACTCAACACAAATCTGAAATTCTGCCAACATTAGTCGTGTTGTCAGCAAATTTAAAAATGGCATTTGAGCTGTGCCTAGCCACACAGTCATGAGTGTAGACAGAGTAGAGCAGTGGGCTAAACACACATTCCTGAAGTGCACTAGTGTTGACTGTCAGCAGGGTGGGGATATTACTTCTGATCTGCAAAGATTGTGCTCTTCTGGTTACGAAGTCAAGGATCCATTTGCAGAGGGAGGTACAGTGGCCCAGGTTTTGGAGCTTTTCAATCAGAACTGTTGGAGTGATTGCCTTAAATGCTGAGCTATAAATCAATAAACGGCATCCTAATGTAGATATTTGTATTGTCCAGGTAATCCAAAGCCACGTGAAGAGCCAATGACAACACATCTGCTGCAGACCTATTGGGGTGACAGGCAAATTGTGGTGGGTCCAGTTCCTTGCAGAAACAGGAGTTAATTCTAGCCATAATCAAAATCTCAAATCATTTCATCACTGTATATGTGAGTTCCACCGGACGATAGCCTTTAAAAACAAAATTATCTTCCTGATACACTGCAGCTATCAAAATAAAAGTTTTAATCCTATTCCTATATTAAGAATATAGTTTGTAAACCAATATTCTATTTTACTAATACAGGTTCTTTTTGTGCTTAAAATATTTTTATGTGGAGGTGAGTCTCTTGGCTTTGTTTCCACTTTGGAGGAATGGCTTTTTGGCAGCAACTCTTCCATGAAGACCACTTATCTAGAGTGTAGAGGGGTGTACTTAGGTTCCAGTGGTCCATGTGAGTTCAGAGCTAATACCAGCATTGCACTTCTTCCAATTTAGAAAGGGTGTCAGTTTGATGTATCTCTCATCTACTGCACTTAGATTCCATGCCTCACCACTGCATTTCTGGTCCTCAACCTTGCCCGTTTCTTTGTGCTCAGAAGAGCTTGGACAGCACAGCTTGAAACACATGTCTGCACAATATTTCTGCTTGGGTGAGACCTTGCTGATGCTGGATGACCACCTTGCGTCTTGTGGCTATGCTCACTCTTGCTATGGTGTCAAAATGTTCTTTCACCACTGAATGTTAAACTGTCACATCTGCCACACCCTCACCTTTTAGTTTGGTTATTGTTTGCTCAATTTGATTACTTTTCAACCAGCTTTTGTTTCAGTTAATCAATTTAGTTCATTGAACTCATTATCTCATTGATCATTAGCACCTGTGTATCTTTGTTTAATAATGTACTGAGGCTATAGACTTACAAAGTAATCAAGTTTTTATTTGAAAAGTGGTCTATGTTACTTAAATGAAATACAAAAAAAAATCAATGTACATTTAATTTTTTTGGAAATTTAAAATCTGTTTTCTACTGGCACACTAATACAGAAGACAAAAAATAAATATATAAAACCAAAATTTATATTAAAAAATCTAGGGTGCCTAAGACTGAAGGTCTTTCAATACTTAACGGGTTTCAAAGATTCCCCCATTTCTTCTAAACTCCAGCGAGTAGACCCAGAGCCGTCAAACACTCCTCACAAGTTAACACTTTCATTCCCAGGATCATTCTTTTGAACCTCCTCGACCCTCTCCAATTCCAGCATGTCTTCTCTTAGATAACAGGCCCAAAACTGCTCAGAACTGCTCCAAGTGTGCTCTGACCATTGCATTATAAAGCCTTAGCATTACTTCTTCACTTTTATATCCTCATCCTTTTGAAATAAATGCTAAATGCATTGGCTTTCCTTGCTGCCAACTCAACGCTGCAAGTTAACCATTAAGGGATACTGCATGAGGACTCCCAAGTCTCTTTGCACCTCTGATTTCTGAATATTCACCATTTAGAAAATTGTCTGCGCCTTTGCTCCTTCTACTGAAGTCTGTGACCATACACTTCCCTACACTATATTCCACCTGCCACTTCCTTGCCCATTCTCTTAATCCATCCAAGTCCTTTTGCAGACTTCTTGCTTCCTCAACCCTATCTGCCCTTGCACATATCTTTGTATTATCCACAAAATTGGCAACAAAGCCACCAATTCTATCATTCAAATCAATGACATATAACATGAAAAGAAGCAGCCCCTACACCGACTCATGCGGAACACCACCAGGCACTGGCAGCCAACCAGAAAAGCTCCCTTTATTCCTACACTTTGCCTACTACCTGGCAGCCAACCTTCTATCTAGTAAATAACATTCACCAACTCTCCTTTTGACTATCCTGTCTGTTATTTCCTCAAAAAAATTCCAGATTTGTCAGGCAAGATTCCCCCTTATGTAATCCATGATGACTTTAGCCTATTATATCAGAAAAGTACTGCACAATAGCATGGTTTCCTTGGTATTATACAAGAAAATTCAATTGTTGTAATATAATTGATAGACTATGGTTAAAAATAGTTAAATATTCTCAAGTTTAAATTTACCTGATTCCATTCCTGAGTTTGGTACATTTGTTGTTATTTGCAGAGTTTTCATTGACAGAAAAGGGATTTGCAAACTTTGATGATTTAATTATTTTCACGTCTACTTTTGCAGGTAGACCATCTCAACAAATTCCAAATCTCTTTATTAATCAACAAGAAGCTCAGATCTCAGCCTTCATACTCTGCCTTGTGTAGCTGGATCCTGAACTTCCTGCCAGATCGCTAGCTGGTGCTAAGAATGGGCTCCCTCACCTCTGCCCCTCAGGGCTGTGTTCAAAGCCCTCTCCTTTACTCCCTGTATACCCATGGTTGTTTCACCACCCACAGCTCTAATCTGCTAATTAAATTTGCTGATGATACTACATTGATTGGCCTAATCTCAAATAATAATGAGGCAGCCTACAGAGAAGAAGTCATCACCCTGACACAGTGGTGTCATGAAAACACCCTCTCCCTCAATGTCACAAAAACAAAGGGGCTGGTTGTGGACCACAGGAAGAGTGGAGACAGGCTAACCCCTATTGAGATCAATAGATCTGGGGTCAAGAGAGAGAACAGCTTTAAGTTCCTTGGCAAACACTTTACCGAGGCTCTCATTTGGTTTGTACATACTAGCTGTTTGGTGAAAAAGGCACTGTTGTGCCTTTTTCACCTCAGACGGTTGAAGAACTTTGGTATGGGCCCCCAGATCTAAAGAACTTTCTACAGGGGTACAATTGAGAGCATTCTGATTCACTGCCTGGTATGGGAACTGTATTTGCCTCAATCACATGACTTCGCAGAGAGTGGTGCGGACAGCCCAGTGCATCTGTACACCTGAACTTCCCACCATTCAGGATACTTACAAAGACAGGTGTGTAAAAAGGGCCCAAAAGATCATTTGGTGACCCAAGTCACCCCAATCACAAACTATTCCAACTGATAACATTGGGAAATGGTACCGAGGCATAAAAACCAGGACCAACAGGCACTGGGACAGCTTCCTCCCCCAGGCCATCCAACTGCTTAACTCAAGCTGACACAACTATATTTCTATGTTATATTGACTGTCCTGTTGTATATACTATTTATTATAAATTACTAAATATTGCACATTTAGATGGAGACATAAGGAAGATTTTTACTCATGTACATGAAGGATGCAAGTAATAAAGTTAATTCAATACAATAAAGGCAAGAATATTGCTAACCTTCAATGAAGTAGCAAAACATTTTAAGTTGCTTCACAAGATACTTTATCATAAAGTAGTTCAAAGCCTATGCACTATTACTACAGTTAAACCAGAAGACTTAAACAATCTTACATAGAACAAATGCATTAGCCGTTCTGGGCATACCTTGAGGTTTGGCATTCACAAGCTGTAAGTTGACATACTGGCAGAGTAGATTATCAGACTGTGTAATAGTTTCTACTGGCGCAGTACCAACTGTCACATACAGAGTTTTTCCATTGAGACGTTTCAGATCAGTATCATTTGTTAGTTCTGAAAGAGATGAAAATAATCATTGTTCCAGGAAGCACTTTTACTTATCTTCATAATTAAAAAAATGCAGCTGTCAGAAAAATTATTTAAGGTTAAGTTAAACATAGAAAACCTACAGCACCATGCAGGCCCTGCAGCGCACAATGCTGTGCCAAACATGTCCCTACGTGAGAAATTACCTAAGCTTACCCATAGCCCTCTATTTTTCTAAGCTCCATGTACCTTTCCAGGAGTCTCTTAAAAGACCCTATCGTAACCCCCTCCATCACCGTCACCGGCAGCCCATTCCACGCACTCACCGCTCTCTACGTAAAAAACTTAACCCTGACATCTCCTCTGTACCTACTTCCAAGCACCTTAAAACTGTGTCCTCTCGTGTTAGCCATTTCAGCCCTGGGAAAAAAGCCTCTGACTATCCACATGGTCAATGCCTCTCATCATCTTATACACTTCTATCAGGTCACCTCTCATCCTCCGTTGCTCCAAGGAGAAAAGGCCGAGTTCACTCAACCTATTCTCATAAGGCATACTCTCCAATACAGGCAACATCCTTGCAAATCTCCTCTGCAACTTTTCTATAGTTTCCACATCCTTCCTGTAGTGAGGTAACCAGAACTGAGCACAGTACTTAAAAGTGGGGTCTGACCGGGTCCTATATAGCTGTAACATTACCTCTCCGCTCTTGAACTCAATCCAACGGTTGATGAAGGTCAACCTTCTTAACCACACAGACAACCTGCACTGCAACTTTGAATGTCCTATAGATGCGGACCCCAAGATCCCTCTGATCTTCCACACTGCCAAGCCATTAATATTATATTCTGCCATCATATTTGACCTACCAAAATGAACTACCTCACACTTCTCAGCCCGGTTTTGCATCCTATCAATGTCCCACTGTAACCTCTGCCAGCCCTCCAGACCATCCACAACACCCCCAACCTTTGTCTCATCAGCAAATTTACTTCCTCATCCAGGTCATTAATAAAAATCATGAAGAGAAGGGGTGGGTCCCAGGACAGATCCCTGAGGCATGCCACTGGTCACTGACCTCCATGCAGAATATGACCTGCCTACAACCATTCTTTGCCTTCTGTGGGCAAGCCAGTTCTGCATCCACAAAGCAATGTCCCCTTGGATCCCATGCCTTCTTACTTTCTCAATAGCCTTGCATGGGGTACCTTATCAAATGCCTTGCTGAAATCCATATATGCTACATCTACTGCTCTATCTTCAAAACTCTTAGTATCTTTCCTTTCAGTTAGTCCTGACGAAGGGTCTTGCCCAGAAACGTTGACAGTGCTTCTCTCTAAAGATGCTGCCTGGCCTGCTGTGTTCCACCAGCATTTTGTGTGTGTTGTTTGAATTTCCAGCATCTGCAGATTTCCTCGTGTTTAGTCCCAGTATAGAACACCACTTATCACAAACCTCCAACTAGAGTAAGTCTCTTCAAACACTACTCTCTGTCTTCCGTGGGCAAGACATTTCTGAATCCAAATGTCCAACTCACCATTGATCCCATGCATTGCAGTCTTCTGGATGAGCCTCCCATGATGCACCTTGTCAAATGCCATACTAGAATCCATTTAGGCAACATCCCCAGTTTTATCTTCATCAATTACTCTCGCCACCTCATCAAAATACTCAATCAAGTTAGTAAGACACTATTTTCCTTGCACAAAACCATGCTGGCTCTCCCTAACTAAGCTGCATTTTTCCAAATGTTAGTAAATCCTGTCCTTAAGAATTTTCTCTGGTAACCTCCCTACCACTGACGAGAGACTTGTTGGTCTATAGTTTCCAAGATTATCCCTGGCCCTCTTTTTGAATAATGGAATAACGTTAACTATTCATCAGTCCTCCGGATCCTTGAACGTGATTAGAGAGGACACAAGGGTATTAGTCAAGGCCCCAACAATCTCCACATTTGCCTCTCTCAATAACCTGGGGTATATCCCATCAGGCCCTGAGAATTTATCCATCTTAATGCTCTTTAAGAGACCAAACTCTACTTCCTCCTTCTGACTTAAATGACTTAGCATATTAATGCACTTGGCACTGATCTGCCTATCCTTCACATCCTTTACTTGGTAAATACTGATTTAAAGTACTCATTAAGGACTTCACCCACATACACCACATCCAAACAAATATTCCCCTCTTTATCCTTGAGTGGTTCTAATCTCTCTCCAGTTATCCACTTGCTCTTGATGTATGTATAGAATGCCTTGGAATTCCCTTTAATCCTATTTGCCAAGGACTTTTCATGGCTTTTCCTTGCATTCCTAATTCCCTTGAGTTCTTTTCCAGCTCCTTTATAATCCTCAAGGGCTGTTAGATTCTAGCTTCCTTAAGCTTTACATCCTTTTCCTTTTTCTTCTTAACTAAATTCATCAGCTCTCTTGACATCTAAGGTTCTCTTATTTTGCCATCCTTGTTCTTGTTGCTCTGAGTTCTGTTTCTCACACTTACAGTTGAATTAACAGAAATACTAAAATGAAATATCTAATATCTATAGATTTCGATGTGCATCTTTACCACTGTTGTTATTTATTGCATTAGAAATATTTAGAACCCTGTGGCTAGTTTGTAATCTAACCCAGGCAAATCCTGTAATACCACAATTATAGGAGCAAGCTAAGATCCTGATCCATGGCTTCTGTCATTAATTAGAACCTTAATTTAGAATGTAAAATATCAATAGTTCTTGTTCTATACCTGGAAAAGTCTGAACAGGCACATTTAGAAATAGTGACTTCCATTCACCCACCTAGATGAAATTTGCTAGACAGGAACAGTAATAGTTAACAAAGTCACTAACTCACAGTAGGGATTAACAGTAAAGCATATTTAGCAGGTGTTGACCACATACCAGGAACAAATAAATTCTAAAACAAGACTAAAAGTGAATATAGTCTATTAACATTTGATATGTCAATGAACTTGTGAAGAGCAGGAAGATAAAACTTGAGAGAATAAGACTAATCAAGTGTGACGGTGGAAAAGTGTGAATAGAACTGGAGGAGATAGTGGAAGTACTTAATGAATACTTCAGTATTCACTGAGGAAAAGAAACTTGGCGATTGTAGGGATACTTACAGCGGACTGAAAAGCTTGAGCATATGGATATTAAGAAAGAGGATGTGCTGGACCATTTCGAAAGTATCAAGTTGGATAAGTCGCCAGGACCAGACAAAATATACCCCAGGCTACTGTGGGAGGTGAGGGAGGAGATTGCTGAGCCTCTGGCAATGATCTTTGCATCATCAATGGGGATGGGAGAGATTCCGGAGGTTTGGCGGGTTAAAGATGTTGTTCCATTATTCAAAAAAGGGAGTAGAGATAGCCCAAGAAATTATAGACCAGTGAGTCTTACTTCATTGGTTGGTAAGTTGACGGAGAAGATCCTGAGAGGCAGGTTTTATGAACATTTGGAGAGGCATAATATGATTAGGATTACGATTTGAAAGCTCTCCACAATTACCTTCTACAATCTACAAGTCACTGTGGATTCCATATGATTTAATCTTCTGGATCAGCTTACTATCTGGTCCAGGTGACCTTGTTAGTCACCTGGACCAGATGGTGTACACCCCAGGGTTCTTTAAGTAGTAGCTGAAGAGATTGTGGAATGGCTCTGGAAGACAAGAAAATTTAAATATCTCTCTACTCTTGAAGAAGAAGGGAGAGAGGCAGAAGAAAGGAAACTACGGGCCAATTGGTCTGACAGTGGTTGAGAAGATGTTGGAGTCGATGATTAAGTATGAGGTCTCACAGTATTTGGAGACACATGATAAAACAGGCCACAGTCAGCATGGTTTCCTCAAGGAAAAATCTTGCCTGACAAAGGAGAACTAGTTGATGTTGTGTACTTGGATTTTCAGAAGCCCACTGACAAGGTGCCACACGAGGCTGCTAAATAAGCTACAAGGACATGATATTAAAAGAAAAATTTTAGCATGGATAAAGCAGTGGCTGATTGGCAGGAAGCAAAGAGTAGTGAACAAAGGAAGCATTTCTGATTGGCTGCCAGTGACTAGTGGTGTTCCACAGGGGTCTGTTCTGGGACCAATTCCTTTTACATTATATGTCAATGATTTGGATGATGGAATTGATGGCTTTGTTGCAAAGTTTGCAGACGATGTGAAGATAGGTGAAGGGGCAGGTAGTTTTGAGAAAGTAGAGAAGACTAGACTGATTAGGAGAATTGGCAAAGAAGTGACAGATGGAATACAGTGTCAGGAAGTTATGATAGAAGAAATGAAAGGGTTGACTAATTTCTAAATGGAGAGAAAATACAAAAATCTGAGGCACAAAGGGATTGTGCAGGATCCCCTAAAGGTTCATTTGCAGGTTGAGTGTGTGTGGTGAGGAAGGCAAATGTTATGTTAGCATCCATTTCAAAAGGACTAGAATATAAAATCAAGGATGTAATTTTGAGCCTTTATAAAGCACTGGTGAGGCCTCCCTTGGAGTATTGTGAGCAGTTTTGGACCCCTTATCTTAAAAGTGTGCTGTAACTGGAGAGTGTTCAAAGGAGGCTCATAAAAATGATTCCAAGATTGAATGGTTTGTCATATGAAGCGCATTTGATGGCTCTGGACCGGTATTTAATAGAATTCAGAAGAATGAGGGGTGACCTCAATGAAACCTATTGAATGGTGAAACTTGATAGAGTGGATGCGGAGAGGATATTTCCTATGCTGGGAGAACCTAAGACCAGAAGACACAGCCTCAAAATAGAGGACTGTCCCTTCAGAACTGAGATGAGGAGAACTTTTTTTTTGGCCAGAGTGGTGAATATGTAGAATTCTTTGCCACTTTTCTTGATCGGGAAGTGACAAGAGGAATCTTATCCCTGGTAGGGTGGTGGGAGGATGGGGTAAGAGCAGACTGAGTGACTACTCAGTGAATTCTAGTGAATACTGTCGTGATGAGGCCACCCTCATCTTCTTCGGCACACTCTCAAAAAACTCAATCAAGTATAACCTGGTCCTCACCATGGTATGTTGACTTACACTATTAAGCTTGCGCTTGTGGGGGACTTCTGGTAAGATGGCGATTGTTTAGCTGCTCTGAACTTTTGCTCCGTCATTCTCCCTATCTTTGCACTATATGTCTCCATTCTTAAACCTTAGTTAGGTATTTTGTTAGGTCTCTTTTACTTGCCTGCGAACACATCTATCTTATAATGTCTACTAAAAGCACTAAAACCGGGAAAAAGGAAACTTCTACGGCTTTGCCAGCTGACATTCTCGCTGCTTTGGAACAGCATCGACAAGATATTTTAAAGGAATTTAGAACTTCTTTCAACCAGCTGGATGTCAAATTGGATCGGATCAACGCTAGAGTGGACGAACATGCTGAACATTTATCTCGCATCGACTCGACTTCTGATGATTTAAAATGCCGTGTTCAATGTCTTGAAACTCTCTGCTCCAGTCTAGAGGAGAAGAATTGTAAACTTTTTTCCAAAATGGTGGATCTTGAAAACCGGAACAGACGTTGCAATCTACGAACTCTTGGTTTGCCAGAGGCCACCGAACAGGGCTCTCCTGTGAAATTTTTTTCCGATTTTCTCTGTGAGATTTTTGGGAAAGAATTTCTTCCGAATCCACCTGAGCTTGAAAGGGCACACAGGATCTACGTTCCCTGTGCAATTCTGGGTTCACACCCACAGCCGGTAATTCTGTGCTTTCACCAATACCAGGTGAAAAACCATTTGATTATGGAGGCACGCCGCAGAGGTACTTTTGCTTTTCAAAATACAGTCATTCGTTTTGTGGAGGATTTTGCCCCCCAGGTTCTGAACATGCGTGCTGAGTTTAAAGGTGTAATGAAAGTGCTTTTTGATCGCGGATTCAGACCCTCCCTTCGAAACCCAGCCGATCTCCGAATTACGCTTACTACTGGAGAATATAAGTGGTTTAAATCAGTGAAGGAGGCTGAGGCATTTGTTGGAAGTCTTCCGGCCATCCCGTCTCCTTCGGAACCCGGTCTGACCTTCTAAAATGGTGGATAAGTACCTCTCGTAGTAAAGCTATTTTTTTCCGGACTCAGACTTTACTTGAATAATTCAGACATTAGCTATTAAAACTCTACGGGCTGTAGACAATCTCTCCCTGGACTTGGGGCGTTTTTTCTAAATAGATAATCTGAGTTTAATGTTTCCCTGCGGACGTTTAGATTGTACTTGTGTAATCTATTTTATTCTTGTATAACTTTATTTATAGAGTTCTACAATTGACTCTAACTTGTTTTGGAGGTTTGGACTTTTTATTGAAGGCTTCCCTGTTGGTTGATTCACAGTTTAAGTTTTGCTTTTTTTTTCTGTAAATGGTTGATAAGTACTCTCCTCAAATCTATAATTTCCCCCTTTTCTCCCTCCCTTTTTTTTTCTTTTAATCTTCTATAATTTTTCGCGGGTAGGTTAGTTTTGGTTTTCTTCTGATTTTCCTTGTATTAAGTTTTATACTTCTGTTGAAGTTGTTCCTATTTGTAATTATGTTTTCTAGTGCATAAACTAGTTACCATTTGCTATAGTATTTATACAGAACTGTTGTTAACGACACAGAACTGGAAGTCATATTTGGGTTAATTTTTTTGGTAGAGCTAGCTGCTTTTTTTGGTAGCTGTCTAGTTTTGGGTTGCGAGGGTGGGGTGGATTCTCCAGTTCTAACACTACTTGCTGTTTCTTTTGCTTTCCTTTGTTACTCAGGACATGTTTATGTTTTGATTCTACGAATCTATGTTTACATTTTTGCTCCCAGACTGTTATTGTACTGCTTGACTTTTTATATCCCTGCTGCGTTCTATGCATTAACAATTGATAATGGTTAATACACTTAAATTTGTGAGCTGGAATGTAAAGGGATTGAATCACCCTGTTAAAAGGAGGAAGGTATTCTCACATATTAAACAACTCAAAGCTGACATTGCTTTCCTTCAAGAAACTCATATTCGTTGTTTTGATAACTCCCGGCTTTTGTCAAAGTGGGCGGGTCAGCATTTTCATTCATCCTTTGCCACCAAAGCCGGGGGGGGGGGGTCTCCATCCTTATTAACTCAAATATTCCTTTTGAACTCCATAATAAGATATCTGATACAAATGGCCGTTTTATTATTGTTTCAGGTAAACTATATAATACTAAAGTTGTACTAGCACACCTGTATGCCCCCAATTTTGATGATGTTAATTTTTTTGAACGTTTTTTTCCCTCACTACCAGACTTAAACTCATACTCTCTTATACTGGGTGGTGATTTCAATTGTTGGTTAGATCCTAATTTGGATCGATCGTCCTCTGTTACTAGACCACCTACTAAATCTGCCTTAGCTATTCAATCGTTTCTCTCTGATTATGGTATCTCTGATATATGGCGTTTCCTTCATCCTACTGAGAGAGATTATTCTTTTTTTCACATGTTCACCATACCTTTACTAGAACTGACTACTTCTTACTCGATAATCAACTCATTCCATTTGTCTATTCTTGTGATTATCAGAGTATACTGATTTCTGACCATGCCCCAATTACTGTCTTTAAATTTTCCTGGTCTCCCTCAGAAGAATAAACACTGGCGGTTTGATTCGACTTTATTATCGGATGATGATTTTCTAAAATTTATTAAGGATCAGATAACTTTTTATTTTAACACCAATATATCACCTGAAGTGTCATCCCAGATTGTCTGGGATGCCATGAAAGCATATTTGAGGGGTCAAATAATCTCCTATACAGCAAATCTTAATAGAAAGTCCTGTGCAGATCGATTAGACCTCATTAATCAGATTAAAGAATTGGATCAACTGTATGCTCAAACTAAGAATCCTGAACTATACAAGAAGCGTGTCGAACTTCAAACTAAATTTAATCTTCTGTCTACTCAACCTGTCGAACGCCAACTTCTTGAAAGTAAGAGTCGCTTTTACATTCATGGTGACAAAGCTGGTAAATTTCTAGCCAATCAGCTGAGGCGTTCCAAAGCCAAACAACATATTACAAAGATCCGGAAGGAGAATGGAGACTTTACATCGGATCACTTAGAAATTAATGACGCATTTAAAAATTTCTATTCTCGACTTTATTCCTCTGAATCTTTGAATGACAATATCTCTGTTGATCATTTTTTAAATAATCTGAATATTCCTTCGCTTTCATCTGATTTTGAAGCGAAACTTAATGCGCCTATATCATCAGAAGAAATATCTTTGCAATTTCTGCATTGTCCTCAGGGAAATCTCCTGGACCTGATGGGTTCCCCGTAGAATTTTATAAATCATTCTCTTCACTTCTTTCTCCTCAGCTATTCTCAGTATTATCTGATTCGTTTAATTACGGCAAATTGCCACCCTCTTTTAATGAGGCATCTATTATTCTTTTATTAAAAAAGGGTAAAGACTCAACAGAGTATTCCTTGTATAGGCTGATTTCTTTGCTTAATGTTGATGTTAAAATCTTGGCCAAAATTTTGGCTTATAGATTAGAAACTGTTATTCCCTCTATTATTTCTGATGATCAAACTGGTTTTATTAAAAACCGTCTTCCTTTTTTTAACATTTGGCATTTATTTAACATTTTATATTCACCTCCAACTGGGATTCCTGAATGTGTTATTTCCCTCGATGCGGAGAAAGCATTTGATCGTATAGAGTGGAACTACCTTTTTGCAGTTTTAGAAAAATTTGACTTCGGTCAAAGTTTTATCTCTTGGATCAAATTGCTGTATTTGTGTCCTACTGCCTCTGTTTTAACTAATTTTCAGAAATCCCAGTTATTTAACCTCAAACGTGGCACCCGTCAGGGATGCCCTTTAAGTCCCTTACTCTTTGATTTGGCTATAGAATCTTTGGAGATAGCATTTCGAAATTGTCCTGAATTGACCGGGATTTGGAGAGGGGGTGTTGAGCATAAAGTTTCTCTTTATGCTGATGACTTGTTACTTTTTCTTTCAAATCCGTCTACATCCTTACCTCCAATGTTTTCACTTCTTGACCAGTTTAGCCAGTTCTCTGGCTATAAACTTAATTTACATAAGAGCGAACTTTTCCCAATTAATATAGAAGCACAAGAATTAACATTTCGTGATCTCCCTTTTAAAGTAGTTCATAATCAATTTACTTAACTTGGGATTACAGTCACAAGGAAGTTTAAAGATCTCTTTCGTGAAAATTTTGCCAATCATTCATAAACTATAAAACAGAGTCTGTTACAATGGTCACCTCTATCTACGTCTTTGGTAGGTCGTATTAATGTTGTTAAATGTATGTTCTCCCTAAACTTTTAAATTTATTTCAATCAATCCCAATTTTTATTCCTAAATCTTTTTTTGATTCCTTAGACTCTATTATTTTGTCATATCTGTGGGAGAATAAGCGCTCTAGAATTAATAAAGTTTATCTCCAAAAATCTAAAAAGAGGGTGGCATGGCTTTACCTAACTTTCGTTTATATTATTGGGCAGCCAATATACGTTGTGCTACCTTTTGGTCTTTTTTCCATGGCCAACCCGAGTGCCCTAATTGAGTGGCAATGGAGTTGAGCTCCACTAAAAAATTATCAATCTCTGCACTTCTTGGCTCTGTACTCCCTAGTAGTTTGTCCAGATTAATAGTTAATCCTCTTGTTAGACACACTTTGCGCATATGGGCTCAGTTTAGGAAATTTTATAGTTTCCATGGCTTTTCCGTTTCTAGTCCTATCTTACATAATCACCTTTTTTTTTACCTACTATGTATGACTCAGCATTCCATGATTGGTATAGGAAGGGCATTAGACATTTTGAAGATCTTTTTATTGATAATCGCTTCGCTTCTTTTCAACAGCTCTCTGTTAAGTTCAATCTGCCCAAAGCTCATTTTTTTAGATATCTCCAAATTAGACACTTTATTAATCCTTTAATTCCTAACTTCCCTGAAATGCCTGAGAAAAATGTTATTTCTTTCTGTTAATCCACTAGGTAAAGGTTTAATATCATTTATTCGTGATAAATTAGCAGCCTTGCAACGTGCCCCTGTGGATAAAATTAAAATGGCATGGGAGCATGATTTAAATACCTCCTTATCTGATGAGACTTGGGACTCGATTCTCAAATCGGTTCATTCAACCTCTCTTTGTGCTCGCCATTGCCTTTTACAGTTTAAGATTGTTCATAGAGCCCAAATGTCTAAATCTAAATTATCTCGATTTTACCCTAACATTAGTCCGCTTTGTGATAAATGCAAAAGGGGCGAGGCCTCTCTCATTCATATGCACTGGTTTTGTCCTAGCTTGGAGGAATTTTGGAAAGATGTCTTCATAACGTTATCGTATATTCTGAATCACCACCTAGAACCTAACCCTTTAATTGCTTTGTTCGGTTTCTGGGGTGAGACAGATTTACGTCTGAGTTCGACTAAGTGTCGAATATTATCTTTTGCCTCTCTCCTGGCTAGACGTTTAATCCTCCTTAGATGGAGAGATGTTGCCCAGCCCACGCATGCTCAATGGCTTAACGATATTATGGCCTGCTTAGACCTTGAAAAAATTCATTATTCAGTTCTTAATTCGGATTTGAAGTTCCATAAGGTCTGGGGACCTTTTATTGAGTACTTTCATAACCTTCCTCTTAACTAAGATTTTCTTTTCGGTCCCTTGCTTTCAGCTCCTTTTTTTTGGTAGTAGGCATTAATATCTTCTGTTGCTAAGTGTATTTACAGCTTTGGGGGTTTGATTGTCCTGATTTATATTCTCTATATTGTGTTGTGGTTGGTCTGGAGTTTTTTTTGTGTTGCGGGGCTTGGGGAGGATACTAATTTTATATGTCTTCAATTTGGGTGCTTTCTCAATGATCTTTCTTTGTATCATATTGTTATTGTATGTTTATTTTTGCACTGTATCAATGTTCTTCATTTTGATCTGGGTTTTTTTTAATCTGTAGCTATGTAGAAAATGTATAAAAAAAACTAATTAAAAAAAAGCTTGCGCTTGTCCAAATACAAATTTCTAAGATCAAGAAATACTTATAATTGAGTGTCTTTTAATACAATAATGTGAGGAAAATTAGGCAATTTGGCCCATAAATATTCTGCTCTGTCATTTATTCATGGCTAATATTTCTTCTAACCCCATTCTTCTGCCTTCTCCCCACAACCCTTAGCAACCAAGAACTTACCAAACTCTGCCTTAAAGATGGCCATTGACTGAGCTTCCCCAGCTCTCTGTAGCAATTAATTCCACAGATTCACCACCTGTTCCTCACCTGTTTTAAAAAATGTGCCTTTACACTGAGGCTGTGCCCTCAGATCCTAGACTCTCCTATTAATGGAATTATCCTCTCTTCATTTAGTCTATCCAGGCTTTTCAGTATCTGATAGATTTCAATGAGATACAGCTTGTTCATCAAGTGTAGGGCCAGTGACATCAAATGCTCCTCACAGCACATACATCTACTACACCAAAGCTCCTTTTTAAAAATAACAGCATCCAACTCTGAATTCATAATGTAACTTTTTTTGAGGTCTTTGTGCTCAATCAATATTCCCAAAATTAAGTAAAAGGAATGTAGATTAAATTTCAGCCCAGTTATTACAATAGAAAAAATATATATATTCTCTAATTCACATTTATTAAAGTACACAATAAAGTTAACAGCCTTGCTCAGCAAAATACAATTTTGCAACTGGTCAATAACCAACTAATCAACGACTGAGTACTTTGTTAATTAAAACAAATAAAAACAAATCAAGATATAATAAAGACTGAAGTAATATGGGTTAACAATCTTTCACAAGGCTAGAGTAGTGAATCAGTAGTGCAGCTAAAATAGAGTATGTTGCAAAACTTTTGTATGTGTAAATTGAACTACATATAAACATCCAGCAAGTAATCTGGAAAGAGGAGATTGAAAGTGAGCATCCATTACAACCATAGAACATTACAGCACTGAAACAGGTCTTTTGGCCCTTCTTGGCTATGCAGAACCATTTGTCTGCATAGTCCCACTGTCCTGCACCTGGCCCATGTCCAAGTTGTTTTTAAATGTTAAAAGTGAGCCCACATTTACAACTTCATCTGGCAGCTCATTCCACACTCCCACTACTCTCTGTGTGAAGCTCCTCCCCCAGTGCACCCTTTAACCTTTCCCCCCTTCACCCTTAACCCATGTCCTGTTTTTTTTCTCCCCTAGCCTCAGTAGAAAAAGCCTGCTTGCATTCACTCTATCTATACCCATCATAATTTTATATACTATCAAATCTCCCCTCATTCTTCTATGCTCCAGGGAATAAAGTCCTAACCTATTCAATCTTTCTCTGTAACTCAGTCTCTCAAGTCCCGGCAACATCCTTGTAAACCTTCTCTGCACTCTTTCAACCTTAATAATATCCTTCCTGTAATTCGGTGACCAAAACTGCACACAATATTCCAAATTCAGCCTCACCAATGCCTTATACAACCTCACCATAACCTTCCAACTCTTATACTCAATACTTTTGACTTATAAAGGCCAATGTACCAAAAGCTCTCTTTACTACCCTTTCTACCTGTGACGCCACTTCTAGGGAATTTTGTATCTGTATTCCCAGATCCCTCTGTTCTACTGCACTCCTCAGTGCCCTACCATTTACCTTGTATGTTCTACCTTGGTTTTTCCTTCCAAAGTGCAATACCTCACACTTGTCTGTACTAAAATCCATCTGCCATTTTTCAGCCCATTTTTGCAGATGGTCCAGATCCCTCTGCAAGCTTTGAAAACCTTCCTTATTCTCCACTACACCTCCAATCTTTGTATCAACAGCATATTTGCTGATCCATTTTCCCACATTATCATCCAGATCATTGATATAGATGACAAATAATGATGGACCCAGCACTGATCCCTGTGGCACACCACTAGTCACAGGCCTCCACTACCACTTTCTCCCATTGAGCCAATGTCTAATCCAATTTACTACCTCACCATGTATACCAAGCGACTGAATCTTCCTAACTAACCTCTCATTTAACAACACACACACAAAGTGCTGGTGGAACACAGCAGGCTAGGCAGCATCTATAGGGAGAAGCGCTGTCAACGTTTTGGGCCGAGACCCTTCGTCAGGACTAACCGAAAGGAAAGATAGTAAGAGATTTGAAAGTAGTGGGGGGAGGGGAAATGTGAAATGATAGGAGAAGACCGGAGGGGGTGGGATGAAGCCAAGAGCTGGAAAGGTGATTGGCAAAAGTGATACAGAGCTGGAGAAGGGAAAGGATCATGGGATTGGAGGCCTCAGGAGAAAGAAATTGGGGGCGGGGGGGGGGGGGGGGGAAGCACCAGAGGGAAATGGAGAACAGGCAAACAACAAAATATGTCAGGGATGGGGTAAGAAGGGGAGGAGGGGCATTAACGGAAGTTGGAGAAGTCAATGTTCATGCCATCAGGTTGGAGGCTACCCAGTCGGTATATAAAGTGTTGTTCCTCCAACCTGAGTTTGGATTCATTTTGACAATAGAGGAGGCCATGGATAGACATATCAGAATGGGAATGGGACGTGGAATTAAAATGTGTGGCCACTGGGAGATCCTGCTTTTTCTGTGCTGCGAAACGGTCTCCTAGTCTACGTCAGGTCTCACCAATATATAAAAGGCTCCTCCTTGCCCACTCGTCCCCCCCATCCCTTCCCACCGATCTCCCTCCTGGCACTTATCCTTGTAAACGGAACAAGTGCTACACCTGCCCTTACACTTCCTCCCTCACCACCATTCAGGGCCCCAGACAGTCCTTCCAGGTGAGGCGACACTTCACCTGTGAGTCAGCTGGTGTGGTATACTGCGTCCCGGTGTGGCCTTTTATATATTGGTGAGACCTGACGCAGACTGGGAGACCGTTTCGCGGAACACCTATGCTCGGTCCGCCAGAAAAAGCAGGTTGGGTAGCCTCCAACCTGATGGCATGAACATTGATTTCTCCAACTTCCATTAATGCCTCTCCTCCCCTTCTTACCCCATCCCTGACATATTTAGTTGTTTGCCTGTTCTCCATCTCCCTCTGGTGCTCCCCCCCCCACCTCCTTTCTTTCTCCTGAGGCCTCCCGTCCCATGATCCTTTGCCTTCTCCAGCTCTGTATCACTTTAATCAATCACCTTTCCAGCTCTTAGCTTCATCCCACCCACTCCAGTCTTCTCCTATCATTTCGCATTTCCCCCTCCCCTCACTACTTTCAAATCTCTTACCATCTTTCCTTTCGGTTAGTCCTGACGAAGGGTCTCAGCCTGAAACGTCGACAGCGCTTCTCTCTATAGATGCTGCCTAGCCTGCTGTGTTCTACCAGCACTTTGTGTGTGTTGTTGTTTGAATTTCCAGCATCTGCAGATTTCCTCGTGTTTAACCTCCCATTTATTTCATTTTATTAGTGGAACAGCATAAACCAAATCGCAAGTCAGAGCAATTTGCAACTCAAATCTAACTTCTTCTTTGCTTTAACCCTTTGACAATTTCATACATTAATAACAATGTTTGTTGTAAAGTCGTCATTTTTAACAGCAAGATCTAGCTGTTTACAAGAAAGTTGTAAAGAATCTCTCACTATAAAATTCCAAGAACTTGGGTTACTTTACCATTTTTTCCATAAAAGATAGCCAGATTTGATGCCTGCAGCTTGAATATGTTGACAATCACATTTTTCAGCTTGATCAAGTTCAGAATGTTATCACCCTTTGGATTTTCTAGTAGTATCACACCATCTGAAATACAAACCAAGAGAACTTTTAAAGAGAGCTGCAAAGGTAATTCAGTTTCAATAACCACATGTCCTTCTATATTCAATAATTTGTGCATCAGAGGTCACTAGAATTGCTAAAATGGCTTCTTGGTCATCAGCAAACATTTTCTGAGTGATTATTCAACACAGGTGGAAACTCAAGAATATTCAATTAATTCAGGGTACATGAGGGACTACACTGAGGATGATGGCTAAGTGGAATAAGCTGCCAGAGGAAATGTTAAAGGTGCATACAAATAAAATGTTTAAAAGCTGTTTAAGACAGATACATGGATAATTAAATTCAGAGGATGTGGGCCACACTATTGTCCTGTTGTACATACTATTTATTATAAATTGCACATTTGGACAGATACGTAACGTAAAGATTTTAAATCATGTATATGAAGGATGTAAATCACAAAGTCAATTCGATTCAATTCAAGTGGGACTAGCTCAGGTTGGCTACTTGATTATTGTGGACAAGTTAGGCAAATACCCTATGTCTATGCCATTAACTCTATGACCTATTTAAAGGAAGAACTGAGGTCATAATGTAAATAGTAAGTATTTTACATCAAGAAGGATTCTATCCTAAGAAACATATCACCATGTGCCTCCAAATCTGTCTTGAGGAATGTTCAATTCTGGAAACCTTGTGTGACCCTAGTTTTCTATGTGCACAATGCACAGCCCTGGATGATGTCATTACACTTAGGTTGACACAAATTAGTTGCAGATCAACAAAGATAAACTTTTAGGGCCCTCAATGAATCTGTGGGTATTCCTGGAGTTTAACAAAGTGAGTTTCATTCCATATTTGTGAAATAACCTTGAATCTTAGCATCCACCACCAGATCTGCTTTTCCATATGCAATTGATAAACAAGGTAATTGGTTAATATGATAGTGACCAAAAATTAATAAGATCTGCCCTGGATGATTATCAAATTTCCTGGTAGGATCAACTTTCTGATCCTTTGAGGTCAACTCAGTCTGAAAGGGAGGTACTCTTGGTCCGTTCAGAATAATTACACTTCTTAGATCACTGATAAATGTACTTACCAGTAACTTACTTGGCATGCAAGAAGTCCAAATAAATCAATGGTAAAGTAAAATTAGAACATAAACATGAAATGGCAGCATCAATGTTCAGTTTCTCAGTAAGGGCTTCCATATTGTACAAAAATTCAGTTTTATAAATATATTTTTGTCCAAGTTCAACAGCATAATTTAGTATGGGTCATGCTTCACCGCAGCGTTCCATCCCACTGATTCCATGACACCCCTACCTTTCAAGGGTGTTTATCAAAAAAGTCAACCAACATAACTCTTTTTTGGCTGATCAGAAATCCATCACCAAGGCCACCTACAGCAATTATCTTTTTATATCAAAAAATTAAACTTGCAAATGAGCAAATTAAAGCTCTTTCACTTTCTGTTTATGAGTTCCAAAGCATAACAGGGAATGGTTTAAATCTTACGCACCATAATTTTAATCAATAGCATAAATGCAGTGTATATTATGACATAAATACATATCTTGATTACAATGCTATTTGTTCCTACCTTGCTTTATTCCATCCACAGAAACCTTGACATTGACATATGCGCAGGTAAGGCCCATTGGCAGAGCACCAGCATCCGAAGTTCCTTTCACAAGAGTCAAATCAAGATTTGAGCCCTTCAACTAACAAGAAAAATGGTTATAGTTCGAAATGGTTACCAGATTACTGGCTGCCGCTGTACCTGCCTTAGGGCATTCCGTTCTTCTGCAGTCAATGGAACTAACAATTTGGAATAGATTCCAGAAGGTTGGCAATGCTTTGGCACCCACTTCATACCAGTCAGCAAAAATATCTGCAAAATTGTCATTAAACCTTCCAGCACAATTTTCAGCTTTGAACTTCCCACCACAATCATTAATAATCTCCTTCAAAAAGGCAGCAATGTTAGAAGCTGAACTCCATGAAAAAAGCAAAAACAAAAAAATCAAGACAATAAACATTTATAATTTTCTGGTGCAAATGCATCAAACAGTTTCATGTGGCATCCAGACAGGTTCAAAACTGCAGAAAATTTAGAAAAAATTCTTGCAGAATTGGGAAAACACAACTGTTGGAAACCCTGAGCAGGTAAGGAAGCACCTGTGGAAGGAGAAAAGAGTTATCAATTTAGATTGCAAGTATCTCACCCAAATTGTTAACTCCATTTCTCTTCCCACAGATGCTGCCTGATGTTCTGAGTTTCCAGCATTTTCTGTTTTGTTTCAAAGTTTCCTTGCTATAACAGATACTACACGAAGAACTAGACATTCCCTTCAAGTGAATTAGAATGGCTTGGAGGCAGAGAGATCTGACAGGCTTCAAGTTTTCTTTCGAATGGGTTCTAAGGTAGGCAATCTTGAAAAAGGCTTTATTTTTCTCATTCTTCTGTCATTAGCAAAATGTTGGGTGCAATGGATTGCTGCTGCTGAGTCAATCCAATATCAAGGCTCACTTAGGAAAAAAGGTCCTCCCTCCATTTTAAGAAAACTTAAAAAAATAAGCCATTGAAAACCCCTTTCTAAAAACTAACAAAACCATAAAAGCAAGATGTCTCAATGTACAAAATACACATTTCCCTTTATACATGTGCTATGCAAAGATTTTGGTATTCACTAATAAAACTGATAAGGCAAATCTGTCAAGGTAAATAACAGGAAAATTATGTATTATGGAATTTAACATTTGTTGCTTATGCTGCTAAATGTATGCTGGTACGTTGCTTAGAGCAAAGGACATCTTCCCAAGAAAGAAAATGCCAATGATCATTACTGCATGTTAAGTAGAGGAAGGTTATTGAAAAAACTACTGTGCCAGGAACTTGAAATAAATGCCTACTCGCCCTGTTACTGTGTGACATGCTGATAACCAGATGCAGAGTGGCTACGTGAGGCTGTTGTTGGGCAGGTCACAGCAAACAGTGTAGCCGCTCAATACCAGGTTGCAGAGTTTATGGCAGCACTTGACCGGCACCATGAATATGGGCCATTCCGGGGACTGGCAACACCTTCTCCATGTGTCGACAGACCACCGAGATTCTATAGGTTTTCTCATCAGCTCCTGCTGAATGTGATAGAAGCATCTGTTTCACTGTTTTGATTCAAGGGCCAATGAGCATTTTTGTGAGCTGGCTCTAAACAGGGTAATGTCGTAAGAAAATATATCTAAAAGAATTGTATTCCAATATTAATTCATTCAAGACAGAAACAGTTTACCTGTGTTTTTTCTTGTATAATCACGTCAACAGAATTCGGTACTGGGTAGGGCTTCAGGGAGGCTTTTACAGTTCCCAAAATAAAATCAGTGTGATTCTTAATAATGTTATCCAAATAAGCTCCTATTGGTTGAGAATTGTAATAAATTGTGATCTCATCCGATGGCACAAGATGGGCCTGTAGATGTAAATTTTATAACACATAGCATCATCTATTCAATAGTTCAATTTAATATCAGAGAAATGTATACAACATAGAACCTGAAGTTCTTATTCTTCAGATATCCATGAAAACTGTAGTGCCCCAAAAAATGAGTGACAGTAAAAATGTTAAAAGCCCAAAGCCTCTCCTACTCCTCCTGCAGCAGCAAAGCAACAACCCTCCCCCTTATCACTTCAGCAAAAAAACATCATTGTAATGATTGCTGAACCTTTTTAAAGAGACTTTAAAAAGGTAGAGACTAATTCCCAATGTATTGACAGTAGGCTGTTGAAGAATTAGAAGTTCTTAATCTCACACTACTACAGAGCAGAGAGCATACAAAAACACTCTAAATTAGCAAATGGTGCACATTATGGGGAAACTGCTTATTTTCTGAAAACAAAGTATTAAATAAATGTAAGTAATATGATGGTGTGGTATACACTTCCTGTAAAAAGAATTCACACCCCTTGGAAGTTTCATGTTTTACAATATTGAATCACAGGGGATTTAATTTGGCTTTTTTTTTTGATCGATCAATAGAAAAAGTCTCGTGTTAAAGTGAAAACAGATCTCCACAAAGTGATGTAAAATAATTACAAATTTAAAATACAAAATAATTGAGTGCATTAGTATTCACCAAATCATCACAAGTGCAGCCAACTGCTTTTAGAAGTCACATAATTGGTTAAGTGGAGATAACCTGTGTACAGTCAAGGTGTTTCAATTGACTATAGTAAGAATACACCTTTATGTGGAAGGTCCAACTGCTGGTGAGTCAATATCCTGGCAAAAACTACACCATGAAGACAAAAGAACACTCCAAGCAACTCTGTGAAAAGGTTATTGAAAAACAAGTCAGGAGATGGATACAAGAAAATTTCCAAGTCACTAAATATCCCTTTGAGTACAGTTAAGTCAATTATCAAGAAATGGAAAGAATATGGGATAGCTGTAAATCTGCCTAGAGCTTTAGAGCAGGCCATCTTCAAAAACTGAGTGACCATGCAAGAAGGGGACTGGTGAGAGAGGCCACCAAGAGACCTATGACAAATCTGGAGAAGCTAAAAGTTTCATTCACTGAGATGGAAGAGACTACACACACAACAACTGTTGAAAGAAATCTCACATGAAATCTTGGCTAGAGTTTGTCATAAGGCATGTGGGATACTCTGAAGTCAGCTGGAAGAAGGCTTTATGGTCCGATGCAACCAAAATCGACTTTTGGTTGATGATGTGTTCCATCAAAAACACACCATCCCTACTGTGAAGCATGGTGGAGGCTGCATCACGCTGTGGAGATGCTTCACTGCAGTAGGCCCTGGAAAGCTTGTGAAGGTAGAGGGTAAAATTAATATGGCAAAATACAGGCAAATTTGGAGGAAACCCCAATGTAATCTGCAAGAGAACTGTGACTCAGGAGAACATTTGTTTTCCAGTAAGAAAATGACCCCAAGCACAAAGCCAAAGTTACACAAAGCTACTTAAAAACAAAGTGAATGTCCGGGAGAGGCCAAGTCAGAGTCCAGACCTTAATCCAATTGAGAATTTGTGGCTGGACTTGAAAAGGGCTGTTTACTCATGATCCCCATACAATCTGACAGAGATTGAGCAGTTTTGTAAATAAGAATGGGGGAAAATTGCAGTGTTTAGATGTGCAAAGCTCAAGGCTGTAACTGCTGCCAAATGTGCCTGTAATAAATGCTTATGCAATCAGATATTTTGTGTTTTATATTTGTAATTAATTTAGATCACTTTGTAGAGATACGTTTTCACTTTGACAAGAAAGAGTCTTTTTCTGTTGATCAGTGTGTAAAAAAAAATGCCAAATCAATCCACTGTGATGCAATGTTGTAAAACATTAAAACATGAAAACTTCCACGGGGATGAATATGTCTTATAGGCATGGTACATGTTGAAAAAACGGAATCAAGTGTACCAATGTCCAAAGGGCCAGAACAGAATAAACTACACATATTAACCAGCAACAAGACTGATTAATGCATAATTCAACATTAAATAGTAAAAATATAATTACTAATTTATATAGTAGGGGAAAAAGTAATACTCTTGCTTCTGCTGGAAATCCATACCAAGTGTAATTAAATACAAATTTATAAAATACAACTAGTGCCACACCAATAATAAATTAACTTAACAGCTCATAAAACTTTAAGAAGCATTATCTCACCTCCGTTTTATCCCCCCCTTGTTCAGTCCCTAGGTACCTACCTACATGGGTGACAGTTCACATGCTCTGGATCTTTTCAATGATTTCAGGTTCCCTGGCCCCCATCATCTTATTTTCACTATGGATGTCCAGTCTCTATACACCTCCATACTCCACCAGGAAGGCCTCAAAGCTCTCTGGTTCTTTTTGGACACCAAACGCAACCAATTCCCCTCTGCCTGGAGGAAGAACTTGTCCTCTTTCTTAATAATTTTTCCTTTTTCTCGTTCCACTTCCTTCAACCAAAAGGTGTAGCCAAGGTCACTCACATGGGTCTCAGTTAAGCCTGCCTGTTTGTCAGCTATGTGGAATAGTCTATGTTCCAAGCCTCCAGTGGAGACTGTCCTGCACTCTTCCTATGCTACATCGATGACCGCATTGGCGTTGCTTCCTGCACCCACGTGGAACTTGTCGACTTCATCCACTTTGCCTCCAACTTCCACCATGTTCTCAAATTTATTTTGTTCATTTCTGACACTTCCCTCCCCTTGCATGATCTCTCTGTCTCAATCTCCAGAAACAGCTTATCTACTTGTCTATTACAAACCCATGGACTCTCACTGCTACCTGGACAGCACCTCTTCTCAGCTGGTTACTTGTGAAAATGACGAACCTTCTCTCAATTCCTCCATCTCCACAGCATCTGCTCTCAGGATGAAGCTTTTCATTCTAAAACAAAGGAGCTGTCCTCCCTCAAAGAAAGGAGCCTCCCTTCCTCCACTATCAATGCTGCCCTCAATCGTATCTCTTCACCCCATCATCCTGTCACCCTACTAGGACCAGAGCCTCTTGTCCTCACCTACCACCCCACCAGCCTTCATGTCCAGCAAATAATTCTCTGCAACTTCGGGCATCTCCAACTGGATCTCAAAACCAAGCACATCTCTTCCTCTTCACCCCCCCCCCCACACTTTCTGCTTTCTGCAGGGATTGCTCCCTACACAACTCCCTTGTCCATTCATCCCTCCCTACTGACACTTATCCTTGCAAGCAGAACGAGTGCTACACCTGCCCCTAACCTCCTCCCTCATTACCATTCAGGGCCCCAAACATTCCTTCCAGGGGAGGTGACACTTCACCTGTGAATTTTTTGGGGTCATATACCGTGTCCGGTGCTCCTGGTGTGGCCTCCTGTGTATCAGTGAGACCTGACGTGGATTGTGAGACCACGAGCACCTATGCTCCGTCCATCAGAAAAAGTGGTATCTCCCAGTGGTCACCCATTTTAATTCCATTTCCAATTCTGATATGCCTATCCATGGCCGCCTCCACTGTCGTGATGAGGCCACACTCAAGTTGGAGGAACAACAACCTTATATTCCATCTGGGTAGCCTCCAACCTGATGACTTGAACACTGATTTTTCGAACTTCCAGTAGTGCCCCCCCCCCCAAACTCCTTCACCATTCCCCAGCACCTTTTCCCTCGCTCACCTTATCTTGAGATTAATAGAACTTGCACTGGCTGCGTAGTGTTTAATCACAATAGCATCCTTATTGCCAAGTAAAACACCAATGCAACAGGGTATGTAAAAAGTAATAAGATTAAGAAGCCGAGATAAGTTAATGAATTATCTTTTTCCACCAAATACTGCAGATTTTGGACTAGCATGTACAGACTCAGTAAATATCCCTATCATAAGAAAAGATTATTTATGAGCAGGAGGAACCCAGAATGCTCATGTCTGCTTTGCCATTTAAACTGATAAAACCCATTGCTCAAGATCAACTCAGGTGTACAAGATGATGAGAGGCATTGCTCATGTGGATAGTCAGAGTCTTTTTCCCAGGGCTGGAATGGCTAGCATGAGAGGGCACAGTTTTAAGGTGCTTGGAAGTAGGTACAGAGATATTAGGGGTAAGTTTTTTTTTTAAAAAAACGCAGATAGTGGTGAGTGTGTGGAATGGGCTGCTGACGACAGTGGTGGAGGGGATACAATAGGGTCTTTCAAGAGACTCCTGGACAGGTACATGGAGCTCAGAAAAATAGCGGGCTATGGGTAACCCGAGGTAATTTCTAAGGTAAGGACATGTTCGGCACAGCTTTGTAGGCCAAAGGGCCTGTACTGTGCTGTAGGTTTTCTATGTTGCTAACTCCAATTTCCTGCTCTTCTCCATAATCCTTCAATTCCCTTGGTGTCATGACTCATCAACGATGACCGAATACTTGCACTCTTTTGGGTTGGAGAATTCCAGATGAGGTGGAACAAAAAGGTGAATACATTAAAAACCTTTCATTTGCCAAGCAACAAAACCACCTCTATCGAAATAAATGACACAAGTGAATACAGACTTTTATATTTATGGATATTTCTTTTTTGAAGAAAAATTAGTTAAGTAATACATTGATATCACTTGCCTGCATAACAATTCTTAAGTATAGGAATTCTGTTTTAAAATAAATGATGGATTAAAAAACTGGTGACTACCTAAACGAAAGATAAAATCTGAAATTTTTAATGTTTCAAAGCAAATTGGGTGGAAATAGTTTAAAACCTGCCTCAGCAGGTCTGGGTTAAATTACATTTAGTAAGAACATGAGATAGGTAAGGAAAAAAAATCAGCTAGAGTTCATAATCCAGCATTTCCTACATGTGGTGGGTTTGCAGTTAAGGAGAGGTTGATGATCTGCTGTGATGCACATTGGCATGGCTACCATACCAACTATCTTGACTCATGTAGGTGAAAGGGCTAGTTGGTTAAAAACAAGTTGCTAGCACTTGTATTGAATATGCAAAATAGTAGTACCTATGCCAAGACATCAACTAAACCTATTAACAAAAGCAGAGTACAATGTCCACCTGTTAAAAGACCATACATCTAATGGAAGAGGAGGACAAATTTCTTCCCCAAGGCATGCATGGAATTGTATTCTAACAAAAGTTCAATGCATTTAGGAAAATCTTTGGAAAGCAGAAGACTGCATGAAAAGAAAATGGTGGCAATGCAGGTTTGTCTGCATCTGTAGGAAGAGGAACAGTTATCATTTCAGGTTGAAAGCCTTCAATGTTCTTCCATCTGAAATATTAATCATTTTTCTCTTGCCACTAAGGTTGCCTGGACTGCTGAGTGGCTCCAGCATTTTTTGCTTATAGATATTACAAAAGATAATTCTTAAAATGGATAGAACTTGCCTTTTTTCTAAGTTTTTGGATACGATTTATCACCTCTCGTGCAACTCCTTCATCCACCATTGATTGGTCAGTTGTGACATTTAAAAGAACTAAAGCCTGAAAGAACACAAAAGCCTTCTGAAAAACTACTAGATACGTAGTCACCCCATGAAATCAAATATGTAAAGAGCATTAGACATATGTTGAAATCCGAGAAATACTTTCCATTAAGTGTTTTGAAGTTCTCAACTATAAGGGATATGTTGCCATACTTTGCTCAAACAAGCTGCAACAATATTATTAATGAAAGCTAAGACAGACCTTGTGTATTCTAACTCTCATCAATAACAAGTTTCAATCAAAGTTCTCATTGTCCCGCATCCCAATACACATTGGCACAGATATTACTGAACAATCTAAATAACATGTTAAAGATTCTAGCAATAAAACTGTGCAATCACCCAATATCAGTTAGCTCACTGATGTTATGAAAACAGCAAATACTGGAAGTATTCAGTAGGTTAGTGTTTAAAAAATGAACAGTTAATGTTTTAAGTCTGAAACCATTCAGCAGATTTAGGAAAAAGAGAAAATGTTAGCTTTCAGTAGCAGAAAAGGTAGAGAAGGTGGTAGCATAATAAAAGGAACATCGATTCTCTTGATTTTACCATATTCAGGATATTCCCTTTATTCAATGCATCCTTCTGTCACTGGAAACTTGATTTGTTTTCTCTCTTCCTCAGTTTCTTTTTCCACAAGTGCTTCCTGAGCTGCTGAGGGTTTCTAACATTTTTATTTTGAATTTCCAGCACCTACAGATTTTTGACTTTCATTATAAGAAAGTAGTCAGAGCTCAATGGATAGAAAGGGGGAACACAGAATATGAAATAGGGTTCTTGTACCTGATCACAATTTAGTGGACTTTAATACTGAATGAACTGCTGATTCCTACTGCAAGGATCAACAATTTGCAAACTATGGCCCATGGTAATCCTTGGGTTAGCCCATTGGCCCAAGCTCAGATATACCTCTGCATAAAAGGGCCATAGATGCACACAATAAAACTACTTCAACTACTAGTTGTGCCATCATTCTCGGCAGTGAATGATTATCATATATTAGTTTGGAAGAGGTGGAAAAATATGTACAAATGAAGTTTACTTGGGAAGGATAGATGGAAGATGTGGCCAAGGAGATTATTATGAGGGAAAATCATGCTTCTATAATTCAATGCCTTTAGTAGACCATAACAGCAATACTACGTACCGTATTGGTCTCCTTTCTCCAAAGAATGGTGTAAATGAATGAAAAGCATTTCAGTGTGGTTCCTGGAAAGGGCAAGTTATCACTGAGGAAAGATTGGATTTGTGAGACTTGCACCAGAGTGAGAGGGAACTTAATTGAAGCATAGAAGGTCCTGAGGGGCTTTGACAAAGTTGACGTGGAATTGTGAATTCTCTTGAGAATTAAGTTAAATTTTTTTTTTAAAGGAAGTAGCTATATTTTATCCCTTCAAGATCTTTGAAGCTCTCTTCTTTAGGTGACAGTGAAAGCGGTGATTTAAGAATGTTTGAAGTAGAAATATATAACTTCTTGATAAGCAAAGAACAGAGTTAGGTGCTTAAACAGATTTGATCCAATCAGATGACGATCAGGTCAGCAATTTTTGCTGAATGCAAGAGTAAACCTGAGTAGACACTGCTTCTAATATATATGCTTACAATAAAAAAATAACGTATGGAAAATCTTCAATTCTTCAAAGTGAGGCAGTTATTTCAAAAATGTTGCCTATACAGCATTCTGCTTGACAAATATATTTACACTAATAGAGAATTGCATTTTTGTAAAATTAATGTAAAGAAGAGAGTATGCACTCAATAGCATGGGTCTATGAATTTAGTCAAAAAAATTTTGAGGAAGCTCTGGCTCACTGTAGGAGAACCCATCACAAAAGCAAGATTACTTGGATGACTAAGGCAAGTGAAGGAGTCCCATGTCAAAGTTACTCATTCACTGACTGTAATTTGGTCTTGCGGTCAGCAGCCTGAAGGCTGTAGTAATCTCACAGCTCACAGTGCCTTGGATAGATGCAGTCTGCAAGGCATACGAGCAGAAAAATGTAAGATACACTGAGCTGGCCACAGATGGTAAGCAGCATGGATGGAAGGTGCAGATTTTCCCAGTAGAGGTTGGCTGCAAAGTATTTGTGGTTACTTCCATGGTCAGATTGCTGACGGGATTGGGAGTCCTTGGCCAGGGTTAGTGGCAAACTATAAAGAACTGAACGAAACAGAACTAACTAGAGAATTAGAGGATGAAGAGGAGTGATGACAGCTGGGTCCTAAAATGACCCATGGGTGGCCAGATGTGAAGAGGTGGGCATCTGGGACGCTGGGTCATACTATTGAGCTCTCTGGAGATGTAGTGGGCTGAAACTGATGAAACACTGAAGTAGTGGGAGATGACCTGATGACCTCTGGGAAGCATCTGCCACCCATGAAGTTCCTCCTCAAGATCTGTACGCTATGACCCAAGTTAGGACTTGCTTATGAAAGGGATTGAAACATCTTGTCTTATGAGATCAAACGTGCAGTTAATACTTACATTTTCCTATTACAATAAAACACTTACTTGAAAATCAGAATGGGCTTCATACTGATCATCTGCTCCTGCAATTCCATCAAATGCATACATGAGACGCAAGTCTTCCTCATGAAGTTCATGTCCTTCCACAATTATGGAGCCTGTTAAAAGAAGAGTATATAAAAACATACCAACATATTCACTGATTAGTGGCAAAGAAAGACATTGAGCCTTAGTCTTTTGGAACTCAGTCAAATGTATTGACTTCCATGGGGAAATAAACAGCATCACAATTTCTTTTCTCTTGTACCACAAAATGATATTTTGGGAACAACTAACCTCAATATCAGGTCTTGAAATAGTGAAACATATTGGTAGATTAAGCTAGCTTTCCTGTATAAAAATTCCAATGGTACAGAACTTCAAATAAAACAAAACCAAAAAAATTTGCATTTATAGCTTGTTACTCTAGATGCACCTTCAGGAAGTTAAACAACTGGTTAAAGAAAAGGCCACTCTGCTCATCAAGCCTGCCCTGCCATTCAATGTGATCTTGGATGATCTGCCTAAGGCTTTATCTTCACTTTTGTGTCGGCTTTCCAATAGCCTTCAATTCCCTAATCTTCAAAAAAAAAATCAACTTTATCTTGAAATACCCTCATTTATCAGAACACACAGTTCTCCAGAGCAGAGAATCCCCGAGATTCACCACCTTCTATGAGAAGAGGTGCTTGCTCATCCCAGTTTTAAATGATGATTAATCTTATTATATCTTTTTGTTTTTTTCCCCCTTGGGTTTAAACATAAATAAAACTATAAAGTGACTTTTTATCATGTAGAAAGGAAGCAGTTTCTGAATACTCACCTGTCTTCTGGAACTCCTCCAACTGTACACTCTGAAGACCTTTGATAGCTGCTGAAACAGATTTAAATGCTCCCTTCAGACGCTTTCCTAACACCATGTGATCTGGTTCTGCTCTAAGCCGAATGGCATACTTGTCTTTATCTGTGGATAATGTCAGCTGACGGACATTTAGTTCCTAGTGGGAATTAGTAAAAATGTTATGATTAATTTAAAACATTTTCAGTTATTATAACCATCAAATCACTAGTATATCAGTTATAACTCTTTCCAAAAATATATTTTTTCCATTTAGCTTTTCTTAAAACAGGTTATAATACAAAATATACTTATGAATGAGAAATGTCAATATGAGATTTCCAAACTCTTTGAGCAATTTTACATTTGCTTTCACCATGTTATGTGCTCACTTATCAAGATAGACCTGATAGCCATACATCCAAGCTAGCTGTTGATAATAAGATAGGTGGAAGGACAGGTAGTATTGAAGTAGTCTGCACAAGGACTTGAACACAGTCTCAGAATAAAAGGACCTCCCTTTAGAAATTTCTTTAGCTGGAGGGTGGTGAATCTGTGGAATTCATTGCCACAGATGGCTGTGGAGACCAACATTTTGGGTATACTTAAGTGCAGGTTGATAGGTTCCCGATTAGTAGGGTGTCAAAGGTTTCAGGGAGAAAGCAAGAAGAGGTTTGAGAAGAAGAAATAAATAAACCATAATCAAATGATGGAGAGTACCTGACAGGCCAAATGGCCTAATTCTGCTCCTATTTCATAATGACTTTGGACTAAGTTAAGTCCATTATAAGGTCAGTGATTCATTTCCAGCCCATCAATCCATATACACTTATTTCTTTGAAATCTAGTTCAAGTTACAAATACTAATTCAGAAGCAGGTGACACTGGGGATTTCAGTGAGCATACTATCAAAGAGAATTATAGTTGCTATTTTTAAAAAAAATACAAAGCACCTCTCATCCTCCGCCTCTCGAAGGAGAAAAAGCTGAGTTCACGCAACCTGTTTTCATAAGGCATGCTCCCCAAACCAGACAACATCCTTGTAAATCTCCTCTGCACTCTTTCTATGGCTTCCACATCCTTCCTGTAGTGAGGCCACCAGAACTGAACACAATACTCCAAGTGGGGTCTGACCAGGATCCTATATAGCTGCAACATTACCTCTTGGCTCCAAAATTCAATTCCATGATTGATGAAGGCTAATACACCTTCTTAACCACAGAGTCAACTTGCGCAGCTGCTTTGAGCGTTCTAAGGACTTGGACCCCAAGATCCCGCTGATCCTCCACACTGTCAAGAGTCTTACCATTAATGCTATATTCTACCATCATATTTGACCTACCAAAATGAACTACCTCACACTTATCTGGGTTGAACTCCATCTGCCACTTTTCAGCCCAGTTTTGCATCTTATTAATGTCCCACTGTAACCTCTGACAGCCCTCCACATCATCCACAACACCTCCAACCTTTGTGTCATCAGCAGATTTACTAACCCATCCCTCCACTTTTTCATCCAGGTCATTTATAAAAATCACAAAAAGTAAGAATCCTGGAACAGATCCCTGAGGCACACCACTGGTCACCGACCTCCATGCAGAATATGACCTGTCTACAACCACTCTTAGCCTTCTGTGGGCAAGCCAGTTCTGGATCCACAAAGCTATGTCCCCTTGTATCCCATACCTCCTTACTTTCTCAATAAGCCTTGCATGGGGTACCTTATCAAATGCCTTGCTGGAATCCATTTACACTATATCTGCTGCTCTTTCTTCATTAATATGTTTAGACACATCCTCAAAAATTCAATCAGGCTCATAAGGCACAACCTGCCCTTGACAAAGCCATGCTGACTATTCCTAATCATATTATGATCTCTAGAAATGTTCATAAAACCTGCCTCTCAGGATCTTCTCTGTTAACTTACCAACCACTGAAGTAAGACTCACTGGCCTATAATTCCCTGGGCTATCTCTACCCCCTTTCTTTACTTTACTTAAATGAATAATTGAATAAAGGAACAACATCCGCAACCCTCCAATCCTCCGGAACCTCTCCTGTCCCCATTGATGAAGCAAAAATCATTGCCAGAGGCTCAGCAATCTCCTCCTTTGCCTCCCACAGTAGTCTGGGGTACATCTCACCCAGTCCCAGTGACTTATCCAACTTGATGCTTATGTTTGTGAGATCTTAAGACTTTCTGACACTGTTTGCAACAAAGGTTCAGAACCTGGAATTTTCATTCTTGACATACTTCAGCACACAAGTCCCATCAGTCCAAAACTTTGAGCCCTGAAGCTGCATGTGCAACTCCTTCCTCCACAATGTGTCCATAATGCTTGCCATCATAGCAGCGGTGAGCTTTAGACAAGGAAACTGACTCAACTGCAGGACCCTGCTGAGTGTGGTGCGGACTGCCCAGTGCATCTGTAGACGTAGACTTCCCACTATTCAGGACATTTACAGGGATAGGTGTGTAAAAAATGGCCTGAAAGATCATTGGGGATCCAAGTCACCCCAACCACTAGCATCTGGGAAACAGTAATGCAGCATAAAAGTCAGGACCAACAGACTCCAGGACAGCTTCTTCCACCAGACCATCAGACTGATTAATTCATGGTGATACAATCATGTTTCTATGTTACACTGACTAACCTGTTGTACATACTATTTATTACAAATTACTATAAATTGCACATTTAGATGGAGACGTAACAAAGATTTTTACTCCTCACGTATATGATGTAAATAATAAGTCAATTCAATTCAATTCAATGGAGCTACTCTAGATTTTTCCATGATAAAAAGCACTGTGCACCAGTGAGTGCATGTTATGCAACAACAAGTAGATCACTGCTGCACAGACTGCTTCACTTGCATCTGCAGTGGTGTAACCATGCAGCAGTAAATTCTCCAAAATCCCAGGGTTTCAAACATCTAACGACCTTGAAGTCCTCCAACTGCCAGATTTCTTCCAGCCAGTTTGTCCACTCATGAGCGACTGATGTTGGTATAGTGTCATCCCAGACAAGCCCTTTCTTACACAGTTCTTGTACAATCTTTTTAGCAAATAGCACCATCAGATTCAAGATTCCTAAAGGATCGTAGATGGAACTAACTATGGAGAGGATTCCCCTTCTGGTGAGTGGTCTATCTCAGATCATGATCTTAAACTTGAAAGTATCAGACTGAATGCACTGTTAAAGGCTAGGTCCTTAATAGTGTTGCTGAGCAGAGAAATCTTGGGACCCAAGTTCAGAGCTCCTTGGAAGTGACTATATCGGTCAATAAGATGGTTCAAAAGGCTTATGGAATGCTTGCTTTTATTATTCGAGGCACTGAGTTCGAAAGTCAGGAAGTTATGTTGCAACTTTATAAAACTCTGGTTAGGCCATATCTGGATTATTGCACATAATTCTGGCCACTCCACTATAGGAAGGATGTTGAGGCTTTGGAGAGGCTGCAGAAGAGGTTTACCTGGATGCTGCCTGGTTTAGAGGGTTTGAACTGGATAAACTTAGGTTGTTTTCTCTAGAGTGTCGAAGGCAGGGCAGACATCAGACAGAGGTATACAAGCTTACGAGAAGCATAGATAGAGTGGACAGAGATTCATGGAGTTGAAATGACTAATACCAAAGGCATGCATTGAAGGTGAGACAGGGTAAGTTCAAAGGGAATGTGAAGGGTAAGTATTTTATTCAGAGAGTTGAGGATGCCTGGAACACACTGCCTTGGATAGTGACAGAGGCAAATATACTGGAGGTTTTTAAGAGACATTTGGATAAGAACATGCATGTAAAGAAGATGGAGGGATATAGAAATGGTGTAGGTAGGAGGGATTAGTGTTTGGGTGTGTTTGATTTGCTTTTTAGTTGGTTTGGGACAACATTGTTGGCTGAATGGCCCGTTCCTGTGCTGTACTCTAGTATGTTCTATGCATTGCACACACAGTACTCTCTCCACTGAAGGTAAAGTTTGATCCAAATCCTTCACGTCTTTCACTTTTTGCTCTTCTAGTGATCACAGCTAGCACACCAAGTCTGTTGCTTATCCATTTTGTGAGTCAAAAGCCGCCTCTAGTCCAAATGGATACAAGATCATGATACAGAAGACAACTGTTTCTTCCTCGGAGGACACCGACACAAGAAAGTCATCAAAATAGGAGCTGAGCAAAACTTTATTCAACATCTTGCGGCTGAACTGGTCTTAATGCATTGTCTTCTGTGCATTTCCTTACAGCATAATTTGCACAGCTTGGTGATGAAGATGCTCTAAAGAGACGAGCCAGCATTCTGAAGTCTACCATATCTTGTTTGAGGTCACCATCAGAGAAAACTCAGCAGATCTGTATCTTCTGCTGATACTATAACCCAATGAAACATTGATTCAATACCCGCCATGATTACCACTGGTTCTTTTCTAAATCTGGTTATGACTCCAATCAGCGAGCTAGTAAGATCTGGTCCTTATAAAAGCAGAGCATCGGGTGATATTCTCTGAAAAGTCACTCCACAGTCATACACAACACAGAGTTTCCCTTTTCTGGGATGATAAACACCATGATGTGAAATATACCAGCCTTTCCCATCACTGCTTCCAGATTCTCTGCAGGCACTCTTTCAGCACAACCTTTGGAGATGGCATCCTTAAACCTCTTCCTTCAATTTAGAACATGGTGTTCAGCAATCTTCCTAATGTTAACCTCCTTTTTCAAAGTTAAATTAATCTGATAATGGCCATCCACTAGTTTTGCAGAATTTGCAACCAGCTCCATGAACTTGTGTCTACTCTTGACAAACCAGGTTGTGCATCCTGACTGCATTCAGGGAAGTCTACCTTGAACTGCTGCTGTCAAAACTCAACCAAGTTCAAAACTAAGAACCTGTTAACTGTCAGCTCTGGCTGTAGAATCCTCTCTTCCATCACCATGATCTTTCATTGGTCCATTCATAGCCCAATCTAACATTGTTTTAATTGTATGGGATCCATCATTAAAACTGCAAATTACTTACAAAAGCTCCAATGCTTTGGGCACATTTGTCCCCATCAGCAGCTCAATTTCTGTATCAATCTCTGGCAAATAGACGTGTTTAAGGTGAGACCAGCCCTGGAGATCCAGCTGTTGCAGAATGTTCCATTTGTGGTCAGGCATACTTTCTTGCATACAGACATTAGGTGGTTCACAATAGTTTTCACCATCTAAGCCAACCACTTCCAAACCTGAAACAGTGGAGCTATTCACAATCTTCGCTTGACCCATGGCGCATAAGAGAATGTGTGTCATACTTCCTATGAGATTGAGCTTGTTCATGAGGCCCACTGTGAAGAAAACTTGTACTTCATTGATCTAGGAAAGCATAAGTAACCACTGTCTTGTTACCCTTCTTAGACCTCACCTGTAGTAGAACTAGGGGACGTTTACCATCATGAACCCAAGGCCTTATAAGGCTGTTGGATACCAGGGTACTACTCACAGCTGTGTCTGATTTTTTTCATAGCTTGTTTTGATTCTGTACCCTTTTTGTTAGAGAGAATATGAAGTATGGTAGCACAAACAAGAGAAAATCTGCAGATGCTGAAATCCAAGCAAAACTCACAAAATGCTGGAGGAACTCAGCAGGCCAGGCAGCATCTATGGAAAAAAAGTACAGTAGATGTTTTGGGCTGAGACCCTTCACCAGGACTGGAGAAAAAAAGATGAGTAGATTTAAAAGGTGGAGGATGGAAAGACAGAAACACAAGGTAATAGGTGAAATCAGGAGGGGGAGGGATGAAGTAAAGAGCTGGGCAATTGATTGGTGAAAGAGATAAAGGACTGGAGAAGGGGGAGTCTGGTAGGAGAGGACAGAAGGCCATGGAAGAAAGAAGGGGGGAAGCAGCACCAGAGGGAGGTGATGGGTGGGCAAGAAGATATGATAAGAGAATGGTGGAGGGGACAGGGCGGCATTACCAGAAGTTCAAGAAATCAGTGTTCGTGCCATCAGGTCAGAGGCTACACAGATGGCCAGTCTGAGAGTAGCTTCATCACATTAGAGGAGGCCAAGGATTGACATGTCAGAATGGCAATGGGAAGTGGAATTAAAATGGGTGGCCACTGGGAGATCCCGCACCTTCCGGCAGGCAGAGCGTAGGTGCTTGGCAAAGAGGTCTCCCAATCTATGTTGGATCTCACCAATATACAGGAGGCCACACCAGGAGCACCGTACACAGTATGTGACCCCAAAAGACTCAAAGGTGAAATGTTGCCTCAGTTGGAAGGTGCCCTGAACGGTAGTAAGGGAGGTGGCGTAGGGACAGGTGTAGCATTTGTTCCGCTTTCAAGGATAAAGGCCCAAATTTTCTTGGCTTGGTACTTGTGAAAGCTTTTAATGTAATGTTTATTGTTTTTCTTTTACTTTCTGCTCTATAAACATTTAGTCATGCTTTTACTCAATTAATGCAGGCTGATAGTAAACACCCTGAACTATCTCTTGGCGGTGTTGTTAATGTTTCACAGACAATTGATAAATTAATAAATCTGCATCAATATTGGGTGTTTTAGTCTTTCTTTGAGCCCTTTCAATATAGTAAGATTTTACACACAGAGAGTGGTGGGTGCGTGGAATGTCTGCTAAGGATAATGGTAGAGACAGATATATTAGGGACATTTAAGAAACACTTAAATAAGCTCTTGCATGATAAAAAAAAATGGAGGGCTATATTGGAGGGTTAGATTGAATTAGAGTACGTTAAAAGGTTGGCACAACATCAAGGCATTGATCATGTGGATGGATAGTCAGAGGTTTTCTCCCCAGGGCTGAAATGGCTAACATGAGAGGAAATCGTTTTAAGGTGCTTGGAAGTAGGTACAGAGGAGATGTCAGGGCTAAGTTGTTGTTGGTTTTGTTGTTTTTTTTTAAAAACGCAGAGAGTGGTAAGTGCGTGGAATGGGTGACGGTGGTGGAGGCGGATACAACAGGGTCTTTTAAGAGACTTTTGGATAGGTACATGGAGCTTAGAAAATAAAGGGCTATGGGTAACCCAAGGTAATAGAACCATAGAACATTATAGCACAGTACAGGCCCTTCAGCCCTCCATGTTGTGCCAACCCACATAATCCTTAACAAAGTACTAAACCCACACTACCCCATAACCCTCTATTTTTCTTTCATCTATTTGCATATCCAAGAGGCTCTTAAATACCCCTAATGTTTTAGCCTCCACCACCATCCTTGGCAAGTCATTCCAGGCACTCACAACCCTCTTGTAAAAAAAACTTACCCCTGATGTCTCTCCTAAACTTCCCTTCCTTAATTTTGTACATATGCCCTCTGGTGTTTTCTATTGGTGCCTTGGGAACAGGTACCGACTATCCACTCTATTTATGCCTCTCATAATCTTGAAGACCTCTATCAAGTCCCCTCTCATTCTTCTATGCTCCAAAGAGAAAAGTACCAGCTCTACTAAGCAACACTGTTACGTACCCGTGGGTATCTTGTACTTGTCACGTGACAGTGGTGTTGAAGCTATACTAGACTTAAAGTAATGGTCTTGTGATTGTGGAGTGACATCATTTTCCCCGCCAGTAGAGGTCATGTGACAGGTTTTTTTATACCGGATATAAAAGGAGGACCCCTCCCTGCGAGGAGGAGCAGTTCGTGGCTGGATTTACCATTTTGACTCCATGCCACTGTGTGGTCCAATATTATCACGCAGTTTGGTTGAAAGGTGGAGTTTTATTTAATGCCTAAAGTTTAAAAGATCATTGCCGGCAGTTTTTTTTATAATACTGCCAGTTAAAAATCAGTGAAGAGTGAAGATCGGAGTTCGGGAGTTAAAAGATAGAGGAAAGTCGATTTCGATGGTGAAACAGGTTTGGCGTTGTTTGATCCTCATTTGGAAGGAATTCATTTGCTGCCCCCGTGTTAACCCCTGCAAATAATAGCAGAAAGGGTTGGGTACAGTTTTGTAAAGGAAAGGTCAGTGGCTTTAAGCCGTTTCATTTTCATCTTTGTAAATTCTCCGGGAAAAGTATAGTTCAACAGGGAACCACAACAACATGACGTGAAAGAGAATTTAATTCATCTAAAAAGTCTCTCCTTTAACGGACTGTAAGCATTTTGAACTTTTGCAGTACTACTTTGAAGAACTGTTTTTGCAACATCACTTGAAGAACTGCTTTCACTTTATTCCTTTAAGAACTGTTTAAGCTGCCACACAGCAGATTTCCAGTTACATTAGTTGTTTGTTTACTTTTGGGGGGTTTGTTTTTCAATGTTTAATAAATGTTTTGTGTGTTATTTTAAAAAAAGCCCTGCCTCACTTATATATGTATTGTTGCTGAATACTTAACAACACACACAAAATGCTGGTGGAACACAGCAGGCCAGGCAGCATCTCTCGGGAGAAGCGCTGTCGATGTTTCAGGCCGAGACCCTTCGTCAGGACTAACTGAAAGGAAAGATAGTAAGAGATTTGAAAGTAGGAGGGAAGGGGAAATGATAGGAGAAGACCAGAAGGGGTGGGGTGAAGCTGAGAGCCAGAAAAGTGAATGGCAAAAGGGATACAGAGCTAGAGAAGGGAAAGGATCATGGGACGGGAGGCCTAGGGAGAAAGAAAAGGGAAGGGGAGCACCAGAGGGAGATGGAGAACAGGCAGAGTGATGGGCAGAGAGAAAAAGAAAAAAAAGGGAGGGGGAAAAAAACTAAATATATATCAGGGAAGGGGTAAGAAGAAGAGGAGGGGCATTAACAGAAGCTAGAGAAGTCAATGTTCACGGCATCAGGTTGGAGGCTACCCAGCCGGTATATAAGGTGCTGTTCCTCCAACCTGAGTTTGGATTCAACTTGACAGTAGAGGAGGCCATGGATAGACATATCAGAATGGGAATGGGACATGGAATTAAAATGTGTGGCCACTGGGAGATCCTGCTTTCTCTGGTGGACAGAGCGTAGGTGTTCAGCGAAACAGTCTCCCAATCTGCGTTGGGTCACACCAATATATAAAAGGTCACACCGGGAGCACCGGACACAGTATACCACACCAGCTGACTCACGGGTGAAGTGTTGCTTCACCTTGAAGGACTGTCTGGGGCCCTGAATGGTGGTGAGGGAGGAAGTATAAGGGCAGGTGTAATACTTGTTCCACTTGCAAGGATAAGTGCCAGGAGGGAGATCGGTGGGAAGGGATGGGGGGGGGATGAACGGACAAGGAGGTTGCACAGGGAGCATCCCTGCAGAAAGCAGTAAGGGGGAAGGGGGGTGAGATGTGCTTGGTAGTGGGATCCCGTTGGAGGTGGCGGAAGTTACGGAGAATAATACATTGGATCTGGAGGCTGGTGGGATGGTAGGTGAGGACAAGGGGGACCCTATCTCGTGTGGGGTGGTGGGCGGATGGGGTGAGGGCAGATATGCGGGAAATGGGAGAGATGCGTTTGAGAGTAGAGTTGATGATGGAAGAAGGGAAGCCCCTTTGCTTAAAAAAGGAAGACATCTCCTTCGTCCTGGAATGAAAAGCCTCATCCTGAGAGCAGATGTGGCAGAGATGAAGGAATTGTGAGAAGGGGATAGCATTTTTGCAAGAGACAGGGTGGGAAGAGGAATAGTCCAGGTAGCTGTGAGAGTCTGTAGGCTTATAGTAGATATCAGTAGATCGGCCGTCTCCAGCGATGGAGACAGAAAGATCAAGAAAGGGGAGGGAGGTGTCAGAAATAGACCAGGTGGGGGACGTCACGTGATGACGTAGGATCGAGACGCTGGAACTCAGCCCTCCCGTAAAAAAGTTAATAAATTAATGTTTAAGTGAAGATAAGTCAATCAATACTTTTTTAAGGTTACTCATAAACTACTCTGGATTGTTTTAAGCTATGCCTCATAAACAGAGGATGAAGAAAACTACTTCCGCGAAGACCGCTCAAGTTGGAACAGAATCAAGGCCTACTTCTATCGAAGAACTGCGGACTCAGGTACAACACACCACCGGTGAAACAGAAAAGGAGACCGCGGCAGCATCAGCCATTTCTAAAGGAAAAGATCAACGAGAACTGCGCAAGCGTAAAGGAACGAGCATGGGCAAAAGAGAGCAACCAGAACTACAAAACCCAGCAACGACTGAAACCGACAGTGAAGGTGAGTCTGAGAGAGAGGCGGACTCTCTGGAAAAATCAGATGAAGATGGAGAAGAAGAAGAAGATGAAAGTTCCTCTGAAAATACAAAAAAGACTGAGGCAAATAATGCATAAATTAGAAAAATTAAATGCATTAAAAGTAATTAAAGAAAAAGTAACAAAAATGGAGGCTATGTTTGATAAAATGACAAAGAAACAGGAAAAAATGGAAAAGAAAATTACAGATTTGGACGTCAAAGTGGAAGAAATGGATGGAAGAATGAAGAAGATGGAAGATGATAATGATGCCTGGACATCAGAAAGAAAACAACTCGTGGGAAAAATTGATAAGCTCGAAAATTTTAGTAGACACAACAATATTAAAATTGTTGGACTTAAAGAAGGTACAGAAGGAGAAGACCCAATAAATTTTTTTCAAAAATGGATACCTGAAAAATTGGAAATGGGAGAAGAAACTTCAATTGAGATTGAAAGGGTGCACAGAGCCTTAAGACCAAGATCTCAAGATGATCAAAATCCGCGATCAATGTTGATAAGATGTTTAAGATACCGGGATAAAGAAAAGATTTTGAAGGCAGCTGCCCAAGGTGCTAAAAGAAGAAAAGGTCCACTGATGATAGCAGAGAAACCAGTTCTTTTTTATCCTGATATAAGTTATAACCTTTTGAAGAGAAAGAAAGAATTCAATCCAGCTAAAAATGTTTTATGGAAAAAAGGTTATAAGTTTTTAATGTGTCACCCAGCAACACTGGAGGAGGGAAAAAGATTTTTTTCTGATTATCGAGAAGCGGAGGTGTTCGCACAAAAACTCCCATCTCTTCGCTAATTAAACGTAGAGACTTTTAAATGTAATGGTTAAAGATGAAGACAGAGATAGTGAATGGAATTGATGGACATTTAAGGATGATATAAGGGAGAAAAGTAAAATTTTAGAAATAATAACTGAGAATAGTATGTTTTTTTTTAATATATATACTTTTTATGTTGCGGGGGGGCTGGGGAGCTTTGAATCGGTTACTACGGGATTCACGTGTGTAATCATGGCGATTGCCATGACCCGTACAATAGAGGGGGGTAATGTTGTGTTTTTTTTCTTTCACAACATTAGTAGGGGGGTATTTTGTTTTTTTCTTTATTTTCTATTTTTCTTCTATTCTTTTGCTTGGATGATTGGTGGGGACACACATAGCAACATGGAGACTTCTAAAAAGATTTCCCAGGATACAATGAAAGTTGAAAGATTAGATATTATTATAGATTGGAGTAACATAATTAAAAATAATGACTAATCTATTGAATTTTTAAAGTTTTAATGTTAATGGGCTTAATGGACCAATAAAAAGAAAAAGAATTTTAACATATATTAAAAAAATGAAAATAGATATAGCTTTCTTACAAGAAACTCATTTAACGGATATAGAACATCAGAAATTAAAGAGAGACTGGGTTGGAAATGTTATTGCAGCTTCATTTAACTCAAAGGCGAGAGGAGTTGCAATTTTGGTTAATAAAAATTTACCAATTAAAATACAAAATGTATTAACTGATTCGGCAGGAAGATATTTAATTATACATTGTCAAATTTTTTCAGAACTATGGACTCTTATGAATATTTATGCACCAAATGAAAATGATGTAAAATTTATACAGGAGGTCTTTTTGAACTTGGCTAACGCACATGATAAAATATTAATAGGTGGAGATTTTAATTTTTGTTTAGATCCAGTTTTAGATAGATCAACAAAGGCTATTACAAAATCAAAAGTAGCAAAATTAACTCTATCGTTGATGAAAGATTTAAATTTGGTTGATATATGGAGAAGAATCAATCCAAAAGAAAGGGATTATTCATTCTATTCAAATAGACATAAAACATACTCAAGGATAGATTTTTTCCTATTATCAACAAATACTCAAGATAGAGTGAAAAATGTGGAATATAAAGCAAGAATATTGTCTGATCACTCTCCTTTAATAATGACAATGACAATGATAGATAAAGAGGAATCAATTTATAGATGGAGATTTAATTCAATTCTATTAAAACATCAAGATTTTTGTGATTTTATGAAAAAGCAGATTCAGTTCTTTTTAGATACAAATTTACATTCAGTTGATGATAAATTTATATTGTGGGAAGCAATGAAAGCATATTTGAGAGGCCAGATAATAAGTTATACTTCTAAAATTAAGAAGGAATATATGATAGAAATAGATCAATTGGAAAAAGAGATTATAAAATTAGAAAAAGAATCTCAAAGAAATATGACAGAAGAAAAACAAAGACAACTTATTAATATACACTCCAGACATATCGAACAGAAAAAGTAATTATGAGAACTAAACAAGAGATATTATGAACTAGGTGAAAGATCACATAAAGTTCTTGCATGGCAGTTAAAAACAGATCAGATTTCCAAAGCAATAAATGCAATTCGAACAAAAGTGAATGAAATTACTTATAAGCCTCTAGAAATTAATGAGGCTTTTAAGAATTTTTATTCTGAGTTGTATAAATCAGAATCAAAGAATGATGACGTTAAGATAGAAGAATTTTTATCACAAATAACTCTTCCAAAATTAAATATAGAAGAACAGAGGGGATTAGGTATGCCTTTTACATTGAAGGAAGTTGAAGAAGCTTTGGGATCACTTCAAAGTAATAAATCTCCAGGAGAAGATGGTTTTCCACCTGAATTTTATAAAAAGTTTAAAGATTTATTAATTCCTCCTTTTATGGAGTTAATATATCAAGCGGAAAGAACGCATAAACTTCCAGAATCTTTTTCAACAGCTATTTTAATAGTATTGCCAAAAAAAGATAGAGACCTTTTAAAACCAACATCATATAGACCTATTTCTTTATTAAACACCGATTATAAAATAATAGCAAAAATCTTATCTAATAGATTATCTAAATGCTTACCAAAATTAGTGCATATGGATCAAACAGGATTTATCAAAAATAGACAATCGGCAGATAATGTAACCCGGTTATTTAGTATAATCCATTTAGCGCAAAAGAGGGAGGAAATGAGTGTGGCAGTTGCTTTAGATGCAGAAAAAGCATTTGATAGATTGGAATGGGATTTTTTATTTAAGGTATTGGAAAAATATGGATTAGGAACATCATTTATAAAATGGATTAAAACCTTAAATACTAATCCCAAAGCTAACGTAGTGACAAATGGTCAAATTTCAACATCATTTCAGTTAACAAGATCAACTAGGCAAGGTTGCCCATTATCACCTGCTTTGTTTGTGTTGGCAATAGAACCACTAGCTGAATTAATTAGAATGGATCCAGATATTAAGGATTTCAGAGTTAATCAGGAAGAATACAAGATTAACTTATTTGCTGATGATGTTCTACTTTATTTAACAGATCCATTACATTCACTACGCAAATTATCCTATAGATTAGAAGAATATGGGAAAATACGGGTTATAAAATAAATTGGGATAAAAGTGAAATTTTACCTCTTACTAAAGGAGATTATAATCAATGTCGATTAATAACTCAATTTAGATGGCCAGCAAATGGTATAAAATATTTAGGTATAAGAGTTGATAATGACATAAAAAACTTATACAAATTAAATTATTTACCACTTTTGAAAAAAATTCAGGAAGATCTTGATAAATGGATGGCATTACCAATAACATTAGTAGGTACAGTAAATACTATAAAAATGAATATATTCCCTAGACTACAATATTTATTTCAATCATTACCAATACAATTACCCCAGAAGTTTTTTCAAGAGTTAAACAAATATGTGAGGAAATTTCTCTGGAAAGGTAAGATATCAAGAATATCGTTGGAAAAATTGACATGGAAATTTGATCTAGGAGGATTACAACTTCCAAATTTTAAGGATTATTATAAAGCAAATCAACTTAGATTTATTGCATCTTTTTTCGAGAAAGATAAACCGGCATGGGTTAGAATAGAACTAGATAAAATAGGAGAAAATGTACCAGAAGATTTTATATACAAATGGGAATCTAAATGGATACGGGAAAAGAAAGAATCTCCTATATTAAAACATTTGATTGATTTATGGAATAAGATAAATGTTGATGATGAGACAAAAAAATCTTTATTAGCAAAGAGATCTTTAATTCAAAATAGACTTATTCCTTTCACAATGGACAATCAACTTTTATATAATTGGATTCAAAAAGGGATTAGATATATAGGGAATTGTTTTGAAGGAGGTATATTAATGTCATTTGTTCAATTAAAGAATAAATATAAAGTATCAAATAATACTTTATTTTGTTACTTTCAATTAAGGGCTTATTTAAGAGAAAAATTAGGTCAAACAATGTTATTGCCGAAACCTAATGAAATAGAAATTTTAATTCAAAAAGGAAATATTAAAAAATTTGTATCTTGTATGTATAATTTGATTCAAAAACAGGCAATTAAACAAGGAGTTCATAAGTCAAGACAAAAATGGGAAAGTGATTTGAATATTAAAATTGAAGAAACAAATTGGTCAAGACTATGTCTTGATAGTATGACAAATACAATAAATGTTCGGTTAAGATTAGTGCAGTATAATTTTCTACATCAATTATATATTACACCACAAAAAATAAATAAATTAAATCCAAACTTATCGGATCAGTGTTTCCGATGTAACCAGGAAACTGGTACTTTTTTACATTCTACATGGTCTTGTTCTAAAATTCAACCTTTTTGGACAAATTTAAGACTTTTACTGGAACAAATTACAGGAACACAATTTCCTCATAATCCAATATTACTCTTATTAGGTGATATTGAAGGGATAAAACCAAAACTCAAACTAAATAAATACCAGAAAGAATTTATAAAAATTGCACTGGCAGTAGCCAAAAAAGCTATTGCAGTTACTTGGAAATCGGATACATATTTAAGTATAGACTCTTGGAAGAAAGAAATCTATGGTTGTATTCCATTAGAAAAAATTACTTATAATTTAAGAGATAAATATGAAACATTTCTGAAAATTTGGAGCCCTTATTTACAAAAGACAGGATTAAATCTATAAATGTTCTGAAGATGAAACAATTGGTTATTTGGGGAAAGAAATAAATATACATATTAAAGTTATTACGAATTCCATGGAGCATGTGGAGATCTTCCAACAACCAGGCAATCTTTCTTTCTTTTTTTTTCTATAGGGCAGTTAGGGGGGAGCGGATAAGGGGAGGGGGGAAGGGTTATATACATTGTTTTTCCATACTTCATTTTGTAACTACTTAAAAATGCAATAAAAAAAAGTTTAAAAAAAAAGTTTTAAAAAAAAGAAGAAATAGACCAGGTAAATTTGAGGGCAGGGTGAAGGTTGGAGGCAAAGTTAATGAAGTCAACGAGCTCAGCATGCGTGCAGAAGGCAGCGCCAATGCAGTCGTTGATGTAGTGAAGAAAAAGAGGGGGACGGATACCCATATAGGCTTGGAACATGGACTGTTCCACAAAGCCAACAAAAAGGCAGGCAAAACTAGGACCCATGCGGGTGCCCATGGCTACATCTTTGATTTGGAGGAAGTGGGAGGAGCCAAAGGAAAAATCGGCCTATCATAAAACTAGTTAAACATTTTAACCCAACTTGTTACACTGAACTGTAAACAATTCAGGCGGAGGGGGACGTCACCTGATGACGTAGGATCGAGACGCTGGAACCCAGCTCTCCCGTTAAAAAATCAGCAAATTAATGTTTAAGTGAAGGTACATTATACCACCGGCGATACAGAACAGGAAACTGCGGCAACATCGACCATTTCTAAAGAAAAAGACCAACAAGAACTGTGCAAACGTGAAGGAAGGAGCATGCGCAAACGAGAGCAACCTGAACTACAAATCAAAACCGAAAGTGAAAGTGAATCTGAGGGAGAGTCAGATTCTCTGGAAAAATCAGGCGAAGATGGAGATAAAAGTTCTTCTGGAAATATAGAAAAGACTGATGCAAATAATGCATAAATTAGGCGCATTAAAAGTAATCAAAAAAATGATAAATGTGGAGATTATGTTTGAGAAAATGACAAAAAGACAGGAAAAAATGGAAAAGAGAATTATAGATTTGGAAACTACAATGGAAGACATGGTTGAAAGAATGAATAAAATGGAAGATGATATTACTGCCTGGACATCAGAAAGAAAACAAATGTTGGAAAAAGTTGATAAGCTTTAAAATTTTAGTAGATGAAATAATATTAAAATTGTTGGACTTAAAGAAGATATAGAAGGAGAAGATCCAATAAATTTTTTTCAAAAATGGATTCCTGAAAAATTGGAAATGGAAGGAGAAACTCTAATTGAAATTGAAAGGGCTCATAAGACCTCATTTAAGGTCAAGACCTCAAGCTGACCAAAATCCACGATCAATTTTGATAAAATGCTTAAGATACCAAGATAAAGAAAAGATCCTGAAGGCGGCTGCCCAATGTGCTGATAAGAGAAACGGGCCATTGATGACAGGAGGGAAGGCAGTTCTTTTCTATCCTGATACAAGTTATAACCTTTTGAAGAGAAAGAAGGAATTTAACCCAGCGAAAAGAGTTTTATGGGAAAAGGGTTATAAATTTATAATGCGTCACGCAGCAACACTGATAATTTTTTTGGAGGAGGGAAAAAGAAGATTTTTTACCGATTATCGAGAAGCGGAGGAGTTCGCACAAAAACTTCCAAATACCCTCTAATTACACACAGAGATTTCCAAGTGTAATGGATTAAAGATGAAGACAGAGACAATGAATGGAAGTGATGGACATTTAAGGATGACATAGGGGAGAAAAGCAAAATTTCAGATATACTAATTGAATAGTATTTTTTTCTCTTCTTATATACATACTTGTTTATGTTGCGGGGGGGGCTGGGGAGCTTTGGATCAATTACTACGGGATTCACGTGTGTAATCATGGCGATCGCCATGACCCGTACAATAGAGGGGGGGTAAATGTTGTGTTCTTTTTTTTTTCACAACATTAGTAGGGGGGTATTTTGTTTTTTTCCTTACACTCTATTTTCCTTCTATCTTTCTGCCTGGATGATCGGTGGGGACACACATAGCAACATGGACAATTTTAGAAAGATTTCCCAAGATACCACGAAAGTTGAAAGATTAGGTATTATTATAGATTGGAGTAACATAATTGAAAATAATGACTAATTTACTGAATTTTTAAAGTTTTAATGTTAATGGGCTTAATGGACCGGTGAAAAGAAAAAGAATTCTAACATACATAAAAAAAATGAAAATAGATATAGCTTTTTTTTTACAAGAAACACACTTAACGGAGATAGAACATCAGAAATTAAAAAGAGACTGGGTTGGAAATGTTATTGCAGCTTCATTTAATTCAAAGGCGAGAGATAAAGAGGAATCAATTTATAGATGGAGATTTAATTCAATGTTACTAAAACATCAAGATTTTTGTGATTTTATGAAAAAGCAGATTCAGTTCTTTTTAGATACAAATTCACATTCAGTTGATGATAAATTTATATTGTGGGAAGCAATGAAAGCATATTTGAGAGGTCAGATAATAAGTTATACTTCTAAAATTAAGAAGGAATATATGATAGAAATAGATCAATTGGAAAAGAGATTACAAAATTAGAAAAAGAATCTCAAAGATATATGACAGAAGAAAAATGAAGACAACTTAGTAATAAGAAGTTACAATATAATACACTTCGGACATATCAAACAGAAAAAGCAAATATGAGAACTAAACAGAGGTATTATGAACTAAGTGAAAGATCACATAAGGTCCTTGCATGGCAGTTAAAAACAGACCAGACTTCTAAAACAATAAATGCAATTCGAACAAGAGTAAATAAATTTACTTATAAACCTTTAGAAATTAATGAAACTTTCAAGAATTTTTATTCTGAATTGTATAAATCAGAATCACAAAATGATAATGTCAAGATAGAAAGGTTTTTATCACAAATAACTCTTCCAAAATTAAATACGGAAGAACAGAAGAGATTAGATATGCCTTTTTACATTAAAAGAGGTTGAAGAAGCTTTAGGATCATTTCAAAGTAATAAATCTCAAGGAGAAGATGGTTTTCCGCTTGAATTTTATAAAAAGTTTAAAGATTTATTAATTCCTCCTTTTATGGAGTTAATACATCAAGCGGAAAGAACGCATAAACTTCCAGAATCTTTTTCGACAGCTATTTTAATAGTATTGCCAAAAAAAAGAGATCTTTTAAAGCCAACATCATATAGACCTATTTCTTGGTTAAATACTGATTATAATAATAGCAAAAATCTTATCTAACAGACTATCTAAATACTTACCAAAATTAATACATATGGATCAAACAGGATTTATTAAAAATAGACAATCAGCAGATAATGTAACTCAGTTATTTAGTATAATTCATTTGGCTCAAAAGGAGGAAATGAGTGTGGTCGTTGCTTTAGATGTAGAAAAAGCATTTGATATTTTTTATTTAAGGTATTGGAAAAATATGGATTAGGGGATATCTTTTATAAAATGGATCAAAACCTTAAATATTAATCCCAAAGCTAAAGTAGTGACAAATGGTCAAATTTCAACACCATTTCAGTTAACAAGGTCAACTAGGCAAGGTTGTCCATTACCACCTGCTTTATTTGTGTTGGCGATAGAACCATTAGCTGAATTAATTAGAATGGACCCAGATATTAAGGGTTTCAGAGTTAATCAGGAAGAATACAAGATTAACTTATTTGCTGATGATGTTCTGCTTTATTTAACAAACCCATTGTACTTGTTGCGTAAATTATCCTATAGATTAGAAGAATATGGGAAAATATCAGGTTACAAAATAAATTGGGATAAAAGTGAAATTTTACCTCTTACTAAAGGAGATTATAGTCAATGTCGATTAATAACTCAATTTAGATGGCCGGCAAATGGTATAAAATATTTAGGTATAAGGGTTGATAATGATATAAAGAACTTATACAAATTAAATTACTTACCATTATTGAAAAAAATTCAAGATCTTGATAAATGGATGATATTACCAATAACATTAGTAGGTAGAGTAAATACTGTAAAAATGAATATATTCATTGTGGAGGATGAATATATGAATATTCAACAGTGGAGGATCTCAGCAAGCCAGACAGCATCTATGAAAAAGGGTACAGCAGGGCTCAGCCTGAAATGTCGTCTGTACTCTTTTCCACAGATGCTGCCTGGCCTGCTGAATTCCTCCAGCATTTAGTGTGTGTAACTTTGAATCAGTATCAGACTCAGATTTATTATCACTGACACAGGTCGCCAAATGTGTTGTTTTGTGGCAGTAGTACAGTGCAAGACAAAAATTACTATAATTCACAAAACAAGTAGATAAATAAATAAAAAGTGCGAAAAAGGAATAGTGACCATTTAAAAGTCTGATGACAGAGGGGAAGAAGCTGTTCCTTCACACATTCACTCAGCAAACAGGAGTGCGGGTATAATTCTCTAGGGCATACTAGTCTTTCCTAGTGAACTTCATGAACAAGAAAATAAGTTGGTAAAGGGTCAGCTGGCCTTTTTTTTTAAATGTTCGTAAAAGAACAGTAAGAATCATTAAGCAATGGTTTAAAGTTCATGACACTATTTCACACTCAATAATTAGAAATATTGAGGGGCAAATTCAAACCCAATATTTCAAACTACAAATAAAATAAATTTCTATGGCTGTAAACTGCAAGAAAAACAGACTATGTTTTCATTTTTCATAAAATATCAGCTTTTACAAAACAGAATGCAATGACCACATGGAAAAAGATGCCATTAACTGTAAATTCCACTAGTTCTGCCATTTGTTCACTACTTCTTTTGATTTTACAGGCTGTCTCAAAATAATTTTACAATATTATACAAATTATGATAATTTAAAATAAAAATGAACTTGCCTCCAGAATATACTTTTCCAAGGATCTGATATCTTTAAGTGCATCTGCATCCTGATGGATAACCACAACTTCTTTCAGAGGATACTGGGAAGAAATTAAAATGCTTTTCAATTTAACTCTTGTCATATATGCTAGATCACTTTGAAGAGTGCAGCCAGTGAAGCAAACCAAGTGAAGGCAGCAAATATGAAAATTGACAAAAGAGGAAAAAATATACATGAAAGGCATAGCTAGGATAAGTAGCCAGTGTATGCTTCTTATGGCAGAGGCATCAAGACTAGTGGGTATATTTTTTAAGGTGAGTAGGAGGAAGTTTAAAAGAGATCTGATGTGTAAACTTTTCACACAAAGTGTATTTGGTATCAGGAATGAGTTGCCAGAGGAGATGATGGGAGCAGGAACAGTGACAACATTTATTTAAGAGATACCTGAACGGATATTTGAATGAGCAAGGCACAGCGGGATATAAAATTAATGCAGGTGTGCAAGATTAGCAAGAGAAAGACATGGAAGTTGGAAAAGTAACAGTGGGTCTAACTCCGTGACTCTATTACCCCAAGCAAAACATGAAATGTTGAGAAATAATGATAAATTTTCCTGAATACGCTGGCTAATTTATGGGCATACTAACGTGTTTAATTTATCAGTCTTGAGCTGCTGAACTGCAAACTGGAAAATAACTAACAAATAAAATTAACATGCAAACCCTCAAATGGATTCAAAATTTTAATAGCAAGCAAATTATCTGCATGGGGTATGACCAAAAATACTTACTGACAGTTCATACCAAAACAACCAGAATTCAAAATGTGCATTTTGGTAACAATTCCAAGAAACTAATATTAAGTAATAAATATTAAAACGTTGTTGGTTCAGCTCACATCAATTATATTGCAGTAGAGAAGGATGCCATTCAGCCCATCAGGTTCATGTCATCCCCTAGAATTGGGTTGACAACATTCTTTTTACCTTTCCTTTTCTACTGTAGCTCTGCAATGAGTTCTCACTCTCCATTTCCCTTTGTCACTTACCTACTCCAAGTAGTAATTTATAGAGGCCAATTAACCCACCATTCCAGCTTTGGAATGAGGCAGGAAACCAGAGCACCTGGTGGAAAACACATAGTTCAAGGGAGAATGTGCAAGCTCTGCAGCCTGCAATTCCAGGGAGGGTCTCTGGAATTGTCTCCCAAGACCATCAAGCACAATAAGAGGATATAGTTTATATTTCAAGTAGTGATCAAAAACAGATTTTATTGAAAAATATAAACACAAGAGATTCTGCAGATGCTGAAAATCCAGAGAAAGAAACACAAAATGCTGGGCGGACTTAGCAGGTCAGGTAGCATCTATGGAGTGGAATGAACAAGCAATGCTGTGGACTCAGATCTTTTATCTGGACTGGAAAGGAGGAGGAAAAGCCTGAGTAAGAAGGTTGGGAAAGGGGGGATTGAAGGAAAGTGTAGTTGTGAGATCTGCAATAACAAACCTTAACAGGAAGGGTCTTCCTGTCTCGTATCACCCTTCCAAGCTCAATAACTGACTGCATTTGGGCGACTGCAGCTTCAATATGCTTATTGATAATGGAATCCCTGTAGGAAAAACAAGTCAGAAATAACTTAATCAACCAAACAAAAATCAAGGAAAAGTTCCGGGCTCTTTGCCACAGTGGAAATGCAAGTTCTGATAAAATGAGAACAAGTAAAACAAATCAAGCGTTCTTTAGTATTTATCCAAAATCATTATAAAAGCAATGGAATGGGCTCATAGAAAGCACTATTCATCACAAAGAATTGCTTGAGATGCTGCTGAGACTTTCAAACTTATTGAAGTTACATATGTATATCATTACTTCAGTTTTTTTTAATTTCCCAAGAAATGTACACTTACAGGAAAGTGGTTACCTAACAAAGATCATCATAATCCCATAGGACAATGTCAGCTGTTTATTTCTAGTGCCTCTCAGGATAAATATCAATGAAGTTCACAAACATAATAGTCATTTTGAACCACTGCCATTTTCAATATTATTAGTGGAATGGATTGTAAATGCTCAGGAGATTCAATATATTGAAAATCTGATTGCTGTGTTTTTTTTTTTACAAACCATCACCCACAGTGGACATTTATTTAATATATTAAAAAATAGGAATATGTCAGTTGGATTTTAAAGGAATTACAGTAAATACGTTGGTCTATTTATGACTAACTTAATTAGGACAGCCCAATCATATTTAATTGATTTTTCTTGCACACTGAACTAGTGTCTACAAAAATAGTCAAGCTCATTATAGCATCAATTCTCTTCAGATTTCTTCAATTTCATTTACACTTTCAATATCCTACATGTATTTGTACTGTAACACTACTAGAACAGATCACTTCACGTATAGTGGATCCTTTATTGACGGGAGACAAAAAAAGAATCAACTTTTTTAGAAAATCATGTGCAAAGACAAGGACATCAAAATAAGTGTGAATCCAAACAGGACAATGCAGTGACAAAGTATGATGTGAACATTTCATACTTGAATGCAGTCTAATAATGGTAATAAACATTACAAATGAAATAGCTTGCTTAAAATATATTTTATCAAGGTCATCAGCTATGCAATAAAATTACAGAGCATTTTAGAAAATTAAGTTAAATTGCATTATTGAACAGCTTTCAAAGTTCAGCATAACTAGTCTAAATTTATGCCTTTAAAACTCCGCTATTTTTAAATATAAAATTAACACTTTTGGAATATGATGGACATCATCATACCTTACTTGTGGGAGCATGAGGTAGTGAATACTGTGTATATCCTTATTTTCTACAGAAGATGGATCTATCAAGTGCCTCAAGTTCTGGTACATCAATTCAGTGATAAATGGCGTAAAGGGTGCCTGCAACATATTTTAAACATTTAAATTTTGGTGATAACAGAAATCACAGAAATAGTCAACATTATCAAACTTTTAAGCAATACTACAACAAAACTTTAAGTGTAAAATTACTTTTCATCTATATATCCTGTCTGAATATTTACCTCCCCACAGTGTATACATTTATAAGAAACATCTTGTTGAATTAATATTATGTAACCATTATTTTGCTTTCTGTATGTTATTTAAATCTATTTTTCAATTCTATACTTTACACCTCCTGGTTTAGACTGTATGCACCTCCAAGAAATTCTTAAGTCTGATTGGTTGAACAGTTTCTTGTCCACCTCAAACTCTCCATAACTAACAATAAATATTGACAGTCTGGCACATACATCAGAGTTGAACGTTTCTGCTGAAAGCCCAAAAAATCTCTGTGGTTAGTTATGATTGAGAATAGCAAGTATCTTTCAGTTCTTTACTTTCTGACTGAGCAGCAATATCTACAGGTAACAGAGCTGACTGCACCCAATTTAACACCTGGATGTCTGTGCAATGAGTGAAAGAGTTTATGTGCATAATCCAAATATTGTTTTTAAAGCTGCATTCAGTTCTACAATGCAGGCTGGGGGCTATGAGAAACAGAACAGTCCAGGAAAACAGTTTAAGCTAGCTCATTAAATATATTTAAGACATAGCTAGATAGATTTTTGCATAGAAGGAGAATTACAGAATACGGGAAGAAGGCAGGTAGGTGGAGCTGAGTCCACAATCAGATCTGCCATGATCTTACTGATGGGGCCTGATGGCCTACTCCAGCTTCTATTTCTTATGTTTTATGACAGCGCAGAATCAACACGCCTAGTCTCAGAATCATGCAACACGACGTCCAGAGCTGCTCCACACAGAGGCTCTTTGGCCCACCATGTCCAGGATGACAGTAAATTGCCCATCTGCACGAACCCCATTTACCAGTACTGGGTCCTTAGCCTTCCGTGCTTTGGCAATTCAAGTACTTATCTCAACACTTCTTAAAACTAATCCAGAATCAAAAATTCTCAGATCCCTTCTAAATCTCTTCCCCTTGCCATAAACCAACATCCTTTAGTTCCAGCATATTACCCTCTGGGGCAGTTGTGTATCCAAAGAGCTCACTTTCATAATACTTCAATAGATGTCAGGATTGAGTCATCAAAATATTGACATTAAAGCTCATTTCTGCAAAGGTATTGGAAATTTCAAACCTGCCCAACCATTAAAAATGTGCTCTCTTTACAAGGGAATAATTCTATCGAGCATACAACAATACAGCACAGGAAAACCCTTTGACCCACCATGTCTATGTCGACAATGCAAACTAATCCCAAATGCCTGCATATCTCATCCCATCTGTTTATATGCCTGTCTAAATTCTTCTTAAATATTGCTACCTTATCTGCTTCCACCACCTCCTCATCAACATGTTCAAAGAATCTACCATAATGTGTAAACACATCTTGCCTTCAAATCTCCCTAAAACTTTAAATGTACACCCTCTATTAATTAACATATTTACAGAATCTTATTTACACACCAAAAACATTGAAGTAACCCAGTGTAATAGCTGAAAATGCATTTGATCACCTAAATTACCTAAAATTACGGTATCATATCAATAACATAGCAACAACATTTGAAGCCAAGAAGATTGAATTTATTTAAATCTTACATCAATCTTACATGAGGGAGTAAAAATCCATCGCAATGTACAGACATGTGAATTTATAAGTCTAATGGCTTGTAGGAAGAACCTGTCCCGTAGACTGCTGGTCCTGGCTTTAATGCTGTCAGACACAGCAGCTGAAACAAGTTTATGTTTGGGGAGAATGGTGTCCACGATAATCGTCCAAGCCTTTTTTTTTAAAAACACCTGCTGCTGTAAATGTCCTCAGTGGAGGGAAGTTCACATCCACAGATGTGAACCGGGCTGTCTGTACCACCCTCTGCAGTGTCCAGTGATCAAGGTTGGTGCAGTTCCCATAGGTCTTGAGGATCTGGGGGCTCATGCCAAACTTCTTCAGTCACCTGAGGTGAAATAGGCTCTGTTCTTTTTTTTGCCACACAGCTGTTGAGTACAGTCCAACTGAGATCTTCGATGATGTATATACCGAGGAACTTGAAACTACTCACCCATCTCAACTGCAGACCCACTGATGCTCATCAGGGTGAGCCTGTCTCCGTTCCTCCTGTAATCCACAATCAGCTCTTTTGTTTTTTGGACATTGAGGGAGAGATTGTTAGCTTGGCACCATTGAGTGGCTGCCTCTTCAGTGCTAGAAATAAGGCCGATTGATGTCTTGTCATCTGTGAATTTGATCAGCAGATTGGAGCTGTGTGTGAAGACGGAGTAGAGGAGTGGACTCAGGACACAACCCTGGGAAGCACCTATATTGAGGGGCAGAGGGGAAGAGGTGAGGGAGCCCATTCTTAACACCCGTTGGCAATCCAACTTAAGTCTAGGATCCAGTTGCACAAGGCAGAGTGCAGACCGAGGTCTCTGAACTTTCTGTCAAGTCAAGAGGGAATTATGGTGTTGAATGCTGAACTTTAGACCAGAAACAGCATTCTAAAATACGCATCCCTCTTCTCCAGGTGAGTGAGGACAGTGTGTAGTGCTGTGGCTATGGTGTCATCAGTAGACTGGTTTTGTCGGTAGGCGAATTGTTGAAGAAAGATGATATGAAGGCTAAGAGGGCAAGGAGAATGTGAAAAGGTTCAAAGATACAAAGGTTCATTTTATTGTTAAAGTATGCGTGTACAATACAACTCTGATATTCATCTTCTCCAGATAGCCATGAAATACTGAAGGACCGTGGGCATTGTTGAAGGAAAAGACATCAACTAACCCCCCCCCCCAGCTGGCATGAAACAAAACTCACAAACTACAAAATCACCCCCATCCCTCCCCTCGCAGAACAGAACAGAAACTATAGCATCAAAATCCCCAACCCCTCACTCAGACACAAGTAACTGATCGCTCACACAGAAAAACACCAAGAATAATTCCCAAATCCCTCAATCCTCTCTTGCACAAAAATTAACATATCGCCAACCCACCCAAAGAAAGAAAACACCAAAAAAAACTGAAGGAGAACAATACAAGGAGCAGTCTAATAATCACATAAATCTCAGAATATCGAAAAATCTTTCTGCCAGAGGAAAGTGGCCATACAAACCCAGTCCTTCTATGAACAGCAATTGCCTCACCATCAACCCAGCTACTGACCATTTTCACCCCCGTGGCCTCCATTAAGAGCAATCACTGACATCCTCCACATTCACCTCAATGCTTCAATCGTCTGATGCTTCAAAATGGAGTTGTTCATGACCCTAACTCTGGTCTTTTCCATGAGTCAGTTCGAGTATCTCTGTCCTTTTTGGGACGCCACCTCTGGTCTTCTCCATGAGGCAGCTCTCCAGACATAGCAGAACGCTATGTCATTCAACTGAAAGCCAAACTGCACATCACAGGCTCCAACAGTTTCAATAATACAATCAAGACAAGAGGAAAAAAGAGAAGGTATAGAAACAGAGAAATAATTGAAGAGATTATTTGGAAGATGTCGATCAAGGAACAGTTACTCGCTGGCGCCATCTCACCGGAAGAAACATTATGCGTAGCTTCCAATAATTTTGGCTCTTGTAATTTTACTTTAAAAGAAAATTCTTTAGCAACAACGTTCCTATGGTCAAGGGAAATCAGTCACTCTGCACGTACAGAAGTGTTGCACTTAGGAAAGTGAATTGGTCATCCACAGGCAATTGTTTCGCATTGGATCATTAATGGTGTATCTACTGAAAGATTCTAAATATAATGCAGGGTTTAACACTTAGGATCAAAAGCTGTATTTTCAAAAACATCTATCTATAAAACAACAGTTTTTTTGGACATTAAAGTTGTATGTGTCAACATCAGAAATATTGGACTAAATGGAAACCACAGAAGCAAATATGCTAAATTCAATGGAGTTTCTGAAGATAGAACAAATAACCTAATTAAAACTGCAGTGAATCCATCCTTCAGATCACCTCTAAAAATCTCATCCAGAATTTATGGCAAGATTGTTATTACATATTTTCCCACATTCAAGGGAACTTTTAAATGTAACCTGATTAAAGAAACACCCGCCTTTTCAAGTCAAGTCCAGTCACTTTTTATTGTTATTTCGACCATAACTGCTGGTACAGAACACAGTAAAAACGAGACATTTTTCGGGACCATGGTGTTACATGAAACAGTACAAAAACCACACTGAACTACTTAAAAAACACAGAAAAAAAACTAAACTACAGACCTACCCAGGACTGCATAAAATGCACAAAACAGAGCAGGCATTACAATAAATAATAAACAGGACAATAGGGCAGTAAGGTGTCAGTCCAGGCTCTGGGTATTGAGGCGTCTAATAGCTTGGGGGAAGAAACTGTTACATAGTCTGGTCATGAGAGTCTGAATGCTACGGTGTCTTTTCCCAGATGGCAGGAGGGAGAAGAGTTTGTATGAGGGGTGCGTGGGGTCCTTCATAATGCTGTTTGCTTTGCGGATGCAGCGTGGGGTGTAAGTGGCCATAGTAGCGGGAAGAGAGACCCCGATGATCTTCTCAGCTAACCTCACTATCCACTGCAGGGTTTTGCCACCAGAAATGTTACAATTTCCAAACCAGGCAGTGATACATCTGCTCAGGATGCTCTCAATACGACCCCTGTAGAATGTGATGAGGATGAGGGGTGGGAGATGGACTTTCCTCAGCCATCGCAGAAAGTAGAGATGCTGCTGGGCTTTCTTTGCTATGAAGCTGGTGTTGAGGGACCAGGTGAGAGTCTCCGCCAGGTGAACACCAAGAAATTTGGTGCTGTTTACAATCTCTACTGAGGAGCCGATGTTCAGCGGGGAGTGGTCGCTCTGTGCCCTCCTGAAGTCAACTACCATCTCTTTTGTTTTGTTCACATTCAGGGACAGGTTGTTGGCTCTGCAACAGTCTGTTAGCTGCTACACCTCCTCTCTGTAAGCTGACTTGTCGTTCTTGCTGATGAGACCCACCATGGTCATGTCATCAGCAAAGTTCAAGCCGTGAGTTGCAGCACAGCCATGGGTCAGCAGAGTGAACAGCAGTGGACTGAGCACACAGCCCTGAGGGGCCCCCATGCTCAGTGTGATGGTGTTGGAGATGCTGCCTCTGCTTCGGACTGACTGAGGTCTCCCAGTCAGAAAGTCTAGTATCCAGTTGCAGAGGGAGGTGTTCAGGCCCAGTAGGCTCAGCTTTCCAGTCAGTTTCTGAGGGATAACTCTGTTGAATGCTGAACTGAAGCCTCTGAACAGCATTCTAACATACGTGTCTTTTTTGTCCAGGTGGGTTAGGGCCAGGTGGAGGGTGATGGCAATGGCATCCGCTATTGAGCGATTGGAACGGAACGCGAACTGCAGGGGGTCCAGTGAGGGGGGCAGTAGGGTCTTGATATGCATGATGAACCTCTCGATGATGGATGCGAGTGCAATGGGACGGTAGTCATTCAGGCAGGACACTGAAGACTTCTTCGGCACGGAGATGATGGTGGCAGCCTTTAAGCACGTTGGAACGGTGGCATTGCTCAGGGAGATGTTGAAGATGTCAGTGAGAACATCTGCTAGCTGGTCTGCACATCCTCTAAACACTCTACCAGGAATATTGTGTGGTCCAGCTGATGAAGGGAAAGGTAAACTTAGGTAGAGGGATAGGTAAATGAGGGAATGGATTAAGGGGTATGATTAGCTTATGATCAATTGTCTTATAGGTACCTTATGTTACTGGGCAGACAGAAAGAAACTCTACCCAGCAACAGGTGACACATTAGGCATTTTTCTCTAAAAATGCTAAGCATAACTAAATATGGGTATGGTATGACTGAAGAGGCATCTTAAGGCATAACTAAATATGGGACATAATGTTCGCGAGAAGGGGGAAGTGTCGGGGGGGCGGTGCCAATAAGAGGAAGTTAAGTTGTATCTAGGCTAGTCTTGGCAGAAATAATTATAACTAACCAATAATGATTTTACATCTATTTGTATCTTAGTATGTGATCGAAACTATTCTAAAACTGTATTAACTTGTGTAATTATATTATTTCCTGTAATGATCAATGTAATAAATTGTTCAGAATTGTGTTTCGGGGGAGGGCAGTGCCCGGAATGTCTCTTTGGGAGATCAGTCTGCAACTTTCCCCATAACATGCTATGAATAAAAAGTGAAGTTTGATGAAGTATCTAAAAACACAAAATGCTGGCAGAACTCAGCAGGCCAGACAACATCTATGGGAGGAGGTAGTGACGACGTTTCGAGACGAAACCCTTCATCAGGGTTTCGGCCAGAAACGTCGTCACTACCTCCTCCCATAGCTGCTGTCTGGCCTGCTGAGTTCTGCCAGCATTTTGTGTTTTTATTTATTTCCAGCATCTGCAGATTCACTCGTGTTGTTTGATGAAGTACCGCTTGTTTTATGGTTTTATTGAATTCCTGGTACCTTGCGCTATTGTATCGGGTCAATCCGTCTTTGGCACAGCAGCCTTCTGTAGGTTGACCCTGCACAAGGTTCTTTTCACGTCGGCCACGGTGAGACACAGTACCTGGTCATTTGTAGAAGGGGTGGACATCCTCGCCGCCATGTCATTTCCCATCTCAAAACAAGCATAGAAGTTATTCAGCGCATCTGGGAGGGAGGCATCACCCGCACAGTCAGGTGATGTAATTGGTGATGTCCTGAATGCCCTTCCACATGCACCGCGTATCACCGCTGTCCTGGAAGTGGTTGTGGATTTGCTGGGCGTGTGCATGCTTTGCCCCTCTGATGGCCCGAGATAGTTTCACCCTTGGTGTTGTTAGGGCTGCCTTGTCACCTGCTCTGAAGGCGGAGTCACGGGTCCTCAGCAGCACACACACCTCCGCAGTCATCCACGGCTTCTGGTTACTGCATATAGTGATGGTCTTGGACAGAGTAACATCATCAATGCACTTGCTGATGTAGCTGGTCACTGATGCTGTGTACTCCTCTAAGTTGGTAGAGTTGCCATTAGTTGCAGCCTCCAGAAAATGTGCCAGTCAGTGTGCTCAAAGCAGTCATGAAGAACAGAGATGGCTCCTGCTGACCAGGTTTCCACCTGCTTCTGAACTGGTCTGGAGCACCTGACGAGCGATTTGTATGCTGGGATTAGCATAACAGAGATGTGGTCTGAGTAACCGAGGCGGAGGGCGGGGCTCCGCCCGGTAGGCGTCGGAGATGTTTGTGTAAACCAGGTCTAACATATTCTCCTCAGTCTTTCCGCAGCTCTCTCCGGTAAGACTCACGGTGGTGGCTTGTGTGTTTACATCAATACAGAATGGTGCAAGAACTCTATGCTGGTTTCCAGATACTGCTCATCGCTGGTGGAGTTTGTGGCTGCGAGATACAGACCATTTTATTTGCCACGGGAATTCACCACTGTCCTCATAGTCGGTGTCTACATTCCTCCCAGCACTAATGCTAAGGAGATGCTCAGTGAAACATATAGGGCTATTAGTGAACTGCAGAACGCACATTGCTTAAGTTTTCCTCAATTCCACATAAATACAATTTTTTTTAGCTTCTTTAGAAAATAAGTCAGAGAAAGAAAAATGAGTATTTTCAGCTTAACAAATGGGCAAGAAGCATCACAAAGGAGATTAAGTAGTCAAGTTATAGCTGAACAGAAGAGGTTCAATTGCAGTAACATTTTGTAGAGAATTCATCATTATAGTTCTGCAAGTAACAAGACTTTTAGAGGTGATTGAACTGCTTACTATTTCGCAATTTAAAATAATTTTACATGTGTGAAGAGTAGAAAATAAAATGAATTATTGTAGGATATCACCCTAGTAAGAAATCAAGCAAAATTGAGTAGATTTACTGATGCTCAAATTTCAGATTACAATTAAAAATTTAACAGAGCTTACACACAATCCTGGAACATCCAGACAGCAAAGATACATACATCAGGATGCTCTTAATTGATTACAGCTCAGCAATTAATAACATCATCCCCTCAAAACTAATCAGTAAACTCCAAGACCCGGTCTCAATACCCCCTTGTGTAACTAGATCCTAGATTTCCTCACTTGCAGACCCACATCACTTCAGATTGGCAAAAACATCTCCTCCACAATGTCCACCAGCACAAGAGCGCCACAGGGATGTGTGCTTAGCCCCCTGCTCTATTCATTCGATAACTTTGACTGAGCTAGGTACAGTTCCAACACCATATACAAGTTTGCTGGCTGTATAAAAGGTGGTGATGAATCAGCATACAGAAGGGAGATTTGACCAAGTGGTGTAATAACAACCACCTTTCACTCAATGTCCATAGGACCAAGGAAATGACTGTACCCTCAGGAGAGGAAAACCAGGGGTCCATGAGCCAGTACTCAACAAAGAATCAGAGGTAGAGAGGGTCAGTAACTTAAAAGTTCCTGGGTGTCACCATCTCAGAGGACCTGTCCTAAGCTCATCATATAAATATAATTGTAAAGTGTGATAATGCAAAAGTGTGTATGGAACTGGAGGAGATAGCAGAGATCATAAGGATGACTTACAGCAGATTAGAAAACTTGAACATATAGACATTAAGAGGTTGCGCTGGAGCTTTTGGAAAGCACCAAGTTGGATAAGACCAGATGAGATGTACCCCAGGCTACTGTGGGAGGAGAGGGAGGAGATTGCTGAGCCTCTGGCAATCTTCTCTGCATCATCAATGGGGATGGGAGAGATTCCAGAGAATTGGAGGGTTGTAAATGCTGTTCCTTTATCCATTAAAAGGGAGAAGATATAGTCCAGAAGATTATAGACCAGTGAGTCTTACTTCAGTGGTTGGTAAGTTGATGAAAAAGATCTTGAGAGGTAGGATTTCTGAACATTTGGACAGGCATATGATTAGGAATAGTCAGCATGGTTTTGTCAAAGGCAGGTCATGCCTTACGAGCCTGACTGAATTTTTTGAGGATGTGACTAAACATATTGATGAAGGCAGAACAGTAGATGTAGCATATATGGATTTCAACAAGGCATTTGATAAGGTACCCTATGAAAGGCTTATTGAGAAAGTAAGGAGGTATGAGAACCAAGGGGACCTTGCTTTGTGGATCCAGAATTGGCTTGCTCATAGAAGGCAACAAGTGGTTGTAAATGGGTCATGTTTTGTATGCCGGTCAGTGACCAGTGGTGTGCCTCAAGGATCTGTTCTGGGTCCTCTACTCTTCGTGATTCTTATAAGTAACCTGGATGTGGAAGAGGAGGGATGGGTTAGTAAATTTGCTGATGACACAAAGGTTGGCGGTGTTGTGGATAGTGTGGAGGGCTGTCAGAAGTTACAGTGGGACATTGATAGGATGCAAAACTGAGCTGAGAAGTGGCAGATGGAGTTCAACCCAGGAAAGTGCGAAGTGGTTCATTTTGGTAGGCCAAATATGATGGCAGAATGTAGTATGAATGGTAAGACTCTTGGCAGTGTGGAGGATCAGAGGGATCCTGGGGTCCGCGTCCATAGGACACTCAAAGCTGCTGTGCAGGTTGACTCCGTGGTTAAGAAGGCATACGGTGCATTGGCCTTCATCAATCGTGGGATTGAGTTTAAGAGCCAAGAGGTAATGTTACAGCTATACAAGGCCCTGGTCAGACCCCACTTGGAGTAATGTGCTCAGTTCTGGTCACCTAACTACAGGAAGGATGTGGAAACTATTGAAAAGGTGTAAAGGAGATTTACAAGGATATTGCCTGGATTGGGGTGCATTGATTATGAGAATAGGTTGAGTGAACTTGGCCTTTCCTCCTTGAAGCCGCGGAGGATGAGAGGTGACCTGATAGGTGTATAAGATGATGGAGAGGCATTGGTCGTGTGGATAGTCAGAGGTTTCTTCCCAGGACCGAAATGGCTAACATGAGAGGGTACAGTTTTAAGGTGCTTGGAAGTAGGTACAGAGGGGATGTCAGAGGTAAGTTTTTTTTAAAAACACAGAGAGTGGTGAGTACATGGAATGGCTGCCAGCGACGGTGGTGGAAGCGGATACGATGGGTTCTTTTAAGAGACTCCTGGATAGGTACATAGATCTTAGAAAAATAGAGGGCTATGGGTAACCCTAGGTAATTTCTGAAGTAATCCATGTTCGGCACAGCATTGTGGGCCAAAGGGGCTGTATGTGCTTTAGTTTTTCTATGCTTCTATGTAAAGAAAACACAACAGTGCCTCTACTTCCTCAGGAGTCTTAAGATATTCAGCATGTCATCGAAAGCATCAACAGACTTCTATCTGTGTGTGGTTGAAAGTGTACTGAGTGGTACATTGCAGTCTGGTATAGGAACATGAATGCCTTTGAGCAGAAAATCCTACAAAACATCATGGATTCGGTCCAGTATATCACAGGTAAATCCCTCCCTACCATTGAGCACATCTACATGAAATGTTGCTGTAGAAAATCATCATCCAGGCCAAGCCTCTTCTCGCTGCTGCCATCAGGTAAATGGTACAAGTGCCTCAGGACTCTCCCCACTAGGTTCAAGAACAGTTACTACCCTCAATAATCACGCTATCGTAAAAAAGGAGTAACTACACATTTTATTTCTGCTGTTCCCACAACTGATGGTTTCACTTTAAGAATTCATTATCTTGTTATTTTATGCTCTCACTATTTATTGTTATTTATTTATATGCGCATAGCTTGTTCTTCATTGCTCCTGTTTATAGTTACTGTTCTATAGATTTGCTCAGCATACCCACAGGAAAAAAGAATTTCAAGGTTGTATGTGGTGACATGTATGTACTGATAATAAATTTTACTTTGAACAGTACTTGCTTACCATCAGCCGGCACATGTTGAATAAAACTGCAAACAAAGTTTCCAAAGCCCTTTCACAATCTTCAGTTCCATTTTCACCCTATTGAAGAAAAAAAGAATCAAGAAATAGCTGAAAATTCAGATGCATAAAGTAAGAGTACCTTAATAACCTTCAGAGAGGATTTTAATATCATAAAGTTTCCTGCCTAAACAATCAACACCTCCATCAACTTCCACTGTTAATGTACTCAATGTATACTTGGTTCTATTACTGCTGAAACCCCCATTGCTACCCAAATCTAAGTAACATATAGCTGCCAACTAAAACTAGATCACAACATCTTGCTCCATTTTAAATGGTAATAAAGTAAGTTCCTTCAATATATAATAAGTACTGTGAATAATAGGGGAACCAGCAGATGTGCTGAACATAGATTTCCAGCACTTACTTACAAAAACTTCTGTGGAAAACAAAAACTAATGATGTACGAGGTAACAGTTTGGCAGCCTGTTAACAGCACAAAGAGAGTTGGTATAAATGGGTTTTTTTCAGGTTGTCAAGATGTAGTGTGAAGAAGGCAGACAAGGGTGTTATAAAGGATTACATGAATGGGTAACAACATGACAAACGGAGCATAATGTAGGAAAATCTGAATATTTTCAAAACAGTGATAGATTGTAGAATTCTGAGAAACTATAGGTTCTGGATGAATGTAAGGAAAGTAATTGGGAATAATGGCAGAATTATATTTAGTGAGAGGGGAATTAAACATTAAAACAAGGAGGTTATGCCTCAGTCACATAGGATACTGTTGAGAGCACAACCTGAGTACTGTGTTTCATTTTTCTCAGGGAAAAAATGTTTGCCATTTTAGCTGTTCAGAGAAAGTTTATTTGATTAGCACCAGCCTTCTGGCTTGGCTCTCAAGGAAAAGTTAGACAGGTTATTTTTGTACTTGTGTATTTTCAACAGTGTGAGAGGATTTTTTGAAACGTACAGGATCCTTGTAGTTGAAACAGCAACTGTTTTCCAATAAGGCAGCACCTACAGTACAAGATGGAATTTCACTCAGAAAGTCTAAGTTTTTGGAACTCTTCCTCAAGGCCGAGAGACACCTCGTCTTAGCAATGGATTTACTGCAGTTAGACAGGAAAGCAGTTACAGATATAGTGACAGAACAGACTGAGGAGCTGAGTGACCTACTCCTGCTTCTAACTTATATGTTAATATGTAAAATACTTCAAGATTGAATAAATTCTAGTACCAAATTTTACCTACCTTTAACCTTTTACGATTCATTCTGACATACCAATTGGTTAACATGTCCACAAATTTGACAAGTCTGGGCACCACAGTGTAGAGCCTGTATGCTTTAAATCAGAAAGAAACTGTACTTTAAAAACAAACCCAAAATAGCTGTAGACTTTAACTATTTTTAAAATAAAATTCCCAGCTATTACCTTCCACTTGATATGTTACTGCCTAGCACGTTGCTCTAAAGCAGGGTTTTCCAACATGGACCCCACACAAGTTAATGGTAGAGGCCCATGGCAGAAAAAGGCTGGGAACGCTTGCTCTAAAGCAAATTGTGACTCAGGATAAGACAAATGGATGTAAGACAAAGTTGTTCAACAAGTCAATTTATTAAGGAAAATGCATAGTCGTCATTTGAGGAGGCAGCGGTATTTCAGAATTCAAGTTCAACATTTCAGAATAGGAGTGCACAACATTTTAAATTGTCTTCATATTTATGATTACCTTCCATTTCTGCTTTGAAAAATTGGATGAGGGATTGTGTAAATGAAAGTATCCATTTATCCATGATGTTGTCGCTGCCCTCAACAGTGTTTTCATTGAAAAGGAATTCAATACCCTCTTCCTGGAATGAGAAATTTTTAGTTCACAAATAATTTACTAATAAATTAACAATCTCTACATATGCAAGACTTAAGCACAGAATTTGTGGATACACACAAAAACATACTCCTGTACCTTCTGCAATCTCTGAACATTCTGAATAAGGAACCTATATGCATTGTACCAAGGTAGGAAGACATCCTTGAGAATATCTCTCACTCCTTCTTCTTTAAACCTCAGGTTTTCTGCTCTCACAACAGGGGAATTAATCAGGTACAGCCTGAAAAAGAACATGACCATAATTTGTGGGGGAACTGTATATCGTCCATCAATAAATTAACACTATAATAAATTTTTCCAAAGATACAATATTCAACATTCAATCATAAACAAAATGCAATTCTGCTTCTGATATTTAACTGCAGGTTCAGTACATCTTATCCAAAATGCTTAGGGCCAGAAGTGTTTCAATTTCTGTGAATTTTGAAATAAGTAATGAGATAGCTTCAGACTGAACTTGTGTGCTACCGGTAAGCAGTCTTTGCCTTACACATATTCATCATACATATGTACTGATGCAGCCATTCAGCAGGTTAGATTTTCATCAGTGACAATCTTGGCAAACTAATGAATTTTCCTGTTGCCTCGTGATCGGCATTTTATCACCACAAATCTTTAAAAAAATTAATGTGCCTTTTCTTAAATTTCTGCAACTAACCTGCCAAATATTCACAAATAACTTCAGTTTTCAATTTGCACAGATCTTTGCTTGTTTCATGATCTGCATACCATTTAGCAGCATACCAGACAACGGAGTGACCTGTTGGGGCACCCTTTGAGAGAAAGGTAGTGCAGTCTGATGTGACCAGAATGAACATTAAATTTTCCTGAATGCTACTGGCATTGCTTTGCTTTGGAAATTGAAGAAGAAAAACCAGTTTATTGAAGAAAGACACATAGCAAGGAAAATATAGTTCCTCCTCATTTAACAAAGGACACTTCTGATGGCAACATTTCTGGTTGATCTGACACCCTTGTGCCTCTTGTCATTCTGGAGACATGTAGTCCTTTCATGCGCCATTTCTTCATCTCTTCTGCTGTTTGTTCTTTGTCTCTGATCCTGGAGATGTGCATTTCTCAGCTCCTTTGTCTCTTCCTCTCTCCTCCTTCTGTGCCTGCTGCTGTCATTTTGGAGACACGCATGCCTCTCCTCCTCTGTCTCTTCGTCTCATCTTTTTTCTCCTGACTCTTTGATCCTGAGTCATGCAGCCCTGGCCTCATCCCATTCTTGTTCTTTTTTTTGTAATTCATTTTTTTTTATTGAAGTTCATCAAACAAACATTTCTATAAGATGTATTTCGGACATTGTACATATATATCATATAATCATATATATCACACAATCTCCACAAAGTATTTATCTGGGGTATACACTTGTAGAAAAGAGTGGAAAGAAAAAAACAAGCAAAAGAACTATGTACAAGTAGGGAGTGATCTTTCTTTTTACAACAGATTCATTGATTTGTGAGAATAAAATTAGGCCTATGAGGGATTATGTAGTTAAACCATTTTTCCCAGTATGAACCAAATTATTCCAGCTTATGATTAACAGATGCTGTTATCTTCTTCATTTTGTAAATGTCCATTGTAATTTCCATCCATGTATTTAAAGTTGGCCTCTCCTGTGATAGTAAGAGTATTTTTACTAGCCACCAACAGTATATTCATTAAATATTTATCTCTTTTCAACCATTCTTGAGGTATATATGCAAAATATATGGTCTTACTCTCCAAGGGTATTTCACATTTAAAGATGTCTTGTCAGGCATTGTGTATCCCCCTCCAATAGTTTTTGATAACAGGGCAGTCCCAAAAAATATGAAAATGATTTGCATTTTGATTTTCACAATTTCCCCAACGAACAGGGAGGTTACTATCATAATGGGATTTCTGAGAGGGTGTAATAAAATATCTTATCAAGTTTTTCCATCCAAACTCCCTCCATTTCTGTGAATTGGTACACTTCTATTGATATCTCCATATTGTTTTCCATTCTTCCTCAGATATAATTATCCCTCCTTCCTTCTCCCATTTTGTTTTAATGTATGAAGTCGAATGTGTTTTAAGATTTGACAACCCCTTATACACGCTTGAAATGATTCTACTACCATTATCTGAATTATATGCTTTTCTAAAGAGCTCTATCAAGCATGTATTTGCCTTGGTTACATTTGTAAAGGGGGTTTCTTCTTTTTTCTTTGTTACTGTTGGGAAAGGGTTTCTTTGTTTTGTTAAAAGCAGGAATGTTTCTTCGTTGCGAGAGAGTGCTGGGAGAATTGTATTCCTTTGTAAACCAAATGGGGATTAATGTTCTTTCTTCCGAGTCTGTAAGCTTTTGTTGACGGGCTTTTGGGCAGATCGGCGCGAGGGGGTCGAGAGAGAGGACGCAATGCTGTAAACTGGGCGAGGAACGGACCGAGGCCCGGAGGTACTCCGAGGAGGGGGGATGAAGCTAGAAGTGCTTGGTTGACCACTTCGGAGGGTCCTGACCTGCTAGTCGAGGAGTTCGGAGGGGATCGAATGGTGGCCAGAAGACTTCAGTAATTGAGCTCCAACGGTTGTGACGAAGTGGTTTGGACTTTGATAAGTTTGGCATCTTTTCTTTATTTTTTTCTCTTCATATATACTGTATCGTTATTAATCACTTAGTTATCGTAACCTTTATAAATTGTACTCATTTAATCGCTTATGGTGTACTGTCTGTTTTTGAGCAAGGTGGGGACATCACACAGCATCCACACCAGCTGATTACCCAGTTTGGCGGGGCCGAAAGCTGCTCCCCCTAGACGAGAACGAGTGTGAGCGAGCCTGAGGTGACCCAGGGGGTTACACATTTTTAAGCGTCTTATTGTCGCATCTGTAAATACCGATAAAAATCTTGTTTTTCTAAGAAGTGTTTCGCTTTAAGCATTTCAAAACTGAACAGTGCTCCTTCTTCCATTATGTTGCAAAGAACTGTTATTGCTTTAGCTGTCCAGTCCTTAAATCAAGCATCCAATTTATTTGGTGTAAAATCAGAGTCATATGCACATCATTTAAGAATTGCAATATCTCCCTCTAGATTATATTCTTTTATAGTAGTTTTCCATATTTTAAGAGTCAATTTCACCAATGGGTATTGTATTCACCATAGTATTTATGTACCTTTGCAGGTTGTTATCAGCCAAAATTGCTTGTATGGGGATGGGAAGTATCTGCTCCTCAATGTTTTTCCATTGAGTGTCATATTGTGGGTTGCACCAACATTTCACAGCTCTCAACTGGCATAATTAGGCTGACCATATTTTGTTTTACCCTAATGCTGTATGATAGATAGGAAGCTGATTATTCTTGATGATGTGGTTGGCGTTCTCCTAACTGGACGCAATATAGTCACCGCTGTCCTTTGACCGCAGCAAAGGATTTTATGGGTGTCTTGAAGTACATCATTACAGGTTACAGGATGTTACATCATGCTTAAATTTAGAGATCTGATGTTCAGTTTTTGAATCTAGTCAAGACTACATCTACCAGGATGCTGCCTGGTTCAGAGAGTATGCATTATGATCAGAGATCAAGGGAGCTAGGGCTTTACTCTTTGGAGAGAAGGAGGATGAGGGGAGACATGAGAGAGGTATACAAGATATTAAAAGGAATAAATAGAGTGGACAGCCAGCGCCTCTTCCCTAGGGCGCCACTGCTCCGTACAAGAGGACATGGCTTTAAGTTAAGGGGAGGGAAGTTCAAAGGGGATATTAGAGGAAGGTTTTTCACTCAAAGAGTGGTTGGTGCATGGAATGCACTGCCTGAGTCTGTGGTGGAGGCAGATACACTAGTGAAGTTTAAGAGACTATTAGACAGGTATATGCAGGAATTTAAGGTGAGGAGAATATATGGGAGGCAGGGTTTAAGGGTCGACACAACATTGTGGGCCAAAGGGCCTGTACTGCGCTGTACTGTTCTGTGTTCTATGTAAGATGTTCTATAGGTGCATGCCTTTTCCACCAAATGGAAAAATATAACATTTAAAAATAATGGTCAAGGAAAAATGGCAGTGATGGCATAAACATCATGAAGTTATGAGAAGATGAACTACAAGAATAAATTTGTGAGTTGGAGCACCCTCATTCATTTTTTGACATTTATCATTTGATGAAAAATGTGCACAAATATTGGGAGAGACTGAAGGATGGTGACCCATGACTTTCAGACAAACATGCAACTCACATTTGGTGCTCATGAGTGAGGCTTTCCAGTAGGATATTCTGTAAATCAAATGTGATATACATGCAATTTTATTGCTTCTTACCTCAATGCATCTGCACCATAACTGTTAACAATATGCATTGGATCTGGGTAATTCTTCTTACGTTTGCTCATTTTCTGACCGTCACTAATGACAAGAACACAAATAAAACTCACTGATAACATATAATTGTTTACACATAAAAGTAAATGCTCTAATGAAGCAAACAATTTTATTTTATGTCTCATGAGGAAAAGGAATCTTCCTGCTTACATTTCTGATAAGATTACTTTAATGCTGAAAATAACTTCACATCTTGCTTTATTAACATTCAATCTATTGTCATCTTTAGTAAAATTCCTTCCTCAGGATTCAACAATTATACTGATGCCTCAATCCAGTAAAATTAGGAATTAAAATCACGAAGTTAGCCCACAAATGCCAGCCGTATTTATCTCTAGCAGTATTTATCTCTAATCACTGAAATATTTAAAAGGGGACTATCCAACCATTTAAAATTATTCATTGTCTTCATCTTCTCAAAAAAAATGTGCCTCTTCACAATATGGCTCAATTTGCTCCACAAAGAAAATAAGTGACCAGAATTTATTGCTGAACACAAGAAAAGGACTCACTGAATTTATATTCCACCCCTCAATGCTCCAAACTGAGTCTGGGAATCCCATATCGGCTAAACAAAAACTGCAGACATCTTACCCTGAATAACATCCGTGAAACTGGGTTTTTGTCAACCCTGCAGAGATCTATCCCTTCCTCTCAACTGAACGTTAAAGATTAACTAGAAGAATCAATATATATCCTTGTTTTACAACAGTCATTCTGGGTATAACCATCAAATTTAGTCAATTCTTCGGTTTTTCTAAATATTCTTCTCTGCATGTAGCCTACTATCCAGAAGCATAGAAGCTGAGTTTTACAATACTATTTTATAACTGTGGTTTCGTACAGATCATTACTTTAAACAAATAATTACTGAACAACACTTGCAGCTGGGCAAGGACTAAGATATTTCTGACCTTTGTCTGTTCACTTCCTCCACCCCATCAATTCAAATTTAATTATCATTCAACCATACAAATATACAGCAAAACGAAACAGCATCACTCCATGGCCAAGCTGCAAAACACAGTTCATACCATATGGTCACAAAGAGTGGGAACTCACCATTCCCTCCACCACAAATGCTCAAGTACTTTCATAAATGGAGATAACTGACTAAAGTCCAGAGAAACAACTGAAGTCTGTCCAACCTCTTATTATATCACATGCCATAATCCAGACAGCATCTCGGTAAACCTCTTCAAGCCATCCTTCCTACGATGGGATGACCAGAACCATATGGAATATTCCAGCACAACTGGTATAACCAGACTTTTAGAAAAACTGCAACCTAACTTCCTGACTTTTGAACTCAAATGCCTCAACTAATAAAGACAAGAATGCCATATGCTGTCTTAACCATCCTATCAACTTGAGCAGCCACTTTAAAGGAGCTATGAACTTGGACCCCAAGATTCCTCTGCTTCTCAATATTATTAAGGGTCCTACCATTAACTGTGAACTATTCCTTTACATTAGACCATCAAGATGCAACCCTTCACATTTGGCCTGATTAAACTCCATTTGCCATTTCTCCATCCATATCTACAACTGATCAAAATCCTGTTGCATTACCCATATAACAATTACAGCATGGAATTTAGGCCACCTTGGCCCTTCAAGTCCATGCCGAATGCTTACTCTCACTTAGTCCCACCTACTTGCACTCAGCCCATAAACCTCCATTCCTTTCCTGTCCATATACCTATCCAATTTTACCTTAAATAACAAAATGGAACCTGTCTCTACCACTTCTACTGGAAGCTCGTTCCACACAGCTACCACTCTCTGAGTAAAGAAATTCTCCCTCGTGTTACCCCTAAACTTTTGCCCCTTAACTCTCAACTCATGTCCTCTTATTTGAATCTCCCCTACTCTCAATGGAAAAAGCCTATCCACGTCAACTCTATCTATCCTTCTCATAATTTTAAATACCTCTATCAAGTCCCCCCCTCAACCTTCTACGCTCCAAAGAATAAAGACCTAACTTGTTCAACCTTTCTCTGTAACTTAGGTGCTGAAACCCAGGTAACATTCTAGTAAATCTCCTCTGTACTCTCTCTATTTTGTTGACATCTTTCCTATAATTCGGTGACCAGAATTGTACACAATATTCCAAATCTGGCCTCACCAATGCCTTGTACAATTTTAACATTATACTCAATGCTCTGATTTATAAAGGCCAGCATACCAAAAGCTTTCTTCACCACCCTATCCACATGAGATCCAACTTCAGGGAACTATGCACCATTATTCCCTAGATCACTCTGTTCTACTATATTCCTCAATGCCCAACATTTACCATGTATTGTTCGTCAGCTATCTACACCACCACCAATCTTCATATCATCTGCAAACTTATTAACCATACATCTTTGAAAAAACCTTCAGTCTTTGAAAAGTATGTTCTAATCATAGACGGTCATTCTATTGAGTTAAAGCACAAATGCTGAGAGTTCAAGCATAATTTTGATGATTATTGATGTACATGGCAGATTCTTACCTTGCCAATACAAGCCCATTTACTATCACATTCCTGAAAGGTGGTTTGCCAAACAGAGCCGTAGATAGTACCAGTAGAGTATAAAACCTATGGAAACAAATTTATACACAGAAAAACTGAGCAAGTTTTCAATCAAATTAATAAGCTCCTGAATAAGGGGACATGTCCACTAATGGACATCTTGTTAAGATGAATTATCTGTCACGAAAAACAAATTTGTTGGAAATATTCAAAACAGTAGAAAGAACCTGTGAATGAAGAAAATGTAAAAAAAGGGCTCAGCAGAGTTAAGGAGTGAGGAGGAGGGTTACACGGTGATTTAAGTGGATTACAAACATTAGCATAGACCAGCTGAGCTAAATGCCCTGTCTGTGCTATCTTTTCAATCTAATTCTTTAACTGGTTTCTGGTAAGAACAAAACATGCAACATAGAAAAACAGAATTCCTTTTCCTCAAATTTTATTTTATCTAGGACTGAGACAATTCAAATTGGCAGTTTTTAAACTTTCCTACTGAAAAATGTCAGTGTGAAGGTGCTAGAACAAACTGTGGCGACCCATTTCCTAGCATATCCGAACCGACTCACAATTAGATAGCCTACGGGGGTTTGCGAGCACAGAGCTTTGGAGCCTCTGCGCCATGGGGGGCCGGTTGACAGAGGCTTAAAAGTGAGGCTGAAGTTTTCCAATAAAGTTTTTTTCCTTCGACTGCAGTTACCGACTCTGTGTCGTAATTTTAGCGCTGTGTGTAGCACACCGCTACAATTGGTGACCCCGACGGTCCAAAGGATTTTTGGACCAGAAATGACCGACGCCGCCTCTGTTCATGCGGTTTCGTTGAAACTGCCAGGTTTCTGGGCACAGCGCCCGGACCTATGGTTCCAGCAAGCCGAAGCCCAATTCCACGTTCGCCAGATCACCTCAGAAGACACCCGCTACTACTACGTGGTGAGCTCCCTCGACCAGGACACAGCGGCCCAGGTCGCGGAGTTCGTACAGTCGCCCCCGGCAGACGGCAAGTACACGGAATTCAAAGCCCTGCTCCTCAGGACTTTCGGACTCTCACGGCACAAGCGGGCTGCCCGTTTACTGCACCTGGATGGCTTGGGCGACAGACCTCCATCGGCTTTAATGAATAAGATGTTGTCTCTCGCCGACGAACACACACCCTGCCTCACGTTTGAGCAGGCATTCCTGGAGCAGCTGCCCGAGGACATCCGCCTGCTGCTGTCCGACACGGATTTCAGTGACCCTCGGAAGGTGGCAGCCCGGGCGGACTTGCTGTGGAACGCCAAAAAGGTGAGCGTGGCGTCCATCGCACGGATCTCCCAGCCCCGCTCCCGGCAGCAAACCAGTCCAGGCCCGGCCGCAGAGCCCGCTAACCCCCGGCCCAATGAACACTGGTGCTTCTACCACCAGCGGTGGGGTGCAGAAGCCCGCCGTTGTCGCCCGCCCTGCAAGTTCCCGGGAAACGCCAGGGCCAGCCGCCGCTGATGGCTACGGCGGCTGGCCATCGGGATAGCCTCCTGTATGTGTGGGATAGAAGGTCGGGACGCCGGTTTTTGGTCGATACTGGGGCTGAGATCAGCGTTTTACCTCCGACGAGTTACGACACCCGCAGCAGGGCACCGGGTCCCCCCCTGAGGGCCGTGAATGGCAGCACCGTAAGGACCTATGGCACCCGCCAGGTGCAGCTCCAGTTCGGCTCCAGCCAGTTCACGTGGGACTTCACACTGGCCGCCGTAGCCCAACCGCTTCTGGGTGCGGATTTTTTGCGGGCTCACAGCCTGCTGGTCGACCTGCCCAGGAAGAGACTGGTACACGCCGAGACCTTTCAGCCGTTCTCCCTGGGTGCAGCCCAGTTGCCGGCCCCTCACCTCGGCTCCATCACGCTGTCCGACAACGACTTCACCAGGGTCCTGGCGGAGTTCCCATCGGTTCTGGCACCGCAGTTCACAGCAGCCATGCCCAGGCACGGCGTACAGCACCACATCCCGACCCAGGGACCACCCCTCCATGCCCGTGCTCGGCGGCTTCCCCCGGACAAGCTCCGACTGGCGAAGGAGGAGTTCCAGAGGATGGAGGAATTGGGGATCATCCGGCGGTCCGACAGCCCATGGGCCTCCCCCCTGCACATGGTGCCCAAAGCGACGGGGGGCTGGAGACCGTGCGGCGACTACCGCAGGCTGAACGAGGCTACCACACCGGACCGCTACCCTGTGCCGCACATTCAGGACTTTGCGGCAAACCTGCACGGCGCATGGATCTTCTCCAAGGTAGATCTCGTCCGGGGATACCATCAAATCCCGATGCATCCTGACGACGTCCCCAAAACGGCTCTCATCACCCCATTCGGCCTTTTCGAGTTCCTCCGCATGCCGTTCGGCCTGAAGAATGCCGCACAGACGTTCCAGCGGTTAATGGACGCGGTGGGATGGGACCTGGACTTCGCGTTCATCTATTTGGATGACATCCTCATAGCCAGCGGCAGTCGTCAGGAGCATCTGTCCCACCTCCGTCAACTCTGCGCCCGACTGAGTGAGTACGGTCTTACAATCAACCCTGCCAAATGCCAGTTCGGACTCGATACCATTGACTTCCTGGGCCACAGAATTACTAAAGACGGGGCAACCCCTCTGCCCGCTAAGGTAGATGCGGTCCGCCACTTCCCCCGACCCACCACGATCAAAGGCCTTCAGGAATTCGTAGGTATGGTCAATTTCTACCGCCGCTTCCTCCCTTCAGCTGCCCGGATCGTGCGCCCCCTGTTCGCCCTGATGTCGGGTCCGAGCAAGGACATTACCTGGGACGAGGAGTCCGCCGCCGCTTTCGTTCAAACGAAGGAAGCTTTGGCGGACGCCGCAATGCTAGTACATCCCAGAATGGACACCCCTACCGCCCTCACAGTGGACGCATCCAACACGGCAGTCGGTGGGGTGCTGGAGCAGCTCATCGCAGGTCGCTGGCAACCCCTGGCGTTTTTCAGCAAACACCTGCGACCACCCGAGCTTAAGTACAGTGCTTTCGACCGGGAACTGTTGGCGCTCTACCTGGCAATCCGGCATTTCAGGTACTTCCTAGAAGGTCGGCCCTTCACCGCGTTCACGGACCACAAACCGCTTACCTTTGCGTTTATGAAAGCATCCGACCCCTGGTCGTCCCGCCAGCAACGCCACCTGTCCTACATCTCTGAATACACGACGGATGTCCGGCACGTCTCGGGTAAGGACAATGTCGTGGCGGATGCGCTCTCTCGCCCTACCGTTCATGCCCTTTCCCAAGGGGTAGACTTTGAGGCACTGGCAGAGGCGCAGCAGGCGGATGAGGAGATTCCGAGTTACAGGACCGCAGTCTCCGGTCTGCAGCTCCAGGACCTCCCCGTGGGCCCGGGTGAGAGGACCCTACTCTGTGACGTCGCCACCGGCCAGCCCCGTCCAGTCGTCCCGACAGCATGGCGGCGCCGCGTTTTCGACTCCATTCATAACTTGGCGCATCCCTCCATCCGGACAACTGACCGGATGGTTTCAAGCAGGTTCTGGCCCAGACTGTGGACATTGGGGGGTGTATCGCCGGTTCTGGGGGGGGTTATGTGGCGACCCATTTCCTAGCGTATCCGAACCGACTCACAATTAGATAGCCTACGGGGGTTTGCGAGCACAGAGCTTTGGAGCCTCTGCGCCATGGGGGGCCGGTTGACAGAGGCTTAAAAGTGAGGCTGAAGTTTTCGAATAAAGTTTTTTCCTTCGACTGCAGTTACCGACTCCGTGTCGTAATTTTAGCGCTGCGTGTAGCACACCGCTACAAAACTATAATTATATCAGCAGCTGCAATTATGAAAGTGCACACTGATGTAAATGGAAGCATAGGGCCAGTTACACTCAATGAATTACATCTGCACACCCATTTGCAATTACCTCCTTCATAACCTGCATCACTTTAAGTTTATCTTTAGAAACACAGAAAACCAACAGCACAATACAGGCCCTTCAGCCCACAAAGCTGTGCCGAACATGTCCTTTCACAATTTTGGCACACAAATTTATCTGGTTGTCCAACAACAGTTCATAACTGCACTTTAAAACAGTTTTCACTTTGTACACTTTAAAGACACACTGCTGATGGTAAATGGTAAACACTTACTTTAGATGCTAATATCCTAAAATGGGGACATACAATAGGACATGATTTTTTTTCCTTTTCAAATAATTGAGGCAATAATGAAAGTTATTCAATATGACATTAATCTTCCGCACCATTACTTTGCATAAGGAATATATTCAACAGGCAGAAACTACCTCATTGGGGGAAAATTGTGAACTGGTGAACCTAATCTGACTGAATGCTGCCTGGCCTGCTGCGTTCCACCAGCATTTTGTGTGTGTGCTGCTTCTAATTTCTACTCTTTTTTTTACAGTTTTCTTCCTGATTGAACTAAAATACAGTATTTAAAACACAAAACCACTGCAAATGCTGAAAATCTGAATAAAGACAGAAAACACCAGAAATCCTCAGGCCAAAGTAATTCTGTTTCTCCCTCCACGGATACGACTGATCTGCTGCAGGTTTTCAACATTTTGTGCTTTTATTTCAAAATACAGCATCTTTTATTGACTTTCAAGATCATCTTCAGCCTTCAATTGCAAGACTCAAGAACATCTGTTAAATGCACTTGTTAAGCTCATGGCACTCAAATCAGTTACAAACTTGTTTTTGGAATCTCAGAGACTGTCACAATTGCCAAAATGGAAAACCTAACTATTCTACAGGTAAAGCAAGTTCAGTTCCTCTTCAGTAATGAAGTTAAAACATTGCGGTGGTGGAGTGGTTCTTACCCAAACTATTCCTAACCTAGAATGAAGACAAGAGAGACTGCAGAAGCTGGTATCTGGAGCAAAAAACTAATTGCTGGAGAAAATTAGCAGGTCGAAGTATCTGTGAAGTGAAAGGAAATGATGTCATTTTGAGTTGAGGACCCTCAGTTCTGAAACTTTGATAATCTCTCTTCCATCACAGAAATCACATTACCCATTGGGTTCCTCTAGCATTTTCTTTTATTCATAATGTAGAAAACCTAGAAACAGATCATGAGAAAAATACCCTAATTCAACTATGAAACAAGTAATTGGGACATTATTTACCAACTGGAACATCAGTTACAATCCAGTACTCCTTTGTTCAGCACAAATGTGATCAATAATTGACTAAAACAATGAAACTGGTGTAATAGAAATTAATTCTTTACCATCCTCTTGTTTGGTCAATTCCCTCAGCAATGAAGTCCGCTGGGAAGCTCTCCTCAAATTCTCTTTTGTTTTCAAACGGATAATGAACTTGAGCATATGGCATGCTTCCACTTTCAAACCAACAATCAAAGACCTCAGACACTCGTCGCAGTACACCTTTTCCACGATGTGATGGGATTGTGATGAAATCCACACTGGGGGGAAAAAAATCAGTGTAACTCTCAAAATTTGGTAAATCAAAGCATTAAACTGGTAATTACTGAAGTTTACAAGAAAGGCTTTCTCAACCTCAGCAGCACACATTTTTTTTAAATGGAGCTCTTCAAAAGTACTTCCTTTGCAATAAAGCACCTAGTAATGAAAGACGGTTGAAGAAGTTTGGTTTTGGCCCCCAAATACTAAGAACTTTCTACAGCGGTACAATTGAGAGCATACTGACTGGCTGCATCACTGCCTGGTATGGGAATGACTTCACTCAATCACAGGACTTTACAGAGCGGTGTGGACTGCCCAGCACATCTGTAGATGTAAACTTCCCACTATTCAGGACATTTGCAAAGACAGGTGTGTAAAAAAGGGCCTGTAGGATCACTGGAGAGAAGAGTCAGCACAACCACAAACTGTTCCAGCTGCTACCATCTGGGAAACGGTACCACAGCATAAAAGCCAGGACCAACAGGCTCCAGGACAGCTTCTTCCACCAGGCCATCAAACTGCTTAATTCATGGTGAAACAATTGTATTTCTATGTTATACTGACTGTCCTGATATACATACTATTTATTATAAATTGCACATTGCATATTTAGACGAAGACATAAGATTTTTCCTTCTCATGTACCGTATATGAAGGATGTATAGTTGGCTCTCCTTATCCACAGGGGATTGGTTCCAAGACCCTCCGCGGATATCAAAAAGCGTGGATCCTCAAGTCCCTTATATAAAATGGTGTAGTATTTGCATATAACCTACGAACATAACCTCCTGAATACTTTAAATCATCTCTAGATTAATACAATGTAAATGCTATGTAAATAGTTGTAATACTGTATTGTTCAGGGAATAATGATAAGAAAAAAATTCTGTACATGTTCAGTACAGACACAACCATCGTAGCTCTTCTGGGAACGCTGATGCTGCCTCGGCATCAGCCAATCCCGATTCTCCCATGATCTTTAAGTTCTTGAGGTTGTAGCGCTTTACATAGCTAGCCCGCCATCACTTACTAGCTTTAAACTCTTCTCTTGCTCACAACACAAATAGCAAATGAACGAGAAAGTGAGGCGAACAATGCTCAAACCAGTAATACTTTTAACCATCTCTAGATTACAGTACTTATAGTACCTAATGCAATGGAAATGCTATCTAAGTAGTTGTTATACTGTATTGTTTAGGGAATAAGGACGCCTTGGAGGAGGCTCAATAATACTAAAGTCAGGATCTGTGGAGGTTAAGGGCTGAGGACCACTTCGGCAAGCAACATGCCACTTTTCAAAAGATCTAAGATTTCTACTTTCTTGGCGAGAGAAAGCCTTACAGGAATTGCTTTGACCACTTAATTGTTTTTTAGGAGCCATTTTTTCATAGAAACAAAATAGCGACCGAACGAGACGCGAGGCAAATAATGCTTAAACAACGAGTGCTGAAGACAGAACTTTCAGGTTTTCCTGATCCGCAGCTGGTTGAGTCCACGCATGTGGAACCTGTGGATAAGGAGGGCAACTGTAATAAAGTCAATTCAATTAATAGCTTTTTAAAGTTTTTTTGGTCTGTTTTTGACAACTGAAAGATGTCAAAAGACAGTTTTACAACATCTAACTACCTTCAATTTCACAGTCACTCTTCGGGCACTGACGGTGAATGAATTTACAGTCAGAATTAGGGTGCAGCACAGCAAAAGATCAAAGAACATAGAATAGTACAGCATATTACAGGTCCTTCAACCCACAACGTTTTGCCGACCCTCAAACCCTGCCTCCCATATAATCCCCCACCTTAAATTCCCCCATATACCTGTCTAGTAGTCTTTTAAACTTCACTAGTGTATCTGCCTCCACCACTGATGCAGGCAGTGCATTCCACACATCAACCACTCTCTGAGTGAAAAACCTTCCTCTAATATCCCCCTTGAACTTGCCTCCCCTTACCTTAAAGCTATGTCCTCTTGTACTGAGCAGTGGTGCCCTGGGGAAGAGGCGCTAGCTATCCACTCTTATCTATTTCTCTTAATATCTTGTACACCTCTATCGTGTCTCCTCTCATCCTCCTTTTCACCAAAGAGTAAAACCCTAGCTCCCTTAATCTCTGATCTTAATCCATACTCTCTAAACCAGGCAGCATCCTGGTAAATCTCCTCTGTACCCTTTCCAATGCTTCCACATCCTTCCTATAGTGAGGCGATAAGAACTGGACACAGTACTCCAAGTGTGGCCTAACCAGAGTTTCATAGAGCTGCAGCATTACATTGCGACTCTTAAACTCTATCCGTCGACTTATGAAAGCTAACACCCCATAAGCTTTCTTAACTACCTTATCTACCTGTGAGGCAACTTTCAGGGATCTGTGGACATGTACTCCCAGATCCCTCTGCTCCTCCACACTACAGGGTCAGACTCAGTGCCAGAGGCCCTGCCACCATGGCTCACACCTGGTCGGTCTTCCCTGCCAACAGTATCCAGGACGGTAAACTTATTATTCAGGGGAATGGTTACAGGGGTGCTCTGCACTACCTGTCTACTCTCCTTCGCTTTCCCCCCTCCGACTGTCACCCAACGACCTGCTTCTGGCAGTCTGGTGTGACTACCTCCCTGTAGCTCTCATCTATGACTGTCAGGCCATCCTCACTCAGTGAATGATGGCTCAGTAAAAAATTCAAAACAAAAGTAATATCAAATTGGTAGGTGTTGACAATTGAGAGTTTAATCAAGCTGTAAAGGCCAGAAATTTGGCTTAATTTCAGGATAAGGAAATTGGCCACTTAATTCTGGATAAGGAGAAAATTATTCAGAGAACTCTAAATCTTTGAATCTTTCTACTGCAGGATTACTAAGTATACTCAAGACCATGATAGATTTTTCTAGGGTGAGAAATCAAGAAATATGAGTATTAAGGATGAACATGAAGGGGTGTGAATATCTTATGAATAGCAAAGCAGGATCAATTCTTGACTTTTTTTATGTTGTGATACAAAAACACAAACACCTCACAAAATTTTAAATATTTGACTGTAATGTTAAAGTAAGTGTCATTGGGTTGACACAAAAGTATTCGCATCTAGCTGAGGATCAACAGGAACTATCTTTCAGCAAAAATTGGTTAAAAACAATTTAATGTCTAAGTTCTGACACTTAACCTGTATGAATGAACCCTAAAATGCCAGTTTTAATTCTGACTTAACATCTTTTTGTGATTCTATTTACCGAATAACGTTAGTTAGCTTGTATAGTTTGTCAATTGGTGTTGTACGCTTTATCTTTAAAGAATACAACTGTTACTTCTTTTGCTTACAATAAAGATTCTTTATAAAGGCAAGGTGTTGTCAGTTGTCCTATTTACTACATTTTCAAATTAATTAAGGTCCTCCATTGGTTGGGGTTGACTATGGACCTTGTGTCCCAGCAGTCTACATGATATGCAAGCCAGGCCAGTACAATATGTAGAGCAAGCTATTGCCTATGTAGCAGGCTGATGAATCCAAAGGAACAGCAGAGACCAATACAGTTCAGCATCAATGGCTTTGCAGGAGTTGCCAGTCAGTGCTGAACTCAATATAGGACTGCCTTAGGGACTCCAGCTCCAGATTTTTCCCCTCAAGGTTTACTCCCAAAGCCTTCCCCATGAGTGAGTATAGTCACAAGGCAAAGGAGGTTTGAGATCAGAGTTTTCCTACTACATGAGCTGCCAGCCATGGCTGATAAACTCCATTTGCCCGAAGCAACTGTTTTTAAGGCATCAATAACCTGCCTTTGCCCAATCTCCTTTCAGCAGATATGGTTCCACTAGGCTTAGTAGTTATGCCACACGTGAAGGTCATCAGTTGGGCTTCGTTGTCAGTGGCTAGTTGAGACGCACACCATTGGGACCGTGACCACTCCCAGTTTAAAGAACCAATTAAGTAGCATTTACTTAAATAGTATTTTCAACCATAGAGAATGTCAATGTCATTTTGAGCCAATTGCTAAATCCAGCTGTTATTACATAGCAGATATATATAGCTAATATATGCAAACCAATGGCTCAGAAGCAACTATGACATAAATGACCAGATAATCTCTTTATCTTAAAACTAAATGCTACTGGTAGGAGGACAAATATAGACTAGAAAAACACCCTGTTTTTTCAATTAATGCTATACAGAGCTCCATTCCATTTGTGATGGAGACAAAATAATCAGTCTGATGTCTCATCTAAAAACATCTCAGCAAGCATAGCATTTACTCAGTATTACTCTGAAGTTCAGCTTTGCTAACAAGTTCAGGACTGTGGAATGACTCAACAATCTTCTGCATCAGCATTAAGTGTGGCACCCAAGTCAACAGTGGACTCATTCTGTTAAGCAACAGGTAGAGGTGACTTATGATATTATAACACCAAAGTTCATTTTATGCTCATAAGTGATAAACCTGGTTGGAACAGTAACAAATTTTTAAAGTATATAAATAACATTTTAACAGGGCAATCACAAAGTTCATATTAATATAATTCACCTCTCTCGATGAAGATCCTCAACTTTGACTCCACTCAGCTCTTCCAATTCTGCAACTGATCCCACACATACCACCTGTCAACAAAGTAATGTCTTAATGATAATAGTATTCTGTACACAGATTCAATCTATTTTCATGACATTAATTAGTGAACTACTTCTAAGTATTGTGGAAAACAACAACACTGTACTACTTAGATGCAATTTTTGCCTTAAAAGATGTACAAATGATATAAATGTATACTGATAAAGCTTCACAGTGGTTTCTACTTCAGGAAATCACTTCCTTTGAAATCAATGGAGGGCCGAGGAAACTATGCACAGCTGTATGATAATATGCATTTAATGAACATCAGAGGTATACGAAAATTTCAGGAAAGACAATATTATATAAATCATTGCTGCAAGATTTTTATTCAAAATTAAGAAAACTGCTGAAATTGTAAAGGACTTCAAAGGAATTTTGTTTTCTTTACCCAAGGTATGATTCACTGAGGTTAACACCACTTTAATTTCTGGAAAAAGGAAACCAATATTTAAGAAGGCAGTGAAGGACCAATAATTTCATGAATTTGTGGGTACTAGAGGCAATCTGGCTAAAATTTTAAAAATTGTGAGAAATGACACCTGTTAAACTCAACTCAACATTGTCTTTTACATTTTAACCCACCATGGACAATAGAAAAGTCACTGTTACAAACAGTGCAGCGAGCAACACTGTCATTACTTTTTACACCCCTATTAGGCAGGGGTACACTTTAGTGTAGTCTGGAGTGACATACATTTGATATTTGCTTTTTTAGGAACACTCTGCCATGGTGTGCTCTCTCGTGCCCTCTTGCTTACTCTCCGGGGGGGAAAAAGAAAAATCAATTTTCGGGATATTGTATATAACTTGTGGGCGTCAGGGAGCCACTATCAATATCGAGAGACTCCTGGAACATCCAGGAGAGGTGGGATGTCTGAATTCATCTACTATCCTGATAAAGGGTCTGAGCCCAAATCTTCAACTGTGTATTTATTTCCATCAATGCTGCTTGATTGGCTGAATTCCTCCAGCATTCTGTGTGTTGCATCTACTACCCTGTACGTCTTTGGAATGTGGGAGGAAACAGGAGCACCTGGAGGAAACCTACCATCACAGGAAAAATGTAGAAATTCCTTACAGACAGTAGTGGCTTGAATCCAGGTCTTTGGCACTGTAATAGAGTTACACTAACCGCTGTGCTACTGTGCTCTTACAAACAATACTCTTAATTTCCAGATATAATTATACTACAGATATAGAATATACACAAATGTTTTGGAATTAATCTATTTGGAAGTTCAGCCTTAAAGCAAGAAATCTGCAGAACATATGAATATTGGGAAAGTACTATACATATTTTACCTGCAATAAGAAAACAACACAGATGACCTTTAATGAACCAACCATACCAACACCATCATTAATCAGATGATAATGCATACTTTCATGATAAGCTACCTACTTTCCTCCCTTATGTTACTCCACACTTTAAGAAATGAGGGAGGCAAAAGACAGGTGGGTTAATCTGGCTTTACTGATTGGTGAGATTTAAGAGTCCATTATGAAAGATGTAGTTTTGGGGTACTTGAAAGCTAAAGGGAGATCTTGCTTAATGAATCTACTGTAATTCTTTGAAGAAGTAACAAGCAGGATAGACAAAGCAGTCACTGGATGGTGATTACTTGCATTTACTGACATGAGGCTGCTACACAAAATAGGAATCCATGATATTACCGTAAAGGTTCTTGCATAGATAGAAGATTGGCTGACTGGCAGAAGGCAAAGAGTGGAAAAGTCGGCTACTTTTCACTTTATATGTAAATGATCTGCATAATGGATTGACGGCTTTATGGACAGATTTGCAGCTGATACAAAGATACCTGAAGAGGCAGGTTGTGTTGAGGAAGAAGGGAGTCTGCACAAGGATATGGACAGGTTGAGAGAGAATGGGCAAAGAACTGACAAATAGAATACAGCATAGGGAAATGTATGGTAAACTATATTCTAAATAGGGAGAGAATTCAGAAATTGGAGGTTCAAAAGGATTTAGAAGTCTTAGTACCAAATTTCCCAAAGATTAACTTGCAGATCGAATTGGTAATATGGAAGGCAAACACAATGCTAGCTTTCATTTTGAGAGGACTAGAACACAAAGGCAAGGATGTTGTGGTAATGATTTATAAGGCATTGATCAGACCACATCTGAAGTTTTGTGAACAGTTTTGGGCTCCATAATCTAAGAAATGCTTGCATTGCAGACAGTGCAGAGGAGGTTCACAAGATTGATCCCGGAATGAAAGGGTTAATATATGAGGAGCTTTTGATGGCTCTGGGGCGTGTACTCATGGATATAGAAAGATGGTGGGAAGGGAGAATGGAGTGGATGGGGAGAGGATGTTTTCTGTGATGGAACAATTTAGGACCAGAGGGCACAGCATCAGAATAAAAGGAAACCCCTTCAGAACAGAGATGATGGGAGTTTGTTTTGCCAGAGTGGTGAATTTGAAATACCTTGCCATAAACAGCTGTGGAAACCAAATTATTGAGTGTAATTAAAAAGGATGATAGGTTCTTGATTAGTAAGAGTCTCAATGGTTACAGGGAAAGGCAGGAGAACGAGGTTGAAAGGAGAAAAAGAAAGTGCCATGGCCAAATGGTGGGGCAGGCTTGGTGGACCAAATGGTCTTTTCTACGGTCTTATGTAAGTGATATGCTGCAATTCCTGTTGCATAGGTTTGCTCAGAATCCCAGACAAGAGGAAAGAGAATAGGAATTTAAAGCTGGTCTGATACTCTGTTCTGTAGTACTATACTATACTCTTTTCAAATACCATTGAGAAGTATATTTCAGCCTCTATAACTGATATAAAGACACTCTTTTTGTATGCTGGCCATAAATATCACATCTGGAAATCATAATTACTTGTATGTCTTTTACTTTGAATACATTATTCTAGAACCATTTTAAGATCTTGGAAAATCTGAATTGGTTATTCATTCATTTCATTACTCACCTCTTCTAAGTCTTCACTAACCCATAAAGGAATGGGTGTTCCCCAATATCTGTTCCGAGAAATGGCCCAATCGCGTGCATCCTTCAACCAATTTCCAAACCTTTTCTCTCTTACAAATTCTGGTACCCTGTTCATGGGAATTATGAATGCAACTGAATCAATATAAATAATTTACTTTCTTTGTGTCATTTCAATATCTTTTTACAGCCCTGCCTCTACATCTGGAGGTCATCAATTCAAATAGTTATTCAGGAAGTCTGAACATCTAATGGCCTTCAATTCATTGCAATGATTGATGAATGCTATGAACAGCAAATAACTCAAACTGGCATTGTTTCACACAATGCTCTAGAGGTGAAAATTGATGATGATGATGTGAAAATGGGTTTGGTATTTTGCAAAAAAAGTACAGCTGCCAAAACATCAACATAGATGCTGCCTGGCCTGCTGTGCTCCTCCAGCATTTTGTGTGTGTTGCTTGAATTTCCAGCATTTGCAGATTGTCTCGTCTGGTATTTTGGAAAGTCAAGTTGTTTGTTTGCTAAATGAAGCTGGACACTCAGTCTTCGGGGAATACTGAACTACATGGAAGAGTTTAAACATATGGTATATCCTCAGCACCAAACTGGCATTGGACAGTTTCAATTAATGGACTAAATCTGAAATCAAATATTTTATCTTTCTTCATCTGTATTTTAACTGCTGTTAATGTTATATACAAATACACGCTGGGGAGAGATAATCAGTAACTAAGATTCATAGGCAAAGCTCAATTTGTTTTGATTTACAACTTTCATTCAGAATTCTATGGACTTCATATTTATAATGCTGTCACCTTTACAACTACACAAAATGAAACTAATTTTATCTTATTTTAGCCAATTTTTAAAAAACAGCATGATAACCCTTCGAATGAGTCAATTTCTTAAAAACCTGTGAAACACGAAAGATAACACCTTTCAAATATATAGTCAGCCCTCCTTATCCGCAAGTTCCACATGTGCAAATTCAACCAACCATGAATCGAGAAAACCCGGAAGTGCTCTTCCAGCACTTGTTGTTCGAGCGTGTACAGACTTTTTTTTCCCCTTGTCATTATCCCCCAAAACAATACAGTATAACAACCTTTTACATAGCATTTAACATTGTATTAGGTATTCTAAGTAACCTAGAAATGATTTAAAGCATACAGGAGGATGTGCGTAGGTTATCGTAGTTCGGGATTGAAAAAAACTGGAAGTTCTCTTACTAAGTAAGTCAGAACAGGTACATCCGGTATTATTTAGCGTCAGTCAAACATTTGTCTTAGTATTTAGCATGTATTTTACTTTTCTATGCATCTAAAACACTTAAGAAATGTATGTATTTCAATAATTAAACCACTGCATTGCTTAGTAATAACTGGAGCTTTCAATTGTAGGCTTTTGAATGAGTCCAAGTAAAATTGACTATTTCTCTTTCCTTCAACTTGCATTCAGTCAAGAGCTTTATCTGGCAACCAGGGTAAAACTGCAATGTCACTGTATACCATATATTGAAATATTCACTCATGGCCACTTTATTAAGTACACCTTTACAATTGCTCGTTATTGCAAAAATCTAACCAGCCAATCAGGTGGCAACAACTCAATGCATGAAAGCACGTAGACATGGTCAAGAGGTTTAATTATTGTTCAGATGAAACATCATAATAGTGAAGAAATGTGATCCAAGTGACTTTGACCATGGGATGATTGTTGGTGGCAAGTGGGTGGTTTGAGTATCTCAGAAACTGCTGATCTCCTAAGATTATCACATACAAAATTCTCTGGAGTTTACAGGAAATGGTGTGGAAAATGATAAACATCCAGTGAGCAATAGCTGTGTGGGTGAAAACTCCTCATTAATGAGAGAGGTCTGAGGAGAATAGCCAGACTGGTTCAACCTGACAGGAAGATAATCGTAAATCAAATAATTACACATTATAGCAGTTCAAATTTCAAAGTAAGCTTAATATCAAAGTACATACATGTGACCATATACAACCCTGAGATTCACATAGGCTGGTTCATCACCACATTTGACTTGGACAACGACAGTAGTGTTGACAGCAGACTTAAGTATGACATTACAGCTGTGCTTAGCCTCACAGTCAGAAGTATAGAGAGTAGAGCTGAAGACTAAACGTACAGCCTTGTGTGTACCTGTGTTACTGATAATTGCCAAGGAAGTGTTGTTGCCAATTTGAGCTCACTACAAGTGACCAAAATCAAGAATTCAGTTGCACAAGGAGGTATTAAGGCCTATGCCTTAGAGGTGTTTAATTAGTTTTGAGGGAATGATAGTATTGAATGCTGAATTGTAGTCAATGAAAAACATACAGGTGTCCCCTGCTTTACGCCACTTTGTTTTTACAAAAGACCTACATTAGTATCTGTTTTCACTAACTGAAAGAAATCCAAAGAGGACTTTCGCTTTTACGAAGAAAGGCATCCACATTAAACTTGTGTTTACCCAGAGAAAGACTACCACGACCGTGAAGCCTTGCACGGGCAGGTGTGTGCGCGCCGATTTTTTTTTTTTACAAATCCGTTTTGGCTAAACTTTCCCGATTCTGGTAAGTGAAACTACACTGTGCATACATTATTTCTACTTTATATAGGCTGTGTATTTATCATATCATTTATGATATGCTAGTGTTATTTTAGGTTTGATGTGTAATTTGGTAGGTTACTTTTTGGGTCTGGGAACACTCTCAAAAATTTTTCCCATATAAATTAATGGTAATTGCTTCTTTGCTTTACACCATTTCAGCTTACGAAAGGTTTCATAAGAACGCTCTACTTTCGGATAGTGGGGGAAACCTGTACTGGTGTATGCACCTTCTCTGTGCAGATGCTCCAGGGTTGAGTGAAGAACCAATGAAATGGCATCTGATGTTGACCTGTTGTGACAATAAGCAAATCGAAGCAGATCTGAGTTGCTACTCAGGCAAGAGTTGATGTGTTTCATCACCCACCTCCCAAAGCACTTCATCACAGTGGATGTAAGTGCTACTGGACAACAGACATTAGGGCAGGTTACCACGTATAGAAGAATGCACAACACATTGAACCGGTTAGACTACAGCAGAGGATCATACCACGTACCTTCCACTGAGTGTATATTTAAGTGAATATGCTTCTAATTCTTACAATCCTTCCTTAAGAATTATGTTTGGGCTTAGTTTTAATATCATATGTGATTCTAAAGGAATTGAAATATCAGGGTCACTTAATCATGTTTTAAGTACTGTTGCAAAATTCACTTACGTTTCAACATTAGGCATTTTTTTTCCAGCAATGTCTCGCTTTATTCCTCAAACTTAAAATTGCTGTTGGGTTTGATGTGGTTATCCAAAATTGTCAGAAACCCATTACTAAGATTAACAGTCTTCCAAACCAATGTACTAAGAAGTCTGTAACAAAGTGGCAAAAGTAATGGCTTGTTTGTGAAGGATTTATTTAGTACACTGAAGGAATAAACTATAATAACAAGAGCCAGAGTGTAGAGTTTTCCAAACAGGAAAACCATGGAACACATCACAGTACTGGCCATCTTGTTTGCCCAGCAACATGTAATTTCACAATGCTGTGGGAAGAATGCCAGATTCAGGATATCTGCCTTTTTAAATACAATGGAGAGTAAAATGATCAATATTGTTTGGAACTGACTGAATTACCTTTCAGACTCCCAGATATGCCTCTAAAAAGTGACTAATCCCTTGCCAAAACAGGACTGAGGCAAAATAGACAGTCAGCACATATGACAGGAGTCACAACACAATGATAAAATTGTTTTATCAAACTGGTTACAGCATAAAAGCCTAGAATTTTATGTTCATTCCAAAATGCCATGCAAACACTTTGTTAAGCCACGTTCTTGATTACTGCAGTTCTCAGTGTTGTTTGATAGGGAATAATAGTTAATTGGGTGGAGTCAGGTGGTAGTAGTAAAGGGCTTTTTTTCTGGAGGGGGGGACTCTGACAAGTGTTATGCCATGGGTATTACTGCTGGGTCCACTATTGTTCATCATCTACACCAACGATTTGTATGAAAATGTGTCTGGCAATGTTAGTAAGTTTCCAGACGACACCAAAATTGTTGATACAGTGGGCACTGGAAAGGGTTATGTTAAATGAAAACAGAAATGAGTAGGTCAAGGATTGGCAGATGAAATTTAACTCAGACATGTGTGAAGTAAGGTAACACGCCTGGAAAATAATGTAGAACAGAGAATTCTAGGGGTATGAGTATTGAGTTTTACTGAAAATGGCAATACAGATAGACAGGGTAGCGAGGAAGGCATTTAGCATGCTTGATTTCAAATGATAGGGTACTGAATACAAGAGATGATATGTTGTGTTACATCTGTAGAAAACTGATGAGACTGCAGAGTATTGTGGGTAGTCCGATCTGATAGTAAGGATGTCATTAAGCTGGAAAAGACACAGAAAATATTCACAAGGATGGTGCTGGGACTGGAGAATTTTATTAATAAGGAGAGATTGAATAGATAGGTACATCCCTGGAGCATAAGAAGCCGATGGGTGACTTTGTAGAGCTGTATAAAATCATGAAAGGCATAGAAGTGCATCCAGCTGCAGCTTCTAACAATCCACATTAAGGAGTTGGAGCTGGGGCTGGATGAACTCTGGCTCATGCGGGAGGCTGAAAGGGTGAGAGATTGGACATATAGAGAGGTAGTTATATCCAAGTTGCAGGACACAGGAAGCTGGGTGACAGTCAGGGAAAAAGAGTTAAGGAGCCAGTGCAGAGTACACCTGTGGCTATCCTTCTCAACAACAGGTATATCACTTTGGATACAGTTGGGATGGATGATCTAACAGAGGAAAGTCTCAGTGGTTGGGTCTCTTTCAAATCTGCCTTTGTGACTCAGACAGGAAGAGGAAAGAAGAGGCATGCTGTGGTGATATGGGATTGGTTAGTTAGAGGAATGGATAGGAGGTTCTGTGGGCTAGAACAAGATTCCCAGATGGTACATTGTTTCCCGGGTGCCAGAGCCTGGGACATCTCGGAACAAGTCCTCAGCATTCTTAGGTATGAGGGTGAACAGCCAGAAGTGTGGTCCACAATGACATGGGTAGGACAATAGAGAGAATAGGTTTTGCACAGAGGGTGGAGGTTATCTGAAACAAGCTGTCTGAGGAGGTGGTAGATGCAGGTAAAATTACAACATTTAAGAGGCATTTGGAAATGTATTTGGATATGGAAAGGCACAGAAGAACTAATGGGGCTAGTGTAGATAGGCCTCATGGTGAGTAGAGCAGAATTTGGCTGCAAGGGCCTATTTCTGTGATGTACAATTCAAAGGGGGATTAGTCCACTCCTCAGACACAATAACCCAAAAACTAACTTAGGCTGCGAGCCTTTCGTTTTCTTTCAGTAACTGATATACCCAATACATGTAAAAGTAACTTTCCAGGGCATTTTCAGGCTTGAAAGAGATGTCTTTCCATCAGCCTTCCAAACCATTCATGAATCACTCTAATGATCATCTGAACCATCAGTCTCACCCACTCAGAAAAGCTGTGCTTCCAGTCTCTCCCTCTTCCTTCTGTGTTCCACAACTGTAGTTTGCTTAACAACCTACATTTAAAACTCAAAGTGTCAAAGAGGGAGAATTCAAAGCTCTTGAATTCAAAGTAGAAAATCAAAGGAAAAAAGTTTCACAGGGATAATTCCAAAATTTAAGGTTCAGTCAGCTAAAGGCAGCCTCTGATCAGTATCAATTTTAATATCACGAGCATATGTCGTGAAATTTGTTGCACTTTGCAGCAGCAGCACAATGATAAATATACAAAAAAAGGTGAATTGCAGTGTGCATATATTTTACATATATATATATATATATATATATATATATATATATATATATATATATATATAAGTTTATTAAACAGTTAAATTCAGATAGGTAGTGCAAAAAGAATTTTTTTTAAAAGTACTGTGATATAAATATGAATATAAAAAGTTCATGGGTTAATCTCTTCTTGAATTGCTGAGTGTGTGCCTTCAGAGGCACCACTCCTTGAAGATGTCTTGGATACTATGGAGGCTAGTACCCATGATGGAGCTGGTAATTTTATAACTCTGCAGCTTTCTTCAATCCCCCCACCCCTATACCAGACTGATGGAGCCAGTCAGAATGCTCCCCACGGTACATCTAATTTTCGAGTATTGTAGGTGACAAAGCAAATCTCCTCAAACTCCTGATGAAACGCCACTAAATTGATTAAAATTAGGGATGCTCAAGTTGCTGGAATTTGAGTACAAAGATATATGGACTGTACGAATGAAGATTAAAATTGTTGCAAGGATGAATTGGTGTGCCAACAAGTACAGGAAAAGAGCAGAACAACAGAATGCAAAATGAAAATCACCACAAGCAGACTCAAAGGATGAATATAAAATACTAGTATATGGTATTGCAATGTCTGCTTACTTTTCAGTTTTGCTGTATTTCAAATTTTGCTGTCCGACCTACCATTTCCAACATGCTTAAAATTTTTATTTACAAAGGATTCTGGTTAATTGGGCCAATGGCTTATTTGGGACAATTCTGAAAGGACAAAAAATTATCAAGAAAATAGCCAGGATTCCCTTAATTTATTTGGGGCACTGTACCGCTTATTGGGACAGGAGACTGTTGTCAAACAATCTCAGCATGCTAGGATTGTGGTTTGCATAACACTTTACAGTACCAGCAACCCACCGTCTATAGGAATTTGTACATTCTCCTGTATGGGTTTCCTCTGGGTGCTCCAGTTTCCTCCCACAGTCCTAAAACATGCCTGTTAGTAGATCAATTTGTCATTGTAAATTGTCCCATGATTAAGCTAGCTTAAACCAGTGTTTGCTGGGCAGCATGGCTCAAAGGGCTAAAAGAGCCTAATCCATAAGACATAGGAGTAGTATGTGGTCAGTTGGCCCTTTGAGTCTTCTCTGCATGGCGGATCCTTATTTCCCCTCCTCAGCCCTAACCCCCAAAATCTTCCATGCTGTCCGTGTCCAATCAAGAACCTATCCTCTGCCTTAAATACACCCAATGACCTGGCCTCCATAGCTACCTGTGGAACAAATTCACCACCCACTGGTGAAAGAAATTTCGCCGTATCTCAGTTTTAAATGGGAACCCCTCTATCCTGAGGTTGTGCCCTCTTGCCTTAGACTCCCTCCACCATGGGAAACATCCTTTCCACATCTACTCTATCAAGGCCTTTCAACATTCGAAAGGTTTCAGTGAGATCCCCCCCATCTTTCTAAATTCCAGCAAGTACAGACTCAGAGCTATCATACTTTCCTCTTATGATAATCCTTTCATTCCCTTAATCATCCTTGTGAACCTCCACTGAACCCTCTCCAATGCCAGCACATCTTTTCCTAGATGAGGAGCCCAAAACTGTTCACAATACTCAAGGTGAGGTCTCACCCGTGCCTTATAAAGCCTCAGCATCACATCCCTGCTCTTGTATTCGAGACCTCTTGAAATGAATGCTAACGCAGCATTTTCCTTCCTCACTACCGACTCAACCTGCAAGCTACCATTCAGGGTAACAACAACACACACAAAATGCTGCTGGAACACAACAGGCCAGGCAGCATCTATAGGGAGAAGCGCTGTCGACGTTTCGGGCCGAGACCCTTCGTCAACTAACCAAAAGGAAAGATAGTAAGAGATTTGAAAGTAGTTGGGGGGGGAGGGGGAAATGCGAAATGATAGGAGAAGACTGCGGGGTGGGGGGGATGAAGCTAAAAACTGGAAAGGTGATTGATGAAAGTGATACAGAGCTGGAGAAGGGAAAGGATCATGGGATGGGAGGCATCAGGAGAAAGAAAGGTGGGGGAGGGGAGCACCAGAGGGAGATGGAGAACAGGCAAACAACTAAATATGTCAGGGATGGGGTAAGAAGGGGCATTAACGGAAGTTAGAGAAGTCATTGTTCATGCCATCAGGTTGGAGGATACCCAGCTGGTATATAAGGTATTGTTTCACCAACCTGATTTTGGATTCATTTTGACAATAGAGGAGGCATGGATAGACATATCAGAATGGGAATGGGACGTGGAATTAAAATGTGTGGCCACTGGGAGATCCTGCTTTTTCTGGCAGACCGAGTGTAGGTGTTCAGCGAAACGGTCTCCCAGTCTGCGTCGGGTCTCACTAATATATAAAAGGCCACACCGGGAGCACCGGACAAAGTATACCACACCAGCCGACTCACAGGTGAAGTGTCGCCTCACCTGGAAGGACTGTCTGGGGCCCTGAATGGTGGTGAGGGAGGAAGTGTAAGGGCAGGTGTAGCACTTGTTCCGTTTACAAGGATAAGTGCCAGGAGGGAGATCAGTGTGAAGGGATGGGGGGGGGGGGGGGGGGATGAGTGGACAAGGGAGTCATGTAGGGAGTGATCCCTGCGAAAAGAAGAAAGGGGAGGGGAGGGAAAAATGTGTTTGGTAGTGGGATCCCGTTGGAGGTGGCGGAAGTTACGGAGAATTATACGTTGGACCTGGAGGCTAGTGGGGTGGTAGGTAAGGACAAGGGGAAGCCTATCCCGAATGGGGTGGCGGATGGATGGGGTGAGGGCAGATGTCTGGGAAATGGGAGAGATGCGTTTGAGAGCAGAGTTAATGGTGGACGAAGGGAAGCCCCTTTGTTTAAAAAAGGAAGACATCTCCTTCGTCCTGGAATGAAAAGCCTCATCCTGAGAGCAGACGCGGCAGAGATGGAGGAATTGTGAGAAGGGGATAGCATTTTTGCAAGAGACAGGGTGGGAAGGGAACAGTCCAGGTAGCTGTGAGAGTCTGTCTGCTTATAACAGAGGAATTGTGAGAAGGGGATAGAACAAAGGATGAAGGAGATGTCTTCCTTTTTTAAGCAAAGGGGCTTCCCTTCGTCCACCATCAACTCTGCCCTCAAACGCATCTCTCTGCTTATGATATCTTTCATAATCTGAGGTAGTTCGGACTGAAACAGATGCATTTGTTTTCAAAAATGTATAAATAAATGCCTGAAAATATTGTAAATGAAAATTAAACACAAGAATTATAAAAGTAATGTTTGTACAGAGAACAATGACAATGTCTAAGTTGTCTAATGCCATAAAAACCAACAACCCTAAAGTATCACGATGCAGCAAAACATACCTCTGAATGAGTTTTTAACTACAGTCTATGTAAGGCACATCTACTTCAATCACAATCAGTGTAAGACAACCAGCATGATTAATACAATTTAATATTGCTCATTCAAATGTGTCATTACCAGTAGCATTTGTCATTATTCTCCAGCAGCTTGTCCACCATGTGCTCCACTCGCACAAACCAACTTGGAACAGCTTTGTAAATAAGTGGGGTGTCAGACCTGTGAAAAGACAATAACTTATGAAATTGCTGGAGGGAATGAAGAAAACAGATGCTATGCACATAATGGCCTGAAGCTCAACGCATTAGTTACTTGATTTATAATTCCACATAAAATTACTACTGAATACCAAATTGAAATAGGAACATTAAATATTATAGAGTCATGGGGAACACCAAAGAAAGCCAAATTCTATCTTCACAAAATAATACTTTGTAGCCCAAGCTATCAAAGCTAATCCAACAGTTTGACTTCTCTAAATCAAGGTTATGAAGGTGATCAACAATTCTACTAATATTTCAGTTAACTGGGTAAAATGCAAAAAAAAAGTACCCAAAATTCTGCTACCAACTGCTTTAAAGTCAGGTGTCAATGGAAACTTAATTCCCACCAAGCTTTTCTTTTGCTCCCTTACACCCAACTCATAGAAGAAAAATTATCTGCCAAGTTCCTTTTGCTTAATTTCAGAAAATTGCAACTATTTTAATTATTCATATACCACTTATGTACAGAAAGTTAAATTTTATTTTGTAATTGGGATCTTGCTATAGGTTTTAAATAATTGGTGAAAAGATTAGAAGGAAGATGAGTAAAATAATTACCTGGAAACAAAAAACAATTTGTAGCTCATTGCCTGAAAAGGTGGGAGAGCTTGGCACTTTCATTAAATTTATCAAAGTACAGTTAGGTAGGAAGAGGCCAAGTAGATCTTTCAAATCATTGTAGACAAAATGATTTTTAATTATTTAATTTTAAGCAGCTTATTCTGCTTTGTTTCAAATAGTTTGTAATGGAGCCAATAAAGCCTCTTATGGATTGCTGGAGCAAGAAAATGTAATTTTGTATATTATATTAACATTCAGTGTTCTGTGCTGCAAGGTAGCAAAAACAAATGATAATTATGAGGAATTATACCCAAGCACAGTGAAAACTTGCAGCATTGGAAACTTTTGTCCCAAGAAATTATGCAAGTTATGTCATCATTCACAGTGCTACAATATTCCCAGACTTCTATTGCTCAAGGACACAATGCAAAATATATTATAAGCTCTGCCTCCTTTCAGAAATTCCATTTAAAGTTCAAGGTTTATGGCAGAGTTCTAAAGAGTCACAGTGAATAATCGATACAGATAATTGTACTTAAATTAATCAGTCCAAATTAATTGATCAGAGCAAAATAAAAAGTATCTTCCTTTTTGCAAACAATTGATTGAGGATGTGTGTGTGGTGTGCAAGTTGTCTGGCACAGTACTGACCAGTGTTTGAACCAATCACAGCAGGGTAATGTGCACCCACTTTAATCAAATCCCCCTTTCACAATATAGGCACATAGCAATAAGAAATGATATACCATCGTTGTACTCCATTTTCATCCTAGGAAAAGCTTTCATTTCTAAGGGAGCCATATGAAAATTATTTTTTTAATTTGTTTATCAGGTCAAAATTATTACCTCCATGTCTCCCCTAAATACCAAATTATTTAAATATTTGAAATTTTACAGTACAATTAAATTTGAATTTATTAACATACCAGGAATACAAATTAATAGTTTAATAAAAGTTTCTTGCATTTCCTTCATTGAGGATCATTTTCTACTTAAAAATATTTTGGAAAAGACTAAAACAACAGCACTATGCGATGCAATACATCTTTTCCCATTCATTCCTTACTTTTGATGTTAATTTTGTTTCTGTATTTAGATTAGTTCAACTTTGGGTTTTTAAAAATAATTTTGTGTAATAAACAAACTGACACAGTATTCATTTCTTCAACAAAAAGTGAAGTGCAATTTTTAAAGAGTTCTGAAGGCAATCAAAGCATGCTTACATAATTGTTATATTTGTTACTAACAAGGAAAAAGAATAGCCTTGCCCATAGAAAACATGAATCAAATTCAGGTACTCAACAATGCATTAAAAATGCCGGTACATTTTACAATTGCATCAATATCAAAAAAGCTTTCAATAATACCTTATCACACAACAGCTAAAAATAACAACACATGCAAGACATTATTGGAAAATAGACCAATGTAAGTTGCCTATGTAAAGAAGAAGAAATTTAACCCAAAATATGCTTGAAATAAAAGAACTCCCTACTGCAAAATGCAATTCATATAGAAACCCTACAGCACAATACAGGCCCTTTGGTCCACAAAGCTGTGCCGAACATGTCCTTACCATAGAACTGCCTAGGCTTACCTGTTTTTCTAAGTTCTATGTACCCATCCAGGAATCTCTTAAAAGACCCCATTGTTTCTGCTTCCGCCACCACCGCTGACAGCCCATTCCACGCACTCACCACTCTCTGTATAACAAACTTACCCCGACATCTCCTCTGTACTACTTCCAAGCACCTTAGAAATCGGCCCTCTTCTGCTAGCCATTTCAGCTAAATTGCAGTTTGAAGACAAGACAATCAAGTATTTTACCAAGGTCTTAACTATTGCGAACATTATCTCCTTGCCTCAGACACTCATGCTATACATTGCCACTAGCCAAATGGCAACTGACCAGTCACAACCTTGAACTGAGCTACAACCATCCAGCAATACATTCATTTATTTTCACCTGTAACATTGTCCTTGCTTTTGCTCATATGCTGCCTAAACCTTTTCCTTGCCCTTTGGTATAGCAAAAGCTGACTGTGAAGAACAAACTTTAAAAGGCAGAGAAAAGGAAGAGAAACAGACCGGTTTACAACTTGGTAAAAGGGAGTAATAATAAGTGAAACAACTATCAATTCTTTTGACATGTAATTACCCTGCATTCTTCCCAACCTTCAAATCTCTCTCCCATTTTTTGTTTGTTATCTTAAAATTGATTTTAATCTCCAACATTGCCCAGTTCTAATGAAAGGATCATTGAGGTGTTTCCTGTTTTTATTTCAAATCATTCAAATTATTGTAATGATGTGGTGGCCTGCCTTGCATCTTGGAACACCTCAGAAACGTGAGCTGAGCCAAACCAAACTCCAAATCGCATAACCAATCACTCCAGTGGTTGTATTAACATAGGCTGCCAATCCACATCAGCATAATTTTAAAATTCTCATCTGTTTTCAAATCTCTCCATATCTGCCTTTTCTCATCTTCACAGGCTCCAAATCTGCATCCTAAGCTCTTTGCACAACTCCAATGACTCAGGGATCTTTGCAAAAGTACCAATGGTAGCCCAGAGCTCCATCAGAATACTACCACAATTTCACTTCCCTTTCTATGCTCTTCACTTTCAAAATGTCCCTTGCAAACATACTTCTCAATCACATTTTCTTGTTGGGAAGCTATGTATCAAAAACTGTTTCATGAATTTGTGAAGCATACATATGATATGAGTGTTACATGTATAAATGAAATTGTTCCTTGTTGATGTACTGGGTACCCAGAGTTGTACAGATTAACTATGATTAACAGAAATAACAGTACTTGCTCTAACAATTAAACAGTCCAATCACTCTTTTTTGCTTTCTAAGTCATCTTCACTAAAAATAGTGTTTTATCCTAAGTGCTGTTTCTTAATTTAAAAAATGTAATACCATTCTTAAGATAGCAAAAATTTTTCAAATCACTTCAACATTTCAAATATACTTGACATAACATAGTTAATCTGATGAGCTGCAGGAAGCAGTAGTAAAATTAATGTTTTACTTGTGGCACATTACAACACTCCTTAAGGATATCAGAAGCTTCTGGGTTGAATACATACTGAACCATGATTTTTTGCAGTTAGGCAGCTCTAAATATCTCTAAGACAATAGAAAGTCACAAGACCTCATGGATGTGGGCATTCCTGACTTAAGTAATATAAAAGATCTTTTCCCAGTTGTCCTTCACAAGTAGGGATGCAGCACCATCAATTATAAAATTCCGGTGAAGGTACTCACACATTGGTGCTTGCACAACTTCAAACACATCAAACTTCAAACAGTATTAACAGTTCAATTTAATTTCATTAGCCATTAGATTAAGTATGCAAAAATATAGGTCTGGTCCACAGGTCGAGATTCTAAATTGGAGAAAGGCCAGCTTTGATGGGTTAGAAATGATCTGGTATGTGTGGACTGGGACAGGCTATTTTTTTTGGCAAAGGTGTACTTGGTAAGTGGGAGGCCTTCAAAAGTGAATTTTTGAGTTTGTATGTGCCTGCCAGAATAAAAGGTAAAGATAAAAAGCAACACACACAAAAGGGTGGTGGAATGCAGCAGACCAGGCAGCATCTATAGGAAGAAGTACAGTCAATATTTCGGGTTGAGACCCTTTGTCAGAACTGACGGAGAAAAGAGATAGTAAGAGATTTGAAAGTGGGAGAGGGAGGGGAAAGACCCAAAATGATAGGAGAAGACAAGAAGGGGAAGGATGAAGCTAAGAGCTGGGAAGTTGATTGGCCAAAGGGACGCAAGGCTAGAGAAGGGCGGAATCATAGGACGGAAGGCCTTGGAAGAAAGAAGGGGGGATGGGAGCACAAGAGGAAGATGAAGAACAGGCAAGGAGTTATTGTGAAAGGGAGAGAGAAAAAATACACACTTAAAATAATAATAAATAAATAGGGATGGGGTAAGAAGGCGAGGAGGGGCATTAATGGAAGTTAGAGAAATCAATGCTCATGCTATCAGGTTGGCGGCTACCCAGATGAAATACAAGGTGTTGTTCCTCCAACCTGAGTGTGGCTTCATCTCGACAGTAGCGGAGGCCATGGATTGACATATCAGAATGGGAATGAGACGTGGAATTAAAACGTGTGGCCACTGGGAGATCCTGCTTTCTCTGGCAGACAGAGCATAGGTGTTCAGTGAAACGGTCTCCCAGTCTGAGTCGGGTCTCACCAATATATAGAAGGCCACACTGGGAGCACCGGACGCAGTATACCACACACCAGCTGGCTCACAGGAGAAGTGTCGCCTCACCTGGAAGGACTGTCTGGGGCCCTGAATAGTGGTGAGGGAGGAAGTGTAATGGCAGGTGTAGCACTTGTTTCGCTTACAAGGCTAAGTGCCAGGAGAGAGATCGGTGGGAAAGGATGGAGGGAGACGGATGGACAAGAGAGTCGCATAGGGAGCGATCCCTACGGAAAGCAGAAAGTGGTGGGGGAGGGAAAGATGTGCTTGGTGGTAGGATCCCGTTGGAGATGGCGGAAGTTACAGCAAATTATATGTAGAACGTATAAGCATGAATATTGATTTCCCTAACTTCCGTTAATGCCCTCCTCCCCTTCTTATTCCATCCCTATTTATTTATTTGTGTGTGTGTGTGTGTGTGTGTGTGTGTGTGTGTGTGTGTGTGTGTGTGTCCCCGTCTGTCTGTGTGTGTCTCCCCCTTTCAAATCTCTTACTATCTCTTTTTTCTGTTAGTACTGACGAAGGGCCTTGACCTGAAACGTCGACTGTACTTCTTCCTATAGATGTTGCCTGGCCTGCTGCGTTCCACCAGCATTTAGTGCGTGTTGCTTGAATTTCCAGCATCTGCAGATTTCCTTGTGTTTGCGTAAAGATAAAGAGTGTAAAGATCTTTGGTTTTGAAGAGATATTGAGGCCCTGGTTAAATAAAACAAAGGAAGTGCAGAGCAGGGTGAGGCAGGGAGGAACAAATGAGGTGTGTATGGAATATAAGAAATGCAGACAACACTTAAAGAAAGAAATCAGGAGGGCTAAAAGCATGAGGTTCCCCTAGCAGACACAAGGAGGAGAATCCTAATCCTAAGGGATTCTACAAGTTAAGAGCAAAAGGAATGCTCAGGTTAAAACTGGTCCTCCATAAGAACAGAATGGTAACCATGTGTGGAGCCAAAACAGATGAGGGAGATCTTAAATACAGGTTTCCCCCGCTATCCTAAGGTAGAGAGTTCCTATGAAACCGTTCGTAAGCCGAAATGTCATACAGCGAAGAAGCTATTAACATTAATTTATATGGGAAGGAGTTTTGAGTGTTCCCAAACCCAAAAAATAACCTACCAAATTATACCAAATAACACATAAAACCTAAAATAACATGAACATATAGTAAAAGCAGGAATGATATGATAAATACACAGCCTATATGAAGTAGAAATATTGTATGTATAGTGTAGTTTCACTTATCAGAATTGGGAAGACAGCAAGCTGAATTTGTAGGGAAAAAAAAAAATCCGCACGTACACGCATGTGCACACAACTGCCTGCACAAGGCTTCACAGTCATGGTCGTCTTTCTTGGGGTAAACGCACGTGTAAAGCACTCATTGTTTTTTTTTTGTAAAAGTGAAAATTCTCTTTGGTTAGCAAAAACAGGTACTAATGTAGGTCTTTCATAACAGCAAGCTGTTGTAAAGCGAATGTTTGAAAAACGGGGACCTGTAATTTTTTTGCATCTGTATTTACTCAGAAGACGAACGGAGTCAATAGAATTGAGGCAAAACTGCATGAACTTCATGGACCTTATACAAATTACAGAGGAGGTAGTATTTGCTGTCCTGAGGCAAATCAAGGTGGATAAATCACAAGGCCAGACAAGATGCTCCCTCAGACCATATGGTAGGTAGGGTCACCTACCTACAGGAAAGATTTTAATAAGGCTGAAAGCGGACAGATAAAATTTACAAGGAGAGAGTGTGAGAGTCTGGAACCGTAAGTAGTGCCTGCAAGCTCAATTTTAGTATATAAATGATGTTTGGATGGTAGGGATATGGAGGGCTATGGTCTTGGCGCAGGTCAATGGGAGTATACATTTTAAATGGTTTTGGCATTTCCATTCTCAGTCCTGATACAGTTGTGACTAGAATTATCAAGTTTAATTGTGATTCAGACATACATGAGTACCTATGAATACTGCTGAACAAGAGTTACACCAGAGCCAAAATGCAAAATACTGCACCAACAGTCATACACAACACAAGGCACATGTAGCCCATATAAGAAAGCAATAAAATAGTCACACAAAACAAATATCTAGTCCAAGTAATTGAGTCCAAGAAAGTTGCAGCAGTATGCAATCAAACAATACATTTGACTTCTGCTGAGTGAATACTGGAGACCAGCACTGACTCCAACATGGATGCCGAGCACTCCAGGTAAGCACACCAATTCCAACACCTCTCTCCTGGGCGGATACAAACAGGTGACACCACCGCTTGAGTCCTAGTCCTCGCCACGACCAAGGACATGCAGCTTCATCCCCGCCTTCAGTCAATAAACTCACAAATCTAAGTTGCACAATACCACATTATCAATGTCCGACAGCATCTTCGATCACGAGAAAAACACACCGCCTTTGCATATGAACTCCATGACACAGGCAGCAGCACCATCCACACCAAGTCTAGTTCCTTCACTTTCTCTGCCAACGTGCAATTTGGTGATGGGGTAGGCCTGCAGTACCAATGTCCAGGATCACAAGAAAAGCAACTAAAATGATCACTTGCTGTTCGACTTCACATTGCCTTCACGCACCGATGCCTCTCTGCCAATCCACATCAAGTCTGGCTCCTTCAGTTTCTCCACCAACATGCCACTCAGTGATGGGGGTAGGCCTGCAGTACTTTTAAGTTCTTAATGTCCAGCAAGGGCTTGTGATCATAAAAAATACACTTATAAAAGAGAGTAACACCTTCGGTTGGCTCTGTGGAAGCCATTGGGTCCAAGTACACCACCATCTTACTGGAACTTTTTCCTTCAAAAGATGCTACTCAAAGCTCTGGTGAATTGTTTGTTGTTTCAGAGTCTAGCACCTGCAGTCTCCGGTGTTAAGATTGATATTACTTCAGAACTATACAGATGAGCATATTGTTGGGTTTAGTATTTTGATTGATTTAGCTAATTTTATGAGATGATGGTAGAAAAGCTGCAACTGAATGCAATAAATTTACGTTAAGATGGTAAATTCTCCTCATCCAACAGAACGTGATTAGAAAATAGAGGACAAAAAAAATTAACCCTTTAAGTAAATAGAATATTTCAGTCAAGTGTGCCAGAACTGGATCTGTTTTAAATAAATTACCTGGCCAAAGAGTGGGGTGGTTACATGAACCAAATCAGATAACAGGTTGTTTAATAAACTAAAATTTTTTGGATAACTAAGCAGCTGTGTTTTGTACTGAGAATGCCCCACACCTAACTCAAATGGCAGCAAGCAAAATTCTAATATTTTCATAATATGATGAAAGGCTCTATACATTTCCAAATAGTTCTTACCTCCAGCAAAATGGATAATTGTGATTGAAAGTACTATTATGAACCAGTCGACCTTTATCTTTCAGATATTTAATGATATTTTTGTCTGCATCCTAGAAGGAGATTAAATATCATGTAATTCCAAATTCTAAAGACTGTGAAGTTAAAGTATACATTTTAGGATAAGGATATTAAAAATATCTAAATAACTCACAACAAAAGAATGAAGACAAGAAACTTCAGAATTTTTACATACTGAGCACTATAAAGCAATTAATCTTTAACTGTAAATCCCAAACATGACTAAATAGAAATATACTATTTATTTACCATTTAACGTGTTTTGTTCATCTGCAAGGTCATCTTTTTGACAACTATGTACATGAAACAACCACCAACAATAGACAATAGGTGCAGAAGTAGACCATTCGGCCCTTCGCGCCTGCACTGCAATTTTGAGATCATGGCTGAGCAATTACTATCAATACCCTGTTCCTGCCTTGTCCCCATATCCCTCGATTCCCCTATCCATAAGATACCTATCTAGCTCCTTCTTGAAAGCATCCAGAGAATTGGCCTCCACTACCTTCCGAGGCAGCGCATTCCAGACCCCCACAACTCTCTGGGAGATGAAGCTTTTTCTTAACTCTGTCCTAAATGACCTACCCCTTATTCTCAAACCATGCCCTCTGGTACTAGACTCTCCCAGCATCTGGAACATATTTCCTGCCTCTACCTTGTCCAATCCCTTAATAATCTTATATGTTGCAATCAGATCCCCTCTCAATCTCCTTAATTCCAGCGTGTACAAGCCCAGTCTCTCTAACCTTTCTGTGTAAGACAGTCCAGACATCCCAGGAATTAACCTCGTGAATCTCTGCACTTCCTCTGCAGCCAGGATGTCCTTCCTTAACCCTGGAGACCAAAACCGTACACAATACTCCAGGTGTGGTCTCACCAGGGCTCTGTACAAATGCAAGAGGATTTCCTTGCTCTTGTACTCAATTCCCTTTGTAATAAAGGCCAACATTCTATTAGCCTTCTTTGCTGCCTGCTGCACTTGCTCATTCATCTTCAGTGACTGATGAACAAGGACTCTGAGATCTCTTTGTATTTCTCCCTTACCAAACTCTACACCGTTCAGATAATAATCTGCCTTCCTGTTCTTCACATACCTTCACATACTGGCCAGTAAAATCCTTCACTTCAGTTGTGAAACAACCAGAGGCATCCACAGGGCACACAGGTGATGAATCTTTCTGGATTATGCCGTAATCCATACAGACACGAAAATCATCCTGTAGATGAAATACTGCATTAGGTTTGTTTAGGCAGCGAATTTCAGAGGAAGCTTGCAAAGGAAAATAGGAGTCTTTCAAGATATTGACAGAAATTTCTGGTCAAGATAAATGACTATTAATTTACAATTTTCATATTATTTCTGAAACAAAGTCAAAAATATCACTCTACTGATACTAGGGTAACAGCTTTAAACCAGTAATTTTAACAAAGTACAGCTGTTGAACAATGGTAAAACCTCAGTAAGATAACATTTAAAAATATAACCTTTATCGTGGGAATGAGCCCTTCTGCTATCTCTTAAACCCCTGCAAAATAACTGACTGCAAAACATGCAGTGACACAAATTGCACTACATCAGCCAATGTTCATCCAGTCTTAAGATCTATATCTGATGCAAAGATACCAAAAATCCTTCCCTAACACATATCTTTGCTCTTCTCCCTAAAGGTATTTAACTCATTCTCAACATTTATTATTTTGTATTTGTCATACTGTCAAGACATAGTCTTGACCAATTTGTTTCTTCAATTTTAATATTCAAATCACTTTCCCATTTTTGTCTTGACTTATGGACTCCTTGCTTAATTACCTGTCAATACAATAAATGTTCGGTTAAGATTAGTGCAGTATAATTTTCTACATCAATTATATATTACACCACAAAAAATAAAAAAATTTAATCCAAATTTATCGGATCAGTGTTTCCGATGTAACCAGGAAACTGGTACTTTTTTACATTCGACATGGTCTTGCTCTAAAATTCAACCATTTTGGACAAATTTAAGACTTTTACTGGAACAAATTACAGGAACACAATTTCCTCATAATCCAATATTATTTTTACTAGGTGATATTGAAGGGATAAAACCGAAACTCAAACTAAATAAGTATCAGAAAGAATTTATAAAAATTGCACTGGCAGTAGCCAAAAAAGCTATTGCAGTTACTTGGAAATCGGATACACATTTAAGTATAGATTCTTGGAAGAAAGAAATCTATGGTTGTATTCCATTAGAAAAAATTACTTATAATTTAAGAGATAAATATGAAACATTTTTGAAAATTTGGAGCCCTTATTTACAAAAGACAGGATTAAATATATAGATGCTTTTAAGATGAAACAATTGGTTATTAGGGGAAAGAAATAAATATACATATTAAAATTATTACGAACTCCATGGAGCATGTGGAGATCTTCCAACCACCAGGCATTCTTTCTTTCTTTCTTTCCTTTTTTTTTCTATGGGGCAGTTAGGGGGGAGGGGTTAAGGGGAGGGGGTATGGGTTATATACATTGTTTTTTCATACTTTGTAATCATTTAAAAATGCAATAAAAAATTATTAAAAAAAACATTTATTATTTTCATTTCCACGTGGTGCTTAGCAATTGCAAGTGGGTACCTGTAACCTGTATTCTACAATGGCAAATATTCACTTCAATTGATCACACAAAAAAAATGTTATTAGTAGGCCAGATCATTCTCCTATCAGATAATAACACAGATAGCACTTTCACAGAGTCTAGCAATGCCACCAGACCATCCTTCGTGTGTAATGAAAGTTCCAAACTGCACAGGGCTTCATATTGGCCTGTTTCTCCTCACCCCACTGCCAACCTACATGCCAGAAATGGCTCATATACTAGCAAAATTCCCATTCCTTTGAATAGGATCACTGAACGTGATTTATTTTTCTTTAGCATGTTAATTCTATTTACAAAAATACGTATTTACTTGTATGTAAAGGGGGTTTCTTCCTTTTGTTAACTAGCAGGAATGCTAATTTACTGATAACGAGAATGGTATTCCTTTGTAAACCAAATGGGGATTAATGTTCTTTCTTCTGAGTCTGTAAGCTTTTGTTGACAGGCTTTTGGGCAGATAGGAGCGAGGGGGTCGAGAGAGAGGACACAATGCTGTAAGCTGGGCGAGGATCGGACCCCAAGCAGGGTCCGAGGCCGGGAGGTACTCCGAGGAGGGGGGGGATGAAGCTAGGTGTGCTTGGGTGACCACTCGGAGGGTCCTGAGCTGCGAGTCGAGGAGTTCGGAGGGGATCAAATGGTGGCCAGAAGACTTCAGTAATTGAGCTCCAATGGTTGTGCACGAAGTGGTTTGGACTTTGATAAGTTTGGCGCCTTTTCTTTATTTTTTTTCTTCATATATACTGTATCGTTATTAATCACTTAGTTATAGTAACTTTTATAAATTGTACTCATTTAATCGCTTACGGTGTACTGTCTGTTTTTGGGCAAGGCGGGGACATCACACAGCATCCACACCAGCTAATTACCCAGTTTGGCGGGGATGAAGGCTGCTCCCCCTAGACGAAACGAGCTGAGCGAGCCTGAGGCGACCCAAGGGGTTACATGTAGAAAAAATATACTTTTAAATTTCAACTGTTTTTAAATGTGCCAAAAATGAGGTAAGAAAATCTTTGACAGTGCTGAATTGTGAAAGGCATCGAAGTGGTATATATGGAGCAAGCTGTCTGAGGACATGCTAGAAGAGTATACAATTATAATACTTATAGATTTAGAGGGACCTCAGTCAAATGGTGGGGAATGAGACTAGCTCCAGTAGACAACTTAGTTGTCACGTATTGAGTTGTGCGGAAGAGTCATACAACATGGAAACAAGCTATACGACTCCAAGGTGGTGTTCAGTGGCAGGATCTCAGCTTTCATAAGTCACGACTGCCATTTGTGTCCCAGAAAGACAGCAGTGGAGGGCTGCAGCTCAGTAAGTCCTGCAAATACCACAGGAATTAATAGGCTGTAGAAAATTAAGGCAAGGAGCCTAATGGAGATGTCTATGTTAGGATTAGCATGACGGGTCCTGTGCTAGTCAGGACGTAAAACTACTATAAATGGTGCTGGTTACACCTGTTAGAACCCATCATTTTTAAGACTGCTTACAGAAAAGAGTTTGGTTGCAACACCAATGAAAAGACAGGGTTTTTTTTAAGGTTGATAATATTGCCAGTGTAACTTTTATCATGCATGTTCTTGCAATGGGTAAAACACTGAGTGAAAATTATCAGGGCTATGAGATGGGGTGAACTTTTCTTTCAAGTTAGTGGCATCCTACTAAGGGCATCACTTTCATCAATGTAACTTTCTTCTATGCATCCATTGTATCTCCTCAGAAAGCCATAACTTCAGATTTCTATACACAGGGAAACCTACTTTAATATCACCGTGATTTAGTAATTCCATCAAAAACTTCACACAAAAGAAGATGAATTAGAAGAATATGTTAATATTCTTCAACTCACAAAAAAACTAACAATTTTCGTCTAGAGTCGATTAAACTCAACTATAATAAATTGTAAACAAAATAATACTGTACCTCACCATGGAAATTTTAGTACGGCATACACTGATGGGAATGAAGTGGAAATTAGAAAATGACCACTAGAATGTTAAAAATGAGTTTAGCCATAAAAAAATACTTACTGCACCGAAGTATGGAGCCTGGTGTACAACACCTGTACCCTCCTCCTCTTTAACATAATTGTCCACGAGCACTGAGAAAGCTCCAGTTTCTTTACACTGCAAGGGAAATATATAGGTATTTAAGTACTTAATAAAATCCTAGATAATCACATGTAAGTATACTCAATAAAGTTGTAATGAATAGGGGATATGAAATGGGTCACTTATTAAAGTATTTCAATACATAAAAGGCAAAATTAAAACAATAAATATGATCAATTACCAACAAATGAATCATTCCTAGTAGCTGGAATATCCCACCTACTAGCTTATGATTCAACTCAATTTACTTCCTCCAAATCAAAGATGCAGCTTTGAGAACTTGTACACAGAAAGTCTGGAGCTTAATTGAGAGAAAAATTCTCTCAACATTTTTATTATAAATTGATCCACTTTATACAATTCCTTCCTGATAAACTCTATGTTGCATTAATTTAATAACCAAGGCTGGAGTATCGCGAAGATACTTGCAGATGCTGGTCCACCCCAGTTGTCGACTTTTAACAGTACTGGGCATAAAACATATGTACAACTCCACAAGTGTATTTATTAAAGGAACACCCTAATGTCTGTTATATTTTACTACTGATAATTTTGATAAAAATTAGAGATATTTCATGACTAATACAACAGTCATTCTTACAGCTTTACAGCTCATCAATACACTCATTCTCAATATATTAATTTATACATTTGCCTGTAATTCAAAGTCTGGCATATTCCTTTTATAATACTGAGTTTGCAGTCTATAATTTATTTACAATGTAGTGAAATTTTTTGAACATCTCATCCTTCAATTATTACAGTGGACAACAAAGATTTTGCTTTTTGAACACTTCTGGGTGTATTGTACAGATTTTGGGCTGCTGATTATGAAAATCACTATGAACTTTCCCTATCATGCACCATTTTAAAACCTATATTTGTTATTTCAATTCATAATTCAAATCAATTGAAATACCGTCCAAAATGTAAGCCAAAATATTTTCTGTCGTGTCCAGGTATGCCTGGACATGCTTAGGCAGGGCAGATGTTTCATGGCAGGACAGGTATTATAAAGACTATAAACACATCACACATACACCAATACTGCATTGCGCTTACATGCATATTGGTTTGTGATCATGTTGATGGGCATGTTCTACACACACTGCATATTGTACATATTATAATAAAGTAATTGTGTTTTCAGAAGTATCTGTGATAGCAAAATGTCTCACCAATGTTGCAACAACCACAATATTATATTGTCATGAGTATATGCTTAATTCTCAAAGGCGGAACATGACTCGTCTTATTAAGAAAGCCAAAGAGCTCTACTTTGGGTGTAAAATTGGAAATCAAGGCAAAGCCTAAACTCCTCACATTTGTTGCGTAACATGCGCTGTCAATCTTACAGCTTGGCTCAGAGATACTCTGAAGTCAATGCCGTTCACTGTCTCGATAATATGGCGAAAGCAGAAGGATCATGTGACAGACTGCTACTTCTGTCTGACCAGTATGTCTGGCTTTTCTGTGAAAAACAAGGAACCCACTGAATACCCTGATCTCCCTTCAGCCATAAGACCTGTGCCACATGACGATAGTCTTTCAGGACTAAAGCCACCAAAGACATGGAGTCTAGAGGAGACAGACGAAGGTGCCATGATGCACAACCCGGGAATAGAAAACGACAGAGATTCTGATTCAGATTTTGAACCCTTTATGTCGAGTGAGCCTCATCTGATAACTTAATCTGAGTTAAATGACCTGGTCAGAGACTTGGTTTTGTCAAAGGCAAAGCAGAATTACTGGGATCAGGACTGCAAAGATGGGATCTGCTGTCATGAGGTGCAAGAATTTTCTTCTTTCACAGTCGCCAAGAGGATTTGATGCAATTCTTTGGTTGAGTTGATAATGTGTGTTTCTCCATGACCCACAACGAATCTTTTTATTGATTCTTCAGCGTTAAGCCTGAAAGCTGTGCTGCTACACAAAGGCAATGTCAACCCTTCAATACCATCTGGTTATGTAGTACACATAAGAAAATTACCAAAATTTGGAAGTCATATGTAGTACAACATCAACAACTAGAACATCTGTGGTGATCTGAAAGTAGTAGGGCTGCTACTAGACATGCAGCTTGGATACACCAAGTACCATTGTTTTATTTGCGAATGAGACAGCCATGCTGAAGAACCTCATTAACCATTCCGTAAGAAGTTGGTTCCAGGGCAGAAAAGTGTGGCACATAAGCCACTTATAGACCCAAAGATATTTTTGTCTCCTCTTCATATAAAACGGGGACTTATGAAAGCAATGAACAAGAAAGGTGAAGGATTCCAATATTTGAGACAGATGTTTCCCAGAATAACTGATGCCAAGATTAAGGAAGCCATTTTTGTTGGCCCACAAAATCAAGCAGATCATCAATGACAGGTAATTCCAAGTACTACTAGTGGGACCGGAGAAAGTGGCATGGAAGGCATTCAAGGATGTTATTGAAAATGATCTTGGCAACTACAAAGCACCAAACCACATGCAGCTGGTTGACAATATGTTTACAAAACCACGTAACATGCTATTAGACTCATTTTCTGCAAACCCATTTGGACTTCCCTGCAAATCTTCGCGCTGTCAGTGATAAGCATGGTGAAGGCTTTCACCAGCATATTATGGACATGGAGAAATGGTATCAGGGCAACTGGAATCCATCAATGCTGACTGATTATTGTTGGATACTGAAACAAGAAGCTTCTGACACAGAGTACAAACGGAAATCAAACATTTTTAATTTAGCTGAACTATTGTAAAGTGTCGGCACCATACTGCAGATGAGCAAATTATATTCAATAAAAGTAAATTTCTTGTTTCTCCAAATTCCTATATGATACAAGTAGTCTGAAATTATATTTGTGTTCAGCTTCAAGCAGTCTATCATAACCTTAAAAAATTTATGAGGAAACAAATTGCAGTTGGATGTACACTGACCTTACCTTCAAGAAATAGTCAAACAATGGTCTGTACTTCTTGCCTTTCAGGGCAATGCCCTTGAATCTTTATTTGGGAAACAAAAAGAAATCACCATTTTAACTTGACCTTATATAATTAACATCAGAATGGACAGTAATACAAGTGTTCTAGACAATCCCACTAAAGTATAACGACAAACTATTCTCCAACTGTCTATTCACATGGCTGTGAGAAATATTCACCAGAAAAACAAAATACGAAATAAAATATGGATAAACATTAAGAATATTACCTGATATTCAGCGAAGATCCATATGAATTCACAGATACTTATAGTGAATGATGTTTCTACCAAACACTTTAAAAGTATTTCAAACCAAAATGATTTGGATGCAATGGCCACTAAATAAGAAAGCAGTTGTGGAAATATGATACCCTACAAACAGCAAGGAGATGAATAAACAGACAAGAGAAAATCCACAGATGCTGGAAATCTGAGCAACACACACAAAATACTGGAGGAATTCAGCAGGGCAGGCAGAATCTATGGAAAAGAGTACAGTTGACGTTTTCGGCTGAAACACTTCAGCAGAACTGACTTATTTCAAGACAGATATATAATCAATCCATCTTGGTTTAGTGATATTATTTGATAGAGTAAAGATGGCAAGATCATTTAATCGTTTCAAGCACTATCACAGGATCTTTGGTGTCTTTCTGAACGATTACAGGCAGATGTATGGAGAATATAGATGTATGGACGGATGTACTGAGAATATGGATGTATGGATGGATGTGTGAAGAATATGGATGCATGGATAGATATGTGGAGAATATGGATATATGGACGGATGTGTAGAAAATATGGATGTATGGATGGATGTGTGAAGAATATGGATGCATGGATAGATATGTGGAGAATATGGATGTATGGATGGATGTGTAGAGAATATGGATGCATGGACGGATGTGTGGAGAATACGGATGTATGGATGGATGTGCGGGGAATATGGATGGATGTCGGGAATATGGATGTGTGGATGGATGTGTAGAGAATATGGATGTGTGGGGAATAGGAGTACACACACATGGCTCCCTGAAAATGGAGTCTCTGGTAGGCAGAGATGTGAAGACATCTTTTTGCATATTGGCTTTTAGCAGTCACAGCAATTAATTAGTTGGGAGACTGTAGTGAGTTATCAGTTGTACAAGATGTTGGTGAGGCCACACTTCGGTATTGCACTCATTTTTGCTCACACTACTATAGGAAATATGTTTTCAAATTGGAAAGAGTAGAAGAATGTATTTACAAGGATCTTGAGCAACACACAAAATGCTGGAGGCACTCAGCAGGCTAGACAACATCTATGGAGAGAAATAAGTGGATGATGTTTCGTGCTGAGACCCTTCATCAGGACTGGAAAGGAAGGGGGCGGAAGCCAAAATATAATGGTAGAGGGAGGGAGAACAGTACAAGCTGGTCAGTAATAGGTGAGACAAGATGAAGGGAAAGGTAGGTGCCTGAGGAAGGGGGGGTGATAGGTGGAAAAGGTAATACACTGAAGAAGAAGGAATCTCATAGGAGAGTACAGTGGAATAAAGGGAAGAAAGTGGAAAAGGAGGGAGATAATGAGCAATCATGAATGTGGAGAAGGGGCAAAAGGGCCACCAGAACAGAGGGGAAAAAAAACAAGATGAGTAGGAACTGAGGGGAGTGGTTACTGCAAGTTAGAAAAATCAATGTTCATGCCATCAGGTTAAAGACTATCCGGATGGAATATGAGGTGTTGCTCCTCCAGTCTGCATTTGGCCTCTTTGTGGCAGTGGAGTAGGCCATGGACAGACATGTCTGTATGAGAAAAAGTCAAATTGAAATGGATGCCACTTATTCAGTCACAATGAAGGGGCTTGGCCCAAAACATTGACAGTTTATTATACTCCATAGATGCTGTCTGATCTGTTGAGTTCTTCCAGCATTTTGTGTGTTTCTCAAGATGTCAAACATCTGCAAAACCTCTTGGGTCTCTCATTTACAAGGATGTCGCCAGGACTCAGACTGAGTTATAGAGGGATGCTGAGCAAGTAGGACTTTTTTCTTCTCCTTGGGCATAGAAACTGATAGGTACTTATTAAATCACAAGATATAGGAGCAGAATTGGGCCATTTGGCCCATTGAGTCTGCTCTGTAATTTCATCATAGGTGATCCAATTTTCCTCTCAACCCCAATCTCCTGCTTTTTTCCTGACCAATCTAGAATCAATCAACCTCTGTCTTAAATATACATGAAGACTTTGTCTGCACAGCTGTCTATGGCAAACAGGTCCAGTTTCACTATTCTCTGTCGAAAGGAATACCTACTTATCTCCTTTCTAAAAGGATGGCCCTCTATTCTGAGGCTGTGTCCTCTGGTCTTAGATTCTCCCAACGTAGGAAGTATCCTCTTCACATCCACTCTATTAAGGCCTTTCACCATTCAATGAGTTTCAATGAGGTTTCTTCTGAATTCCAGTCAATAAAGGCCCAGCCATCAAATGCTCTTCATATGACAGGTCATTCAATCCTGGAATCATTTTTATGAACCTCCTTTGAACCCTCTTCATGGAACACAGTTTATTACTTACATCTTCAATTGAAAATCAATTAATGAAAACCAGAACTGATTTTTATATATATATCGTGATAAATCGGGTAAACTATTATCTAACCAATTGAAAAATGCTTCGGTTAAACGTCAAATTATTAAGATTCGTCAACAGAATGGTGAACTGACAGTTAACCATGATGAGGTAAACAAATCTTTTCAAGGTTTTTATACCTCCCTGTATCATTCTGAATTTCCTCATGATCATAATACCATGCAAGATTTTCTTGGGAAATTGAATTTTCCAAAATTATCATCAGAAGAACTTTTAATATTAGAAACCCCTATTACGGATGCAGAAATTAAAGGTGTTATTTCCTCTATGAATTCTGGGAAAGCACCAGGACCAGATGGGTATACAGTGGAATTTTTAAAGTGTTTTTGCTCTACTCTTTTTCCTTGGTTATGAAAGGATTTTGAAGAAGCAATTAGACTAGGTAAATTGCCACACTCTTTTTATAGAGCTTCCATTTCTTTAATATTGAAAAAAGATAAAGACCCTACTGACTGTGCATCCTATAGGCCAATATCCTTATTGAATGTAGATTCCAAGATCTTTTCCAAGATACTGGAAAAGACTGGAGAAGGTATTACCTCAAATTATCTTGGAGGATCAAACTGGTTTTATTAAAAATCACTATTCTTTTTTCAATATTAGGAGATTATTGAATATTGTTTATACTCCTTCACGCAGCACCTCAGAATGTGTCATTTCATTAGATGCGGAGAAAGCATTTGATAGGATTGAATGGCCATATTTATTTACTGGGCTTAAGAAGTTTAATTTTAGTCCGACATTCATATCCTGGATTAAATTGATATATCATAATCCAGCAGCGGTTTTTACTAACAATCAAAGATCTCCCTTTTTTCGTTTATTTCGGGGTACCAGGCAAGGCTGTCCTCTTAGTCCATTATTATTTGATATTGCTATAGAACCTTTGGCAATTGCTATTAGAGAATCACCTAACATTTTTGGCATTACTTGCAGGATGGATATACATAAGTTATCATTATATGCAGATGACCTGTTATTATATATTTCTGATCCTGAGAAATCCATTCCTGCAGTTATATCATTGTTGGCTCAGTTTAGTAATTTTTCTGGGTATAAATTGAATCATAATAAGAGTGAATTGTTCCCCTTAAATAGACAGGTTCCAATTTATGGAAATTTACCTTTTAAATTAGTTAATGACTTTATATACTTAGGGATTAAAATTACAAAAAATCATAAGGAGTTATTCAAGGTTAAATTTTTACCCTTGATTGATCAGATTAAATGTTTGTTCACTAAATGGTCACCATTGTCTTTATCACTGATAGGTCAGATTAATGCTATCAAGATGATTATTTTACCCAAGTTATATATATTTCAAGCGGTACCAACTTTTATTCCGAAATCCTTTTTTGACCATGTTGATTCAAAAATTTCCTCGTATGTATGGCAGAACAAAAATCCTAGATTAGGTAAAAGATATTTACAGAAGGCAAGGAAGGAAGGTGGATTGGCATTGCCTAATTTTAGATTTTATTATTGGGCAATTAATATTCGATATTGAAATGTTGGTTAAGGGATTGGGATTTATCTCCAAGCTCTCATTAGGTAAATCTGGAAACTAAATCTGTACAAGGATTTTCACTGGGTTCTATTTTAGGGACTTCTCTTCCCTTTACTCTTTCTAAATTGCATAAACAAATTGACAATCCGATAGTCAAACACACTTTACGTATATGGTTTCAATTTCGGAAATTTTTTGGGTTGAATCAATTTGTTTTAACTAATCCTATTGTATCCAATTTCTTTTTTCATCCTTCTATTATGGACCAAGCTTATTCAGCTTGGAAGACTAAAGGAATACTATGATTTTCTGATCTATTTTTGTATAATTGTTTTATGTCTTCTGAACAATTATCTAATAAATATAATTTGCCCAGATCTCATTTTTTTAGATATTTACAGATTAGGAATTTCTTAAACACTGTACTTCCTACCTTTCCAAATCTTGATTCTTCGGGTATTTTGAAGAAATTGTTAGAACTAAATCCTTTTCAGAAAGGTGTAATATCAAATGTTTACAATATAATTATGAAAATATATTCAGAGGCCTTTTATAAGATTAAAAATGATTGGAAAAGAGAACTTAACTTTACTGTCTCTTTTGAGAATTGGGATAAAATTCTTCAATTAGTTAATTTATCCTCTATATGTGCTAAACATTCATTGATACAGTTTAAAGTTGTGCACAGGGCTCATGTGTCCAAGGATAAATTGGCTTGTTTTTATTCCCATATAAATCCTATTTGTGACAGATATCATTCTGAGATAGCTTCTTTAACTCTTATGTTTTGGTCATGTCCACATTTGAAAAAATATTGGAAAGACATTTTCATATTATTTCCACGGTATTGAACATTGATTTAGAATCTCATGCTATTACTGCAATCTTTGGTTTACCAATGATGGAGTCAATCCATTTATCTTCTTCTGCTTGTCGGATGATTGCAGTTCTTACATTAATGGCTAGAAGATCTATTTTGTTGAATTGGAAAGAAATTAATCCCCCTACCGTATTTCATTGGTTTTCTCAAACTATGTTATGTCTAAATTTGGAGAAAATTTAGAAGTGTCGTATATGACCCTTCTATTAAATTTGAAAAGATTTGGAGGCCATTTATTCATTATTTTCAAATGATGTAATTTGACCCTGTTCCAATCCTATTTGTTATTCCAGTTTTGATTTTATATATATGTATATATATATATATATATATACACGCTGAGAGGATTGGAGTTGGGGACACTGATGATTTTGTAATTTTATTTATAGATACTATAAACAGCCCATTTTTTTTCTTCTTTCCTTCTTTTTTTTCTTAATAGTTAGTGGTTAGTTTGTTAGTTTAGTTTTTCTTGGGGTATTAATATTATTTTTCTTTTTCTCTTTTCTGTTTTTTTTTCCCAACATGAATTACTTAGTTTTTTGTTTCGTTTATATGACATTTGTATCATTCATGATTTGGAAAGACTTAACTATATTGTACTTATTCCTTGTGTATCCTTTTATGTTCGTTTTAATTTTGTAAGTTTGTAATCCCATTATCTATGTACTAATCTTATCATGTTGATATTAATAAAAAGATTGACAAAGAAAGAACGAACCCTCTTCAGTTTCAGCACATCCTTTTTAAGATAAGGAGTCCAAACCTGTTAATAATAATAAACATGAGGCCTCACCAGTCCTTTATAAACTCTCAACACTACATCTTTGCTTTTATATTGTGGTCCACTTGAAATGAATGCTAACATAGCATTTCCTTTCCTCACCACAAACTCAACCTGCACATTAACCTTTAGGAAATCCTGCACAAGGACTGCCAAGTCCCTTCGCACCTCAGTTTTTTGTATTTTCTCTCCAATGAGAAAATAGTCAACCCTTTCACTTCTTCTATCAAAATGTACGACCATACACTTCCCGACACTGGAAACATTTAAGGAGTTAATTGGGGGAAGAGCTTGGGTTTTTCCTTCACAGAGATGTGTAGAGAACTATACCTACATGCAGATAATAATGTTGAGTCAATTATTCACTGACAATCTCTTTAAAGGAAAAACCCAAACTTTTCCCCAATTAACTCCTTAAATGTTTCCACTGATAACAGATTTCAGGGTTCAATTTAAAATTGCCCTTTGAAAAAAATGCAACTTTCCATTTACAATTTTCAGTCTTCTTGGTTAGCAAGTGAATCTTCACATTTGCCATTAAGTCTCTATTTATCATTTTATTGTATAGTACTGTAAATGAATTACAGAGATCATGAGCTGTGGATATTCTCCCATTTCTCTGCAATGAAATATTGAACCTCAGTATTCTTTCTTTCACATCTTAGTGCAGTATATAACAGTCAAAGTATAAACTTTATCGTGAGTAAAACACAAGGAGGGAAATACCAAGGTAAATGAGCACTTCTAAGAAATCTTGACGACCCGAAACATCTATTTTCACAGATACTGCTTGATTTGTGGCTGCTTCCAACAATTTCTGTTCTTGTAGATGAAAGTGGAAAACAAATATTGAAGTTTATTTATACTGTCACGAACTGATTAGTATACTGCTATTTTCAATTTTACAGTAAAATTTCTGTACTTATTTTCATGAACACAAGTGTTTAGTGAACACACCCTCAGATAACAAGTATGAGATCATGCACCAACCTTTCTAGGATATCATATTCAGCATCAGATTTAAAGAGTGCTACCAATCTGGCTTCCATCATTATGTAGATGTTTCCAGTAGAGAGCTCTGTTTAAAATATAAGGAAGTACAGTTTGATAGCTCGGCATGGAATGAATTGCCACCATTTTTTAAATTTTATTTTTAAGAATGTTTGTGGCAACCATCAGAAAATAAAATGCCTTTCCAGCACAGTACCAAAATCTGACAACTGCATTTATCAATCTCATGTTAAAAATCTGTCTTTCGTTCCTTCATGAGATGTTAACATTATTGACTAGACTACTTTTTAAATACCCAAATTATCTTTTGATAATTGCTGCTACCTTTACAGTGAAAAATATTCCCACTATACTCATAGTATGGAATTCCAGAATTTTGATCTAGTTGCAGTGAAAAATTATGCATTTCCAAATCAGGTTGGTGAGAGATCTGCAGAAATTAGAGATGTCTCTTGCCTTTGTTAACGCGAATGGTATAAATTGCACATCAGGGAAACACAGCTAAAGAAATATTGATAAGAGGCTGCAGCTAAATTCAAAGCTGTCACTGTGCCTCAAGCATTTGAGGAACTGCATTTTCAGTCATTGAAATTGAACAAGTTACTTTGTGCTAGATGCCACTGCAGTTTTATTGATACTGCAGTCATTCTTTCATCTGACAAATTCTTTACAATCCTTGATAACATGCAAAGATTTTGGAGAGTCAGGATTCTAGTTACTTACCTCAGAATACATAACCCCTTCCTCACTTTAACAGAGGGTAGTGAATACCTGGAATAAGCTATCAGAAGGGGAGCTGAGCAGAAATAATTACTTTTGAATTGTTTCTACAGGTACTTGGATAGGAAAGATACAGGGAATTATGGGTTTAATGCATGCAAATGGATGTGTATCATAGTCAACATAGTTGAAATGGGCAGAAAGGGTACAATTCTGTGCTGTACATTTATATAATTCTATACCGAGCTGCTGATCACGCCTCAGTGCCACCACTAAAACTGTCTAATTGCTCCTTAATATTTACCTTAATTCTATCATTGTATTAGCTTATCTACTGCTGAAATCCTTAAACATATTGATGTTACAAACAAATTTAATTCAATTAATTGTTGGCAGCTCTCCAATTAGTTGTTACTATTTCATGCACCCAATGTGTATTGGGTAGATGCTGCCAGGCTTGTTGAGCTCCTGTATTTTGTGTGTGTTTACCCAAAAGTCTCCTTTCTGCAAATGTTATTGCACTCATCTTCCATGTGCCTGCTGATCTCTTCACTCCACTGAGGTGCTTCTTAAAACCTATCTCTAATCACAAAAGTTTGTCAAATTTCATTTGAAAAGGATCCTCTAAAGCCACTTTAGCACTTTACAATATTAAAAATCTACAGATTCTTGCAGGTAAGCCTTGAATCAACTATTCTCGGGCTCTCTGAAGTCGGCCACTAACTTTGCATCACTGATTCATTCATAACAACAGAGCTAATATGCCAACTCACTCTATTCCATTCACTGATCTCTACTGGTTTCCTGTCCAACAGTCCTTCAATTTTACCAAACGGTCTCACCTGGAAAGATTTCTGCATCTCGCCCAAATTTCCAAATATCCACCATCACTGAATTCCAAAGAAGGAATTTCTATCCTGTTTATCCTAATGTTCATCATTCTCAGTAGTCTTCAGCTACCTACACCCAAAATTCCCTCCCTAAATCACACAGCATGGCAATAAGATGGTGCACCGAGTACCGAGTAGAGCTGCTACATTGCAGTGCCAAAGAGCTTCATTCAATCATTAAGAGATGCAGGTTGATCAGATGATTGACCCCTATAAATTGCTCTTGGGACTTGTGTATGAGTAGAATCTTGCATCATTTTATGTAAATACAATCAGTGTATGAATCTTGAATGGGTAGTTGATGGTGAGTGGGCCAAAGTTGATGGCACTGCCTGTTTTCCTCCCTTCTCTAAAAAGTCCAGGTTTTTTATTCAGCTAATGTCGTTATGTACTTCAGTGTCAAGTTCTGCTTAAAACCACCCATGAAGTCCTTTGAACTCCCTTATATTGCTTATTGTTGAACGACCAGGATGGGAAGAATTACTTTTTTCCTCTAGGTCAAAGACATCAAAAACTATTATTAATCACTGTGCAAATGAAAAGAAATAATAGTTCTACAAATAAATAGCTGAGCTAATAAAGTCACCATCCTATGCGAATTAAAGAATTCATCATCTGACTGAAAGTACCTGCCAAAACCGGTTAAAGATCGGATATGGTTACTGTGGCCTCTCATCATCTTGTACACCTCTATCAGGTCACCTCTCATCCTCTGTCGCTCAAAGGAGAAAAGGCCAAGTTCACTCAACCTAATCTTATGAGGCATGCTCTCCAATCCAACCTCCTTGTAAATCTCCTCTTCACCCTTTCTATGGCTTCCACATCCTTCCTGTAGTGAGGCGACCAGAACTGAGCACAATACTCTAAGTAGGGTCTGACCCATACAGCTGCAACATTACCTCTCGGCTTCCAAATTCAATTCCACGACTGATGAAGGCCAATACACCTTTCGCCTTCTTAACCAGAGCCAAGCTGCGCAGCTGCTTTGAGTGTCCTATGGACTCGGATCCCCAGATCCCGCTGATCCTCCATACTGCCAAGAGTCTTACCATTAATACTATATTGATGATGCAAAGATCATCGCTAGAGGCTCAGCAATCTCCTCCCTCACCTCCCACAGTAGCCTGGGGTACATCTTAGCCGGTCCCGGCAAATTATCCAACTTGATACTTTCCAAAAGCTCCAGCACATCCTCTTTCTTAATATCTATGTGCTCAAGCTTTTCAGTCTGCTGCAAGTCATCACTACAATCACCAGGATCCTTCTCCATAGTGAATACTGAAGTAAAGTATTCATTAATACCTCTGCTTGGATCCATACACACTTGACACTGTCACTACTGCCTTCCTTTTCCTTTCCCTACCCTTTTGAGCCCCAGGCCCAGGCTCTGTGCCAGAGACACGGCCACTACCGCTTCCCCCAGGTAGGCTGAGTCCCCCCCCCCCCCCCCAATTCTCAAACAGGAGTACTTATCGTCAAGGGGTACAGCCACAGGGGTACTCTCCAGTACCTGACTCTTCCCCTTCCCTCTCCTGACTGTGACCCACTTGTCTGTCTCCCGTGGCCCCGGTGTGACTACCTGCTATAACTCCTTTCTATCACCTCCTCGCTCTCCCTGACCAAGTGAAGGTCATCGAGCTGCATCTCCAGTTCCCTAACTCAGTCCCTCAGGAGCTGCAGCTCGACACACCTGGTGCAGATATGGCCATCTGGGAGGCTGGAAGACTCCAGGACCTCCCACATCTGACACCGAACACAGGAAACTGGCCTCACACACATACTTCCTCCTTTCCACAAATAACACAGGTAAACCTACCTCACTTCATCCCGTTACCACCTAAGCCCATTGAGCCAAAGCCCTATCACTCTGCTGCCCGCTGGATATAGCGGTCTTCTTTTTAAACCTTTCGTGCTCTACTGACCGACATCACACGCCTACGCAGTCTTGCCTCTCTTTTACCCCGAGTAGTAAAGCTGCCTTCGCTCTGGAAATCAGCCGTTCACTCGCAGCCTCCTTGCTCCAAACCTTTTTCTTTTAACATGCTTTTTTTTTGGGACCTGGGTATCACCGGCAGAGGTAGCATTTATGATCTACCCCTCATTATCCTTGAAATAATTGGCTTGCTAAGCCAATCAACCACATTCTGTAGGTTTGAAGCAACATATGGGCCAGACCAGGGAAAGAAAGCAGATTTCCCCCCCCTTAAACAGTTATAACATACGTGAGATTTATTTATTTATTTAACGATACAGCACGGTTGCACACCCTCCCAACCCAACAAACCTGCACCACCCAATTACACCCATGTGACCAAGTCACCTACTAACTCATACATCTTTGGAATGTGGGAGGGAAATGGAGCACCCAGAAGAAACCCGTACCATTACCTCCCTATGGACGGTGTCAGAATTGAACCCGGATCGCTAATATCATCACACTAATCATTACTGGATTGACTGGATTGAATTTAACTGACTGAATTTAAATTTCATAAATTGCCTGGATTACTAGTTTACTAATTTAACCACTGCACCCACCATAACCTTGTCCATGGTTAGATTAGATTCCAAACAAGTAGAATAATCTTTTTCTAAAAAAAGCCTATCCAACATAGATAATAAAACCATGACTACAGTAGTTTCTGAGAATTTTTTGAACTTAGAATAACGTATCTTCTAATTTCATATATTTATTTGCTGTCTCTTCCAAACCTGCATTTCAGTATTCAGTAATACTGATTATGGCTACATTACTCATTTTTCACTTAATCGTTCCTGCCGTCAACGACAAACATTATTTTCGCTTCTCTTCTTCCTACTTTCTCTAAGTATTAAACTAGTTTTACCTTTAACTTTTCTTTGATCTATTGAAAGGCAGTCAGCTTAAAAGGTTAACTGTTTCTCTCTACCAATGCGGCTGAATTTCTTTTACTGTTTCTGAAGTCCAGAATTTTGCATTTGGATTATATCTTCTCATTGCTGACTTTCCACAGAAATGACTTGGAAATGAGCTTAAATAGAAAGAATGACAGAATCTTTCTTTCCCAATATTTCCTAACATGAAGTGCTACACCAGAAATTTTGGAGAAAAATATGCAGGGTTTTCATTCTGTGCAATGCTCAATGAGCAATGGAAGCATATTATGAAGAGTTCTCCATCATTCCCCATTGCTTGCTAGACACTACACCCAATGAGAACACACATATTATTCTCCCCACTCAAAGGTTAATTATTTCCCTTTCAATGCTGCAGAACTCCTTTTACTGTTTCTAAATTTTAATGTGTTACTAACTAGTGCATTATTAGTCCACATTGAGCTTAGAACAAACTTTTTGATTACGTTAGGCAAGCAGTGAATGGATCTGGAGATCAGGTAGAAAGTATTTACATTTCTGGAACCTGAATATTAACTTTACTGCCTTTTTTACAAGATGCTATTGACACCTATCCAGTACACATGTTCATGCCTACTCTTTATAGCTAACTAATAAACATCATCATGAAATATTTTATTGGATTACCTAGAAGAGTGTAAAGATGATTTTACATTTCAGGCTTCAGAACTTTAAAATTAAACACACATTAGCTTAAAACAAGTTTTACCTTTGATTTTCACATATTGATATTCGGGGCTGACACATACTGCAAGGTTGCTAGGCAAGGTCCACGGTGTTGTTGTCCAAGCAACCAATGAAACATTTTCATTCTCCTCTAATGGAAAGGTCACAATGACAGAAGGATCTTGAACATCCTGCAAGAAAACAGTATGAAATGTACATCTTTCTAAAGTTTAGAATTAGATGTTTAAGTGTAATATATGTATACATCTGGAAACACAGGAAGTGATCATATCATGAATTCACATTTATCACTCTTAACAATTATCATGATCTATGAATGATTATTATTTATGAATGATTAGCGCAAACAGCTATTACAATTCAAGATAACTCTGGATTAAAAATGTTAACACATGTCAAAAATTAAATCACTTGATTTTAAACCAGATTACAATGCTCAGAAATAAAACCCATACATGCAGAATGACACTGGAAATATGGCACTGGAACTAAATGAATTAAACCTTTTTATATTCCATGGCTGCTTACAAAACTTTCACCTTATAACAACCAGTCCCATCTGATTCTTTCATCATCAAGATTTGTTAATTGGCACTGAAAAATGCTAACCACTCATCTTCAAAATATAAGCTAATAAAATTTATCACACCTTATCATACAAATGTAATTACTCTTAAAAATCTATGACACTTCAGTTTGTAGGTGCACAATTACTTTACCACTTTCTGATGGGGCCCTGCAAACTCATGACATGAAAAGAACCTCTGAAAGGAGTCAGAAATAGAAGTGAGTATTTTTTCCCAGAGAAGTCCTTCTCCTAAACTCCAGGAGTAAGTTTATGAAAGAAGTCCATTTTCTAGAGATGATGATGTATAGATCGAAGGGCTTTACTGCTGGGTAACTATATATGGGGTCAATTGCAGCAAATTTATTTCATTTTTTAAAATCAATTTATTTATTTATTTAGAGATTCCACGCGGAACAGGCCCTTCCAGCCCAATGAGCCACACTGCCCAGCAATCAGAGCACAATATACCATTTAACCTACCAATTGTGTGTCTTTGGACTGCGGGCAGAAACCAGAGCACCCGAGGAAACACGCGCAGTTAACGGGGAGAAAGCAATGTCATTTTACTTCTCTTACATCTGCTTTTCACCTCAAATGTGTTTCTGGAACTGTCAGAGCCTGTGATTTATAGTTTGGAGATTGATTGAGTGATCCAGTGCTTTGTCGTCTCCAAAATGATTCTGGGAAGCAAGCATATACTCTGACAGCCTCGACGAGAGGAAATTTTGAGACAGGGAATGAGTCAATGTTCGACAGCATTTCGCTGATCAGAGTGTCCATTAATACGATTTGAAGCATCAAGGCGAATGCAGAAGGCGAGCAAGAGTTCAGCACTGACTGCCTTCCTTTTGATCACTACAGAGGAGACTGTGAGCAGCCTGTCGTTGTGTGGCTCGCTGTGGCAGACAGGTAGGCCTCTGCCTTGTGTGGCATCCCTCTGTCCCACCCTTTTGATGAATGTCAGTGATATGGGAGGATGGCGCTGTAGTTCTGCATTTATGGATTGGACTATTGAGCTAATGGACTGTAGACTTTTCCCAGACATAGTTTTTATACTGTGTTTGTTAGTGCCTGCTTCATTTTCTGTTTTTTGCTGTGCAAGGGGAGAGGGTTTGGAGGTGATGTTCTTGTTCCATTTTGTGTGAAGGGAGGGGCTTTGGGTGTTGATGATCATTCTTTTTTGTACGGGAGGGGCAGGTTTGATATTTCTCTCTGAAAGACTTTCATTTTCTTTTTGTGTTTCCTGGCTATCTAGAGAAGATGAATTTCAGAGTGTGCACCAATACTCTTGAACAAACTCTTTACAGGTGGCACCAGGATTGAACTCCAAACTACAGATCATCCCAAACTGTAATAGTGTCATGCTAACCACAACACTGCCTTGGCATTTATGAAGAACTCAGTACAGATTTCATCACATCAGTTTCATTACAAGGCTGCATTGGTCTAGAAGCTGAAATAATTGAAGCAACAGGCTGCTTATCTTCTATCATGCCAGTATAGATGGGTACACCAACAAAATTAACAACTGACAAATTATTTGCAGCATCTGAGCCAAAGTTTATAACTTGCATTTAGTATTGAGAGGAAGGGGATTGAATCAGAAATAAATGCTTTGAATAGAGATTAATTCTAAATCATCAAACACTTCAGCAAATAATTACAGTAAAGGCCTTTTCCTGTTCATTTTTATTTCTTCCAGAACTGGTCATAGAATGCAAAATTTGGAGGAGCTTAACTATAGACTACAGTAATGCCATTGTTAGAACATTAATAAAACTATACTGAGCAATTAAAAATTATGTCACCTTATAATTTTGATGGGCTTCAAAGTTAGAAAGTGGCGTATTGCATGCAGTAGAAAATGGCATAACTTTCACACCTCTGTAGACAAATCCTTTATCATAAAGCTGTTTAAACACCCACCTGAAAGGAAAACAGATGCAAAGATACACATAATAGTATAAACTGTATTTCAAAGTCAGTCATTAAAGCTTATTCTGTGGACCTCTGTCTCAATTTCTAATATCGTCCCTAAGTCCATCAATAGCAGATGGGGAAATGTGTCTGCTGATTCTTCTTTTCCTTGCTTCACCTCAACTGAGCAAAATGAGCAACTTGATACAAAATTGGCTTAGTGGAAGGAGTCAGAGGATAGTAGTGTAGGATTATTTTTCAGATTGAAGGCCTATGGCACAGGAATGAGTGTTATTGATAATGCTAACAATTCGGCTGAGTATACAGGAAGCTTGAATGGTAATTTTGAAGAGGACACCAATAAGTTGTCATCAGATTTTACTGTGCCTCCTTGATGATGAACTCGGTCAAATGTTGACCGATTGTCAAGGACAGTTACTATCACCTAATCGACAATAGAATGAAGAAGTGCTATTGGCTGAACCTGATAATAATCCATGGCAGATGATCAATTTAAATCAATTAAACAATCTAATAATCTGACACTAGTATTGCATCAAACTACCAGATAGTCCTAAGAATCTTTGGTTGACCGATGTCCCAATCCCAAACTGGTCTATGCTACCTTTCGGGGTCCGAGGAAGACTAAACGTTGTGCAGTCATCTGTGGATATGCATGTGGCTTTGGAGGCCGAAGGCCAAAACACACATGCAGTTGGCAGTTGGACATGGAATGGCAGTTGTTGGAACAGGTGCATACACAGCTTTGTGGTGTCAGTCTCGTGCTGCTGCAAGGCCAAGATTTCGGTTGTCCTCAAAGTCGAATGCAGCTTTTCCGGTCAGGGCGCACCATGCAGCCCTGTCAGCTGCGGACTCCTCAAAATGTCGGTGCTGGAGGTCTACCCATTTGATGTACGATTTCAAATTGCCTTTGAATCTTTTTTAGGGTGACCCTGATTGCGACTGCCACACTCAAGCTCACCGTAGAGCAGCTGCCTGGGACTCTCGTTTCACCTATGCGGATTACATGGCCAGTCCAGCGTATCTGGGCCTGGAGGATCCTTGCCTCAAAGCTTGTGTTGTTGGCTCTGTCAAGGACTTTCTGGTTGGTGATTCGGTCCTGCCGTCAAATCCTCATGATTGACCGCAGAGAGCGCATGTGAAACTGCTCCAGCTGTTTGATGTGCCTGCGGTACAGGGTCCAGGTTTCGCAGCCGTACTGGAGAGAGGTGAGGACCACAGCCTTGTACACCTTGAGCTTGGTTGAAAGCTGAATGTCCTTGTGCTCCAGAACTTTGACACACAGTTTCCCGAGTGCCCGGCTGGCTTTCTGGATCCTTGCTATGATCTCTTTGTCAAGGGATCCGTCACTGGAGATGGTGCTTCCTAGATACTTGAAGTTCTCCACATTCTTCAGGACAGTGCTGTCAATGGTGATGCATGGCTGAGGAGGGTGACTGTTTGGTGCAGTTTGTAGGAGAACTTCTGTCTTACTGAGGCTGATTGTCAGGCCGAACAGCTTTGAGGCTGCAGGGAACTTATCGACAATTATCTGCAGGTGGTTCTGAGGGTGGGCCATGAGGGCACAGTCAACAGCAAACAGGGCTTCAGTGATGAGCCTCCTCAACGTTTTAGTCTTTGCAGCAAGGCGTCTCAGGTTTAGGTGATATCTTACGTAAATACCCAGGCCTAGGTCCTTAACAGCATGCTTCAGCATTTGGGTGAAGAAGAGGTTGAAGAGCTCTGGTGCTTCATGATGACCAGACTCTCAGCCACGTGATCTTAGTACTATTTGAACAACCCTTGTAAATAGGGTCAATTAGTGTGAGCAATAAAGGCAAGGATGCCAGAAATTTCAGCAATCCACAACCAATAAAAAATTCCTGACTGGAACCCTTGAAAATATCAAATTGCAGGTTTCAGTTTTCCTGGGGTCATACCGCCACCTGCTGGTAATCTAATGAAAGTACATATTTATGCAAAGACGTTCAGTCGGTTATTGGAACACCTCAGAACATTTGGCCCAATTGGCTGAAGTTTCATGGAAATAGTTTAAAAAACTATCAAAAATCAAACTGAGTAACAAATTATGTATTTAAATGAAATTGACCACAACACCATAAATATAAGAGCAGAATTAGGCCATGGGCCATTGAGTCTGCTCTGCCATTTCATCATGGCTGATCCATTTTCACTCTTGGCCCCAATCTCTTGCTTTATCCCCATATCCCTTCATGCCCTGACTAGTTAAGAATCTGTCTAACGACTTGGCCCCCACAACTGCCTGTGGCAACAAATTCCACTGACACACCACTTGCTGCTAAAGATCTCCGTTCTAAAGTGATGACCCTCTATTCTGAGGCTCTGTCCTCTAGTCTTTGACTTCCTCACCACAGGAAACATCCTCTCCACATCCACTCTATTAAGACCTTTCACCACTTGATGAAGTCACCCCTCATTCTTCTGAATTCCAGTCAGTAGAGACTCAAGGACATCAAATACTCCTCATACAACAAACCTTTCAATCCCAGAATAATTTTCATGAAACCCTTGAACCCTCTCCAAAGTCAGCATCCTTTTGAAGATAGGGGGCCCAAAACTACTCACAATACTCCAAGTGAGGTCTCACTAGTGCTTTATAAAGCCTCAACATTACATCCTTGCATTCACATTCTAGTCATCTGCAAATGAATGCTAACATCACATTTGTCTTCCTCACCACCAATTCAACCTGCATATTAACCTTTAGGAAATCCTGCTCAAGGACTCCCAAGTCTTTTTAGGCTACCAATTCTTGAATTTTCTCTCGATTTAGAAAATAGTCCACACTTTCATTTTTTCTACCAAAATACATGACCATACACTTCCTGACACTGTATTCGACCTGCCACTTCTGTGCACATTCTCCTAACTAGCCAAGTCCTTCTGTAGCCTCTCTACTATCTCAAAACTTCCTGCCCTTCCACCCATCTTTGTATCACTTGCAAACTTGGCCAAAAAGCCATCAATTCTGGCATCCAAATCATTGACATGTAAAATAAAGAGAAACAGTCCCAACACAGACCCCTGTGAAACACCAATAGTCACCGAAGCCAACCAGAAAAGGCTCCCTTTATTCCCACTCTTTGCCTCTTGCCGATCAGCCAAACCTCTATCCATGCCAGTATCTCTCTTGTAAATCCACGGGCTCTTAACTTGTTAAGCAGCCTCATGTGTGGCACCTTGTCAAATACCTTCTGAAAATCCAAGGACACAACATCAACCAATTCTCCTTGGTCTATTCTGCTTGTTATTTCTTCAAAGAATTCAAACAGGTTTGACAGGCAAGATTTTCCCTTCAGGAAACCATGTTGACTACAGGCTATGTAATCTTATGTCTCCAAGTTCCTCAAAACCACACCCTTAATAATCGACTCCAATGTCCTTCCAACCACTAAGGTCAGACTAACTGGCCTATAATTTCTTTTCTTCTGCCTCTATCTTTTCTTGAAGAGTGGAATGAAATTTGCAATTTTTCAGTCTTCCAGATCCATGCCAGAATCCATTGATTCTTAAAAGATGATTACTAATGCCTCCACAATTTCTTCAGCCCCCTCTTTCAGAACCCTGGGGTATCGTCCATCAGGTCCAGGTAACTTATCTATCTTCAGACCTTTTAGTTTCCCCAAGAACCTTCTCCTAGTAATGCTGCTAATTTCCACAATTACTTATTCAGTTTGTCCCACATTCTTAGCTCTCCAGCATCAATTTCCAGCAGTTCGATTATCTACTCTCATCTCTCCTTCACTCTTTACATTTCTGAAGAAACTTTTGGTATCCCCTTTAATATCACTGGCTAGCACAACTACATATTCCATCTTTATGACTTTAGTTGCCTTCTGTTGGTTTTTAAAAGCTTCCTAATCCTCCAACTTCCCCGCTATTATATGCCTTCTCTTTATCTTTTACGTTGCTTTGACTTCTCTTATCAGCCAGGGTTGTGTCATCCTGCCTTTAGAATACTACTTCCTCTTTGGGATGCACATATCCTGCACCTTCCAAATTCTTCCCAGAATTTCCAGCCATTGCTGCTCTGCCGTCATCACTGCTTGTGCTCCTTTCCAATCAATTTTGGTCAGCTATTTTCTCATGCTTCTGCAGTTCCCTTTACTCCACTGTAATACTGATACCTCTGACTTCAGTTTCTTCTCAAATTTCAAGGTGAATTCTATCATATTATGATTACTGGCCCCAAGGATTCCTTTACCTTAAACTCTCCAATCAATTCTGGTTTACTGCACAACATCTAATCCAAAATAGCTGAATCCCCTAGTGGGCTCAACTATGAAATGCTCTAAAATACCACCTTGTAGGCTTTGTAGAAATTCCCTCTCTTGGGATCCAGCACCTACCTGGTTTTTCCAGTCTACTTGCATATTGAAATCCCCCATGACTATCATAATATTGCCCTTTTGACATGCACTTTCTATCTCCTGTGTAATTTTTAGACCACATCTTTACCTTTAGACCCCCCATCAGGGTCTTTTTACCCTTGCAGTTCTTCAGCTCTACCCACAACAATTCAATGCCTCCTAATCCTATGTCACCTCCTTCAAGTGATTTGATTTAATTTTTTTTTTAAATCAACAGAGCCATGACAACCCCCCCCCCCCCCCACACACCTACCTTCCTATCCTTTTGACAGTGTGCATGCTTGGACATTAAGATCCTAGCTATAATCTTCTTTCAGCCATTACTCAGTGATGCCCACAACATCATACATGCCCAACTGTAACCATGCTATGGACATCAGTTCATTTTTATTGATGCTGTCTGACCTGATGTTCAGAGGATAAGTTCATCAGCCTTATTCTATATACTGTGTGCATTCAAATACACCTTTTATTTTGCAACAAATCCTGTTGACTGCAATTTTGCCCGATCATCAGCCTCTCCTTGCTAAGTCTCACTGCACACTAACCCTGCTTGTAAAACATTTACCTCAATCTCAGCACTATCAATCAGATTCTCACCCCCCCCCCCCCCGCCAAATAGTTTAAACCCTTCTGAACAGCTGTAGCAAACCTTCTTGCATGGATATTGGTTCTCCCTACATCAAGCGTAACATGTCCCTTTTCTATCTGTCATACCTTCCCCAGAAGAGATCCCAATGTACCATAAATCTGAACCCCTACTTGCTGCACCAGTTCCTCAATCATGTATTCAGTTGCCAAATCATCCCAGTCTCACCCTCTCTAGTGTGGGGCATGGAGTCCTCATCTAAGAAAAGATGCGCTGGCATGGGAGAGGGTTCAGAGGAGGTTCACAAGGATGATTCTGGGAATTAAAGGGTTATCATACGAGGAACGTTTGATGATGCTGGGTCTGTATTTGCTGGAGTTTAGAAGGACGGGTGGGGGGGGTGAATCTCACTGAAACCTTTTGAATGTTGAAAGGCCTTGATAGAGTAGTTGTGGAAAGGATGTTTCCCATGGTGGGGAAGTCTAGGACAAGAGGGAACAGCCTCAGTATAGAGGGGCATTTAAAACAGAGATGTGAAGAAACTTCTTTAGCCAGAGGGTGGTGAATTTGTTACCACAAGCAGCTGTGGAGGCCAGGTATTTAAGACAGGGCTTGATAGGTTCTTGATTGGACACAGCATCAAAGGTTACAGAGAGAAAGTTGAGGAGTGGGGCTGAGGAAGTGGGAAAAAGGATCAGCCATGATTGATTGGCAGAGTAGACTCAATAGGCCAAATAGCCTAATTCTGCTCCTATGTCTTATGGTCTTATGATACTTCTTGCATTGAAATATGCGCAGATCAGACACAAGTTGCACCATGCTCAATGATGCTAGGATTTTAGGCCCCCTCCATTCAGGTGCAAACCATTCCTTCTTTGCAGGTCCCACCTTCCCTGGAAGAGAGCCCAATGATCCAAAAATCTGACACTCTCCCTTCTACACCAACTCTTTAACCACATGTTAAACTGTATAAAGTTCTTAGTTCTGGCCTTACTTCATGTGGCATGGGTAGCAACACTGAGATCAAAACCCTGGCAGTCCTGCTCTTTAACTTAGCACCAAACTCCGTGTCCAGAACCTGACACCTATCCTACCATGCCACTGGTACCTTCATGGACCCATGACCTCTGGCTGTTCACCATCCTACTTAAGAATGCCAAGGACTCTACAGAGATGTCCCAGATCCTGGCATCCAAGAATCTCAATCTTGCCCAGAGAAACTCCTGTCTGTTCTCCTAAATAACAAACCCCTAATCACCAGAGTGTGCCTCTTCTCCCCCCCCCCACCCTTCTGAATCATAGAGGCAGACTCAGTGCCAGAGACCCGACTACTGTGTCTTTCCCAACGGTATCAAAAGTGACATACTTGCTGTTGAGGGGGCTGGCCACAGGGGTATTCTACACTGGATCCTTAACCCATTTCCCTTCCTGACTGTACCCTGCACCTTGGGTGTAACTACCTTTCTACATGTCCTTTCTATCACCCCTTCACTGAATGATCCTGAGTTCATCCAGATTGTCAGAAGTTGCAGCTGGATGCATTTCTCGCAGTTAGGGACCTGGAGGTCTCTGTTTCCCACATCCTCCAAGAGGAGCATTCAAATATGCTGCCTGATAATTCTACTGACCTAACTGAGTGGATATAAAGGAGGGAAGGAAAAAAAAAGTCTAGCCCTTTTCTCTTCTTTGCTTTTTCTTTCTGAATCCTCTCCTCATTGAAGCCTTGAAAAGCTTAAGTCTCAAGATCACCAATCTGACTTTGTTCACTCAGATGACGGCTTTGCAACAATGGCCGCTGCACTTACCCCTAATTGGCTCGTTAATAAAACCCAAATGCGGATTGGTCACTGGTCAAAGCTCAATTACGCTGCCGTGATCCGATGCTGCCTCTTTCTACTCGAGCAGAGGACCTGAGTAAAATGTCCTCTCAAACTTTTCATGTCCGGATTAGTCACTGTTCAAAGCTCAATTACAAAAAGCTCCATCTATCTAGAATTTACCCACCTGCATTCTAAATACTTCTAATGATCCAGCTTCCAACACCCACCAAGGCAGAGAATGCTAGAGATTCACATGTGGTGAGAAGCAACTTCTTCCTTTCTCCGGTTTAAGTTACCTGATCCTTATCTTACAGCTATGTCCCTATACTTGAGTCACTCTCATTCTATCTATCTGAAAGATGTCATTCCTCATTCTTCTATACTCCAAAAACTACAGGCAGAGCTGTACAATAACAACCTTTTGGCTTGTCGCGTCAATGCTGTTCTTTTTGCTTATTTGCCTGTATTACATTAATATTTTTCTCTGCTTTAAGTACTAACTAAATATCTCTGAAAAGTAGGCACTGCATTTGTCTCCACCACCTCTTCTGGCAGTGAAATCCAGATGTCACCAATCTCTGCAAAATATAAAACCTTTCCCTCAAATCCCTTTAAAACTCCTTCTTCTCACCTTAAGCCTTTTTCCTCTTGTTTCTGATACCATGACCATAGGAAAAAAAAATCAGCACTCTACCAAAACTCCTCATAATTTTATACATCTTTATCAGGTCTTTCCTCAACATCTTCTTTTCTTGGAAAATCATATAACTAAAGTCCTCCAATCCACGCAATATCCTGTAAGATTTCTGTTGCACTCTCACCAGCACAATTAGGTCCTTCTTATATGGCAGAGACCAGGACTACACGCAATATACCATGTATTCTGACCAGTATTCATAAAGTTGCAATAGAATGATCCAGCCTTTTATTCTATTCCTAGTTATGAATCCATATAACTTCTTCACCATCCTTTTCATACATGTTGCTACAATCAGTAAACTATACGAACCTATACCTCAAGGTCTCGTTCATCAAAACTCCTCAGTGCCCTAACATTTACTGCAAGTACTGTATACCTCTACTGAACTTCTTAAAATGTCCCTGTTGGCATTAAATTTTATCTGCCATATTGCACTCAACTTTCCAACTGATCAATATCCTTTTCTAGCCCAGACAAGCTTCCTTGCCATCCGCAATACCAACAACTTTCATGTCATTTCCAAACTTAATCATATTTCTACATTCAGTCAATAGGCCTCCAGATTCAATAACATTTTATTTACCTTATCCCACATCAAGATCAGTTGTTCCAATTTTAATCAGTTCTCTTTCAAGTGATAAGCCATTAAATACAGAGGATTTCAGTTAATTGGGACACTTTGGGAACACTACATTTTGCCCTAATTGTCTGCCCCAATTAGCTGAAGTTTATAGAAAAAGTTAAAACTGTATGAAAAAGACAAACTACCAATAAACTGAGTAACAAATTATGCAATTATATGAAATACAAAATGAATTAGAACACTAACAATACTACTACAGAACTATAATACTATAGTTCCTAATAGTTATCAACAGAGAAATTCATCCAGAGTACGCTGCTGCGCTCTTTTGATTGACTCTCAATGAGTAAAATTACTTGTACCACTGGACCTGGACTTCCAAGTTTGAGAGAGTGGAACTGTCCCAGTGCAACTGCTTTTAAAAACTCTCCCACAAAGGTCTCCTGCCATTGTTGAGTACGAACGATCAGCCAGCAAATGAATTAAATTAACACAGACAATGCACTGCTTTTGATGATTGCATCCTCCCAATCATCATTTTCATTGTAACATTCAAGATGATTGCCAATAACTTCAAATTCTTTATAGTTTCTAACTTGAAGTAGTGAAGTAGTTTCATTTTTGCTCACGCCCATTTCTGGCATCTCCAAGCCTGAATGCTTGAAAATTGCAGTGAGCAAAAATTCCAAACTGTCTTACTGATTATTTTTCACCAATTATCAGTGACAAAAAACAATCAATGGTTTTTGAACATAAACACATGCAACAGACGTTATTTAAAAAGTTTATTCTAAATGCAAGTGCATGCTACTGATGCTAGTTAGAAACTTTAGGTCCCAATTAAGTGCCATAGTATCCCAAATAGACAAAAGGAATCCCAACGATTTTCCTAATTTTTTTTTGTTCAATGAGCCAATTACCCAGAATCCACTGTATATTCAAGAGTTAAAAAGTATATTTTTGAGTTGTAATCAAGAAGGATTAGGAGAACCAAGCAGGTAAGTTGAAAAACGCCAATAATCAAATCAGCTGTAATCTAACCAAATGGAAAGCAGGTTCATGAAGAGATTGCCTAATCCTGCTCTTAATCTTTAGTGTGTCCCTCCTAATTCCATGACCCCCTTGACCTGCCTAAACATCCAATCTCTCAGTTAGTCAGCAGTAGGGCCTCTCAAATTAACCACGACTTATTGAGGCTCAGTTTAATCCTTCATTCATAACACTAAGATCTAAACCTAATTTCTGGTAATAATATATTTGAAGTGGTCTGTAGGACAGTGATTATTGATTTGGAGATTGAAAGAAGTTCTATATACCAATTAGAAAATGTGCATCAACAACACAAACTAAGAAAACATGGAGGCAAGACCAATAAAAATAATGAATATACAGCGATGTTAGACAAGAACCACTGCAGCCAAGAGCCCAAGCTTTTTCTCATAAATACTGCAGTTCCACAATTAACCCCAAACATTTACCCACATAACTGTGGGCAAGTCCCAATCTTCCTGCTGATTTCAATTTCAATTTCCACTTTGGTGTCCGCTTCTAGACTCAATGTAGAAACAAACAACAGAAAAAAGCTTAACAGACTGCCATCCACTTACATACTCGGGCTTCAAGGAAGAAAGGTGTAAACTTTAATTACTCAAGCTTCTTTTAACTAGTGTTTCAATTGTTTTTTTTTAATTTTTAAACTCATCATTCAAAAACCTTGGTAACTAGCAGCACTGAAATACAAATGGCAGGGGAGGGGGGAAGAGCTTTGACACTTGTCAAGTATTTCCAGAGGAGTTTTGCAGGTGCAACCACTTTTAGAATGACACATTTCTACATTTGGAGATTTGATGCTCATCTCAGCAAGCTAATCGAGTCTTACTAATTCACAAAAGCTTTGTTCAGAACACTGGGGAATAGATGCAGTAACTGCAAGCAAAGGGTCCTGCTAAAGAAAATCCAGGCCAAGGGGCTTTTCCATCCTAAGTGACTGGCAAATGTAGTCTTCAAGTAACAAATAATTAATGTATTATCCTTCATGATAAAAAAAACTGTAAGTCAACATGTGGGTCAAATGTATTAAAAGGCAAAATGGAAGAACAGTTACACTGGCCAATTCCCATAAACATTTTCATCAAATTGAATTTAAACTATAAAAGTTTTCCACCAAAGGAGCCGATCTTCAATGACAAGTACATCATCTGGATAAGGCCATTCATGTTTCTACAGCATGTCCACAGGCATATTGAATCTAACAGGAGGTTAGCTACCAATAGATTGGATTTCTAACAGTGAGGTAGGCCCCACCATGAATGGCTTTGACAGCCAACATAACCCATTTGCCAGAATCACCAACTATCAATGCTGACCTAATTGTTTTATTATTTGCATCTGCCACTGTCTTCATGCACATCACCCTACTCAAATCAGGAAATTACCTTCAGATAATATTATCATGCCAAACATTCAGAGAGAGGTGTTTTTTTAAACTAATTCTATTTCAAAGCTCCTGAAGCTCACCCTAATCATTATTTGTACTTCAGTCCATAAAACCATGTGACATAGGAGCAGAAATAGGACATTGGGCCCTTTGAATCTGCCCTGCCAAACATGGTTGATTTACTTTCCCTCTCAATCTCATTCCCCTACCTCTTCCCTGTAACCTATTGATGTTCTTACTAATCAAGAACCTATCAACCTCCACTTCAAAACAATTTTACACCCTTGTGCATCAAAAGTCATTAAAGGGGTAACTTAAGTGCACAATGGAGATTTATTTTCTCAGTCATTTTACCAAGTGTCTTTCATTGCACTTGACATTCTACAGTAGAATAATGCAGCTTATCAAGTGAACCAAATGAAGCCTTAATTTAGTTCATTGTCAAAAAACACCATTAAAAACTGAGCCCAGGGAGCTGGTTAATATCACACTGTGCCAATACATCACCAGCAGACAACAATACCACTTAGAAAGATAACTAACACCACTAAACTCAAAAATTATCACATCAATCTTCAATAGGAATAATAGAAAACCCTCCTTGTCCAACGGCTTCTGTTTCTCCAGTATACTAACACAGGTTTGCAGAATCAGGATTTACAGGCACAGGGAACTTTGAACATCTAAGGAATCAGCATTCTGAGACTAGCTTGTAGTGAATCAGAAGACCAACACTTCAGCTTAGGTGTATGCTGAGCACAAGCTTCTGAGGATTAAAGCTAATAAAAGTGCTGGCAGTTATGTGAGTATTTGAGAAATAAGAGTTCTTTCCCCAAAATTTTCTGCCACTCAATTGAGAACTGCAATGTTATATAAATGTCCTCTTATACATACATCTTAATCTGGCCAAACTGTGATTGAATTCACAAACATCTTCCTGCCAGTTTCCCATGCATTTAACACCCTATTCGATGCAAAAATCCAATTATTTCAGTATTCAACATATTCAGTCTCACTTTCTCTATGGGAAGGAAATTTCCAAAAATTCATAAACGTCAAGAATGCTGCATTTCTATCTTACAGATGTCAGCGGCAGATGCTTTCACTTTCTTCTCAATTTTAAATGGTGAATAGTAATAGATTACCAAGTATTAAAAAACTTAATAACAAGCAGTTTTTGTAAAGCAAATAAACTTGTATCATGTAAACATAGAGCTTCTGTGTTTGAGACTATAATATACAATACTGAATTCAAACTAAGATTGGACTATTCAATGTACCAACATAAACTAATTCTAAACAATTATCTTTAGTTTTATCACTTACCAGACAGATTCCATAAAAGATGGATACAGGGTCTTATAGTCATTCCTAAAATCAATCCAGCGTCCCAACCTCGTGATAACAGTCTGATGATGAAGAACATTTACACCCCTTACAAATAAAGTTCAGTTTTACAATAATAGTTTTTAAAAAGTAAAAGCAAAGTAACAAACATCAGTATTTTGTTGTAGTGTAATACTGAAAATGAAATAAATTAATATCTCAAAAACTTCTATTATATTAAATTTTGTAAATGCATTTAATCTTGTCTTTAAAAGATCCGTTAATTAGTTAATTTAAAAACCAGATAAATCAATGCATTGCAAATGAGCCAAAAATAAATTCATTTTTGAAACGAGTACTTTTAAAGTTATTAACTTCCCAAAGCAAACAGTTATGTTATATCCAATAATTAGCATACTGATCAGCCTAAAAAAGACTACTTCATAGCCTAAAACCTCTAGTGTTAATTCTGAAGGCAAGTCCAGAAACTTCGAGAAATTCTGTAGCTGCTGTGCAGTATCATGAACAGTACTTACTTCCCATTCACCTGAATATCTCATCACTATACTTCGACAATGTCTGTTGTATTCAGCTATTCCCATTTTTGCTACATCTTCAGGTCCTTTAATACCCAGCATCTTATCAATTTCATATTCCTATACGAGAGAATAATTAAAGACTGTTGTACTATGGTGTCAAATTTCAAATTTAAATTTTACATACATTCCAAGTCCTTCCTTAAACCATCCAAAGCACAATAAGATTTTTATAAAGCAATGACTATTTTAAAAATGAGGAGAAAGCTAAGCAATCCCTTTCAGGTATGAATAACAATTGTAATCACATTCTCTTTTAAGTGTTTCATTTCAACAATTGTCAAGATGATGAGAGGAGAAAGAATCAGTTAAAACTGAATAAATGCAAATATATTCATACACTGAAGCTCTTAATACACAGTACAATTTCCATCTGGTGAAACATCATCCATTCCAGTAACCTACCACAGGCAAACCATGGCAATCCCATCCAAATCTTCTTTCCACACTGAATCCACTTTGATGAGCAAATCTAGTCACTACATCCTTTATTGTCCCAGCAAGAATATGGCCATAGTGTGGAAGGCCAGTGGCAAAAGGTGGTCCATCATAGAAAGTGTACCTGTCAAGCCCAATATTAATTGACAATCGATAAAGATAAATCCATAAGACAGATACATAATCAATCAACAGAAAATCTATATTGAATACAAATACATTGAGATATTTACAGTGCCAATAAAAAGTATTCCCTCCCCTTGGAAGTTTTCACATTTTATTGTTTTACAACAATGAGTCACGCTGGATTTAATCTGTTTTTTTTGACACTGATCAGCAGAAAAACTCGTGTCAAAGTAAAAACATCTCTACAAAGTAATCCAAATGAATTACAATTATAAAATATAAAATAATTGATTGCACAAGTATTTACCCGCTTCAAGTCAGTATTTAGTCAATGCATCTTTGGCAGCAATTACAGCCTTGAGACTGTGTGGATAAGTCTCAAGGCTTTGTACATCTGGACGCTGCAATTTTTCCTCATTCTTCTTTACAAAACTGCTCAGTTTCTGTCAGATTGCACGGGGATCATGAGTGAACAGCCCTTTCCAAGTCCAGCCAAAAATTCTCAATTGGACTGAGGTCTGAGGTGACTTGGCTACTCCAGGACATTAATTTGTTGTTTTTAAGCCATTCCTGTGTAGGTTTGAGTTTATGCTTGGGGTCATTGTCTTCTGGAAAACAGATCATCCACCAAGTCGCAGTTCTCTAGCAGCTTGTAACAGGATTTCCCCAGGATTTCCCAGTACTTTGCTGTATTCACTTTACCCTCTAACTTCATAAGCCGACCAGGGCCTGCTACGGTGAAGCATCCTCACAGCATGATGCAGCAATCACTGTGCTTCACAGTAAGGATGGAGAGTTTTTGATGATGTATGGTGCTTGACTCATACCAAACAGCTCAATTTTGGTTTCATCAGACCATAGAACCTTCTTTGAACTGACTTCAGTCTCCCACATGCCTCCTGGCAAACTCTAGCTGAGATCTCATGTGAGTTTTTTTCAGTGGCTTTGTCTTTGCCACTCTCCTATAAGCTGCAACTGGTGAATCAGGCAACAGTTGTTGTATGCGCAGTCTCTCTCATCTCAGCCACTGAAACTTGTAACTCCTCCAGAATTGTCATAGCTTTCTTGATGGTCTCCCTCACTAGTCCCCTTCTTGCACGGTCACTCAGCTTTTGAGGACAGCCTGCTATAGGCAGATTTGCAGCTGTGCCATATTCTTTCGATTGATGTAACTGTACTCCAAGGGATATTCAATGACTTGGAAATGTTCTTGTAACCACTGATTTGTGCTTTTCAATACTTTTTTTATGGAGTTGCTCGGAGTGTTCTTTTGTCTTCATGGTGTTGTTTTTGTCAGGATACTGACTCACCAGCTGTTGGACCTTCCAGATCCAGGTGTATTCTTACTACGATCAATTGCAACACCTTGACTGTACACAGGTGATCTCAATTTAAATAATTATGTGACTTCTAAAACCAATTAGCTGCACCAGTGATGATCTGCTGTCATATTAAAGGGGGAACAACAATTAGTTTGTGTTTTATATTTGTAATTCATTTAAATCACTTTGTAGAGATGTGTTTTCACTCTGACAAGGAAGAATCATTTTCTGTTGATCACTTTCAAAAAAGCCAAATTAAATCCACCGTGATTCAATGTTGTAAAACAATAAAATAAAATATACTTTCGGGGGGGGGGGGGGTGTGAATACTTTTTATAGGCACTCTATATAAAAATAATTTGGCATGTGCTCTGCCTTTAAGAAAAGGAAAGAGAATAACAAAAGCAATAAATTAAAAGGACAAAGGATGTCAACATTATGTCATAAGAAGTTTGTTTAAAGAGTTCAAAATACATTTTATAAAAAACATTTCAAAAAGAGAAAACTATTTTAAAGAAAGTAGTGCAAAAATACAATTCCAACAAGGCTGAAAACTGGCAACAATCATGTAGATAAGTAGGAAGTGGGGTAGATAAGCACATATAGAAAACAAGCAGGAGCTGATGGAATGGAGATTGAAGATGGGTGGTGCAGAATCATGAATTGATTTGAAAATAAGGGTTTTCAGTACAACTGGGGACAAAGTCACGATGTAGGATTCAACCGACTTACAAGTAGGTGTGCGTCAGGGAAAATAAAGATGACAATTAAAAGAATGGAATTTAAAGTGAATAGACAACAAAACGATAGGAAGTTAGGCATTCAAAACTTTGATAGCGGTGATAAAAGTATAGTATAAATTTCAGTGACAAAGATAGTGGTGTAATAGCAAAGTGCAGAGGATTCCAGTTAATTGGGACACATCAAGACCATTTTGGCCCAATTAAGCAGCTGCCCCAATTATCTGAAGTTTAACGAAAATAGTTAGAGTAATAAAATGTCAAATTACCATTTAACTGAGTAACAAATTATATACTTAAATGAAATACAGAACAAATTAGAGCACTACCAATACTATAAAACTGTGTAATATTTCCTAATTATTGATGGAGGACTTCATCCAATGTACAGTGTCATGTGTGGGATGTCTAGGGAAAGGCACCTCTGATAAAGGGGCTTTTCTAGTCTATTCTGAGGCAACCCATTTAGCTTCGGTTCCTACCGACACTCATCTCTCATCTATGGCTCCAGCTAGCTGTTTCCATACAAAAGTGAACACACTCCTTCAAAGGGTGGGCTAAACCAGGTGAGTAGCTTCATATCCCAGTGAAATAGGACATGCCTAGTGAAGTCAACTCTGGCAGACTGGGCAGATAAAATCAGCAGTGAGACCCAATGGCCAAGAAGGCAGTTCTGCAATGTTTCGTGGAGCATGATAAGACACAGAAGTAATCATGGTTATTCACTGCAACCAAGGAAGACCCTAGTTAGTGATGACTACTTGTATGACTGGACTAGTCTTCTGAGGTCAAGAGAATGGAACTGTCCCAGTGCAGCAACTTTTCCACTTTAAAAACTCTCCTGCACAAGTTTCACTGTCAATTTCGGTTACAACGAACAACCAACATGCTCCGTGTTATTTTGATTTGACTGTAAATGAACAAAATTAGCATAAACACCTAGTGTAAATAATGGACTGCCTTCACATAATGTTTTTGATGATTGCTTCCTCCAAATCATCTTCATTTTAACATTCAAGATGACTGGTGATATCTTCAAATTCTTCATGTTCCTAACTTGAAGTAGTGAAAGAGTTTTATTTTCACTGCTGAGCATTTCTGACATCTGAATGCTTGAAACCACAGTTTCAAGTCTAAATTGTCTTACTGCTTATTTCTTGTCAACTTTCAGAGCCAAAACTTATTGCTTTTTGAACACAAACATGCACAATTAATTCTATTTTAAAACTTTGCTCTCAGAACAGTGTAGTTTATAACAGCTACACAAGTTCATGTGACCAACCCTAGTTAGAAACTGTTCAGCAGGTCTCCTGACCTATGCAAGCAGCATGGTGTCCGAAATAAACAAAGGAAATCCCTGCTATTTTCTCGATTAGATCTTTTTCTTGAAGAGCTGTCCCAAAAAAGCAGCAGCCCCAATTCACAGATGGATCAATTAACCAAATCTACCATATTTAGAGCTCTGTTCATAAGAAATTCTCATCACCTGGAATCATGACAGCTTAATTATTGCAAAAAATACACTTAAGCAAGTTGAAAAGAAATGACATGGTGGAACAATCAAACACAACAGGAAATCTGCAGATGGCTGGCTATCCAAACAACACACATAAAATGGTGGAACATTTATGGAAAAGAGTAAACGGCCGACATTTTGAGCCAAGGTATAGTAGAATATGTTTTATCAGATGTTGTAATTTGTTGTACAAAAAGTGTTAATACGGTGGTGCTAGAAAGTTTGTGAACCCCTGTAAAATTTCCACTATTTCTGCATAAATATGACCTAAACTGTAATCAGATCTTCACACAAGTCCTAAAATTAGATAAAGAGAACCCAATTAATGTTGCATGTATTTTGTTAGAAAAAGTATGTGAATCTCTAGGGTAATGCCTTCTACAAGAACAGGTGTTCCATTAAATGAGATGTGATTGGAGGTGTGGATTGTAGTGGTACCTTGCCTTATATAAAAAAAAGACACACAAAGTTAGGTTGCTGACAGGGCCTGCTCTTCTCAAGAAAGATCTGTTTAGGTGCCTCGATCAAAACAACTTTCAGAGGATCTTAGAAGAAATGTGGTGATATTAGAAAACATGAAACTAGACTACAAAATTATTTCTAAAGACCTGAGTGTTCATCAGTCCATAGTAAGAGAAATAGTCTTCAAATGGAGAAAACTCAGTACTGTTGCTACTCTCCCTAGGAGTGGGCATCCTGCAAAGATCACACCAAGAGCACAACATGCAATGCTGAAGGAGGTGAAAAAGAACCCAAGTGTACTGTAAAAAACCTACAGAAATCTCAAGAACTTGCTGAAGTCTCTGTTCACGTGTCCACCATAAGAAAAACACTGAACAAGAATGGTGTTCATGGAAGGACACCACAGAGGAAACCACTGCTCTCAAAAACCAAAACATTGCTGCATGTCTCAAGTTTGCAAAAGACCAACTGGATGTTCTACAGCACTTCTGGGACAGATGAGATAGAAGTTGAACTTTTGGCAGAAATGCACATTCCCGTGTTTGGAGGAAAAAGGGCAATGCACATCAACACCTCATCCCAACTGTGCAACATGGTGAAAGGAGTATCATGGTGTGGGACTGCTTTGCTACCTCTGGGCCTGAACAGCTTGCAATTGTTGAGGGAACAATGAATTCAAAATTGTATCAAGACATTTTACAGTTGAATGTCAAGGTAGCAGTCCATCACCTGAAACTTAACAGAAGTTGCATGATGCAACAAAACAATGATCCAAAAGACAAGAGTAAATCAAGAAAGAAAATTTGAGTTTTGGAATGGCCAAGTCAAAGTCTTGACTTTAATCTTATAGAAATGTTGTGGAAGGACCTGAAGCAAGTAGTTCATGCAAGGAAGCCTACCAACATCCCAGAGTTGACGCAGTTTTGTAAGGAGAAATGGTCTAAAATTCCTCCAAATCAATGTGCAGGACTAATCAACTGGAAACATTTGGTTGAAGTTATTGCTGTACAAAGGGGTCTTACTAGTTGCTGTAAGCTAAAGTTCACATACTTTTTTCAACAAATACATATGCTATTGGATCACTTTTCTTAATGAAAAAGCATAAAAATTTTTGTGTCATTTATTTCATTGGGTTGTCTTTATCTAGTTACAGGACGCGTGGAGATCTGATCATATTTTAGATCATAGTTATGCAGAAGCTTAAGTTTCACAAACTTTCTAGCACCACTTTACAATATATTCCCTCAGCACATTTGGACAGTAAAATACAGGTCGACCTTCACTAATCCGACTACAAAACCTATAATCTGGTTCCTTCGATAATTAATTCAGCACTGATTTCAAAATTTCCACGCAAATGTAATTTCAAATTTCCCGGGCCACCGTACCAATCTGCTGCACATTGTTTCGGTTGCGCTAGATCTGTTCACGTGTTAGCGTGCTCTTATAAGCACAGACAGGCAATTCCTGCTTGTTTTCCTGCATTTATTAATATAATTTATGTGAGGCGCAGCCACCTCGCACCCACCCGTCTCACCCTCCAGCGGCAGGGGACGCGCACTGAGTTGGTCTGTCTTTTCACCCGCCTACTGGCAGTCGCGCACTGCACTCCGGTATCGCTCAGCCGGCACTCCATTCTCTTCTGCCTACGACCTCAGATCAGGCGTGGTGACCTGCTGAACTTAAGCATGTTACTAAGCGGAGCAGAAGAAACTATCAAGGATTCCCTCAGTAACTGCAAGTGAAAAGGGAAGAGCCTAGTACCAAATCCCCGGCCGCCTGGCAGTCACGTGAAATGTGGCATATAGACCTCCTTTCTCCGACTTCTGTTTCTGCTCACCCAGATGTGCTGCCACCAACAGCAACAGTGCTTGAAGAAACTGTTGTGCCAGTTTCAGCACCAGTTTCTGATGCTTCACTCATTTTCAAGACAAAGATGTTGATGATCCTGACGACCCCACACTTGCAGACATGTAACTTTGCCTGAAGGTATATTAAACATTTCACTTTAGAAGCAGAAGTGCTCAGCTGTTCTGTACAATTCCTGTATATTTACCTGTACCCTTTATTTTATCTGTGTCTGTACAGTATATTACTTTATTAAAATTTCACTTGCTACTCATTTAATATTTGTTTCATTATTATCTAACTTGAACTGATTTACATATTTTAAAGGTATGATGAGGCGGTTAGCTATTGCTTAATGTGATCCTTCTGTAATTCAGCATTTTCACTAATCCGGCACTCCTCAGGTCCCAATGGTGCTGGATTATAGAAGGTCAACCTGTATTTTTTCATACAGGAGACCCTGGCAGCATGGGGGTAGAGATGAAAGGGGTGCATTCCTAGAAAGCAATCACTATTATGATTTTCCACAACACAAAACCACATATGTGCATGCATCAAGAAAAATATAACATAAAATTTGTATTTATTTGTTTTTGATCATTGAATCCACAAGAGCAATTTTTTATTATATATCTTAGGTACTTTGGTAGTGATTTGTGAATTTGTAAGGGTAAATTCCATTGCTCAAACTGCTGTAATGCATGTATTTAGTTTGTGCAACTAAGAAACACTGCAGAAAATCTATTTTAATATATGGCTTACTCTTAATTATTAAACAAACCCATGAGAAATGTTACCTTGGCTTGTTTTTAGCTTGCTTCAGACATTGCTGAAAACAATCCAACTCCTTCCAGATCTTTAGAATCTGCTCTTCCTCGGCAGGGAAGTTGATGGTTTCAGGCACAGGTTGAATCATTCTTTATATCTAATTTGAAACAAAGAATCAATCTTCTGAATAGAGCCATTAAGGTAATTAATTATAAATTCAGCAAATTAATAGATCAAAAAAAATCATGTGACTTAACCTGCAATAGATGACTAAAAATTTGGAGCCCATTTTGGCAACTGACTGATTCGAATGACTGAAGGATTGAAGCAGCTTAAAGACCATGGCCAGACAAACATGTGAAAATGTTTTATGGGGCTAGAGGGAAAACATTAACTTGGATATGACATCTCAGTGACGCAACTGTGACACTTCCTACTGACCAAAAATCTAGTAATGTCTGTACCTGGATTTCATATTTGCTGAAACCAGTGGGTATCTTTACCAGTTGGGGTTGGGTGCTGACCATTCACCACACTGAAAAATGTTCAGACAACAAATCTGGAAGTAAAAAGCACAATTGTTTTGCAACACTTGCAGGCTGCCCCCAACACAATCCTCGTTGATTTCATTTGATGCAAATGACTCATTTCACTGTGTGTTTCAATGTTCGTGACAAATAAATTTATTCTTCTCATTCATATCATAAAATTTCAAACTTCCAGAATGTTCAGAAAATCGAACGTTGAAGAATATTAGAAACTGATTTACATTTTTAATGGAAGTGACAGAACTTGTCAATATTTTTTGTTTAAGAAGTGTAGCAAAGACAAGCCAGAGAACTACAGCCTGACAGATGGGTGTAGTCTCTAAACCTGTTTAGCAAACCGAATGTTCGTGGGGAACCTGGTGCTAAAATATTCGCAGATTACTTAACTCGGGCTCAGGGTTTTGTAAGTAGCAGAGCAGTTACCTTGCTGTGATCTACTGAAAGTCATCTCTCAAGCCAAACTTTTGTCAGCTGATAGATCCTACCTACCTACGGGGGGGGGGGGGGGGGGGGGGGGCAGGCGCGTGGCCCTGGCATGCGGACCTCTGGCCCTTACCTTGTCCTCTCACCCCACTCATGACCAGCTGCACCTGATCAAAGCGTCTGGCGGGCAGGAAGCTGGAGTTTGGGCCCGGAGGCTGTCTAATGAGGCAATGAAGCCCTCAAAACTGCTTCGGCACCTTGGGTCCAAGCACCCTGCACTTAAAGACAAACCCGCTGAGTTTTTTGAGCAAAAAAAAAACGTGAGCAAGCGGGACAGAAGCAAGTGCCGAGAGCCACGTAAACCAAATTGTGGAATAGACTGGACATAAGGAACCCCCTTCAAGTATCGCTGTACTCCCATCAGCCCACAATGTGTAAGTCTTGTTACAGGGAAACAAGGCCAGGGCTCCCACTGATTCAGCGATATGGGTGTGTTGCAATGATTTTATATGTTCATATGAGGAAAACATGTGCTGTGTTTAATATCCAAACGATACTTAAAATGTAATAATGCTATTGACTTACTTGAGTTATAATTGACTATTAACTGTATTCATGTGAGGAAAATATGCAGTGTTTTTAACATTAAATTCGTTAGATAAACCTTTTTAGAAAGGGAATTAAGTGTATTAGCCACTTATAAGTGACTTATAGTTGACTTTTATCACCTATATTCTGGTCGTGATTAACACCCCCCCCCCACCCCCCAATCGGCCAGTCCGCAAGAATACTGTCAATATTAAACCGGTCCGCGGTCCAAAAAAGGTTGGTGACTCCTGATTCACATAAATGATTTGGATGTAAATACACAAGACTTGATCAGTAAACTTGCAGATGGCATGAAATTAGGTGATGTTGACAGTGAAGAATTATTGTAGATTACAAAGGATCTTAATCAATTACAGAAGTGTGCTGAGGAGTGGCAAATATATTTAAATACAAATAAGTATGAAGTAATGCATTTTGGGATGTCAAACCAGCATAAAACTAATACTATGGTAGGACACTAGGAAGTGCAATGGAAGAGTGAGACATAGCAGTACAGGTGTCGCCCATTTTTCGAACATTTGCTTCACGTCAACTCGCTGTTACGAAAGACCTACATTAGTTTCCTGTTTTCGCTAACAAAAGGTGTTTCCACTGTTACAAAAAAAGGCAGCGTGCGCCAAGCAGCCAAGTTCCTCCCCCGGAACTGTATTGTAGCCGGCATTGCTTAAACACATGCCTGTGTGCTTTATGTCGATTTATTTGTGCATCCATTAGCAAGATAAGTTCTAAGGTATCGCAAAAGCCTAAAAGAGTGCATAAGGGTGTTACACTTAGCGTAAAACTAGACATTAAGCATTTCGATCGTGGTGAACGAAGTAAGGACATAGTGAGTTTGGCTAAGGGTTCGTGGAAGTTGACGAAGATGATGTTGAAGAGGTTTTGGCATCCCATGACCAAGAACTGAGAGATGAAGAGCTTATGAAGAGGAAAGGATAACAATTGAAAGCAAACGCAGTAGCAAATGGCCCAAAAGTGAAGATGTCCAGGAACTGAACGGGAAGCAATTGTGTGAGATTTTCGCTGCGATTGACAACGCTGCAATGATTGCGGAAAAGTATGACTTTAATTTCGAAAGGGTACATAGGTTCAAGGCATATTTGCAGGATATTTGTAGAACTGTATGATAGAAAAATGCGCGCGGCTAAGCAGTCAAGCATACTGTCGTTTTTCAAGCCAGCCACAGCAGACGACGAAACTCGACCTTTGACATCGAGGCAGGCAAACATAGAAGAAGGTGACCTGTCTGCCCTGATGGAAACAGATGACAATGAGATGACATCCCAGTCTCCTCTACCTCCCACCACTCCAACCTCCGACAACTCAGCCTAACACACCATCATCAGGATGCTCACTGTCTTCCGGATTCTGGTAAGTGAAACTACACTGGGCGTACATTATTTCTACTTTATATAGGCTGTGTATTTTTGTGTTATTTGGTAGCTTCATAGCTTAAAGGTTACTGGAAAGAGTGTTACTGCTGGTAACACTTGTGCCGTGTGTTTCTGCTGAGAGCGCTTGCGCCACGTGTTTCTGCCGCCAGTGCTGCCAAGAGCACTTGTGTGAGATTTTCGCTGCGGTGGACAGTGTTGCAATAATTGTAGAAAAGTATTCCTACATTATATAGCCTGTGTATTTATCAGATCATTCCTGCTTTTACTATATGTTACTGTTATTTTAGGTTTTGTGTGTTATTTGGCATGATTTGGTAGGTTATTTTTTAGGTCTGCGAACGCTCACAAATTTTTTCCATATAAATAAATGGTAATTGCTTCTTTGCTTTACGACGTTCCAGCTTACGAACTGTTTCATAGGAATGCTCTACCTTCGAATAGTAGGGGGAAGCCTGTACAAGTGCCCAGTTCAAGTGACGTCACAGGTAGACAAGGTGGGTGAAAAGGAATACTATATGCTGACAATTAGTCAATGCATTAAGTAAAGGAACTGGTACATTACTCTGCAGTTATACAAGTCATTGGTGAGGATGCACTTGGAGTACTGTGTACAGTATTTCGTCATCCTGTTATAAGAAAGATGTGGTTAAAATGGAATCAGACAGAGAATTCCAAAGATCCACAACTTGCAGGTGAAAATATTTTTAATTTAGTTCCTAATGGTTTATTTAGAGATCACAATCCTTTTTTAAGATTTTATAATGCTCCTTGGTAAACCTTCCCTGTTAAATCCTGTATGAATTTCCCATGCTCTTGTGAAAATACATCATTTGCTAAGATAAAGATTATGGATTCAAACTGCTTATTCTCATTTCACTGATTAAACCAGCTCCTATACATCTGGAATCATTCTGATCCAGAGATTCTATTACATTCTATCTTTTGTAAATATATCCTTCCGTGGGTATAGCAACCTGATCTGCAGACAAAATTGTTGATATGATCTCAATGAGCTCCTACTTAAGTTATTTAATTCATTCACTTTTCACAATCTGACCACTAATGGTGAAGTGAGCATTTACTGCCCTTTTCTAAATGCCTTTAAGAAAATGGTAGCAATCTTCCTTCTTCAAGTACCAAAGCTATCCCCACTATATTGCTAATGAACAGGTTCAAGAATTTAGATCTAGATTTTGATTTAGATGGAGGGATTGTCGACAGAGTCTTTGTGGGTGCAAGTTAGGAACAGAAAAGGGTTAATAACTTTACTGGGCGTTTTTTTATAGGCCGCCCAATAGTAACAGGGAATATCAAGGAGCAGATAGGGAAACAGATCCTGGAAAGGTGTAATAATAAGAGTTGTTGTGATGGGAAATTTTAATTTCCCAAATATTGATTGGCATCTCCCTAGAGCAATGAGTTCAGATGGGGTGGAGATTGTTAGGTGTGCTCAGGAAAGTGTATGGAACCGGAGGAAACAGCAGAGGTACTTAATGAATACTTTAATTCAGTATTCACTATGGAAAAGGATCTTGGTGATTGTAGTGATGACTTGCAGCAGACTGAAAAGCTTCAGCATGTTGTTATTAAGAAAGAGGATGTGCTGGAGCTTTTGGAAAGCATCCAGTTGGATAAGACACCGGGAATGGATGAGATTTACTGTTGGGGGCGAGGGAGGAGATTGCTAAGACTCTGGCGATGATCTTTGCGTCATCAACACAGAAGGGAGAGGTTCCGGAGGATTGCGGATGTTGTTCCTTTATTCAAGAAAGGGAGTAGAGATAGCCCAGGAAATTACAGACCAGCAAGTCTTACCTCAGTGGTTGGTAAGTTAATGGAGAAGATCCTGAGAGGCACAACTCTTGTGAATGTTCAGCACAACTTTGTGGGCCGAAAGGCCTGTATTGTGCTGTAGGTTTTCTATGTTTCTATGTAGCTCTAACAAAGTTGATAGACCTTTACAAGTCAGTACACTTGTGTGCCTTAAAATGGAAACATGCAAGTGATGATGTTCCGATACACCTGAACCATTACTACAGTGGATTCTAGTTAACTGGGATGTATTGGAATCTGGACATTTTGGTATAAAAGTTCCATGGAAATAAATAAAAAGGTTTAAAAAAAATGCTATCTTAAAACTGAGTAAGACAGTATATACTTAAGTGAAATAAAGAACACATTAGAACATTATCAATACTACCAGAGTACTATAAAACTGTATTTGTTCCTAATTATTATCAATGAAGGAAGACTGCGGCAGCACACTATCTTCCTTTGTAAATAATGTAAATAATGGACTGTTTTCAAACAATGCTTTCAACAATTGCATCCTCCAACTCTTCATTCTCTTTGTAACATTCAAAGTGATTGTTGATATTGTGGCGACCCATTTCCTGGCACATCCGAACCGGCTCACAATTAGATAGCCTACGGGGGTTTGCGAGCACAGAGCTTTGGAGCCTCTGCGCCACGGGGGGCAGGTTGAGGGAGGCTTAAAAGTGAGGCTGAGGATTTCGAATAAAGTTTTTCCTTCGACTGCAGTTACCGACTCCGTGTCGTAATTTTAGCACTGCGTGTAGCACACCGCTACAATATCTTCAAATTCTTTGCAGATCCTAAACTGAAGTAGTCAAATTGTTTCATTCTCTCGCCTGGCTGTTTCCAGATCTCAAAGTCAGAATGCTTTAAAATGCAGTGAGCAAAACACTGAGTTGTTTCACTGATTATTTCTGCTAACCATCAGTGACAAAAATTGCTGCTTTTTGACATAAACACACACAAATGACGTTATTTAAAAATAGTTTGCTCTAAGCACAGGGTATTGTCTAACAGCCACACAAGTGCACATGTTTAATGTTAGTTAGGAACTGTTCAGTAACAGTCTCCTGTCCCAAATAAGCATCGTAGCATCCCAAATAAATGAAGAAAATCCCTGCTATTTTCTTGATTATTTTTGTTCTAAGAATTGTCCCAAATACAGGGCTGCCTTGATTAACCTGTCACCCAATTAAACAGAATACACTGTATTTCATGGTGGTTGAGGTCATGTTTGGAATTTCCAATCAGAGTAGCTACAAAAGAGTAACTACAGAAAGGCATTATAGACATTATTGTATTCAATCTTCCTGCAATATAAGTCAACATACAGTTTGCCTTCCTAATTGCTTGCTGTACCTGCACATTATCTTTCAGTGATTCAAGCACGAGTTAAAATCAATCCTTCTCAATGCTAACACCTTGCAAGTACTCACCATTTGAATAACTACTTTGCTCTTCTATCTTGTGTTCACAACAGGGACCTATTTTCTGCCAGTCTGAGCTCCGTGACAACAAACCAACAATACTGTAAAGATAAAATCATGTGGCAAGGAAGCATCTAATAGAGAGAAAAAAAAGGAATAGCAACAGGAAAAGAAGAAATGGACAAATTGGCTTGAGATGGGAGAAGTGCAGAAAATAGAAACAGTGGCACAAAAAATGAGAGGTAGAATTCAAGTAGAAAAGAAACATGCAAGTTTAATGGAAGAGGAAGAGTATCATGTTAAATAATAAGGTGAGAAATGCAAATACCAATACAGTGCATCAAATTAATTCCACTGTCCAGTATGTGTTGGGACTAGTGGTGCCAGAGAAGAAATAACTTCAGAGGATCATCTAGGAGATCACATTTATGAGGGGGAAGAGGAAAAATCGAGTATCTCATTTTGAGCTGTCTAATATAAAACTTACCATCAGTAACATCTGAAAACCAACATGCATCATCATCTTTACTGTAACTTTTCAAGGAACATTAATAAGAACCCACAGTTGTGGCTAGGCATAGCTCAAATATCATCTATAAATTTGCTGATGATACAACCATTGTAGAATCTCAGGTGGTGACGAGAGGGTGTACAGGAATGAGATATGCCAGCTGGTGGAGTGATGCCGCAGAAACAATTTGGCACTCAAGTCAGTAAGACAAAAGAGCTGATTGTGGATTTCTGGAAGGGTAAGATGAAAGAACACATACCGATCCTCATACAGGGATCAAAAGTGGAGAGAGTGAGCAGCTTCAAGTTCCTGTGTGTCAAGATCTCTGAGGATCTAACCTGGTCCCAACATATTAATGTAGTCATAAAGAAGGCAAGACAGCGACTATACTTCATTAGGAGTTTGAAGAGAATTGGTATGTCAACAAATACACTCAAAAACTTCTACAGTTGTATCACGGAGAGCATTCTGACAGGCTTCATCACTGTCTGGTATGGGAGGGGGGGGCTACTGCAAATGACCAAAAGAAGCTGCAGCGGGTTATAAATCTAGTCAGCTCTATCTTGGGCACTAGCCTACAAAGTATGCAGGACATTTTCAGGGAGGGATGTCTAAGGAAGGCAGCTTCCATTATTAAGGACCTCCAGCACCCAGGGCATGCCCTTTTCTCACTGTTACCATCAGGTAGGAGGTACAGAAGCCTGAAGACACACTCAGTTATTCAGAAACAGCTTCTTCCCCTCTCCCATCTGATTCCTAAATGGACACTGAACCCTTGGATTCTACCTCACTATTCTTAATCTACAGTATTTGTTTTTTTAATCTATTCAATATTCGTATTCTGTAATTGATTTACTTGTTTTTTTAATTTTATTTTTTTCTTCCTTCTAGATTATGTATTGCATTGAACTGCTGCTACAGATAACAAATTCCACTCACATGCCGGTGATAATAAACCCGATTCTGTTTGGGTACGACTCAAAGATTAATTTTGTTTTTCTTTGTTATGTATGGGTACTGAATGTAGACCAACAGGAATGCTGACATTCTTATAGAAGACAACAACACCCAAAGATGCATCACAGAAAAGAAAGAACATTGATTTTAGAATTATTATTGTTAACAAAAGAATAGCTAAAGAGGTGGGTTTTGAGGAAACGAAGGAGGTTCAAACAGTATACCACCAAAGATATGATAGTCACTTGCAGCCAGATGTCTCGACTCAAAGATCACCTATTTCCTCATCTTCATCATCCATCCCTCCCTCCGTGACATCATGCTTCCCTTCAGTGACATTTAAAAGCAATGTCAATTTCCATAAATTCCAATCTACATCTGATTGAAAACAGTATTTATAATCCAGGCAAAAAAATCCGAACCAATAAATTCAAACTCCTTTGGAAGCTTGAATCTGAAGCTAAACCACAGAGAGAAATGTCAAAGTGTAACCAGAGGAGGGGTATTAAGAAACCTGGAGAAAGTTTAGGATACTGATCAGACATCATGAAAGTTGATTTGAATGTATGAAATGAACTGTATTTTCCAGGGAACAGTGAGAAGAGCAAATGCAGTAAAGGACTGAAGTGAAGCCCACAAGACAAACCACTCCCTAGAAATTTGAAGCACTGAGTGACAGAACACATTGCTAATGGAAAAGCAGATTTATGGAAACATTATATTGGTTTGAAGCGCATAAAAATAAGATGCAGTGCAAAGGTTATGGTACACACACAACTCAGCGGCAAGGGATTACAAACAACAGTGTTCCTCAACAATGTTGCTCCTTTTGTCCTGCCCCCAGGTATCTCTCTCCACAGAGGAACTGTTGTGGAACTTGTGCATGAAGCACTAAAACAGGCAAAAAGTCAAAATAGCTGCATTTTAATTTGGTGGGTCTGAGCTAGGCAAAAGTTTCAAGTGCAATTTATTATTTATATCACTGAAGAAATATATTTTCAGATTCCTAGCTAGTGTAAGCCAAATATAATTCCATACCAACGCTGCAATATCATTGCTGAGCAACTTCCTTTATTTTAAATGTTCATTCTCTTTTCATTTTAAAAGCTTTCAATTCTACTTCATTGAACAACCCAAATTAGCAGCAACAAACTAAAAATACTGTCCAAGAAAGCTGTTTTGGGTGATCCTTAAGGGATACACCATATGATACACTTTGGAGTATTCCTATGCCTATAATCATTACACTAAGATTCAATATGTTCTATCATAATATGAACCAATAACATTCTTCTGTGTTCCTATATGCTCTGCATCCTGGACCTTCCACTCATACACTTATTATTAACGTATATATGTTACTATATGAAAACCCTGAGATTCATTTTCTTGCAGCCATAGTCAATAAATCCATAACAGAATCACTGAAGAAGGACCACACCAAGTTGGGCATTAAAAGTGGGCAAAGGACACCATCTGTGCAAATAGAAAAAGACAATAATAATAAATAAATAAGCAATAAATATCAAGAACATGAGATGAAGACTCCTTGAAAGTAATACATAGGTTGTGGGAACACTTCAACGAGGAAATGAAGTTGAGTGAATTTATCCCTTCTGGTTCAAGAGCCTGATGGTTGACGGGTAAAAACTATTCCTGAACCTGGTAGTGTGAGTCCTGAGGCTCCTGTACTATTTTCCTAATGGCAGAATCAAGAAGAGAGCATGTCCTGGGTGGTGGGAGTCCCTGATGATGGCTGTAGCTTTCCTGTGACAATGTTTCATGTAGATGTGCTCAATAGAGGGGAAGGCCATACCCTTCATTGACTGCACTGTATCCAGTACTTTTTGGAGGATTTTTCATCCAAGGAATTGGTGTTTCCATGCCAGGCTGTGATGCAGCCAGTCAATATACTCATCACTCATCTGCAGAAGTTCATTGAAGTTCAAAGGTTCATTTATTATCAAAGCATGTATCCATATACAGCTCTGAAATCTGTATTTCTCCAGATGGCCACGAAACAAAGAACATGAAAGTCATCAAACCCACCTTCCCTGTACAAAAAAAGGACGAAATCCCGATCATCAACCCCTCAAAACCTCCCTCCCACCTTACAAAACAGAACAGGAACAGCAATCCCCAAAAAACAACCCTTCTCCCACACAAAAAACATAACACCAACCCCCAAACATCCTCCCCTCACATAGCAAAACAGAAAAGGAACGGGCAATTAAAAAAAATTATAGAAAACATGTCTGAAAAAAGTCCACAATCCATAAACGCAGTAGTCCAATCCATAAACAGAGAACCACGATACCAGCCTACAGTATCACCAACGTTCATAGAAAGAGAGGCACAGAGGCCAACTCAACTGCCACAGTGAGCCACACAGCGAAAAGCCTCTCACAGAATCCTTCTCTGGCAGCGGTTGGCACAAACTCCTGCTTCCTACATTCACCTCAATCTCTCAGTCTTCCTCAATGCTTTAATCAATGATTAATGGACACTCTAAATAGTGAAATGGAGTCAAACATGTGAGTAACACTTTCACTTCTTGGAATCTTCTTGAAGACAGCAAAGCACTGGATCATCCAAATAATCTCCAAGCTATAAATCGTGGACTCTAATGGTCCCAGAAACACATTTAAGGTGAAAAACAGACATAAAAGTTAAAAAGCTTTTTTTTTGCTATCTGGGAGATGTCGACCAAGGAAGCGTTATATGTTAGCACCGTCTTGACCTTAAGTTTTAGACATCATGCCAAATCTTTGCAAACACCCAAGTAGTGACACTGCTGTGCTCTCTTAGTAATTGCACTTATATACTAGGCCCAGGACAGATCCTCCAAAATAATAACACTGAGGAAGTTCAAGTTTCTGACCCACTCCACCACTCCAATGCAGACTGCCTCATGGATCTTTAGTTTTCTCCTCCTAAAGACAATGATCAGTTCCTTGGTCTTGTTGACATTAAGAGGTTGGTGCTATTATATACCACAGAGCCAGATTTTCAATCTCCCTCCCCACATCCTGATTCATCACCAGCGACAGAAGTGATGTCATCAGCAAACTTGAATATAGCATTGAAGCTGTGCTTAGCCACACAGTCATAAGAGTAAAGCAAGCAGAGCAGGAGGCTAAGCACACAGCCTTGTGGTACACCTGTGCTGATGGAGACCGTGTAGGAGATGTTGTTGCCAATCTGAACACTGGGGTCTGCAAGTGAAGAAATCAGGGATCCAATTGCACAAGGAGGTGTGGAGGCCAAGGTCTTGAAGCTTATTGATTAGCTGAGAGGGGATGATGGTATTGAATGTTGAGCTGTAATCAATAAACAGCAACCGAATGTATGCACCTTTGCTGTCTAGTTACTTCAGAGTTTAGTGAAGAGCCAGTGAGATCGCATCTCATATTTATAAAGCTCTCCTCTAAAACTAAATAAGTTGCCAATATTCTCACTTGGGTGGCTAAACACAACTGCCGTAGTTAAGCATGGTCTGAATCACAAGCAATAAACATTTGTTACTTAAAAGAAATGCTAAATTGATGTGAATAAATTGCTGGACACAACTCTTGATATCAACAAAACGACTTCTTTAAGATCTCACAAGATTCTCCCAAATTAGATCACAGGAGGCTGGTGGGAGTAGTCACACGAGGCCGAGCTGGGCTAGGATCCTTTCCAACTCCCCAAATGGACACCATCAGAGGGAAGGAAAGGCGCCATCTAGTTCAGGAGGAGGTGGGAGCAACAGTGGAGGAGACGAGAACCTGCAAGGCGGTGGGAATGAAGCAACAGGGAGCTTAGACAAGATGGGATAATGCGATGGAGAGGAAAGTGACCTGGGCTGAGCTTTGGAAAGCCAAGCCACACCACATCCAATTTCCCATCCAGGCAGTGTCAATGTGCTTCCAAGCCCATCAAACCTGCACTCATGGGGCAGAGTCATTAGCGTGCCCACTGTGTTCCAAGTGAGGAACCCTGGAGCACATCCTCAGCAGCTGCACAAGGACACTTGGTGAGGGACGGTACTGATGGAGGCATGATCGGGTCCTGAAGATCATCGTAGAAGCCATCAGTGTAGGATTGGAGTGGGCGAAGTGGTCTCGACCCTCCAAGCAGATCATTGCCTTTGTAAGAGCTGGGGAGCAGCCAATACCTGCCAAAAGAACATCGGCAGGTTTCCTGACCTCTGCAAGAGACTGGCAGCTGTTGGTGGACCTCGAAAGACAGCTGAGGTTCCCCGACCATATCGCAGCCACCACCCTGCAACCAGACATTGTCCTTGTGTCTGAGTCTATGAAGCAGGTGGTGCTGCTGGAGCTGACAGACCCATGGGAAGATCACTTGGAAGAGGCCTTTGAAAGGAAGTATGCAGGACTTGTCAGCAACTGCCAGCAGGCTGGATGGAGAGCAAGGTGTCTCCCAGTTGTAGGGGATTTGCAGCTCGTTCCTTATCCAGAGCCTACAGCAATTTGGGCATCGAGGGAGAGAAGAAGAGGAGAGCCATCCGCAGTACCACCGATGCGGCAGAGAGGGCCTCAAGGTGGCTATGGCTCAAAAGAGGGGAGCCATGGAATCATCAGTAGCTAGCCATCTGGACACAAGCTGGGGTCTGATCAGCCCCAGCCGGGTCACCTGGAGAAGGGTGTATGATGTTGAAAGACCCGAAACACCCGATGATTCCAGGAACATCACTGATAATGTATCCAGAAGCATCAATAGATGTATGCACACAGCACACTAGTTGTTTTTTCTTTACAAGTATGTTAATTTATTTAACGAAGTATGTTTATATAAAACACCTAAATCAGGAACATAATCCTTTCTTTTCAAATCTTTTTATTATTATTATCCAAAATAACAAGAGTACATCAAAGTAAGTAACACTTACAATGTCTCAAAAAGAATAAAAAAGGATTGAAAAATAAGGTGACAAAAAAAAAATCATAATCCTGAACAGCACACAAAAACATAAGCTTCGCTGTAGTGGTTTGTGAAAACAGAAGCAAAATGCTGTTACTATAACCATATAACACGTCCGTTCAGAAATCATTCCGACATATCTAAAATTAAAACAATCACTTGTGGAACATCACAGGTTACAAAATATGCAATCCAACTGGTATCCAAAACGAACCAATTCAACTTTACTCATACGCAGGACTAAATCATGAACACAAAAAAGTAGAATAAAATAAAGGATATAAATTCTATTTGATGGTGTATTTCTGTTTATGATGCAATTTACAAGGAATTTATAATTTTCTATTTACGGTAGCCCTTCAGGCAATCACGTAGCATCACCATTATAGGCTGATGCAATATCCGGCTAATAACAGCAGGGTCTACAACACCTTAAGAGAAATTTTAAAAACTAGAACATGCAATCATATACCTGAAGTGAGCTGTGAATGTATCAAAAAAATTGAAGATTAAGATAGAATGATCCACGTCCTTTAACAAAAATTCTTTGGGGGCAACCTGCAGGACAACCAAGCCTCTCCAGATAGCATAAAGGCAGATATACGCAGAGCGTGAACAAAAGAAGGTTTGGGGAATGCCCCTTGATCAATAATGCCACGGGAACACGACAGTCATGCAGAAATGTGGCTATTAAGCGTCTCTTCGTACAGAGGGGAAAGGGAAAAAGAAGGCCTGGCTGCGTGGAGCTGCCGGGATGATCCCGTCAATCGGCTCCAGCACGCCTTTCTCGATCAGGTTAAATGCAGCCACGCACTGGAAAGTGCTCACTGCGTCGGAGGGAGAAATAACCAAGTGACTGAAGAAAGTATAACCCCGATACCCATCATTTCATCAGCGTGGCCCCGCTCGCTCGCTCACTCACCGACTTTCCCGATCCCACAACTGCACAGAGCCGGCGCTCCATCATCTGACCAATCCAAGGCGGCTCAACAATAACCCCCGTTTTCATTGGCTATTTCCCGTAACGTTGAAGAGTATTCATCTCCGATTGGTTAATTGTTGAACAGCCTTTGCTGCGGAGAATCATTCAGCGGAGAAATCGATTCTTTGGTGCGTGTCGTCGCGCCGACGCCCAAGTATTCCTAAATTCTTTTATCCGCATCTGGTGGTAATTTGCTGTGCTTTAGCAACTTAACTACTGCTTTAGACATTTTTTTTTAAATATTGTGGGTGTGTGAATACATTTTAAATGTGAGATGCAGCTTGTGACAAATCCTTGGATCTCAATTATCTGTGATTTCTGGCTACAGGAGAGGCCGGAAAGTAAGGTGTCCCAAGTTTACTGAATGCACGAAAATAGGTGGAAAGACATATTATGATGAAGGTATTGCAACCCTGTAATAGCCTATAGATAGATTTAGTGATTGCACAAAAACTTAGCAAATGGAATCTATGTGGAGAAACGTGAAGTAATAAGACTAAAAATGCAAATTCTAAATGCAGGGAGAATGCAAATGTCCAGAGGGATCTACATGTTCCTGGGTTTCAATTATAGACTTGACAAAGTGTAGAAACTAGATAAATGGCATTTTGGACTTCATTTTGCAAGCGGATTTGGAGTGCAAAAATAGGTAAGCAGTTGAGACTAAACTTTGAACAATTTTGGTCTCCTCAACTAAGAAAGAATAACTGAACTGGAGGCGCTTGTGATGGGGCTGATTGAATGTACAATTTTCTTTTTCGATCCTATACAGTACTAAATGGTGATGCAGCCAGTTAGAATGCTCTGTAGAAATTTGCAAGTGTTTTCAGTGATATACCAGGTTTCCTCACACTCTTAATGAAACATAGCCACTGTTGTGCTGCCTTTGAACTGCGTTGATATGTTGGGCCCAGGACAAATGCTCAGATGTTGAGAACCAGGAACGTGAAATTGCTCACTCTTTACATTTCTGATCACTCTTATGAGAATTGGTGTGTGTTCTCTTGTCTTTCTCTTTCTGAAGTCCACAATCAATTCTTTGGTCTTAGTTGGTCTTTGAGTGCAAGTTTGTTGCTGCAATGCCACTCAACCATCTGAAATTCTGCCAACGATAGTTATCAGCAAATTCTTAGATGGCATTTGAGCTGTGCCTAGCCACACAGTCATGAGTACAGAGAGAGGAGAGCAGTGGGCTAAGTACACATCCCTGATTATCAATTCTCTTTCATTTCAAGCTTCCTGGAGTACAAAATATGTCTAGTGCTTTGGCCTTAGAATGCCGAAATCTCCAAATATCAAAAATTCCATTATCAGTCAAAAAAGAGTTAATATAAGTGGCCGACTTATTAGGTAAAGTCTGAGTAGATATAGATCTGTCCAACAAAGGACAACAATTGTCCAACAATTAAAGTCACCACCCATTATTAGCTTATATTCATTTAGATTAGGTAGAGAAGTAAATAAGGACTTAAAAAAATAGGGATAATCCACATTTGGAGCATAACCATTAACCACAGCAACCTTTTTTGTTAAAAAGTGAGCCAGTAATTAACAAAAATCTACCATTCAGATCCGAAAAAATATCATGTTGGACAAATGCAATAGAGGAGTCAATAAAAATTGAAACTCCCCTAACTTTAGCATTCGAATTCGAATGGTACTGTTGACCCCTCCAAAACCTAAAGAAGTGATACTTGTCCTCTTTCCTCACATAAGTTTCTTGTGCAAAAATAATATGTGCATTCAGTCTTTGGAATACTTTGAAAAACTTTTTCCGTTCAATTGGATGGTTTAAGCCATCCAAGAGACAAAATTAATGGTCTGAGCCATATTTCTGAAATCAACCCTTTGGTATATAAAGGGTTAACCAAATTATGAACTCATGCACCCGGAAGAGGAACAAAAATAAGGGGCGGACCCAGAAGTGACGACATCGCGGACATTTTAGTAGTTTAAAATCAGCCCAAATGAAAAAACTAAAAAAAACTGGTGTAAAGAGCATAAGATTTAGAAATAGACCCCCCACCCCCCACCCAAGAGGAGAAAAAGTCATCCCAGCCAGGAAAAGGCTGGGAAAAAAGAGGAATGAAACTAAATCTACCCCCATATCAGCAGAAGACAACTCCGTATATATAGGATAAAAAAGATCCACCCAAACTCTAAAGAAATAATAATCACTATACTGAAACCAAAGTTCTAATATAATTGCTAGTTAAAAATAAAACAAAAAGAATATAATCACTAGTAACTTATCAATCAGGTTAAAACCCAAACAAACCAAAAAAAATTTAGACTGTGATAAGAGATGCATTATAGGAAGAAGACGAGAGAAAAAAAATGGCGAAATCAAAAAAAACAGAAATATTTTAGAGAAGAAATCGCCATCTTAGTTAAAAAAATTCACCTTCGAAGGATTAATAATAATGACCAAAAATAAAGTACAGTGATTAAAGTAAGTAAAATAAAAAGATTAGTACATCAAAAAAAAACTTTAGCTAGAGTATAAAATATAGAGTAAACCTACACCAATAGCCAGAAACAAAATCTGGTTTTGGAAACAAAAACCATCTTACAACAACCAAAATCACTCATTTATTAGAGATGAGAATCCGTAGCAGTAGGGAAGTTCTCATTCAGAAAGCTCACTTCAGATGTAGAAAAGAAAACACGCCGAGATGCATTGAGAGGCGAGATTCTGAGCTTTGCAGGGTATAAGAGAGCAGGTTTTAGATTTTTCTCATAACATTCGGACATCAGAGGTTTAAAAAGAAGCCTTACCTTCATTACTTCTGGACTAAAATCCTCCACTAATCGAAAAGCAAATTCTTGGAATTTGACCATCCCTACACACCGAGCCACACGAATAAGTTGCTCTTTAACATGCACATAGTGAAATCGGACAATTACAACCGGTGGTTTAGCTAAAGCACTTGGTGATCAACGCATAATTCTGTGAGCGTGATCAAGTAACGGAGAACTGGGAATACAGAAGGGAACGCATCCTTTAAAAGTTGAGCGAAATACTTCGAGGGGTCCCCTTGTTCAATACCTTCCGGAAGACCAAGTATACACAAGTTCTGTATTCTGGACCGATTTTCAAAGTCGACACTCTTGGCTTTAAGTGTTTCCACCTGTTTAATCATGAAACATAATTTCTGCTCTAGTTTTTCAATTATCAAGTCTCGCTTCCGAGCGTCCTCTTGCAAAGTTGTGATTAGAGCTTGCTGCTGGTTAACTACTGAATCAGTCTTATCCATATAATCCTGAAAAGCCTTTATATCTTGTTTGAAAATTCGTCGTCATTCTTCAAATTTTTCATTTAAAACCTCCAATAACATTTCATAAGTCAATTCAGTGTGCTTAGGATCGGTCTTTTTCTTCTTACCATTCCTGTTAGAATCTTTCCCAGGGTCTTGCCCTTTAGATCTCAGAGCCATTTCTGTATTCATTTCTTCAAAATTCACAATAAACTCTTAAAGATAAGTCCAAAAAAGTAGCAAGAATCTTTTGGTGTAGGTAAGAGTAAGTTAAATAAGGGTGATCATAGGTTAAAGAAAGTAAAGGTTATGGAGCGAATCTGAAACAGTGCTCACTCCATGAGCATCTCCTGCTGACCCCCACAACCACCTTCAATTGGGATTCCTGAATGTGTTATCTCCTTAAACGCAGAGAAAGTGTTCGACTGTGTGGAATGGAATTACCTCTTTGCTGTTTTAGAAAAATTTGGTTTAGGACCAAGTTTCGTCATGTGAATTAAACTGTTATATTCGTGTCCCACTGCATCTGTTTTGACCAACTCTCAGCAATCCCAACTTTTCAATCTCAAACGTGGAACCTGCCAAGGGTGCCCCTTAATCCCATGACTTTTCAATCTGGCTATAGAGCCACTGGTGATTAGGTTCCACAGTTGTGCAGATCTGATGGGGATGTGGAGCACAAACTCTCCCTTTATGCTGATGATCTTTTACTTTTTATGTCAAACGCAATCACCTCCTTAGCCCCAAGTTCTCACTTCTTAACAAATTTAGCCTATTTTCAGGATATAAAATTAATTTATACAACAGCAAACTTTTTCCAATAAATGGAGAAGCGTCAGAGTTCCATAACCTTTTAAGGTAGTGGATAACCAATTTACTTACCTTGGTGTCACAGTAACAAGGAATTATAAGTGTCTTTTTGGAGAACATAGAACAAAACTTCACTAATTTGTTAAATCATACAAAACAGAGCCTAGCACAGAGTTCACCCCCGTCCATGTCCCTAATGGGCTGATTTAATGTTGACAAAATGAACATCTTTCATAAATTCATATACCTTTTTCAATCCATACTAATTTTCATTCCCGAAGTCTTCTTTGACTCTACTAGACTGAGTCATATCATCCTATTTATGGAAGGGCAAGAGTCCCCAACAGAATAAAGTCCATCTTCAAAAATCTAGAAGTGTTGGGTGCATGGCTCTGCCCAATTTTCGCTTATATTACTGGGCAGCTAACATACGCTATCTCATCTGTTGGTCTCATTTCCACAACCAATCTGACTGACCAATATGGGTAGCAATGGAGCTGAACTCTATTTAGAATTTATCTATTTCCGTACTTTCTTGGATCTGCACTCCGTTTACTTACGCCTAAACCAATTGCTAATCCTGTTATCAGGCTCACCCTGATAAGTTCAGAAAGTATAGTGGTCTCTATGGCTTTTCTCTTTCAAGTCCTATTCTACAAAATCACCTCTTCTAGCCTTCTATACATGATCCAACATTTCATGACTGGTATAGAAAGGGCATCGGGCGCTTTAAAGATCTTTTTATGGACAACTGCTTTGCATCATTTGAGCAATTGTCTGCAAAGTTTAACTTACCCAACACTCATTTCTTAAGATTTGCAAATTAGACATTTTATCAGCCATTTGTTATCAAACTTCCCTGAGGCACCCGACACAAACATTGATATGTTCCTCTGCATGAATTCATTGCACAAAGGTCTAATATCTATTATCTGCGATCAGCTGGCGGTTCTGAGGTGAGCCCTCCTTGACAAAATTAAAACTGCCTGGGAGCAAGATTTAAAGTTTTCACTGTCAAACCATGTATACAATTCAGTTCTCAAATTAGTTAACTCAACCTCTTTATGTGCCCGCCACTGCCTGTTACAGCTCAAGGTCGTACACAGGGCCCATGTGTCTAAAAGTAAATTATCTCGCATTTACCCAGATGTTAATCCCTGCTGCAACAAATTCAAAAGGGGCGAGGCTTCCCTTATTCTCATGTACTGGATATGACCTAGCTTGGAAAAATACTGGAAAGATGTTTTCCAAACTCTATCCCAAATAATTAATTACAAACTGGAACCTAACCCTTTGATTGCTCTTTTCAGCACCTCTGGAGAGGGGGACACACACCTAAGTCTAACCAAACATTGCACACTGTCTTTTGCCTCTTTTTTGGCCAGGCGCGCCGTCTTACTCAGGTGGAGGGGTGCTGCCCCGCCCACCCATGCTCAGTGGCTTAGGGACATCATGTCCAGTCTATACCTTGAGAAGATCCATTATTCATCTCTCAATTCGGACATAAAGTTCCAAAAGGTGTGGAGCCCCTTTCTTGAATATTTTCAGAATTCCCAGCCAAACTAAAGGTTCATGCCTTCTTCCTTTCCTCTGCACATTTCCGCTTTCCCCTGACTTTCAGCATTTTCCAGTAGAATTCTACAAAATCAGATGTGCTTATGTTTATACAACAGTTTATGCGTTAGGAAAATACACCTTCTCTACACCAATACAGCTCTGTGGGGATAAAAGTTCTGTTTAATCCTTTTTGCTAATGTGATGATGGCTTGGAGATGGGAATTGGGAGGGGTAGGTCGGGGCAGGGAGGTAACCAAAACATGATTGTACTATGGGTGCATCTCTTTCATAGGTGAGAATTGTACATTTGTTATGTTGTTGGCGCATGGCCAAGTAGTTAAGGCATTTGTCTAGTTATCTGAAGGTCGCTAGTTCGAGCCTTGAACTTGAGCGTGTGTCCTTGAGCAAGACACTTAACTGCACATTGCTCTGGATAACACTGGTGCCAAGCTGTATGGGTCCTAATGTCCTTCCCCTTGACAACATTGGTGGCGTGGAGAGGGGAGACTTGCATAACTGCCGGTCTTACAAAAAAAAACCTTGCCCAGGCTTGTGCCCTGGAAACTTTCTAAGATGGAAATCCATGGTCTATCAAGACTAATGGAGGCCTACTACACTGCACACATTTGTTATGTACTGCACAAACCTCCTTTGTACTATGCTTTCTTGATTTTAAAAAACCAAAACCAATAGAAATATTGCTGAGAAAGAAGTGGAGCGAATGAGCAGTTTCAAGTTCCTCGGTGTCAAGATCTCTGAGGACATAATTTGGTCCCAACATATCAATGCAGTTATAAAGAAGGCAAGACAGGAACTATACTTCATTAGGAGTTTGAAGAGAATTGGCATGTCAACAAACTTACATAGATGTACCGTGGAGAACATTCTGACAAGCTGTATCACTGTCTGGTATGGGCAGCTACTGCACAGGACTGAAAGAAGCTGCAGAAGGTTTAAATTTAGTCGGCTGCATCTTGGGTACAAGCCTACAAAGTACCTAGAACATCTTCAAGGGGCGGTGTCTCAGAAAGGCAGAGTCCATTATTAAGGACCTCCAGCATGCCCTTTTCTCACTGTTATCATCATTATGTACAGAAGCCTGAAGGCACACACTCAGCTTCTTCCCCTCTGCCATCCAATTCCTAAATGACTATTGAACCCATGAACACTACCTACATTTTTTTTTTAATATAACTTCTGTTTTTTTGCATGGTTTTAATCTATCAATATACATATACTAATTAATTTACTTATTCTTTATCCTTTTCTTCTACATTATGTATTGCATTGAACTGCTGCTGCTAAGTTAACAAATTTCACGACATACATCAGTGATAATAAACCTGATTCTGATTCTACATGCAACGGTGAGGTGTTAACACTTCTGAGGTACTAATGTGAAGTGCTTTGGGAAACTTTGATCATGAAAGACAAAGTAAAAGTACAAATCTTTCTATGTTGAATTTTAAGATGATTTTAATGAGTAATTGTGCTGAAAAATAAAACCTAGAATCAGTGGGAATAAGTTACAATGCAAACATAATTGGAAGGTTCATGGAGCCCTGCTGTTTGTAATACAAGAAATGATGTGGTTGTTCAGGGTTTATAATAGGATATTATATGTTCATATGATTGTATAGCTGAGACACACAAAATGATCAAGTGTGCAAATGTACAAATTAAGGTGGCATGCTCCAAGTTGAACAAAATAACCTAGTGGATTTGAATGAAGTTGGTAAGTACTAAATGATGCACAATGTAGATAAATCCAAAGACCATAACATGGTGGTTTTAAATTCCAAAGAAATATTTTTTAAAAGTGAAAAAAAGGGAAAAAACCTATTTGGAAATCACAATTAGCTTTTAAGTTAAAGCCATGATATCAATAGCCTTTAACAATGTGTAAAACAAATCAGATGTTGGGATATATTAAAAAGATTGATATGTACAAAAAGTGTGATAATGTTGCAGCATTATAAAATTCTGATTATTCTCCATCTCGAGTATTGCATTCAGTTCTTAACTCCCCTTTGTTGGGAAGTTGTGTAGTCTTTGGAGAGGGTGCATAAGAGATTCACCAGGATGCTACTTGGATTAGAGGACATATAGTGCAAGGAGAGGCATGTACTGTTCTAGAATAAAGGATCATCTATTTCAGATAGAAACAGGGTGGAATTTCTTCCTTTAGAAGGTCCTGAATCTTTAGAATTCTCTATTCCAGAGAACTGTGGAGCTCATAACATCAAATATATATAAAACAGAGATTAAAATACAATAATGTTAAGGCAGATGGGGAGAGAGCAACAAAGTGGTGTTGGTGGTCAATATTGGATTAGCTACACTCTTATTAAAAGGTGAAGCGGACATGAGGGGCCAAATTGCTTTTCTGTGTGTAGGCAATTATGAAAACTAAATAGCAATAAAATTAATATAGTATCTTCAATAATAATAATACTTCTCAAAGCAGTTTAAGGGAGTGTGACAAGACAAAGATCAGTATTGGTTATAGGAGTCATATTGTTACGTCCGTAGCCCTCCTCCTTTGTGAGAATCGCAAGATCACTGTTGGGTTGGGTCAAGGGGCCCAGGAAATGAGAGAGAGAGACGTGCAGAATGCCTCGTTTCCCCGGCGATGTAAAGCTACGGGACATGGCCATTGTCTCCGGAAAACAAAGTTGTGGATTGAGATACTATGCTACGTGAATGCCCTCAGGCAAAGTGGGCTGGTTGAGGGAGAGATAGCAACACCCCCAACCTGATTGACATCTATGACCCTGCAAGTCAGGATAAAAGAGGGTCTGTAGGAACAGCCCCTCAGACGCACCAGAAGAAACGTTAAGCGACCACGTAACAGCAGGAAGTCATCTGAAGGAGGCCACGTGCGTTCAGTTCCGTTGCTGGAATTGGTGGCTGGAACCACAGAAAACGGCTTTTAGACAATAGACAATAGGTGCAGAAGTAGATCATTCGGCCCCTCAAGTCTGCACCGCCATTCTGAGATCATGGCTGATCATTCACTATCAATACCCAGTCCCTGCCTTGTCCCCATATCCTTTGGTTCCTCTATCCATCAGATATCTATCTAGCTCCTTCTTGAAAGCATCCAGAGAATTGGCCTCCACCGTCTTCTGAGGCAGTGCATTCCACACCTCCACAACTCTGTGGGAGAAGAAGTTCTTCCTCAACTCTATTTTAAATAACTGACCTCTTATTCTTAATCCATGCCCTCTGGTAATGGACTCTCCCAACATCTGGAACATATTTCCTGCCTCAATCCTATCAAATCCTTTAATTATCTTAAACGTTTCAATCAGATCCCCTCTCAATCTCCTCAATTCCAGTGTGTACAAGCCCAATCTCTCCAATCTCTCTGCGTAAGACAGCCCTGCCATCCCAGGAATCAACCTAGTGAATCTACGCTGCACTTCCTCAATTACCAGAATGTCCTTCCTTAAACCTGGAGACCAAAACTGTACACAATATTCCAGGTGTGGTCTCACCAGGGCCCTGTACAAATGCAAAAGGACATCCTTGCTCTTGTACTCAATTCCCCTTGTAATAAAGGCCAACATTCCATTTGCCCTCTTCACTGCCTGTTGCACTTGCTCATTCACCTTCATTGACTGATGAACTAGGACTCCTAGGTCTCTTTGCATTTCTCCCTTACCTAACTCTACACCATTCAGACAATACTCTGCCCCCTTGTTCCTGCTTCCAAAGTGGATAACTTCACATTTATTCACATTGAATGACATCTGCCAAGTATCTGCCCACTCACCCAGCCTATCCAAGTCTCCCTGTATTCTCCTAACTTCCTCTTCGCATGTCACACTGCCACCCAGTTTAGTATCGTCAGCAAACTTGCTGATATAGTTTTCAATGCCCTCATCTAAATCGTTGACATAAATCGTAAAGAGCTGTGGTCCCAATACAGAGCCCTGTGGTACCCCACTAGTCACCTCCAGCCAGTCTGAGAAACACCCATTCACTGCTACCCTTTGCTTTCTATCTGCCAACCAGTTTTCTATCCATGTTGAAACCCTGCCCCCAATGCCATGAGCTCTGATTTTACTCACCAATCTCCTATGTGGCACCTTATCGAATGCCTTCTGAAAATCTAGGTACACAACATCCACTGGCTTACCCACTCCCCTGACTCAACGGATTGGCATCATAAAAGACCTGGGCAAGTTTAAACTGCCTCGCTCTTAAACCCCAAAATGCTGCAGCTTGAACGAACTAACAGTGACTGTTATCTTTCCATTGGACAATACATTATCCCCTAGACAACGATAGAGCTATTTCTTATTGGTTATTATTATACCCGCGCTTTAGGTTTAGTATTGACAATGTATATTATCTGTATGTTTGCACTAATCTTATTTTTGTGCCCTTTATCAATAAATACTTTTAAAAATAGTACTATCAGACTTCAACGGACCTCTTTATCTTTGCTGGTAAGTGATCCAGTTATGGGATTTCGTAACAAAATATTTATTTTCTATCTGTATTGTATTTTGCTTTGAGTGTTTATTATGGTAGTTAGACACATGGGTTGGGGACATGGAAGATATGAAGAATTTAGTTTTGTATTCATGCTTTGTCTTTGAAGTTTAATAGAGCTAGGGAGTAAGTCTGGGGCTTTAGAATGCTGTGGACCCAATCCAAGACATCCCTGACCCTGGCACTTGGAAGACAACATACCTCCCTGGTGTCCCTAGCATGCCCACAGAATCTCATCTCTGTTCCTCCCACTATGGAAACTCCAATCACCGCTGCAGTCCTATTCACCTGTCTTCTCTTCTGAGCCACAGCACCAGACTCAGAGCCAGAGAACCGGTCATTGTTAGGTTGTACCCCTCAATAATATCCAAAGTGCCCAATGTATTACAGGAAAGATTCTAGCATGGATAAAGCAGTGGCTGATTGGCAAGAGACAAAGAGTGGGAACAAAGGGAGTCTTACCTCACTGGCTGCCGGTGACTAGTGGTGTTCCACAGAGGTCTTTGTAAGGACAGATTCTTTTTATGTTATATGTCAGTGATTTAGATGGTGGAATTGATGCCTTTGTTGAAAGTTTGCAGACGATATGAAGATAGGTGGAGGGGCAGGTAGTTTTCAGGAAGTAGAGAGGATACAGAAGGACTGTATCAGATTAGGATACAGATTAGGAGAATGGGCAAAGAAATGGCAGACGGAATACAGTGTTGTGAAGTGTATGGTCATACACTTGGATAGAAGAAAGTAAACGATTGACTATTTTCTAAATGGAGAGAAATTTACAAAAAACTGAGGCACAAAGGGTCTTGGGAGTACTTGTGCAGGATTCCCGAAATGTTAATTTGCAGGTTGAGTCTGGTGAGGAAGCAAATGCATTGTTAGGATACATTTCAAGAGGACCAGAATATAAAATCAAGGATGTAATGTTGAGACTTTATAAAGCACTGTTGGAACTTCACTTGGTGTATTGTGAACAGGTTTGGGCCCCTTCTCTTAGAAAGGATGTGCTGAAACTGGAGAGGATTCAATGGAGGTTCATGAATATGATTCCAGGATTAAATGGCTTGTCATCTGAAGAGCAACTGATGACTCTGGGCCTGTATTCACTAGAATTCGGAAGAATGAGGGTGATTTCCTGTCAGCCTAACATCAGTAGTGGGGAAGATGCTAGAGTCCATTATTAAAGATTAAATAGTGGCATATCTAGATAGCAGTGATAGGAATGGGCCGAGCCAGCATGGATTTACCAAGGGCAAATCATGTTTGACTAATCTATTGGAGTTTTTCGAGGATGTAACCAGGAAGTTAGACAAGGGAGATCCAGTGGATGTAGTGTACCTCGATTTTTCAGAAGGCTTTTGATAAGGTCCCACATAGGAGATTGGTGGGTAAAATCAGAGCTCATGGCATTGGGGAGAAGATATTGACATGGATAGAAAACTGGTTGGCAGATAGAAAGCAAAGGGTAGTGGTGAATGGGTGTTGCTCGGAATGGCAGGTGGTGACTAGAGCTGTACAGGTTGATTCTGTGGTTAAGAAGGCATACAGTGCATTGGCCTTCATCAATTGTGTGTTTGAGTTAAGGAGCCGAGAGATAATGTTGCAGCTTTATAGGACCCTGGTCAGACCCGACTTGGAGTACCGTGTTCATTTCTGGTTGCCCCACTACAGGAAACCATAGAAAGGTACAGAGGAGATTTACAAGGTTGTTGCTTGGATTGGGGAGCATGCCTTATGCAAATAGGTTGAGTGAACTTGGCCTTTTCTCCTTGGAGCGACTGAGGTTGAGTGGTGACCTGATAGAGGTGTATAAGATAATGAGAAGCATTGATTTTGTGGATAGTCAGAAGCTTTTTCCCAGGGCTGAAATGGCTAGCACGAGAGGGCATAGTTTTAAGGTGCTTGGCAGTAGGTACAGAGGAGATGTCAGGGGTAAATGAAAAGCCTCATCTTGAGAGCAGATGTGGCGAAGATGGAGGAATTGCGAGAAGGGGATGGCATTTTTGCAACAGACAGGGTGGGAAGAGGAATAGTCCAGGTAGCTGTGAGAGTCTGTAGGCTTATAGTAGATATCAGTAGATCGGCCGTCTCCAGAGATGGAGACAGAAAGATCAAGAAAGGGGAGGGAGGTGTCAGAAATGGACCAGGTAAATTTGAGGGCAGGGTGAAAGTTGGAGGCAAAGTTAATGAAGTCAACAAGCTCAGCATGCATGCAGGAGGCAGCGCCAATGCAGTCATCAATGTATCAAAGGAAAGGGGGGGGGGGAAACGGATAACTATATAGGCTTGGAACATGGACTGTTCCACAAAGCCAACAAACAGCCAGGCATAGCTGGGATCCATACAGGTGCCCATGGCTACACTTTTGGTTTGGAGGAAATGGGAGGAGCCAAAGGAGAAATTATTGAGAGTAATGACTGATTTTGCTAGACGGAGGAGAGTGGTGGTAGAGGAGAACTGGTTAGGTCCAGAATCCAAAAAGAAGCAGAGGGCTTTGAGACCCTCACATACTGTTCATATTTTATACCTTCCCAGTATAGTCAGGGTCAATTTTGACCCTTGCCCAAGAATCCCCCTATAACAAGTGTCTATACCAAATTTTGAGCCACTTTTGACAACTACAACTTGATTGGTGATCTATTCAGAAATAACATGCCACATTCCCTGCAAAGAAGCCAACTGAAAGTGAGTTAAGAAAGGTATGGGCTGGATGATGCCACATCTGTCTCCATGCTGCACACCATGAACTGTGCCAACATCTGTACCTTTAGATGGAAAGCATGTTGGGCCAAGGAAGAATCATGCTGCTCAGAGGAATTATGAAAGTGATGAAAGCAGTGGTCTGACTACAACAGTTTTCATGGGCAACTTATCTGAGAAAGCTTCTGATATGGCTTGGTTTTAAGCTGGACGAGAGCAAGGAGCTTCAGGAAAGTTGCAAGCATTCGGCTTTTGTGAGTATAAGGTATCAGAATCTACTCTGCGTGCATTAAGATTATCGCATGAACTTCAAGGGAAACAGCTGCTTGTAAAAGTAGATGCAAAGACCAAAGCTCAGATGGATGAATGAAAGGCCATAAAGAAAAGAGTCAATGAAAACAGTGGATTCATCAGATGATGCTGTGGATGAGGAAACTGAAAGGAGAGATCAGATCATAAAGGGAACAATAAAAGGATTAATAAGAAAATACTCCAGTGAACTAAATGAACCTTCCCAAGATCAAAATGCACATCCTAGAAAGAAGAGAAGGGAGAAGAGAGGTGTCCTCAGCTGTCAAAACCACTTCCTGCAGTCTCAGTCAACTCCTACAGCCACCACAAAAGAGGCCCTGGGACCTGAGATTGTTTCACAGCCACAAATCTCACCTGCCAAGCAGATAGATCTCCCTTGTCAGCAAAGGTGTTACCCCACAAGACCAAGATCCTACACAGTGATTAAATCTTCAGGCCCGAATGGAACAATTTAGAATTTACTATGCTGTGGATGTCTGTATATAGTATGCTGTGTATATACAGTGCCTATAAAATGTATTCACTCCCCAACCCCCCAGAAATTTTTATGTTTTATTGGTTTACAACAGTGCATCACAGTGCAGTTAATTTGGCTACATGAACAACACACTGGAGGAACTCAGCAGGTCAGGCAGCATCTGTGGAAACGAGCAGTCAACGTTTTGGGCCGAGACCCTTCGTCAGGACTCATTTGGCTACTTTGACACTGATCAACAGAAAAAGACTCCTTCCTGTCAAAGTGAAAACAGATCTCTACAAAGTGATCTCAATTAATTACAAATATAAAACACAAAATAATTGATTGCATATCTATTCACCCCCTTTAATATGACACATCAAATCATCACTGGGCAGCCAATTGGCTTTAGAAGTCACATAATTAGTTAAATAGAGATCTGTTTTTGGAGACCTATGTGCAGTCAATTAACTGTAGTAAAAATACACCTGTATCTGGAAGGTTCAACTGCTGGTGAGTCAGTATCTTGGCAAAAAATACACCATAAAGACAAAGGAACACTCCAAGCAACTTTGCGAAAAGGCTATTGAAAAGCACAAGTCAGGAGATGTATACAAGAAAATTATCAAGTCACTGAATATCCCTTAGAGTACAGTTAAGTCAATTATCATGAAAAGAATATGACACAGCTGTAAGTCTGCCTAGAGCAGGCTGTCCTCAAAAACTGAATGACTTTCCAAGAAGGGGACTAGTGAGGGAGACCACCAAGAGACCTATGACAACACTGGTGCAGTTACAAGTTTCAGTGACTGAGATGGGAGAGACTGTGCCTACAACAACTGTTGCCCAGGTGCTTCACCAGTTGCAGCTTTATGGGAGAGTGGCAAAGAGAAAGCCACTGGTGGAAAAAAAACTCACATGAAATCTTGGCTAAAGTTTGCCAGAAGGCATGTGGGAGACTCTGAAATCAACTGAAAGAAGGTTCTATGGTCTGATTAAACCAAAATTAAATGCCACATTTGGCATAAACCATACATGGCACGTCATCAAAAATACACCATTCCTACTGTGAAGTATTGTGGAGGCTGCATCATGCTGTGGGGATGCTTCACTGGAGCAGGCTTTGGAAGGCTTGTGAAGGTAGAGGGTAAGATGAATGCAGGAATATAAAGGGAAATCCTGAAGGAAAACCTGATGCAGTCTGCAAGAGAACTGCGACTTGGGGGAACATTTGTTTTCTGGCAAGACGATGACCCCAAGCATAAAGCCAAAGCTACACAGGACATCCTGGAGTGGCTAATTCAGAGTCCAGACTTCAATCCAAATGAGAATTTGTGGGTGGACTTGAAAAGGGCTGTTCACTGATGATCCCCATAAAATTTGACAGCGATTGAGCAGTTTTGTAAAAAGAGAATGGGGAAAAATTGCAGTGTCCAAATGTGCAAAGCTGACCTACCCACACAGACTCAAGGCTGCAATTGCTGCCAAAAGTCCATCTACTAAATACTGACTTGAAGGGGGTGAGTAATTATGCAATCAATTATTTTGTGTTTTTTTGCAATGACCATAAATGGCTGCATCATGGCCTGGTGAGGAAACACCAATGCCTAGGAATGGAAGAGTCCATAGAGAGGCTTCCGGTGACATCATCATCGAGAATAGCAGCTTAAGACACTAGATCCTCCGGAAAACACGTATTAAGCCCCATTAACCCATCAAATATAGTATTTGTCAACAGTATTTGAACTGATAAGAGGGGCAAGAATGGGGAAAAAGAATGGAAATAAAAAAAGCAACAATGCGGAGCCTGTGGTTGAGAGGGGTGCAGCGAGCGGCTCTCCTCCCCAACCGCGTGCTAGCGAGATGGACACTGGACCTCGTTCAGGCGAAGTGGCAAATATGATCGAAAATTTGAAAGAGATAAGGGAGTTCCAGAAAGATATAAAACATGATATTAAGTCAGAGCTCACCAACGTCAATCAAAAAATAGCGGTAGCAGAGACTCGAATTGAAAAGGTGGAAGATGGCATTCAAAACGTGGAATGGATACTAAGTCAGACGATAAAAATATTAAATCAACAAGAAGGCAAACTGCTTGACCTTGAGGGAAGATCACGGTGGAAAAATATCAGAATCTACAATGTTTCTGAAGGAGCGGAGGGCTCATCTATGACGGAGTTTGTCGGAAAGTTGCTGCGGGACGCGCTGGAGCTTCCCTTGACTATAGAGCTGGAAATCGAGAGAGCACATTGTACGCTTGTCCCAAAGTCTACCCGAGATAAGCCACACTCAATAATAATTAAATTCCTTCGATATGGTACCAAGGGGGAGATTCTACGAAGGGCCTGGTGTAAGAAGAGGGTATTTTTAGATGAAAGATTACCCTCCCACCAATCCTGCAGAAACATAAAGAATACTCTGAAATAAAGCGAACACTAAAACAAGAAAGGATTAGATTTCAAACTCCGTACCCTGCTAAACTTCGAGTGTTTTATGAAGATGGGATCCAATTGTATCAGACAGTGGAAGAGGTGACTACAGACATGAAGGCCAGAGGGTTGCCCGTCAGCGTGATCAAACTGAGGGAAAGCCTGGCAGAGGAATTATCCCACTCTGCTTGGGAAGTAGTGCGAGAATCGAGAAGGCAGAAGACAGGAGAAGGCCGAGAGAAGTATATCAGGAAGAGACCGGGTGTTTCCCAAAGACAGTCCTCACCCCCTTCAGAAGAGCCATAAAGTTTGGCTAACTTTAAAAATGTTGAGAAGCTAAACAGAAGCAAAAGTTCAGGGTGATATACCTATCTCGAGAAATACTTACTATAATGTGGATTTTATATTACTTAGTTGTTATTCTGTATTCACTCACTTACTCCTTTTTCCCCACCAAAATGAGAATATATGTGTGTGTGTGTGTGTGTGTGTGTGTGTGTATGTAGGAGCAGTACACAGGGAAATCTTTTCTGTGTAATGGATTTGTTCACTGACTTTTATGAATACTGCAATGGGGGCCCTTAACTCACAAGTAGGAGGGGTTATCCCCCACAGCTAGACATTTCCTCTAGCTCAACGCAGGGTCATCTACCAGAGACCTCAGCCTTGGAATCACATGTTTGTTGTCATTTCTGTTATTATTTGTGTTTCTTGGTTCTTATTTGTTCAGGGAGTAGATCGATTAAGTTTAATTCTGCTAATTTCAATGATACATTGGCAGATAAATACAGGTGGCTAAGGACAAGGTAATATTCATTTCTTTTAATGTCTGTGGGCTATTAAATCCAATCAAATGTAATAGAATTTTATCCAAAATGAAAAAAGAACAAGCCCATATAGTATATTTACAGGAAACTCATTTAAGTGATAATGAGCATAGAAAACTAAAGAGAAAGGGTTTTCCTCCTCAGATTAATCAGGACATAGGGAGAGGAGTTGCTATTCTTATCCCAAGTAAGCTAAATTTTGAAAAAGTATTCAAAATGGGAGATAAAGAGGGCAAATATATTCTGGTAAGGGGGAATATAGATGGCAATTCAGTTACTCTATTGAATATATATGCACCCCCGGGAAGTGATATTGGTTTCTTTCAGAAAATTACTGATATTATGGTAGCGGAAACAGAAGGTCTCCTGATATGTGGGGGAGACCTAAATTTACAATTACAACCAAACTTAGACTCTTCCAATAGAAAAACCTATGAAACAAAATCCTTACATAAGAAAGTTAATATACTTTTTGAGGATGTTGGTTTAATTGATATATGGAGGGACCTTTTCCCCCGACAGAAGGGATTACACTCATTATTCTGCTCCCCATTCTGTATATACAAGAATGGACTATTTCATTACATTTGGAAAAGAAAAGGCAAAATAAACACCTGTGTAATTGGAACAATAGATGCAAGTGACCATGCACCGATATATTTATTTGTTGATTTTGACCTACAACCAAAGAATACTATTTGGAAACTAAATTCAAGTCTACTCAATGATCCACACTTTAAGGAACAAATTTTAAAAAATTAGTCTCTACTTAGAATTTAATGATAATGGAGAGGTTTCACCTCCCATTTTATGGGATACTCTGAAGGTTGTCTTAAGAGGGAGAACTATAGCTATGTCTTCATATAAGAAAAAAATAAGGAATAAAACATTAGAGGAATTACAAAATAGGCTCAAGGAACTAGAGAAAAAACACAAATTGAATTTGGCACAGGATACGTTGGGGAAATTAAAAAAAATTAGGAATTAAGTTAATAGTTTGGCTATGCAAGAAATCAGGAAATATTTAATGTTTCTGAAACAGAGACATTATGAAAGTGGATCAAAGTCTACGAAAATACTGGCATGGAAACTGAAAAAAAAAGAAAATACAATTCATAGAATTAGGGACCCCAAGAACGAAAATGATAAAAAAAATAAGCTAAGTGAAATTCAAGAAGCTTTTGAGTGTTTTACAAAAATCTATATTCCAAAGTTCCAGGGGGAAGCATAACCCAAATTGATACCTACTTGAATTCTCTAGAGTTGCCCACTTTAGGCAAAGAACAAAATAGAACGATGACTGCTGACATAACTGAAGTTGAATTAAAAGCTGCAATTAGTAGGCTTAAATTAAGCAAGTCACCAGGATCAGATGGGTATATGGCAGAGTGGTACAAATAATTTAAAAATGAGCTAATTCCTGGTTTACTCCCCACACTGAACTGGGCTCTAAAAAAGACACAAATGCCACCTAGTTGGAAGGAAGTGATAATCTCAGCTATACCGAAAGAAGGCAAGGATAAAATGGAATGCGGGTCATTTAGACCAATATCCTTTCTTAATGTAGATTATAGATTATTTACCTCCATCATGGCCAAACTATTAGAGGAGTTTCTACCCATACTGATACGTAACGATCAGACCGGTTTTATACGAGAACGCCAAACACAAGACAATATATGAAGGACATTTCACATTACGGATCATATACAAAAAAATAAAATTGAAGCGATAGTGATAAGTGTGGATGCTGAAAAGGCATTTGATTCAGTTAATTGGAATTTTCTTTACAGAGTTTTACATAGATTTGGTTTCCAAGACAATTATTAAAACTATACAGACACTATATGACAACCCTATTGTTAGGATTAAAATCAATGTATATTTATCAAATAGTCTGCATGAGACAGGGTTGTGCATGGTCACCACTACTCTTCGCATTATATCTAGAACCATTAGTTCAATACATCAGACAAAATGAAGATATCAGGGGAATTACTATTAAAGGGATAGAGCATAAATTGGCTTGTTACATGGATGACATTTTGATCTATCTAGGGCAACCAACATACTCTTGAACTAAATTGATGCAATCCTTTGAACAATATGATCAATTATCAGGATACAAGATCAACACAGATAAAACCCAATAACTTTCATATTACTATAGCCCACCAAGAGAAATTGAAAGTAGATATCCCTGGGCATGGCAAACAGAGTCTTTCAAATATTTGGGCATCATTATGCCAAAAGATTTGGCAAAATTATTAGAATGTAATTATCAGCCTTTATATTAAAAAATTAAGCAAGATGGAACCTGATTCCTTTTTTCAGTCTCAGTTCAAGAATTAAGTCTATTAAAATGAATATACTGCCCAGACTGTTATATCTCTTTCAGACCCTACCAATAGAGGTTAATCAAAATCAATTCAATGAATGGAACAAGATGCTATCAAGGTATATTTGGCAGGGTAAAAGGCCTAGAGTTCGTCTCAAAACTTTGCAATTAGCAAAGGAAAAGTGGGGATGGGGCCTACGTTCTCTTACAGATTATTATTTTGCAGCATAGTTGAGAGCTGTGATATGTTGATGCAACCCATCATATGACGCTCAATGGAAAAACATTGAGGAGCGGCTACTTCCCATCCTCATACAAGCATTTTTGGCTGATAACAACCTGCAAAGGTACATAAATACTATTGATAACTCATGGGTGAAATTGACTCTTAAAATATGGAAAGCTACAATAAAAGAATATAATCTAGAGGGAGATATTGCAATTCTTAAATGGTGTGCATATCACTCTGATTTTACACCAAATAAATTGGAATCTAGAGTTAAGGACTGGACAGCTAAAGGAATAAGATTTCTTTGCAAAATAATGAAAGAAGGAACACTGTTCAGTTTTGAAATGCTTAAAGAGAAACACTTATTAGAAAAACATATTTTTATTGGTATTTACGGATGCGACAATATGTTAATAAGACGCTTAACAATGTAACCAAGGGAAGTACATTCTTGATAGAGCTCTTTAGAAAAGTATATAATTCAGATAATGGTAGTAGAATCATTTCTTAAAATCTTAAAACACAGTCGACTTCATACATTGAAACAAAATGGGAGAAGGAAGGAGGGATAATTATATCTGAGGAAGAATGGACAATAATATGGAGGTATCAATGGAAGTGTACCAGTTCACAGAAATGGAGGGAGTTTGGATGGGAAAACTTGATAAGGTATTTTATTACACCCTCTCAGAAATCCCATTATGATAGTAACCTCCCTGTTTGCTGGAGAAATTGTGGAAATCAAAATGCAAATCATTATCAATTTTTTTGGGACTACCCTGTTATCAAAGACTATTGGAGGGGTATACACAATGCCCTACAAGACATCTTTAAATGTAAAATACCCTTGGAGAGTAAGACCATATATTTTGGATATATACCTCAAGAATGGTTGAAAAGAGATAAATATTTAATGAATATACTGTTGGTGGCTGGTAAAAAGACTCTTACTAGGAAATGGTTATCACAGGAGAGCCCAACTTTAAATACATGGATGAAAATTACAATGGACATTTACAAAATGGAGAAGATAACAGCATCTGTTAATCATGAGCTGGAACAATTTGATTCATACTGGGAAAAATGGTTTAACTACATAATGCCTCATAGGCCTGATTTTATTCTCACAAATCAATGAATATGTTGTAAAAAAAATCACTCCCTACTTATGCACAGTTTTTTTTCCTTTTGCTTGTTTTTTCTTTCCACTCTTTTCTGTAAGTGTATACCTCAGATAAATACTATGACATATATGATTATATGATATATATGTACAATGTCTGAGAAACGTCTTATGGAAATGTTTGATGATGAACACTAAAAAGAATTACCAAAAAAAGAAAGAGTCCATAGAAAATGGTGGATACAGCTATGACAGGTGTGGATTCGGACAGGTACAGAATTTGTATGTTCCTCTCAGAATAAAAGGCAAAGATGACAGGTTTAGGGAACCTTAGTTTTTGAGAGATATTGAGGCACATTAAGAAAAAGAAGGTAGTGCATAGCAAGTATAGGCAGGTAGGCAAATATGAGAGATGCATGAGACCATTTAAGAAGGAAATTTGTATTTACTCAGAGATAGACATGGAGTCTACAGAACTGAGGCAAAGCCATAGCGAGATCATGGACCCTACATAGATTACAGAGGAGGAGATGTTTGCTATCTTGAGGCAAGTTTAGGTGGATAAATCCCTAGGGCCTGACAAAGTGTTCTCTTGGACCTTGTGGGAGGCTAGTGCAGAAGTTGCAGGGTTCCTAGCAGAGATGCGTAAAACATCCTTAGCCATGAGTAAGATGCCAGAGGTTGTTCCATTGTTTCAGAAAGTCTCTAAAAATACATCAGGAAATTATAAGCTGATGAGTCTGATATCAGTACAGTTGGCCTTCCTGATCCGCGGATTCCGTATGCGCAGATTCAACCAACCATGGATCGGGAAAACCCGGAAGTTCTCTCTCCAGCACTCGTTGCTTGAGCATGTACAGACTATTTTTTCTCGTCATTATTCCCTAAACAATACAGTATAACAACTATTTAAATAGCATTTACATTGTATTAAGTGCTATAAGTAATCTAGAAATGACTTAAAAGTACAGGCAGTCCCCAGGTTATGAATGAGTTCCATTCCTGAGTCCGTCTTTAAGTTGGATTTGAAGTCAGAACAAGTACATCAGGTATAATTTAGCGTCAGTTAGTCAAACGTTTTCCTTAGTATATCATACATATTTTACCTTTCTCTGCATATAAAACACTTAAGAAACATACGTATTTCAATAACTTAACCACTGCATTGCTTAGTAATAATTTCAACAAGGCAGGGCCTTTCACATTCTCCATTAAAATTGTTCCGATCGTTGACTGACTGTAGCCCAACGCTTTTCCAATGACTGATGGCGTTTCACCTCTTTCCGATCGCTTTATTACTTCCACCTTATTTTCAATCGCGATTGTGATTATTTTCGTGATCAGAAACACTGCGGATTCAGAGCTGCACCGCCAGGTCCTAATGTCCACATGTTAAATGAGTCTGGGGTTCCGCTGGGTCCTAAAGACCGCAGTACTGCCACATGTTAAATAAGGGACTTGAGCATCCGCAAATTTTAGTATCCGCGGGGGGTCCTGGAACCAATCCCCCGCAGATAAGGAGGGCTGACTGTTGTGGGAAAGTTAAGGGGCAGGATATATAAGTATTTGGATAGACAGGGACTGATTATGGATAATCAACATGGCTTTGGTGTGGTTGGTCATGTCTAGCCAATCATAGAGAGTTTTTTGAGGAAGTTACCGGAGGAGTTGATGAAGGCAAGGCAGTGGATGTTCTACCTGGACTTTAGCAAGGTGTTTGACAGGGTGCTTCATGGGATGTTGGTGGACAAGGTTCAGTCATTTGGCATTGAAGATGAGGCAGTAAATTGAATTAGACATTGGCTTCTGGGAGAAACCAGAGGGTGGTTGTTGAGAGTTGTCTCTTTGACTGGAGGCCTGTGACCAGTGGTGCGCCACTGGGATCGGTGCTGGATCTGTTGTCATTTGTCATCTATGTCAATTATCTGGATGACAATGTGGTAAATTGGATTGGGAAATTTGTGATGACACCAAGATTGGGATGTAGTGAACAGCGAGGAAAACTATAACATGGTGGAGGATTATAAATACCTGGGGATACGAATTGACAATAAACTGGTCAAAGAACACCGAGGCTGTCTACAAGAAGGGTCAGAGCCGTCTATTTCCTGAGGAGACTGAGGTCCTTTAACATCTGCCGGACGATGCTGAGGATGTTCTACCAGTCTATGGTGGCCAGTGCTATCATGTTTGCTGCTATGTGCTGGTGCAGCAGGCTGAGGGTAGCAGACACCAACAGAATCAACAACCTCATTCATAAGGCCAGTGATGTTGTGGGGGTGGAACTGGACTCTCTGACGGTGGTGTCTGAAAAGAGGATGCTGTCCAAGTTGCATGCCATCTTGGACAATGTCTCCCATCCACTCCATAATGTACTGGTTAGGCACAGGAGTACATTCAGCCAGAGACTCATTCCACTGAGATGTAACACTGAGCATCATAGGAAGTCATTCCTGCCTGTGGCCATCAAACTTTACAACACCTCCCTCGGAGTGCCAGACACCCTGAGCCAATAGGCTGGTCCGGGTCCTGGACTAATTTCCACTTGGCATTATTTACTTATTATTTAATTATTTATGGTTTTATATTGCTAGATTTCTACACTATTCTTGGTTGGTGTGACTGTAATGAAACCCAATTTCCCTTGGGATCAATAAAGTATGTCTGCCTGTCTGTCTATAAGTGCTTGCAGTGTGATCTCAACCAGCTGGAAAAATAGGAGATGGAATTTAATGCAGACAAGTGTGAGGTATTGTACTTCGGCAGGACCAAGCTGGATAGGTCTGATACAGTGAGCAGTAGGGCACCTCGGAGTGTGGTGGAACGGAGGCATCTGGGAACACAGATCCATAATTCCTCGAAAGTGATGTAACAGGTAGATAGGGCAGTGAAGAATGCTTTTGACACGTTGGCCATCATAAATCCGTGTACTGAGTGCAGGGGTTGGGATGCTAAGTTGAAGTTGTATTTAACATTCATGAGGCCTAAGTTGGAGTAATGTGTCCAGTTTTGGTTAGCTACCTACAGGAAAGATTGAAAGAGTGCAGAGAAACTTTACAAGGGTGCTGCCAGGACTTGAGGACCTGAGTTATAGGGGAAGTTGAATAGATTAGGACTTTATTCCCTGGAACATAAAAGATTGAGAGGTGTAGACGGGGGTAATGCAAGCAGGCTTTTTCCGGTGAGATTGAGTTAGAACAAAGAGGTAATGGGATAAGGGTGAAAGGTGAATTGTTTAAGGGGAACATAAGAGGGAATTTCTTTACCCAGAGGTTGATGAGAGGATAGAACGACCTGCCAGCACAAGTGGTGTATGCAGGGTCAATTTTAAATAAGCAAAATTTGAATAGTTACATGGATAGGATGGGTATGGAGGACTATAGTCTGGATGGAGGTCGATGAGACTAGTCAGATTACTGGTTTGGCATGGACCAGATGGGCTGAAGGGCCTGTTTCTGTTCAGTGAATCTATGACTACATTTTTAATAAACTGACCTTCACTTTGAAAAGCAGGATGATTATTCTTTAGAATAACATAGTGATTGGAAAATATCAACATATATCGGTGGAAGTCACTTCAAGGAATGTATGGTTAGTAAGCATAACTTAAAGGGGAATTACGTGATCCTTTTCTGACTGGCAAAAACAACATTAGTCGCACTTGTAAACATTTCACTGATAAAATAAGTGGTGTGTGGGTATTTTATTGCATGTTTACTGGGAACTTCACTGGGGAATGTGTAAAATATTTATTTGACATTGTAGTCCAATTTTTTTTGCTTTCTAATATGTCTGGAGCTGCTGGCTTATGAGTTCAATCTCCTGGAAATTTAGCAAATGTCATTGGATCAAACCTTAACTGAAATATATAGTTGAACTGCACTGCACGTAGCCTCAAGATATTCCAGAATCCTTGCCAGCTAGTGAAGCACTGTTTGAAGTGTTGTGATGTAGGAAACATAGTCACCAATTTCCACACTGCAAACTCCCATAGTTAACATTGCAGCAATAACCAGATAATGGGCAACAGCTTAGAGCCCCTCATATTACAGTGTCAGATTAATACACACAAAATGTTGGAGGAACTCAGCAGGTCAACTTAGTCATTGCTATTACTGAAGAGAAGGTGCTTGGTAAGCTGAAATGCCTGAAGGTAGATGTCCATTTGCTCCAGGTAACTAAACCCCAGGGTTCTGAAAGAGATAGCTGAAGAGAATATGCAGGCATTAGTAATGAACTTTCCAGAATCATTAGACTCTATATTAGTTCCTGAGGACTGAAGAACTGCAAATGTCACTCCTTTCTTTAAGAAGGAAAGGAGACAGAAGAAAGTAAATTACAGGTCCATTTGTCTGACTTCCGTGGTTGGAAAGATGTTGGAGTCTATTATTAAGGATAAGGTACTTGGAGTTACATAATTAAATAAGCGAAAGTCAACATGCCTTTTTAAAGGGGAAATCTTGCCTGACAACTTGTTTGGAATTCTTTGAGGAATTAACAAGCAAGATAGACAAAAGAGAGTCCATGTTTACTTGGAGTGTCAGAAGGCCTTTGACAAGGTGCCACACATGAGGCTGCTTAACAAGATAAGAGCCTAATGTATTACAGGAAAAATAGGCTGAGGGGCAGGTAGTATTGAGAAAGCAGGGTATCTGCAGAAGAACTAAAACAGATTGGGAGAATGAACAAAGAATTGGCAGATGGAATATAATGTAGGGAAGTGCATGGTAATGCATGTTGACAGAAGGAATAGAGGTGTGGACTACTTTGTAAATGGGGAGAAAATTCAAAAATCAGAGATACAAAGGGACTTGGAAGTCCTCATGCAGGATTCCCTGAAGGTGAACTTGTAGGTTGAGTCAGTAGTAAAGAAGACAAATGCAATGCTAGCATTCACTTTGGGAGGACTAGACTACAAAAGCAATGCTGAGGCTTTATATAGGACTGGCCAGAATGCACTTGGAGTATCGTGAGCAGTTTTGGGACCCTTATAACCATATAACAATTACAGCACGGAAACAGGCCATCTCAGCCCTTCTAGGCCGTGCCAAACTAAGTAAAGATGTGCTGGCATTGGAGAGGGTCAAGCGAAGGTTCACAAGAATGAGAATTAGCTTGTCAAAATGGTATTGCACAGTGCTTTTGCCCAATAATAGTATTGCAGCTTTTATTGGCCAAAGTATATGTAGTTTCTATTACCTTTATGTGGTAAATAGACTGCTTCCTAAATCAACTTAATTTTTCTTGTGACAAACAATTTTCTTGGAATCATACATTCTGGATACTCAGCTGAGAAACCAAAAGGACTTAATATCTGGCCCCTTAGTTTTGTATTACCATAGCTAACTCACTTAGTATGGCAGAAAAGGTACATAACAGTAAGTGAAGTTTTAAAATTCGGTTTTTATTTTTATTATTTTATATGTTGAGTGTGTTTTAATTGAATTTTTTATGCTTTTTTTTTCAAGTTAACCATTCCATCTCCACAATTATCTGTTTCTACCTTCACGATGTCAACTCTCATGATCTTGCAATGCCCTCTAAAACATTTGTCAGCTCCGGCCCCCACTATTACTGCCCATGTCCATCTAAGTTTCAGCTCCCCTCCCCCTCCATTCTTCCACCATTTATCCACTTGAATTAAACAGACACTGCTCCTTAGATTTAACATTCTAAGTGTTTTAAACCATCAGAGGCATTTGGAAACAATGACAAGGTCTTTGATCATACAAGCTGACAACAGGGAACAGGACAAGGTGTTAGATTCCACTATCTGAGACCATGCTGGTACTCAACATCCATTCCACTTGACGACGTGGCTAGGAACTGAGGGGGACAGGATTTCAGGACTGTAAAAAGGAAGTCCCATAACAGGTGACTATCAAAAAGTATTGAGTGTCATGAATCCCGTGACAAGTCGAAAAAGAGCAGCAGAAATGGAACACTCCTGGAGTCTGGTTTACTATAAATTAAGACTATATTTATTACTACTACGAATTAATTTCATTAAAACTGGATAATATGATACAGGATATAAACTATTTTATATATATATATCTGTAAATGTGTTTGTGTGGATACAATTATAATAGTCCCAGAGGTAGATATCAGTCTTACAGTGTCAGGTAAGTTTAAGCAGTTCAGTTCACCTTGTGTTGCGTCGAGTTGAATTGATGGAGGGAGAGAGAGTTGAGTTGATATTTATGCTGGCAGCTTTAGTTGTTCTTGCTTCCGAAGTCTTTAGAGTCACTTCGTGTGAACCCCACACAGACACAAATGGACAGAGCCCCTACTAGGGAACGGTCTACTAACCCACGGCATGAGTTCACCACAAGCAGACCCCCATAGGCAAGCTCTTACCTGCACTGGTAATCATAGGTCAAAATTAATTGGTCCGTGGCCTCCACCCTCATGGTGGCCTTAAACTACACCAGTGGGTTCTCGGGTAGCTTCCGCAATTCTCCCGTGTTGTGTCTCCTCTGCCATTATCAGACCAAAAGCCTCAACTTTTTATAATCCATTTGAAATTCCAGCTGTCCGTGAGCTCAACCGCTCTGAGTTGTTACCATGGTGACTTCCCAGCTCGTGTCTCAGCTGGCGCCGTACTCTCTCTCTCTCAAGGTTAATTAAAAGTGTTATCAAAACCAAGTCAGAGTCCTCTCTCTCTTTTAATTGCCTTCTTGTTCATTAGACTGCTGAATTTTCTAGCAGTTTCTCACCTGCGTGACATGAGGAACAGAGGGATCTTGGTGTACAAGTCCAAGGATCTTTTAAAGCACAAACACAGGTAGATAGCATGGTTAAAAAGGCCATGGGTGCTGGTCTTCATTAATCAAGGCTTTGAATATAAGAGAAGGAAGATTATGCTCTAACTTTATAAAAGATTGACCAAGCCTCAGCTGGAGTATTTTGTGCAGTTCTGGTTAGCACTGAATAGAAAAGATATGATCATGCTGGAGAGGGTGGAGGGGAGGTTCACCAGGAAGTTGCCCAGGCTGGAGCGTATTCATTATGAGGAGAGATTGGAGAGGGAAAGCCTGCTTCTCTGGAAATGAGAGGGTTATGAGGGACATGAATGAGATATCTAAAATTATGAAGTGTATAGATAGGGAAGACTGTAGGAACACGGCCCTTTTTTCAAAGGTGATCAAAAACAAGGTGACATGGATTTAGTGTTAGGGATAACAGTGTTAGAGGGAAATCTGATTATTACCCTTTTCACTCAGAGATTGGTAAGTAATTGGAATGCACTGGTGGAGAGAGAGAGGTGGGAAGCAGAGTCATCCACAGTATTTAAGAGATTCTTAGACAAACACTTGAATCACCATTGAAGGCTATGGACCAAGTGCTGGAAGATGGGATTAATACAGATAGTGGAAGTGGTGGGCTGAATAGCCATTTTCATGCTGTGGGGTTCTATGAGATCCAATCACAGTATTATGGACTCCTAAGGTCACATCTATCCATACTATCTTTTGGCCTTAACTGTCACAAACTTACAGATACTGATTACAACAGCAAACCCAACCACCTTCTTGAGGCACAAGTTAGTTAAATGACAAGTCCTCCTAAAGATACCTCCTTATATACACTCTTGACTGTTTCAGACATGAGTGGGGCTTATTGCTCAATCCTGATTGGCTGGGTCTGAATCACTTATTTCTGATTGGTTATTTTGAATTGGTCTTGTTCTGATTGGTTGAGCTTTAGGCCAAACCCTCTTTAGGAATGTGAGGTACCAGACTGGAGCTATCTCTCCACACTTAGAACCTACATTTAAGCCTCCCAAATGCTTCGTTTCTGGTGATTCCCTAGTCTTTCTCTTGTAGGCATTCTTTTCCTTGCCAAGGATGTTGGCTTCATCAAACTTTTTTCTACATGAGCATGATAGGTCGTGTTTAGTGATCCCACTTCATTCTGCTCTCAAGATTTTAAAGACTCTCTTATGTTCTGCTATTCTGGTCTTCCAGTCTCATCAAAATATATATTTTTGGCATGGTGATAGAGGTATGGAGTGCACAACTCCCTGACACAGTTCTTTAGGTCTTATAGGTGCTACTTTGCTTAGCATTTTTCTAATTGTGTCCTCATTTTTTGCTATTATGTGGACAACATATTTTCAGCAAATTCATCAGCTTTTCAGTTAAGCTGTCACTATGTTCTATCTGGAGGTTGTTGTGGTGTGTGCATCCATTCCTTTCTCAGTTATGTGCAGAGGGTAGCCATTTTTCTTGAATGCTTCTCTGATCTTCTTGCATTCTTACTCATTTGCAGCTCTAGTTGTGCAAAATATATTTGCTCTTAGTGCCATGCCTCGAATAATGCCAAACATTGTCTTCTTTGGTTGATTTGACTGGAAATTCAGCTACTGGTCTGTGTGAGTCTTCTTCTTGTAAACACTCAACTCCAGCTTGTCTAGCACCCTCACTTTCTACCTCCATGGAAAACTGTACGGCCTTGTTCTGATTGTTTAAATGTTTTTTTAAAAAATACCTCTAATACTTCCTGACCATGTTTCCACAGGATAAACGTGTCATCAGCATACCATGGCCATAAGTCTAGCTCTCTCTTGTAGCCAAGACTATTGTTTCAAAGCTGCCCAAGGTCACTGCCTAGTGGCATGGTTGGCATTTCATCTCTTTTGCTCATGAAACTGAATGTCCCCAATGCTTCATGTGAATGACCTTCCGGAATTATTTATGTTAAATCAGTTTCTTTCAGCAAGAAATTTGTTGAAACGTGCAGTTAGTTTGGGTGGGCATGTTGAAAGCATTCTGTCTGCTGTGAACATTTTGGTGGTGTCAGCTTTTTGGAAGCTATTAATGAGGTATATAGCAAGTTTCCAAAATTCTCATGAATGAGAAAGTGGCAAATTAAAATATACACTGAATCTGTTGAAAAAAGTTAACCATTAATGCTTAACTATGATATTAATGTAATTGCAGGGACATAAATAAAAGAAGATCAGGACTGGCAACTTTGACCTGCAGAGTATAGAAATTTAGCTGTGATAGAGTAAGATGTAAAAGAGGAACAAAAGTGATATTGATGAGGTCTGTGCGAAAGGTTCTCAATTCCACCATGAAGGCACAGAATGTTGATGAAGAAGATTTCCACATATTCCTTTGTGAAGTCATTATCAATGGTCATCCAATTACTAAGGCATCCTCTGATCCCAGTGACTTGGAAGCACGAGCATCTGTTGCTTCTGAAGACCTCACCATCCTTTCCTCCGAGGAGATGTGCTTATAGTTGGTGACATAGTGCACCACAAGTCTTGGATCAAGAGTCATTCAAGTCTTTTCAGACAGAAGAGGATTTGTGCGGCAGGTGTGCTTAAGACGAATACCAGCTATCTGGACAAGATCGGTCTTTTACAGGAGGCAGAGGTTTGAGGAGCCACAGTTCTATAAGCTTCACTTATTTTAGTTGTTCAACATTTAGTTCTTCACGACTTGGCCTACTGACTTGACAGACAGTGGTAGTAAAGATCACTCTGTACTAGGTTAAGAGTGGTCAACCTCTGGCCTAGATGACATTTACATGACTTGACTTAAAGAAGAAAGAGGACGTTTGCATAAATGTTAAGATGTTTGTCCTTGAAGATTTCATGTCTCCTAATTAGACCCTAGACCATAAGACATAGGACCAGAATTAGGCCATTTGGCCCATCAAGTCTGCTCCACCATTCAATCATGGCTGATACTTTTTTCCCTTTCCTCAGCCCCACTCTCCCACCTTCTCCCCATAACCTTTAATACCATGGCCAATCAAGAACCTATCAATCTCCACCTTAAATTTACCCAAAGATCTGGTCTCCACAGCTGCCTGTGGTAACAAATTTCACAAATTCACCACATTCTGGCTAAAGAAATTGCTCTGCATCTCTGTTTTAAATGGATGCCCCTCTATCTTGAGCCTGTGCCTTCTTGTCCTAGACTCCCCCACCATGGGAAGCATACTTTCCATATCTACTCTGTCTAGACCTTTTAACATTCGAATGGTTACAGTGAGATCACTCCCATCATTCTTCTAAATTCCCGCAAGTACAGGGCCCAGAACCAACAAACGTTCTTCATGTGATAACCCTTTCATTCCCAGAATCATCCTTGTGAACTTCCTCTAAACCCTCTCCAATCCCAGCGCATCTTTTATTAGATAAGGAGCACTAAACTGTTCACAATACTCAAGGTGAGGCCTCATCAGTGCCTTATAAAGCCTCAGCATCACATTGCTGCTCTCTTGAAATGAATGCTAACATTGCAATTGCATTCCTCATCACCAACTCAACCTTCAAGTTAACCTTTAGGGTGTTCTGTCCAAGCCCGTTGCATCTTGGATTTTTGGATTTTCTCCTCATTTAGAAAATAGTCTACACATTTATTTCTATTACCAAAGTGCATGACCATGCATTTTCCAACATTGTATTTCATTTGCATTTTCTTTCCCATTCTCCTGATCAAAGTCTTTCTGCAGCATACCTGTATCATGTGAACAATGGCAACAAAGCTATCTATTCCATAAAAGAGAGAGTACAGAGAAGATTTACTAGGATGTTACCTGGGCTTCAGCACCTAAGTTACAGGGAAAGATTGAACAAGTTATGTCTTTATTCTTTGGAGCGTAGAAGGTTGAGGTGGGACTTGATAGAGGTATTTGAAATTATGAGGGGGATAGATAGAGTTGACGTGGATAGGCTTTTCCCATTGAGAGTAGGAGAGATTCAAACAAGAGGACATGAGTTGAGATTTAGGGTTAGACTTTAGTTGAAAGTTTAAGGGTAACATGAGGGGGAATTTCTTTGCTCAGAGAGTGGTAGCTGTGCGGAATGAGCTTCCAGTAGAAGTGGTAGAGGCAGGTTCGGTTTTGTCATTTAAAGCAAAATTGGATAGGTATATGGACAGGAAAGGAATGGAGGGTCATGGGCTGAGTGCGAGTCAGTGAGATTAGGTGAGAGTAAGCATTCGGCATGGACTAGAAGGGCTGAGATGGCCTGTTTCCGTGCTGTAATTGTTATATGGTTATATGGTTATAATTCAAATCAATGATATACAGCATAAAAAGAAACAGTTCCAACACTGAACCTTGCCATTAGTAACTGGCACCCCACCAGAAAAGGATCCTTTTATTCCCACTTTCTGCCTCCTACTAAACAGCCAATGCTCTAACCATTCTAGTAACTTCCCTGTAATACTATTGGTTCTTAACTTGGTAAACAGCCTCATGTGTGGCACCTTGTCAAAGGCTTTCTGAAAGCCTAAATATACAACGTCCACTACATCCCCTTTATCCATCCATTTGTAATCTCCTCAAAGAATTCCAACAGGTTCATCAGGCAAGATTTTCCCTTTAAGGAAACCATGATGACGTTTTCCTATCTTCTTCTGTGTCACCAGGTACTCCATACCCTCATCAATTGACTCCAACATCTTCCCAACTACTGAGGTCAGGTTAACTGGTCTATAATTTCCTTACTGCTGCCTCCCTCCTTTCTTAAAGATATGATATTTTGTATAGAATGTAATTGTAATTATTATAGTGTAATAATTAGGGGCTGGGATTTAGGAGCCAGGTATCTATTTTCTATCTGCCTGTATTGTATTTGGCAGCGTGCGTTTTTATTATGGGTTACAGTAATTTGTCACATAGGTTGGGTGTGGTAGAAGCAAATGAGTATAGTCACGTATTCATGCTTTGTCCTTGTTAGTTTAGTTTAGTTGATAGGTGATGATCTGGCGATGAATATTTTTTGTTGACCATTTATTTCACTATATCACTAACTTATTTACAATCTTCGCTAACCATTCTTATTCCACTTGTATCGATAATATTGTAAATTTAGTTACATTAATTCTGATATCTCTAATTTTGGTTGTTTGTGTCTGTAATAAACATTCAAATATACTTTTTTCTACTTGGAACTCCATTATTTGGAAGCATGTCATACAGTGTTAATTTCTGTACAGTCGGCTTGGTTTGCTTTTCAAGTAATTGCTATGTTTTGATTAAGGAGACTATCAATGCAGTAATGAAAAATGTACAAAAGGGTTCTTAAATTGAGACCATATTGGTAGCAATAAAAAGAGCAATCATTTGACTAGGTTATACATGCTACAGGCCTTCTAACAATCAGTGAGATACAGAGAAGATATGTAAGCAAATCAAAGATGTGTGTAAGAGTAATAAGGTTATAGTAGTTTGGGGGGGGGTGGTGTTTCAACTTCCCCAAAGTTAACTGAGGTCAGCTTGGAAGGGGTGGAACTTATAATGTGTACCTAGGAGAGCTTTTTGAACATAAATGTTGAGAATCTTACTGGAGAAGGAGCAACACTGCACCTAATCTGTGGGAATAAAAAAGCCCTCAAACCTGTCATTGAGGTAAATTATATATCTTATTATGGATGGGGAATAAAGAATCAAGGGATGGCAAATTTTGTGTGAGCCATCTTGGACATGTGTGCCATAGGAGCCCTAATGGAGCATGTTAAAAAGGAGAATGTATCAGATGTCGTAGTGGACATAAGGTCAGATAATTTCTCTGGCCTGATGAGATGTTTCATAGGTTGTTATTGGAGACAAGAGAAGAAATGCTGGGGCTCTGAGTGAGATTTGATGCTGAGAGAACAGAAAATGCAGTACCTTTATTCAAGAAGAACAGCAGGGATAAACTAGGTAGTTACAGGTCAGTGAGTTGAACTTCAGTGGTAAGGAAGTCAAGGAAAATTATGGGGGAATATTATCAATCTGCATCTGGAAAAGCAGGGATTGATCAGGGATGGTCAGCACAGCTTTACTGAATGAAGATCAATCCTGCCTGACTAATTTGGTTGTGTTTCCTGAAGAAGTAACAAAATACTTTGATGACAATAATGCAGTTGATGTAATCTACATGAACTTCAGTAAGGCATTTGTCGAGGTTCCACATGAAAGGCTTGTCCAAAACCTACAAACCCCTGGGATCCCAAAGCGAGTTCACAAATTGGATCCAATGTTGGGCTGGTAAATGAGAAACAGTGGAAAAGGGAATATTGCTTTTGTGATTGGAGAACTGTAACTAATGATCATTAGTGCTAGGCCCATTACTGTTTCTTATCTATATTAATGGCTTTGATGTTAATGAAATAGACATGATGAAAAAGTTTGCAGATGCTATAAAAATTGATGGTGTTGATAGTGAAGAGGGTTGACAGGCTACAGGATAATACTGATAAGCAGGTAAATTGGGTCCAACAATGGCAGACAGAATTGAATTCTAATAGGAGTCAATTGATGCATTTTGGAGGAGATGTTAAGGACAGAACATGCAGTACACAATGATTGGTAGGGTCTTGTGGAGTATTGAGGAACAGACAGACTTTGGAATTCAAGTCCAAAGATCCCAAATGATGGCAGCACAGCTGAATAAAGTGGTGAAGAAGGAATGCAGAAATAGTCAGATCATGGAAGAGCATTTTATAACCTGATGAAACCTTGATTCAACCATAGCTGTTGCATTGTGTGTACTCTGTAATGTGATGAGTTTCTTCAGTGTGGCAACCAAAGATTTACCAGGATGTTATTGGGAATGAAATATTTCAGTTATCTGGAGAAGCTAGATAGGCTGGGGTTCTTATCCTTGTAGGGGAGAAAGCTGAGAGCAGACCCAATGGAAGCATAAAAAATGTTCAGGGGCATAGATGGGGTATATGGTAAAAAACTTTTTCTCTCTTTTAAAGGTGTCAAAGTCAAAGGGCACAGTGTTAGGATAAGGGATAAGAGGTTAGAAGTGTCTTAAGAAAGAAATTTCCTGCCTTGTAATGCACTACCTGTTAATAAAGGTGCTGTATCTCAATTTTTAAGAAGCACGTGGACATCCAAAACAAAGACACAGAAGGCTACAGACCCAGACTTATTGTGGATATAATTGGGTCTTTTACAATAGGTACATGGAGCTTAGAAAAATAGAGGGCTATGGGTAACCCTAGGTAATTTCTGAAGTACATGTTAAGTACAGCATTGTGGGCTGAAGGGCCTGTATTGTGCTGTAGGTTCTCTATGTTTCTAAATGGTGGTAACCGGGATTAGTATGGCCCTTAATGGGTGGCACGGATGTGGTAGGCAGAGAGGGCCATTTCCGTGGTGTATCACTGTATGACTCTCCAGAATAGAAAACGTTTATGAAAATAAGTGTCTTTACGACTTGCAAAAAATTCAACTGTTTGTACAGTAAGGTATGTAGCTTATGAAGTCTTATGAAAAAAATGTAGACTTAAAATAGAAAACGTGAGATTTTGGGCGTTTGTTTCTGTAGAGTACAGCACAGAAAAAAATCCTCAAGACATTATGTTCTCCAAGACCACTCCTCTATTGGGCTTCCTGTGCTGTAAACAGTGAAAAACAGCTGCTGGTCACGTTCGCGATGGTTGGCTCTGCAAATCAATGCAAACACTAAATTATGAAATATTGACAAACTGCTTGTTTTGGACAAATCTTTTCTGATTAATAAATCAATTTTATTTTTACCACCACTAGATTATCAAAAAAAGTATATATAAATTACAGTTTATATTAAGGACGACCAAAAGTGATAGAGGTAAAATGTACCATAGTCATCTAACTGTAAGTGAACACTGCAAGTTTCTTAATAAATATATTGCAAATAGTCGAATTTATAATGTGAGTAATTACAGTTTTTTCCCCAAATTTTGCGAGCAATTTAAACAAAATCTTTATTTTTCTCGGACTATACAACCCTCTCCCCCCCCCCCCCCACACACACTTTACGTTGCCCATCTAATTTCGAGGACGACCATATTTTTTGAAGCAGAGTTAGATGGCAGTTGTTATTGGTTGTTATAGTCATGTGACATGCAAGCCTCGCATTCGAAATTGGAATGTTGATAAATAGAAAGCCCAGTAACAAGCGGTACCAGTTGTGTGGTTTGTCGAGAGCGGTCTTACGTTAATGCCTCTACTGCCTCCCCACACCCCACCCTCTCTGCATTAGCTGTTTAGAAGAGAACGTTTTAAGAAGTCTGTATTGATTCGAGTGCATTATAAGAACTAAATTGTTTGACGGCATCAAAAGCCGATCGTGTTTGACCCTAAGCTGGGTATGCACTGTAGTAAACGTAGGGTGAAAAAAAAGTTGAGGAGGATAGTAAAAAGGTAGACGGAAAGAAGTGCTTACAGCACGTCGGTAACTATCATCGTTCAAGGAATAGCATTATTCCTTCACACTGAACAACTCTGAAGCCGAAGAGTATGTGACAAGGTAAGGCACGCCTAACAAGCAGAATGTCTCATAGCAAAAGAGGCGTTGCCCGTTGGGAGGCCAGTAAAGAGCGACCTGATTACAGAGTGTATTCGAAGCACAGGCTCGATTGGAAACGAGGGGCTTTTCGCTGTCACAGGCGTGCAAGAGTGGAGTGTGCCAAAGCGGGCATTGTTTTTGGCCGTTGCAGCCAGCGCCAACCTACCGTGTCTTCGGGGGTGACATTACGCCCAGCCAACGTCTACGGTAACCGGGCACCAGGCATGAGAGCACCCAGAAATACCAATCAGTTCCTGATGCACGAAAAATATCAATTAATGCATATAAGGTCGGACTCGATTGGAAGTGACAGTGGCTCAGAAATAGAGCTGGATATTGACATCGACTCGTATTTGGGCGTGTTAGAGAATGCCCGTGGCGGGCTGGACTGCATCACGACTCCCCCGTGTGACGAGAATCTGCTACACTTCGAATTCTTCGAGTCAGTAGATCATGATCAGAGTATACAATACTTTCCTTCAGAGGACGACGTGGTGAAAAGCGAAAGTTTTATGCGACAGGACTTTGCAGCATTTTGTAGTGCATTTGAGAATTGAATTTTATAGTTGTTTACCTTGAGGCAAGCTTTTGTAAAAGGGGGCGGGAAGATTATTTTCCACCTAGAGTAACGTCTGCGAATTATTCCAATAATGTACTTTGCCAATAAACTTGTTTTATTTTTAACATTGTCGAGTCAATGTTTAAAATGTGTTCGAAGTAAGTCTAAGTCCGAAACGTTGGTTTCTCTTTCCACAAGTAGTAAATTCAACCGATACTAGCACCTGCAAATTTGTGTTGCAAGATCCATTAATGTTCCTTTATAATATTTAGATCCAATAGTTTATCTTCTAGAATCGCTGAATGGTGAAAAATCGATCCGCGCGTATCTAGAACTTTTTAAAATATATAGGGCTTGCATATTAACTTGTCAGGAGATACTTAAGTTCGCGTTGAATTCATTTTTAGAATCGCGAGAATTCGCCTGCGCGCTGAAGAGGAGGTGCCGGTACTATTGAATTCCGCAGTTGAGAATAAAAACATCGGGAAGGGGGATGGTCTTCAGACAAATTGCCAATAGTTGGGAGTATTTAAAGATTCTTTAGTGGCATTGACGGCTTTTTTTCAAGTCTGCAACTTCAAAATAACGAAGTTCTCAATAATTCGGATGTTTTAGTATTTGCAGAGCTAAGACAGATTCTTATAATGAATAAGGTAAGTGGAAGCGGGCGTGATTCTAAGGATTGTCAAGGAGTTGTGAGTTTAATCGCGGTGAAAATTCTTAATACGCGCGTAAATTGGATTTTGTATCAGTACAGGGCTGAGCGTTCTTAAAACTAAAGTACTTCAGTTTAATATCTGATTTAAATGTAATTACACAAATGGTTTTGCAAAGAGCGGGCAAAACAATTGGAAGTTATTGCGGTGTTTTACTAAATTAACCAAAAGCAGTTCAGTTAACTGTACGGTGAACATTTCTTCCGAATAGGTGGTCTTGAAGCCAGTGCCAGAGACTGACAGCCCTTTAACTACTGGGTTCAAACTACAGCAAAGAGTTCTGGTCGGAGACCTTGCTATGTTTTATCCCTTAAACATTATTAGTTGGTAAGTGGGACGTACTTTGAAGTAATTAGATGTAGCTCATTACTTCAAAGTATTGGCCATGTGCTTTGAATTAAAGTGACTATACTAACCACCAGCCTAGGTAAGTAATAATGTAACAATAGATAAGTAGGTATCAGGTTGTTTCAAATTTTAATTGAGAAATTTTTGGTACAAGAATAATGAAAATATAATAGTGCTCTTAGGATATTTTAAACCTAGCTTCCAGCTGCACTCTCAAGTGGATGCTGAAGGCAAGAACACAGTCAACAAGTGTGGTTCCCATTTTTCTGGGATAAATATTGCTGGAAGAAGTGTGATATCAGCAAATGTTTCTTTGTGATTTGCATTAACCACAAATTGTTACATTTTGGCAGTTACATAGCAAGAGAACCACTTATTCTATGAATTAAGTGTATCAGAAGGTCACCATGTGTTGTCATACACTTTGTAATGCAGGATTTCTGCAGTAAAACCACAATTATCAGCTGGAGCTGTATAGAGGAAAAAAAATGATACTATTTGAAGGGCAAAAAACACCCTATGCTCCCAAAATAATCCCCCACTTCCATATGTATCATTTGAATTGAAGTTAATAGGTAGTCTTCCCAAATGTCTCATGCTAAAAATTTAATAACTCTTCAAAAGACCAAAGTCCATGACTTGATATACAGTTTAAAATACATTTTTTGTACAAAAAATCTACAAAAATCAAAGCTTTAAAATCCCCTAATAGTTTATTCAGCTTTTCTCCAGTCTTATAATTTCTAACCTTAGGCTGACCTAACTTACAAGTCTAAGTCAGCAGTGGTCCCAGTTATGACTACAGGTAATAAAACCAGAATAAAATACTTATTTAATAGATCACAGTAAAGCTTCAAATATTTCTCGTGTGTTTTCTGTTTGGATTAACAGCACCATCATTCCCATGAACTGATCTATTGCGTGTCTTTTTTTCTCCGTTTTTCTGTTTTGTGCTTCTTTTGGTATTCCTGAGAAATGGGAATAAAATGTGACATTATACAAAACATTAGATTAACATGTTTTCTTGGGTCCATAGATAAGTGATCATCTAAACAGGACAGCATTTCCAGCAAGTGGGATATGCAAGTATTCTCTTTTATACACTTTTGGAGGTGCACCACAATTAAAGCTAATTGTTGAGTTCAGAAGCAATGTGAACCAGTTTGCATTGGGGTAATCAGTGGTAGAGAAAGTCAGCAGCTTTAAATTCCTGGGTGTTAACACAAAAAACGACCTCTCCCAAGCCCAGCATATAGATGCAATCATAAGGAAAACATCAATGTCTTAAAGCTTGTCACCACACATTCTAACAAACTTTTACAGACATACCACACAGTATCTTGACTGGTGGCATCATAGGCAATTTGAATGTGTATGAACACAAGAAGCTGCAGACTGCAGTGGACTCTGCCCAAAATATCAGTGACATCCCTCCCAACCTTCTTGTATCTACAGGAGGCTTGCATTAAGGTGGCAAAATCCATCATGAAAGATTCCTGCCAGCCAGTCCATGCCATTTTCTCACAGATAATGTCAGCAAGAAGTACAGAACCCTGCACTCCCCCCACATGGCTCGAGCAGCTACTTCACTTCAATGACTCAATGCTTGAACCAACCAGCAAAGCTCTAATCACTATGATTTAATACACTACCATCACTGAACTAAAATAAAAGCTTTTTTGTTTTAATTATTTCTTGTAAAATGTGCATAATGTATGTTTTTCTTCTGAATTCTGCTTATATGATGCTGTATGCTTGTGATTCTGCTTTAAGTTTTTATTTGCATCAGTGCATAAATCAATAAACTTTTACCATTCAGATAAAAATGTTAAAACAACTCACAGAAATATAAAAGAATGAGATACTATTTTTAAGAAACAGTACATTTCCCTGGCTAATAATTTTTCTTCAATCAACATCACAAAAGTATACCACTTTACTGCTTGTTGAAGATTTTTCAGTGTAAAATGACTAGGAATACTGTATTTCTGACATTACAATAGCAACCTTTCAGCGGTGCTTCATTGGTGCAGAGATAAGTAGCCAATGATGTAAAAATAATGGAATAGCAAGCTAAAAAGTGAACATAACATGACACAATCCAATATTAAGATTGAAAAAGGATATAGGATGAACTAGTTAAAAAATTTGAATAAGGCAGACATAACCAAATGCAGTAATTAGCCACAACACACTTGGTAGAACCTTTAACTGATATACCAACAAACAACCAAAGGCTTTATTTAATAAAATTTGCCTGACATTATACAGATTGATGGTTCCTCTGTCAAAACATGGAGGAACCTTCACAAACTCTCAGTCCCCAATGACCCTGTGATTTCAGTCTCTGAGGCCAAAAAGATAGCAAACTTCAGGAGGATGAACCTGCGGAAAGCATTCAACCCAGATGGGGTACCTAGCCAAGTACTAAAAACCTGTACTAATCAACTGGCTAGCATGTTCACCACCATCTTTAAGCTCTTGTTTTGGTAGTCTGAGGTACCCCACCTGCTTCAAGCTGGCTTCAATTATACTGGTGCCCAAGAAGAATATGTGTTAACCTGCCTGAATAACTATTATCCAGTAGCACACATCCACTGTGATGAAGTGCTTTGAGAGGTTGGTGATGAATCGCAGCAACTGCCTGAGAAGCGACATTGGATCCACTCCAATTTGCCTATCAGCACAACAGGTGGATAGAAAATGCCATTTCATTGGCTCTTCATTCAACCCTGGAACATCTGGACAGCAAAGGTGCATATATCAGGATGTTCTTCCTCGACTTCAGTTCAGCATTCAATATTGCCATCCCCTCAAAACTAATCAATAAGCTTCAACAGCTTAGCCTCAATACCTCCTTGTACAAATGGATCCCCAATTTCCTCACTTGCAAACCCTGGTCAGTTTGGATTGGCAACACAATCTCCAACAACCAAGGTGTACCATAAGGATGTGTTCATTGACCCTGCTTTACTCACTTTATGATTGTGAGGCTAAGCACAGCTCTAATGCCATATTTAAGTTTGCTGACAACACCACTGTTGTTGGCCAAATCAAAGAGTTAGCAGGGCATCCAAAACTTTGATAAACTTCTATAGAGATGTGGTGGAGGCTATATTGACTAGTTGCATCACGGCCTGGTATGGAAACACCAGTGCCCTTGAAAAAGTAATGGATATGGACCAGTCCATCATGAGTAAAACCCTCCCCACCATTGAGTGCTGTCACAGGAGCCTCAGAACTCACACCACCAGTTTCAGGAAATTATTACTCCTCAATCATGAAGCTCTTGAACCAGCATGGATAACTTAAATCAGCTTCACTTGACCTATCACTGAACTGTTCCACAATTTATGAACTCACTTTCAAAAAGTCTTCATCTCAGCTTCTCGATATTTATTGCTTAATTATTGATTTATTTATTTCCCACTTTTATATTTGCATAATCTGTTGTCTTTTGCTCATTGGCCTATCCTGTTAAGTGTGGTCCTTCACTGATTCTTTTATAATTCTTGGATTTATTGAGTACGTGCATAAGAAAACAAACCTCAGGTTTGTATATGATGATCTAGACAGTATGTTCTTTGATAACAAATTTACTCTGAACTTTGAACCTATGGATATATATGACATCTCCTAAAATTACCCTTAATATCCTTGAATACCTTATTGTGTTGTTTCTACTGCCACTTTTGCCACTTTCCTTATACCCCTTTGCAGTTTTCTATTTGTTTAGAGATCAGGAGCATCACTACTGCTTTTCCCATTTGTTTAAGCCTTGCTGACTTCACAATTCCCTTACTGCTTGACTCCTATAAAATACACCTCTCTCCCACTAAAGGACAAGACTCCACAAAGGGAAGTATTAATGCTATGTATTCAATCATGAACAGCAAGAATAAATTACTTGATGCACAATGGAAACTATATTAAAAAATGTCAATGGCCATATTAATGTTAATGAAGTTATATAAATTCTGTGGACTACACCCTTGAGTGTTAATTGATATCAGTTTCTTCACCAATAATGCATCTAGTGTGTGTAAACTCTCTCCATTCAGGTGCAGCCCCTTGGAATGGAGAATTGCCCATATTATTTTTCTCATAAAGAAAGATATATTAATAAGTCATCAGTGCTTTACTCTAAAGTGTTCATTGATAAAGTTCTGAGTTGACCTGTTGATTATAGATTCCAAGTACATTAACAAAAAGCAACTAATCAGTTAGCCAAAATAGAATTGTAAAGGCTTAGTTATCTAACAAAACTTGTTGAATGGTTTGGGAATGAACTGATGTGTAATATGAAACTGTTATTTAAATGGATCTCACGAGACATTCCTGTCACTGTCTGTAAAGAGTTTGTATATTCTCCTCGGGATTACATAGGTTTCCTTTGGGTGCTCTGATTTCTTCCCACGTTCTGAAGATGTACCATTTGGTAGGTTAATTGGTCACTGTGATTAGTCTAGGATTAAATCAGGGGATTACTGGGCAGTGTGGATTGAAGGGCTGGAAGGACTTATTCAGCACTGCATGCCAACAATAAATAAACAAACGAACAAGAAAGAAGTGAACAAAAATGAGCATTATGAAATTACCACAAGTAACCTATTCATGACAAAATAATCGGTCAGGAAATAGCAGAACCAAATTGGTGGTACAGGTGAATGATGTCTCCATTGACCCAAGGACTAAAGTTTTCACTGTGTGGTTGACTTGCACAAAGGAATGGAGTCATAAAATCCAGTTTATTGAAGTTTAGCGGCAGAATAAATACTACAAATGGAAGAAAACTATCTTTCTTGTGAATTTATGTGACTGAACATAACTATAAAGATGGAAAGGAAAGACAAAAATATGTTGTTTTCTGTTCTGGACTCAAGGAAGATAAATCAGAATATTTTCCAAGCACTACAAGACAAGAGCTGTTGATTAGCAGACATTTGGGGATTCAATTTATGAAACTGCTGAAAAACTACAAAAATAACTTTGGCACACTTAACAATGCCTTTTCTCAAATGGACTGAAGCACAAAAGGATTCCCAGGGTTCAGACCCACTCAGTTCCAAATGCAGTTTGATTTTTATTTTCTTGTACTATACTTTTGTAGTTAGTTCTTGGCTTCACACTTCAGGAAGGATAATTTGGACAAAGGAGCTAATGAAAATTCACCAGTATCTCCACCATAGTTCACAGCATCAGTATCAGATAGCGGATATTGATCTGACATGGTTTACCTTGAATTTAAAATCACTATTGAGATGAATGAAGTGAAATAAAGACAAAGAGAAAAGAGAAACTAATTCCCCCGGTGACAAAAAGCACACAATCTGAATTACACTTCACACCAACGAAAGCAGAATTCTGAAACTTTCACCAAGATGTTATCATCAGCTTAAATAAAATAATAAATTGGTAATATTTTTGATTCACAAGGCCATTAAGGATTATTGAACAAGGCAATAAATGACTTAAAATTCAGATCAACCATGATCTAGTGCAGGGCATACACAAGGGCTTGAGTGTTCTATGTCCTTAGACTATCTGCAATACTTGTTCAATGATTATAAAAGCCTATGTGTTTTTACTTAATTATCCTAAACCTGGGCCTCTGTACCTCCCTCTGCAGCTGTATCTTTGACTTCCTAACTGGAAGACCACAATATGTGTGGATCAGAAATAACATCTCCACCTCACTGACAATCAACACTGGCACCTCAGAGATGTGTGCTTAGCCCACTACTCTACTCTCCCTACACCCATGACTGTGTGGTTAGGCACAGCTCAAACGTCATCTATATATTTGCTGACAACACAACTATTGTTGGCAGAATTTCAAATGGTGATGAGAGGTGAGAGGGTGTACAGGAGAGAGATATACCAGCACAGTGGTGTCACAGCAACATCCTTGCACTCAATGTCAGTACAACCAAAAAACTAACTTCAGAAAGGGTAAGACAAGGAAACACACACCAGTCCTGATAGGGGTATCGGAAGTGGAAAGAGTGAGCAACTTTAAGTTCCTGGGTGTCAGTATCTCTGAGGATTTATCCCAGGACCAACATATCATGCAGCTTCAATGGCACGATGGTGGCTATACTTAATTTGAAATTTAAGGAGATTTGATATGCCACCAAAGACACTTGCAAATTTCTACAGATGTACTGTACAGATCATTCCAAGTGGCTTCATCACCGTCTAGTATGTGTGTGTGGGGGGGAGGGGGGGGGGAAGGAGAGGCATTTGCCTGGGATCAAAATAAGCTGCAGAGACTTGTAAATTTAATCAGCTCCACCCTGGCACTAGCCTACGTAAAATCCATGACATCTTCAAAGAACACTGCCTCAAAATGGTGGCATCCATCATTAAGGACTCCCATCACCCAGGTCATGCTCTGTTCTCATTGCTACCATCAAGAAGGAGGTACGTTTGTACATGCACCTGAAGGCGCACACTCAACAATTCAGGAACAAGTCCTTCCCCTCTGCCATCTGATTTCTGAATGGACATTGAACCCATGAACACTACCTCACTACTATTTAAAAAATAATACTTCTACACTACCTATCTAATTTAATTATTATACTTACTGTAATTCATGATTTTTCTCTATTATTATGTATTGCATTGTAGTGCTGCCACAAAGACAACAAATTTGATGACATATCCCAGTGATATTAATCCTGATTCTAACAGAATAATCCATTAAAATTACTAATTATCTAAGAATTAATACATTTTTAATGTATGAAATTACAGAGCTATTATTGAAAGATTAAGGAATAAGATTATCCTGTCTTCTGAAAGAATTAGTTGTAAACAAAGGTAAAACAGAATCTGGATGCTGGAATCTAGAACAAAAAAAACCTGAAATAGCTCAGTAGGTCAAGCAGCATCTGTGGAGGCAAAAAGGTGAAAGTTGGTGTACTATGTGGAGCCGCTGCATTGTAACTGAGGATGCACAAAAATTAGTATATAGTAGTACGAAGAGTGGGGGGTTTTGTTAGGATAGGTAATAGGTGATAATGGGTATATGGAATCTGGATATTTAAAAAATCATTTACCTCAATTAGTAATGCTCGTTCTTTTTCCCAGGCTTCTCTCTCATCTGTCAGATCTCTACTTCGGCAAAACAGTTTAGGGCCATCTAAATGCAAAGAGAACAAGTCTTGCTGAGATATAATCTATTTAAAATGCCATTTTGAAAGATGCAGCAATTCAAGAGTAAATGAAACATAAATCCAGTATTAATGCTACATAACTTATATTGCACTTATTTTACCTTTAAGCCTTTGGTCATCTTTGAAAAAGAAAAAGAAATTTGCTTTCTTCTCAGGAAATTGTACCAAACTGTAACAAAATTCAAAACAAATGTCACTAAAGTTAGCAGGCATTCAAAAAAACATTTTGAATTCTAAGGATTATGAGGATTACAATCTGCTTAAAAGATATTCAAAGTGCAAAGGAATGGCATTATGTCATAATTTTACAAAAATGAAAAACTATAATTCAAAATTGCAGCAATAGTATAATTCTTAAAGTCAAGTACAAAAGGACAACAAAACTTTATTTTAAGTCATTAGTTTTATAATGATTGAAAAAAATCTGTAATTCTGATTCCAACTGAATATATCCATTAAATTTCTAATTTTATCACGTGTTCACAAAAATTTCCTTAAGTTGATGTGCAAGTTTAATTTACTGCATAATGTGAAGCTTTTAAGTTTATTATAGAACAATATTTTCCAATGTTTATTTTTTCTTGGTTTACCAATGATGCTTAGACAAATAATTTATAAGTGTGCAAGTAACATTAAACAATGCAACTGAATGTAAAATTTGAGAACAATTATGATTTTTCATTTCATACATTTTGACAGAAAAAATCAAATTGTATGACATTTCACATTAACTAAATGGGCTGGAAGTCCCACCAACCAGCGAACATGCCAAATGTGTCTTTTGCCTGCCATTGAATCATAGGTGCACAGGTGTCTATAGCCATTTCAGTGCGATTGCTGTTCTTGTGCCAAGTTACCATGACACAAGTCAGCAAGTAGACTTCTGAGAAAACTGCAGAAGTTTCCATTTCTCTGTTGGACATCTTGAGGAGTCTATGGAACAAGATGGGTGTATTAGTGTTGGCATCTAGCTGAAACAGAAGAATGCAATTCAGACAACACTAAGAGTCGGTTATGTGGGAAATCTGCCTAGAAGAGTCAGGTGAATTCAAAGTAACATGTACTGCAGTGGTTAGCGTGGTGCTATTACAGCTTGGGACATTCCAAAGTTTGGAGTTAGAATATGGCACCGTCTATAAGGAGTTTGTAAGCTTTCTAAGTGAGTGGGTTTCCTTCCACATTCCAAAGACATACAGATTAATAGGTTAATTACTCATTGGAGATTGTCCTGTGATTAGGCTAGTGTTAAATAGGTGGGTTGCTAAGTGATGCTAACCATTGGGCCGGAAGGGCCTGTTCTGCACTGCATCTCTAAACAATAAAATAAAATTACCTTTCTTCAGTGTTAGCTTCACAATCTTCGATATCCCCCTCATCTTCAGATGAGCTGTCTTGAAATCGAGGATCTTCATGCCATGGAAATGCTGACATTGTTACTGGCTCAGTTTTATAATGTTCTGAAGTAGTAAAAGACAAATCAAAATATTCTATTTCTATATGTTGTATAAACTGAATTGTTTTGAACTTAAAAGAGTGATACATTTGATTACCACATTCTGTTGAATACCCAATATCAGCAGCTTCCTTGTACAGGGAGGGATGAATATTGAGCCTATATATTGTACATCCTCCAATTAAATAAAGGGATGAACAAAGTAAACATCTTCAAACCCATTCACAAACTCCTTCTCTTAGCGGCGGTCTCTGGCAGTTATGTATATGTGAACTAGTTCATTCAAATTTTGATGTCACATTTGCCTCAAGTGTTCCATTTTGATTTGTCTATCTGTGACAGCTCATCTCAAATTCATAAAATCACCCAACTTATTTCTATCTCAGTTCATCTGCTGCTGAAACATTCATTCATACCTGTATTATTTCAGGACTTGACTACAATAATGCAACTCTCCATTGTTCTCTCTCATAAACTGGTAATACAGTTTTGGATGATCTCCAATGTACTAACTCAAGTTTATTCATCCATTTGCCGAACTACACTGGCTGCTATAAAATTCTCATCCTCTGAAAAAAGTGATCAGAATCAGATTTATTGTCACTGAATTGTGTTGTGAAGTTTGTTATTTTCTGTTTCTGTCATCCTCTCCCAACTTACAAGGATGGCATTTTGCACTCTTCCATTTCTGGTCTTTTGCTCGTTTTCCAATGTAATCAATCTACTATACCTCGCCAGCAGCAGTGCCTTAAATTGCTAAGGCCCTAAATACATTTCATAAGCCCTGGATCACTTTTAAGATATTGTTTTAAATTCACACATTTGACCAATCTTTTGTTTAATATCTCCTTGTGTGACACCATTGATCTATGTTAAAGTGTTTATGAAGTTCTTTAGGAAGTTTTCATAACATTAAAGGTGAGATGTAAATGAGAGTTGTTGTTACTTTTAAATAAGATCATCAGCATTCAGCCATATTAACAAGAAGAGTTAATGGGGGTGATTATTTAGGTATGGAGTTATTTCTACAATTATATAAATATATTGGTGTAGTGAGCTGACAGAAATCAATTTCAGTACTAATATTTTCAATTCACTAGTTTTATTTTTAATATAATGACATGAGTAGTCCAGAAAACATTTATCTGACAGCCTATCTCAAATCCATGAAAGCACCCAACTTCTGTTCTCAGTATATCTGTTGCTGAAACTTTCATCTATGTCAGTGTTATTTCCATATTTGCTTTCAAATCCTTTTCTGACTTTTAGCCTTGTCTGCAACTTTCTCTAGTCTTGCATTCTGGAGTGTATATGTCCCTGTTTTGGTTCATTACACACAGCGTCTTCCTTTACTCTAGTAAAAAAAGGCAGAGCCTCACATTGTTATATGTAGAAATAATAACTCTGCATGTTGAGTTTTGATAAAACATAATTGATCTGATTACTACTCTTCCCACTGAGGTTGCCCAACATGATTTCCAGCATTTTTTTATTTCCTTCACAATATGCTATTACACTCTTGAAAGCATTTCATTTTCTATCTTATACATCACTATAAGTTTCCATTAATTATTATACTTTGAACTACATACGTTTTCTCTATCTTCTTTCCTATTTCCTATTTTCATCCACAGACAGGCTACTTCAAGTGCCTTGAGATTTCTTATTACTGCTGAGTGATTGTAATTCAATTCTGTACTGATGGCCAATGCAAACTTCCAATCATCTAATGTATATGTATGTCTCAATGTATGTATGTGAAAAAGTGTCTGCAACAGTTGAAAAATACAAATCACTGGAGCAGCACAGAACTTGCAAGAAGGTTAAGGGAAAGGAAAATAAGTGACAAAATGCATTTATAAGGCTTTCATACAGCCCGTCACAACGTGCTTTGCTGTAGCTTAAGTACATTTTGACATATAGTTATTATGTAGGAAAATATGGCTGCTCATTTGAATATTACAAATTCTTATTTGGTTAGGTAATTACATGATGTCTTTTATTAGTGTTGGATTCTGAATACATATTGGTCAGATTATCACTGAAAATTTAACACTAAACAGCACTCTGGGTTTCTTTTGCGGTAGAGGCACATTTTTAATACTGATACAAAGCATCAAGAGTCAAGTCTCTGTATCAGTATACCATCACCAACCTTATCAGCTCTGGGGATCTCCCATTCACTGCCACCAACCTCATAGTTCCCACACCCAGCACTTCCCGTTTCTACCTCCTACCCAAGATCCACAAACCTGCCTGTCCAGATAGACCCATTGTCTCAGCTTGCTCCTGCCCCACCGAACTCATTTCTGCATACCTTGACACTGTCTTATTCCCCCTTGTTCAATCTCTTCCCACTTCTCACGCTTGAATTTTTTCAAAGATTTTAAGTTCCCTGGCCCCCACCGCCTTATCTTCACCATGGACGTCCAGTCCCTATATACCTCCATCCGGATGGTCTCAAAGCTCTTCGCTTCTTTTTGGATTCCAGACCTAACTAATTCCCCTCTACCACCACTCTCCTCCGTCTAGTGGAATTGGTTCTTACTCTCAATAATTTCTCCTTTGGCTCCTCCCACTTCCTCCAAACCAAGGGTGTAGCCATGGGCACCCATATGGGTCCCAGTTATGCCTGCCTTTTTGTTGGCTTTGTGGAACAGTCCATGTTCCAAGCCTATATGGGTATCCGCCCCCTCTTTTCCTTCGCTACATCCCACTAGACAGGTATATGGAAAAATTTAAGGTGGGGGGGGGGGTTATTTGGGAGGCAGGGTTTGAGGATTGTGGGCCGAAGGGCCTGTGATGTGCTGTACTATTCTATGTTCTATATCGACGACTGCATTGGCGCTGCCTCCTGCACGTATGCTGAGCTTGTTGACTTCATTAACTTTGCCTTCAACATTCACCCTGCCCTCAAATTTACCTGGTCCATTTCTGATACCTCCCTCCCCTTTCTTGATCGTTCTGTCTCCATCTCTGGAGACGGCTTATCTACTGATATCTACTATAAGCCTACAGACTCTCACAGCTACCTGGACTATTCCTCTTCCCACCCTGTCTCTTGCAAAAATGCTATCTGCTTCTCACAATTCCTCCATCTCCGCTGCATCTGCTCTCAGGATGAGGCTTTTCATTCCAGGACGAAGGAGATGTCTTCCTTTTTTAAACAAAGGGGTTTCCCTTCTTCCACCATCAACTCTGCTCTCAAACGCATCTCTCCCATTTCCCGCACATCTGCCCGCCACCCCACTCGGGATAGGATTCCCCTTGTCCTTACCTACCACCCCACCAGCCTCCATGTTCAACGAATAGTTCTCCGTAACTTCCGCCACCTCCAACAGGATCCCACTACCAAGCACATCTTTCCCTCCCCACCTCTTTCTGCTTTCCGCAGGGATCGCTCCTTAAGCGATTCCCTTGCCAACTTGTCCCCCCATCCCTTCCCACCGATCTCCCTCCTGGCACTTATCCTTGTAAACGGAACAAGTGCTACACCTGCCCTTACACTTCCTCGCTCACTACCATTCAGGGCCCCAGACAGTCCTTCCAGGTGAGGCGACACTTCACCTGTGAGTCGGCTGGTGTGGTAGACTGCATCCGGTGCTCCCGGTGTGGCCGCTTATATATTGGTGAGACCCGATGCAGACTGGGAGACCGTTTCACTGAACACCTACACTCGGTCCACCAGAGAAAGCAGGATCTCCCAGTGGCCACACATTTTAATTCCATGTCCCATTCCCATTCTGATATGTCTATACATGGCCTCCTCTACTGTCAAAATGAATCCAAACTCAGGTTGGAGGAACAACACCTTATATACCGGCTGGGTAGCCTCCAACTTGATGGCATGAACATTGACTTCTCTAACTTCCGTTAATGCCCCTCCTCCCCTTCTTACCCCATCCCTGACATATTAAGTTGTTTGTTTTTTTCCCCCTCTCTCTGCCCATCACTCTGCCTGTTCTCCATCTCCCTCTGGTGTTCCCCCCTCCACCTTTCTTTCTCCTGAGGCCTCCTGTCCCATAATCCATTCCTTTCTCCAGCTCTGTATCACTTTTACCAATCACCTCTCCAGCTCTTAGCTTCATCCCATCCCCTCCGGTCTTTTCCTATCATTTCACATTTCTCCCTCCTCCCACTACTTTCAAATCTCTTACTATCTTTCCTTTCAGTTAGTCCTGACAAAGGGTCTCGGCCCAAATCGTCGACAGTGCTTCTCCTTATAGATGCTGCCTGGCCTGCTGTGTCCCACCAGCATTTTGTGTGTGTTGTAAGAGTCAAGTCTCCTGAATTCATACAGTAATCTGCTGTTCTAAAGGGCAGGGATAAGAATTATGGCAGTTGGGTAAAGAAATTTCACTGGGACATTTTACTATAACATTAGAAGGCTGGAACTTGGCATCAGAAGGTAAAAAGTGTCCAAAACTAAAGAACAATTGTCACAAACTTTTTTTTTACCTGGCTTTTGACTGGAATCATGAGTGGCTGCTTCAAAAAATGAAAATGTAAAATTTGTAGATTCTTCCTTAACAGCATTTTTACTGAAAAGGTTATCAAATATGTGCTGGATGGTTGGGACTTCAGAAGATTCAGAGTACTGGTTTTCAAGTTGACTCTCATCCTTCTTATCCCATGCAACTTTTTCTTTTTCTTTGGTGCTAGAAATGAACATTCCTTTCAGGTTCTTATTCACATCAAAATAGATTTCTTTTGATACTTCTGGAAGTTTCTGTTCCTCTTCTTTCATTTTCTTTTTTGCTGCTTTGCTGCAATATTTATAAAAGAAGTCAACAACTAAGATGCAAATTCGATTAATTTGGTCAAGTTCAACTTAACCCTTTTTAGTAGAAAGCAAACTTCTGACACAGGTTAATAGCTGCAAGATGTTCTCAATAGACAATAGACAATAGGTGCAGAAGTAGACCATTCGGCCCTTCGAGCCTGCACCGCCATTCTGAGATCATGGCTGATCATCTACTATCAATACCCGGTTCCTACCTTGTCCCCATATCCCTTGATTCCCCTATCCATAAGATACCTATCTAGCTCCTTCTTGAAAGCATCCAGAGAATTGGCCTCCACTGCCTTCCGAGGCAGTGCATTCCAGACCCCCACAACTCTCTGGGAGAAGAAGTTTTTCCTTAACTCTGTCCTAAATGACCTACCCCTTATTCTCAAACCATGCCCTCTCGTACTGGACTCTCCCAGCATCTGGAACATATTTCCTGCCTCTATCTTGTCCAATCCCTTAATAATCTTATATGTTTCAATCAGATCCCCTCTCAATCTCCTTAATTCCAGCGTGTACAAGCCCAGTCTCTCTAACCTCTCTGCGTAAGACAGTCTAGACATCCCAGGAATTAACCTCGTGAATCTAAGCTGCACTTCCTCTATAGCCAGGATGTCCTTCCTTAACCCTGGAGACCAAAACTGTACACAATATTCCAGGTGTGGTCTCACCAGGGCCCTGTACAAATGCAAAAGGATTTCCTTGCTCTTGTACTCAATTCCCTTTGTAATAAAGGCCAACATTCCATTATCCTTCTTCACTGCCTGCTGCACTTGCTCATTCACCTTCAGTGACTGATGAACAAGGACTCCTAGATCTCTTTGTATTTCTCCCTTACCTAACTGTACACCGTTCAGATAATAATCTGCCTTCCTGTTCTTACTCCCAAAGTGGATAACCTCACACTTACTCACATTAAACGTCATCTGCCAAGTATCTGCCCACTCACTCAGCCTATCCAAGTCACCCTGAATTCTCCTAACATCCTCATCACATGTCACACTGCCACCCAGCTTAGTATCATCAGCAAACTTGCTGATGTTATTCTCTATTTAATATAACTTGTTAAATCAAATCTCCTTTCCAAATTCATTGCAGATATTTATAACCTTTAGTCAATGAGGTCCCTGTATGTTTCAGACTTATAAAACAGCTTTTTACATCAAGCCATGTCAAGAGATTTTCCAACAGATAATTAAAATTACATTGGAAAACAGCAATGGTACATTCAACAGCAGAGAAAAAATTGAGAAAAAGACATCCTAATGTCAATTGTTTGGAAAAATATTTTTATGAAGGAATTAGTATCAGAATAGTTAAAAGATTCATAATGGGATGAGGCAAAGCTAATGGATTTTATGAAAGGTAAAATGATATAATAGAAATTGCAGATGCTGGAAATCTGTAATAAAAGCCAAGAATGCTGGAAATGCTCACATCTTGTATCTCGCTGACCCTATATTTCGATGTACATGTGCTAACTAAATCGGAATATGACATTCCAAAGTTGAGAAGACGATGGAAAGACAATGTGAAAGTGAGAGCATGATGGAAGTTGGTGAAAAGGGGATGAAACTTTAAAATTCTGTACTTCAACAGACAGAATTGTAAAAATAAAAGGATAAACCTTAAAATGATTTTAACAGGTAGCTAAAACTGCAATTTGCCTTATGCTTCTTCTGAAAAATGTACCTATATTTTTCAGAACAATTCTTTAAACTTGGAAATTAAGTAACATTTTTAAACTAAGTTAAATTAAATTAAGTTATATCTACAAACTATCTCTTATCAAATAATGCAAAAAATGTTTCATTGACATCAGTATTCTTAATTTTACATAACTATAGAATTTGAATCTTTACCAAATCTTTACTAAATTAATCCTCAAGTTTTCACTGTTCAGGATGCAATTTTAATAGATGGGATGAAAAAAAAATAGACAATAGACAATAGATGCAGAAGTAGACCATTCGGCTCCTCGAGTCTGCACCACCATTCTGAGATCATGGCTGATCATTCACTATCAATACCCAGTCCCTGCCTTGTCCCCATATCCCTTGATTCCCCTATCCATCAGATATCTATCTAGCTCCTTCTTGAAAGCATCCAGAGAATTGGCCTCCACCGTCTTCCAAGGCAGTGCATTCCGCACCTCCACAACTCTCTGGGAGAAGAAGCTCTTCCTCAACTCTGTTTTAAATAACTGACATCTTATTCTCAATCCATGCCCTCTGGTACTGGACTCTCCCAACATCTGGAACATATTTCCTGCCTCAATCCTATCAAATCCTTTAATTATCTTAAACGTTTCAATCAGATCCCCTCTCAATCTCCTCAATTCCAGCGTGTACAAGCCCAATCTCTCCAATCTCTCTGCGTAAGACAGCCCTGCCATCCCAGGAATCAACCTAGTGAATCTACGCTGCACTTCCTCAATTGCCAGAATGTCCTTCCTTAAACCTGGAGACCAAAACTGTACACAATATTCCAGGTGTGGTCTCACCAGGGCCCTGTACAAATGCAAAAGGACATCCTTGCTCTTGTACTCAATTCCCCTTGTAACAAAGGCCAACATTCCATTTGCCCTCTTTACTGCCTGTTGCACTTGCTCATTCACCTTCATTGACTGGTGAACTAGGACTCCTAGGTCTCTTTGCATTTCTCCCTTACCTAACTCTACACCATTCAGACAATACTCTGCCCTCTTGTTCCTGCTTCCAAAGTGGATAACTTCACATTTATTCACATTGAATGACATCTGCCAAGTATCTGCCCACTCACCCAGCCTATCCAAGTCTCCCTGTATTCTCCTAACTTCCTCTTCGCATGTCACACAGCCACCCAGTTTAGTATCGTCAGCAAACTTGCTGATATAGTTTTCAATGCCCTCATCTAAATCGTTGACATAAATCGTAAAGAGCTGTGGTCCCAATTCAGAGCCCTGTGGTACCCCACTAGTCACCTCCAGCCAGTCCGAGAAACACCCATTCACTGCTACCCTTTGCTTTCTATCTGCCAACCAGTTTTCTATCCATGTTGAAACCCTGCCCCCAATGCCATGAGCTCTGATTTTACTCACCAATCTCCTATTTGGCACCTTATCGAATGCCTTCTGAAAATCTAGGTACACAACATCCACTGGCTTACCCTCGTCTAACATCCTTGTTACACCCTCAAAAAACTCCAACAGATTAGTCAAGCATGATTTGCCCTTGGTAAATCCATGCTGGCTCGGCCTAATCTTATTTCTGCCATTAAGATGTGCCACTATTTCGTCCTTAATAATGGACTCAAGCATTTTCCCCACGACTGACGTTAGGCTAACAGGGCAATAGTTCTCCGTTTTCTCCTTCCCTCCCTTCTTGAAAAGTGGGATAACATTAGCCACTCTCCAATCTTCAGGAACTGATCCTGAATCTAAGGAACATTGGAAAATGATTACCAATGCATCCGCAATTTCCTGAGCCACCTCTTTTAGAACCCTCGGATGCAGACCATCTGGACCCGGGGATTTATTAGCCTTCAGTCCTACCAGTCTACTCATCACAGTTTCTTTCCTAATGTCAATCTGTCTCAATTCCTCTGATATCTCATGACCCTGGCCCATCCATACATCTGGGAGATTGCTTGTGTCCTCCCTGGTGAAGACAGATCTAAAGTACGCATTAAATTCTGTTGCCATTTCCCTGTTTCCCATAACAATTTCTCCCAATTCATTCTTCAAGGGGCCAACATTGTTCTTAACTATCTTCTTTCTCCTCACATAGCTAAAAAAGCTTTTGGTATCCCCTTTTATATTCCTGGCTAGACTGAGCTCATACCTGATTTTTTTCTTTCCGTATTGCTTTTTTAGTTAAGATCTGCTGTTCCTTAAAACTTTCCCAATCATCTGTATTCCCACTCATCTTAGCCCTGTCATACTTCTTTTTCTTTAATGCTATACAATCTCTGACTTCCTTTGTCAACCACTGTGGCCCCTTCCCCCTCTTTGAATCCTTCCTTCTCATTGGAATGAACTGCATTTGCATCTTTTGTATTATGCCCAAGAATATCTGCCACTGCTGATCCACTGTTTTTCCTGCCAGGGCATCCGCCCATTTAACTTTGGCCAGCTCATCCCTCATGGCTCCGTAGTCTCCTTTATTTAATTGCAACACTGACACCTCTGATCTGCCCCTATCCCTCTCAAATTGTAGATAAAAACTTATCATGTTATGATCACTACTTCCTAATGGCTCCTTTACTTCAAGATCACTTATCAATTCCTGTTCATTACTCATCACCAAGTCCAAAATAGCCTTGTTCCTGGTTGGCTCAAGCACAAGCTGTTCCAAAAATACATCCCTTAGACACTCCACAAACTCCCTATCCTGGGGTCCAGCACCTACCTGATTCTCCCAGTTCACCTGCATGTTGAAATCTCCCATAACGACTGCATTACCTTTAGCACATGCCAATGTTAACTCCCTAATCAACTTGTACCCAATATCCACGCTACTGTTTGGGGGCCTGTACACAACACCCATTAGGGTCTTTTTACCCTTACTGTTCCTCAGCTCAATCCACACAGACTCTATTTCCCCTGTTCCCAAGTCACCTCTTGCTAAGAACTGAATCTCATTCCTCACCAACAGGGCTACCCCACCCCTCTTCCCATATTTCTGTCTCTACGATAGCACGTATACCCTGGTACACTCTATGAAAATCGATCTTTTACATATAGATACGCATAACCCAAGTTAAAGACACCCATTCACAAACAATTTTCATCTTTCATCAAGAAATCACATAAGCAAAATTTTCAATCCTGGCAGGAAAGGCCTATTCTGTATTTTGGAGCACAAGCTTCCTACTGAGATTTTCATGATGATACCGTAAATTCTGGTGTATAAGCCGAGAATTTGGCCCTAAATTTTGGTCCTACAATTAGGGGGTCAGCTTATACAGGGGGTGCCAACTTTGCAAAAACGAATGCAGGGAAGAAAGGTCATATTTATTGTCTGTTTTTGAGTCAAATTCGTTCCACTGTCGACACATGAATCCTTTGAATGTTTTGTTTAAGCTCGCATCTAGTGGCTGGAGAACAGACATCAAGCCACTGGGGATGACTGCAGTGTCCGTATTTTCAGCCTTCAATGCTGTTTTTGTCTTACCTGACAAGTGCGCTTTAACATGTCCCAGACAAGCAGCGACTTTTCCTTCCCGAAACCTTCGACACCAAACCACTTTAACCTACTTCAAGCAACCTGCTTCGTCCATCCAGCAGGGTTCTTGAAACAACAACACCCCACGGGAATTTTCTGAGCAATCTTTGTAATACAAGATCACGTCTATTCATAAATCGGGTGCACCAACTTTGCTGAAATTTTCGCTGATCTCATGGTGTTTTTTGGCCCATTTCAACACTTGAACTCAAATCATTTCTCTGGCAGCTATGTATCCAGATGTTCGCTGGTGATTCACCCACTCTAAAAATTTTTCTTCCAGTTCCAGCCACTGGCAGGTTTTCCCATGGTTTGCACATTTTGTCTTTGGCATTTCCCTCAGTGTGTCTTGTGCCTTTCTCCACTCTCTCACTTGTTTCTCATTTACACTAAACTTCTTAGCAGCTGCAGATTTGTTCCTTCAGCAAAATCAACAAACTTCAGCTTGAAGCCAGCATCATATCGCATTCATTTTAATCTTTTATACATGGTGGTCACAAACTCAATACTGAGTACATGTACTGATCCCGCCACCCCGTGTTATGTTTTAACGAGATTACGATGGGTGCTAAATGGTTTCACGGGGGTTACAGTTCAGAGGATTCTTTTCCATTGGAGACCTAATCCAAACTTTCCCTCCCTGATTTATTTATTAAGAATTCGCTTATAACGCTCTACAATGTGTAGGCCCGTTTTCTTAGCAGTACTGGTTCACAAAATTTCCAGGTTCCAGATCTGGCAAAGCTGAGTATGGGCATGTGAGATCTTGTGATCTTTTCTGGTTAAATCAAAAACCTGTACAAAAGGGGTTGACTTATACAAAGGTAACATGAAAAAGTCACCTTTTTAACCTTGAAAATGAGGGTTCGGCTTATACTCTGGAATATACGGTACTAGCCAATTTTGGAATAAACATTACAAATATACTGCCATTCTACTGGTTCAGAATGTTTCCACAATAGACTAGATTATAGAAATTCTTAATTACTCATCTGTATTTAACAACTGAATGGTAATTGTAGGTTACTATGTACTGCACCATATTGCATTTGTTATTACCTTATTTTCTTAGTTTCCTCAAACTTGTTTTCATAGATAATATGATCTTTTCTTGTAGGATCATATTGCAGTGCAGAAACATCTCTGGAAAAATGGAACATTTTACATTTAAAAGAAAAAATTTGGTAAAGTTATTGAAATAGAGTACAACTTTAATGATTCTTTTTTAAAAATAAGCACATTGCAATAGCATACAATATTGTACTAATTGCCATTTTGATGTCAACCGTTCCCTTTGGGAAACTATTGGCATTATTTTGTTATACACTAGTATCATCATTTTGTTGTATTACAGGAAAGATTTTAGCATGGACAAAGCAGTGGCTGATTGGCAGGAGGCAAAGAGTGGGAATAAACGCATCTTTTTCTGGTTGGCCGTTGGTGACTAGTGGTGTTCCATGGGGTCTATGTTGGAACCAAATCTTTTTATATTAAAAAAGCAAAGGAAAAGCAAGTGCTATGTTAGCATTTATTTCAAGAGGACTAGAATATTTTTGAGACTTTATAAAGCACTGGTGAGACCTCACTTGGAGGGCTGTGAATAGTTTTGAGGTCCTTATCTTAGAAAGGATGTGCTGAAACTGGAAAGGGATCAAAGAAGGTTCACAATAATGATTCCAGGTTTAAACGGCTTGTCACGTGAAGAGTGTTTAATGGCTCTGGGCCTGATTTCACTGGAATTAAGAAGAATGAGGGGTGACCTCATTGAAACCTATTGAATACTGAAAGGCCTTGATGGAGTGAAGATGAAGAGGAAGTATCCTATGGTGGGAGAATCTAAGATCAGAACATTCAGCCTTAGAATAGGAAGATGTCCTTTTAGAATGGAGATGAGGAATTTCTTTAGCCAGAAAGTAGTGAATCTGTGGAATTCATTGCCACAAGCAGCTGTGGAAGCCAAATCTTTATATATATCTAAGGCAGAGGTTGAGATCCCTTGATTGGTCAGAGCATGAAGGGACACAGAGAAAAGGCAGGAGATTGGGATGAGAGAGAAAAAATAAATTAGCCATGATGAAATGGCCAAGCAGACTCCATTGGCCAAAAGGCCTAATTCTGCTCCTATATCTTATGGTGCACAGTTGAAGCTAACTTCAATGAAACAAAAGAGGCCAAGTTGACCACTTTTTCTCTCTTTTCCTCTATTACATTGAGCAGAAGAATCAAATCCCTGAAAATCACATACCATCAGGCTCAAGGACAGTTCCTAACCCTGTGTAAGAAGACTAATAAATTGTCCTTAGCACAAGACAGTCTCTTGACTTCACAATCTCATTATTATTTTGTACTCTATAGTTTACCTGCATTGCACTTTCTCTGTAGCTGTTACTTTATTCTGCGTTTTTGTAGGGTGAGCAAAAGAACTTTATTGACGGAACAAATATGCTATCTTAAAAAAAATATTTATTGGCTTTAAGTTGATGCTCACAAAGCTTCAACCGATATAACAAAAGTTTGTTTTCTTTAAGTAAAACACACATTGAAATAACTGGTAATGCTGGGTTTGTGATTAACAATGGCAAATTAATAATTTTAGGCTGTGATGGGCTTTATAAATATTTAAAGTCAATTAAAATATACCTGAAATGTTTTAATTTTCTGTGTTCTTTATTGACTTCAGTTTTTTCAATGCCTTCCTGAACGATACTCTTCAAGATATTCAAAGCTCTCCTTTTTTCTGCAATAAGCTCTTCTTCCTCAGCATTCTGTTTTCCAACTGTGACTGAGTCTTCTGCAACAAAAAATTATAATCCTTAAATATGCATTAAAGTAAATTGCTACTTCATTAGGTTGTTCAACAGTAAACAAAAAGGGAGTTGTTGCATCTCCTGGGATTGCATGGATAGGTGCCATGCAAATGGTCTAACCTGATGCTTTTTGTCTTTCTCAAATGCATCATAGGTTACTAAACAGCAACAAGTGTGGACATAAGTAGAGTTTGATCTTATTTCTGATTCATCTTTTACTTTTCACTTTGAACAGAATGTTGGCCTAAACATGATACCAGCAGATACCTTTGACCTTCATTTATAAGACAGGAAGATCTTTCAACAAAATTGTCCTCTCACTCTCCTGCACTCCTCTGATTTATCTTCTTTCACTCTATTATAAGCATCTCCATCTATTTTCTTCCCATTCGTCAATTTTAAAAAGGACTAAACACAACATTTAATTTGGGTACAGACTAAGTACCAATGACCACTTTTTATCAATTCTCCACATTACTTTTATTTTAAGGATTTTTCTTTTCTTTGTAATTTTCTCATGCTTATATGATTTGTTTGTAGGATCCAAACCACGATAAATAAAACTGTAAAATGTTGCCGGACATATTTTTAAAATCCCTGATATTAACTATGCGCTGGTAAAAAGAAGTTTGCGTTAGCTCAATTTGTACTATCAACCACATAGGCAGTTAACAGTGTAATCAATACAGAAACTTCTCCTAACTTGAATATACCACTGGTTTATGTAAAACGTACACAGATTTTAATGGGTAGCAGTGAATGGCAGGTATGCACAAACTTCAGCAGAACAGATTAGACTCTTGGCTCTTCAAAAACGGAAGGTTATCTTCCTGACAATGTAATTGACAAATTATTCAGTATATTTTAGAAGACTTTTATTCAATTAAGCCATTGAATTATGACAATAATGTCATATTTCCAAAGAGTTCTGCAGATCATACTATCACCTCAGGGTTAGATGGTGAGCATTTCCAAATAAAAAGTGAAACTTTATATTTATCACTTGTTTGGAACCAATGTGCATTTTTATGATTTATTGTGACAGACACCCTATTGAAGGTTAGAAGGATGAGATGGCAAGGAAGTTTCATGTACTAAGTATTCACTGCACTTCCACAGCCATAGCACAACTCTGTGGCTCCAGGAATTAAATACTTCACGCAGCATTATACCCTATATTTCCCATCTATATTTAAAACATACACGTATTCAGAAACAATGGGTAAAAGAGAGTTAACTGTTCTCCCAAAGGATAAGGAGTACTTCCTGAATTGCAATGAGTACTTTGTCTATTAAGGTGTACAATAAATATATTCATTATCTCTAGGAAATTGCAGGTTGTTGCAACATCCACTATAGTGTTTTCTCCTTCACAAAGGGCTTTAGTTCAATAAAAAATAAATTGCGTAACATCATTCTCAAATTTGGTTGCCTTCAGAAATACATCCTAACTTAACCTATGCTACATGATGAACATGGCATGATAGATCCAATACAGACTTAAATAAGGCTGTGCCATGGCACCAGTTCAAAACCCAAACAAGTTATGCAAAAGAAAGTCACCCTTATTCCTGAGGTTTTCCCTTAAAAAAATTCAAAAGTACCAGAGAAATCCTTCTACTCATCACCAACAGCATCCCTCAAATCAAGATCTCCAGCAAATCAATATATGCATGGAATGAAATGAAGTTGCATGCATGAAAAGAAAACAATTTACCATCATAAAAATCTGTAGATCGATATTTAGAAATATTTGAGCAGTTCATATCAAACTGACAATATGTACATTATGGCTTACTGAAGGCAAGATAATTTTGTAAGGTAACAAATGTAGTGCCTATTTATCTCACCTCAAATTAAGAGCTAAAAAAATTGGGTGCAATAAGAATCTGATGCATTCTTAAAGACTTTACTTAACCTGAAGCCCTGACTACGAATGTGTTCTACAGAGTGAGTGAATGATCGATCAAAATTTTTGGAACTTCTTTTAATTTTTTCCAGTTTATATAGTTTATTTAGCTTTTATTTCTAGTCTCAAGCATTCACAATTGTCTTTCCTTTTGATCTTCAAGCCAACAAGCTGATTTTTAAAATTATCTCACACAAAAGTGTTAATTTATTAAGTATCAAAGTGAATATATGTGATGTATTTCATAGCCTCAGATTGAAACTGTAAGGTAAGGAATATGAGTTAACCACAGTAATGTTAATCAATAAGACAATTTATACATATAACATATATTATCAGTTTACAAATGAGAAAATCTGCAAATTCTGGAAATCCGAGCAACACACACAAAACGCTACAGGAACTCAGCAGACTAGGCAGCATCTAGGAAAAGAGTACAGTCAATGTTTGGCCGGAAACGATGACTGTACTCTTTTCCTAGATGCTGCCTGGCCTGCTGAGTTCCTCCAGCATTTTCAGTGTGTTGTACATGTTTTCTGTTTTCTTGTTAAGAGGCCAAATATAGTCATAATACCTCTATTAATTCACAAAAACACTTAACTTTCCGTAGAGAGACTTGAATACAAGCGACCAACTTAAGTGATACAAGGTAGAAATAAAAAATCTTAAATTTGGGAGAACATTATTGGAATACTACTTGGAACTACTGATGATTCACTTAAAGTCCTCTTTTACGCTTCATTAGATTTGATGTGAAAGTAATGAATAGTTTGGTTAAAACTAGCCTGATTTTTGTCAGAACTTCATAATTAATTTATTACAGTTAATTTATGGATATAATTATTAATTTACTGTTAATTTCTTCTTGGATTCCACTGATAAGTCTGAATGGTATTACTTCACCCCAGCATAAACAAAGAGAAAAAAGGGAAGGATTTACAAACAAAATGCTAATCTTCATATCAGTGTGTGATCTATTTTTTTAGAATATCACAATAGGATAGTCCAGTGAATGCAAAAACATATCTTAACCCAATGGATGACAAAACAGTCAAAAAGCAAAATAAAAACACTGAATAAAGTATATTTCATAATAAATTACGTCACCCATGTTTTCATCTTCACTTTCCAAGAATCGTTCATCCATGCGAAATCTTTCATCTGTACCAAACCGTGATTGTAAGGCCAACAGCTGCAAAATGAAGTGAATTCAACTCATTGAATCAAACTCATGTTTATCAAATTATATTTTCAGTTAAAAATATTTCCAAATTCTCTAATTTCACTCTATTAATAAATCTTGATGTATGCAATGTCAGTTTAGAGTCAATTTGCTCAAGTTACTTGTGCAAAAAGCTCCTTATTATTCTTAAATTTTACTTCCTATCTCTTTAGGTTACAGAAGTTAAAAAAAAACTCAACATCTAACCCACATAGCACTGAAGTGCACAAAGCTTTTATATATTAAATAATTTATTTTCATTTGATATCTGGAACATTGACCAACAAATATGGGACAAGCTATTGCAGAATGTAAGCCATAAAGGTGTTCAATATATTACTATTTTTTTTCAAATAGACTGACATTTCATTTCCCAGTGCCATATCCACCTAACACGCACTGAAAAAATAAAGGATCAGTGAAAATAAAAATGTACTTAAGATACCATGCAAAGGCATTTAAACAATTCAGCTCTATAGGTAATTAAAAATTGGGTTTTCAATTTATTGTCAGTTATCTATTCAAAATTCTGATTACATTTTGAAGGAAGGAACACATGCTGTTAATTTGGTTTATAATCAGAGCTATACCTTGAAATCAACATGAATCAAAATGGGGAACATTCATTATTTTTCAAATAAATAAATGAATGACAATCATTCAGTAAATAAAAATACCCCTTTTGAGTTGCATCACAGGCACATCTCTCCCCACTAGTGAGGGCATCTTCCAAGAGGTAGTGCCTCAAGACAGTGTCATCCATCACTAAGATGCTCACCATCCAGAACATGCCCTCTTGTTACTACTAGTGAGGAGGCCAGAAAACCCACACTCAACAATTTAAGAACATCCCCATCAGATTTCCATTTGGTCCAGAACATTACCTTGACATTCTTTATTTTTGCATTATCTATTTATATTGTAGTTACAACAATTTGACTTTGTACTGTACTGCTGCTGCAGAGCAACAAATCATAAAAGTTAGGGATAATAAAAATTGTCCTGATTCCGTAGAATACAAAAATGTCAGTAAAAATATTCATGCAAAATCTCTTGCAATGGATTTCTTACCTTCTGACCAGTTTTTCCTTCAAACTGAGGCTTGATTTTGAAACTTTCACTATGATCGACATCGTCATCTTCATCCTCCTCATCCTCACTATCAAATAATTTTCCAATGGTTCTACTTTTAAAATCCTATTGATAATTTAGAAGAAATAAAAATCACTGGGGTTACAATAAATTAAGTATATCCTTTTTCAGAGTTTGAAGAAATAAAATATTCTGAGAAATGAAGTAAGCTGATATTTGTAGATTTTTGCTGAATTGGAGGCCTTGAATTATATTTTTCAGTTTAAGAGATGAAGAGTAAAGAGTCAATCCTTACAGTGGGGTTTGATGAACATCACACTCAGGCTGGAGTTGGTGTTGCTGCCCCTCCACCCCGCTCAGTGTTCACTCAGCAGAACAATGGACTCAGGGTCTGCACCATATACATTTAGGAACTTAGAAGCATAAATGGGAACAGATGTTCTCAAGGAAATATACAGAAGAAATGTGACAAATGTTCAGGGGATATTTGCATGGAGTTCTGCATAGGTATGTTCCAAAGAGACAGGAAAAGGATGGTAGGGTACAGGAACCGTGGTGTACAAAGGCTGTTGTAAATCTAGTCGGAAGAAAAGCTTACGAAAGTTTCAAAAAACTAGGTAATGATAGAGATCTAGAAGGATATAAGGGTAGCAGGAAGGAAACATTAAATTAGGAGAATTAGGAATGAAATTAGGAGAGCCAGAAGGGGCCATGAGAAGGCCTTGTCAGACAGGATTAAGGAAAACCCCAAGGCATTCTACAAGTATGTGAAGAGCAAGAAGATAAGAAGTGAGAGAGTAGGATCAATCAAGTGCGACAGTGGAAAAGTGTGTATCGAACTGGAGGAGATAGCGGAGGTACTTAATGAATACTTTGCTTCAGTATTCATTACGGAAATGGAACTTGGCAATTGTACAGATGACTTACAGTGGACTGAAAAGCTTGAGCATGTAGATATTAAGAAAGAGGATGTGCTGGAGCTATTGTGAAACATCAAGTTGGATAAGTCACCAGGACCAGACGAGATGTACCCCAGGTCACTGTGGGAGGCGAGGGTGGAGACTGCTGAGCCTCTGGCGATGATCTTTACATCATCAATGGGGACGGGAGAGGTTCCGGAGGGTTAAAGGGTTGTGGATGTTGTTCCCTTATTCAACAAAGGGAGTTGAGATAGCCCAGGAAATTATAGACCAATGAGTCTTACTTCAGTGGTTGGTAAGTTGAGGGAGAAGATCCTGAGAGGCAAGGTTTATGAACATTTGGAGAGGCTTAATAGGATTAGGAATAGTCAGGATGGCTTTGTGAAAGGCAGGTCATGCCTTACGAGCCTGATTGAATTTTTTGAGGATGTGAATAAACATTGATGAAGGAAGAGCAGCAGATGTAGTGTATATGGATTTCAGCAAGGCATTTGATAAGGTTTATTGCAAGGCTTTTTGAGAAAGTAAGGAGGCATGGGATCCAAGGGGACATTGCTTTGTGGATCCAGAACTAGCTTGCCCACAGAAGGCAAAGACTAACACAAGGAAATCTGCAAAAGCTTGAAATTCAAGCAATACACCAAAATGCTGGTGGAACGCAGCAGGCCAGGCAGCTTCTTCCTTTAGATGCTGCCTGGCCTGCTGCGTTCCACCAGCATTTTGTGTGTGGTGAAAGCAACGACTGGTTGTAGACGAGTCATATACTGCATAAAGGTCGGTGACCAGTGGTGCGCCTCAGGGATCTGTTCTGGGACCCCTTCTCTTTGTGGTTTTTTATAAATGACCTGGATGAGGATGTGGAAGGACGGGTTACTAAATTTGCTAATGACAAAATGGTTGGCAGTGTTATGGATAGTGTGGAGGGTTGTCAGAGGTTACAGTGGAATGTTGATAGGATGCAAAACTGGGCTGAGAAGTGGCAGATGGAGTTCAACCCAGATAAGTGTGAGGTGGTTCATTTTGGGAGATCGAATATGATGGCAGAATACAGTATTAATGGTAAGACTCTTGGCAGTGTGGAGGATCAGAGGGATCTTGGGGTCCAAATCTATAAGACACTCAAAGCTGCTATGTAAGTTGACTCTGTGGTTAAGAAGGCATATGGTGTATTGACCTTCATCAATTGTGTTTAGGAACCGAGAGGTAATGTTGCAGCTGTATAGGAAGGACCCTGGTCAGACCCCACTTGGAAGTACTGTGCTCAGTTTTGGTCACTTCACTACAGGAAAGATGTGGAAACTAAAGAAAGGGTGCAGAGGAAATTTACAAGGATGTTGCCTGGATTGGGGAGCATTCCTTATGGGAATAGGTTGAGTGAACTCGGCCTTTTCTTCTTGGAGCGACTGAGGATGAGAGGTGACCTGATAGAGGTGTATAAAGTGATGAAAGGCATTGGTTATATGGATAGTCGGAGGCTTTTTCCCAGGGCTGGAATGGCTAGCACGAGAGGGCACAGTTTTAAGGTGCTTGGAAGTAGGTACAGAGGAGAAGTCAGGGTAAATTTCTTTTATGCAGAGAGTGGTGAGTGCGTGGAATGGGGTGACGATGGTGGAGGGGGATGCAATAGGGTCTTTTAAGAGACTCCTGGATAGGTACAAGGAGCTGAGAAAAATAGAGGACTATGGGTAAGCCTAGGTAGTTCTAAGTTAAGGACATGATGGGCACAGCATTGTGGGCCGAAAGGCCTGTATCATGCTGTAGGTTTTCTATATTTCTATATAGTTTGTGTTATTGCATTTTACTGTTATGCTACATGTGCTTGCTCTTTTGTATGTGTGAGGACAAGGCCTGAAACTGTGGTGTTGTCCGTGGATGGTGTGGCATGGTGTATAGGCTGAAGTTGGTGCTGTCCTCCTCACCTCACTCAGGGTGTACTATGGTCATCTGCAGATTTTGGCACTGTTGGATGGGTTGGGTTTGGTCTCTTTTATTGAGTGGCTGCATCTTTCTATCTTATACATGCTATGTATGTCTTGTGCTGTGCATGACAGTTGGTACTGTGTTTTGCACCCTGAACTCGGAGTAACACCATCTCGTTTGGCTGTGTTCATGAGTAATGGTTGAATAATTAAACTTGAATTGAATTGAATTCAGGAGGACAATTGTCTTTAAAAGGCATTTATCTACAATTAAAAGATGAAGACTCAGAGTTAAAGGGGCAAGATAAGTCCATGAAGAAAAAGGGATACAATTAGCGCCAAAAGCCGTCAGCAAAAAACTGATGAATTTAAATTCCTAATCAGCATCCCATCTGACTGGTTGGTGTGTAATTCTGGGCAAAAGCAGAATATGGCTAACTGTCAGATGCTACATGATTGGACATATTAAATGTGGCATAGAAGAGTGACTGGAAACCCTTCCAACAGTACAGCAACAATAGGACCACAAACACAACGTAGAAACTAGAGAAGAAATCTGTAAGCAACTCTTTTGTTCAGAAAAATAACTTGTGCAAGCCAAAAAAACTAACAGTGCCTCAAGTTCAACTCTCAATCTATAGTTTGAGGTGATGAAAGATTTTGTAATTGGTACAGTTGAAAGACTAGGCCAGGGATGTTCCACATTTCTGTTGAAGCATTTCCACTGAAAGTTCATGTTTGAAGAGAATAGACAATGATTAATCATTCTTGGCTATGATGCAGTTTGTAAAATTATCTGTCAATGATTACCATCTTGGCTCAAGTTAATTGGCCACTTGAATTAAGGTATAGATTACCAATGGAACTGGGATTTTTACACCCTAATCACAGGAATTCTTAGATCTATCACCACTGATATTCCCTGACCCTCTTTAATAAAGCATTCTGAGTCCAACCTTATCTGTAAAGAACTCTAAAGAATTATATTTATTAAAGCCATATTGGCAAGTACTTAACCATCCAGTTATATATGAAAAATCAGAAGCCACAGATCTCAACTGGTTCTTTACTTACAACTTTAATAACTAAATCCACAGCAAAGCAATATTTGTTTGAAACAATTTCCTTTGATTTGGTCTCTTCTGTTACCAAAGGCTGCAACCTGATAAAAAACTGCTTATTGGCATTTCAATCAAGTCTTGATTATCCTCCTCACATATTGTCTATGAAAGTTCTCAGTCATCCAGGTCACTGTATATCAAGCAGCAGTAAATCAAGGCAAGTAGACTTGCTGTGTTGTCTGGAAGACGTTTTGTCACTCATTTGAGAGGCCTCTTCAGTTTTGATCTATGGTGGGTAGTTTTCCAGCTTATAAACTCTAATGCTACGTCCACACTAGACCAGATAATTTTGAAAACACTGGTTTTGCGTAAAAACAATAGGCGTCCACACCAGGCATTTTTCAAAATTCCTCCGCCCACATTAAAACAGGTATTTGGGCAAATCTCCTCTTACTGGACATGCGCAGGACACATCTACAGAAAACAAGCGACATGTTTTGTGTTGAATCTTGTCGTGAAAGACTTGTTTGTCCAGTTACAGACTAGAAAAATTTAAAAGGAAATTGCCAAACGATGGACAGCTGTTGGCTCTCGCGCAGGAGGACTTAAAACAAAAAAAATACTGGAGTGTATGAAGGCAACCGACAGGGAGTTCACGGACAGTATTGGAAACATTTCCTACAGCCATAGTCTCTTCGCCAATGAAAGGGACAACAGCTACAACTAAATGCAATAAGGCTTGTTATTGGACAAAATTGAAATTTGCTGTTACCTCATTTGTTTGCCTTTACTTTTGCCATGCTTCTTTAACCCCTCTTTCAAACCACCACGTATGTACTCTACTCAACCTTTGTCTCAACACTACCTATTTCAAATACAAAGATGTCTTCCACAGGCAGAAACACGGTTGCACCATGGGTTCACTGATGATTCCTACTGCAGCCAACTTATACATGGAAAAGGTATATAGGACAGCCTTGAACACCTTCCATGGAACATAGAAACATGGAAAACATACAGCACAGTACAGGCCGTTCGGCCCACAAAGCGGTGCTGAACATGTCCCTACCTTAGAACTACCTAGGCTTTACCCGTAGCCCTCTATTTTTCTAAGCTCCATGCAGACACTCAGGAGTCTCCTAAAAGACCCTATCGTTTCCGCCACCACCGCCGCCACCAGCAGCCCATTCCGCACACTCACCACTCTCTGCGTAAAAAACTTACCCCGACATCTCCTCTGTACCTACTTCCAAGCACCTTAAAACTGTGCCCTCTCATGCTAGCCATTTCAGCCCTAGGGAAAAGCCTCTGACTATCCACACAAACAATGCCTTTCATCATCTTATACACTTCTATCAGGTCACCTCTCATCCTCCGTCACTCCAAGAAGAAAAGGCCGAGTTCACTCAACCTACTCCCAAAAGGCAGGCTCCCCAATCCAGGCAACATCCTTGTAAATTTCCTCTGCGCCCTTTCTATGGTTTCCACATCTTTCCTGTACTGAGGCAACCAGAACTCAGCACAGTACTCCAAGTGGAGTCTGACCAGGGTCCTATACAGCTGCAACATTACCTCTCGGCTCCTTAACTCAAACACACAATTGATGAAGGCCAGTACACCATATGCCTTCTTAAGCACAGAGTCAACCTGCGCAGCAGCTTTGAGTGTCTTATGGATTTGGACCCCAAGATCCCTCTGATCCTCCACACTGCCAAGAGTCCATTAATACTATATTCTGCCATCATATTCGACTTCACACTTACCTGGGTTGAACTCCATGTGCCACTTATCAGCCCAGTTTTGCATCCTATCAATGTTCCACTGTAACCACTGACAGCCCTCCACACTATCCACAACACTGCCAACCTTTGTGTCATTAGCAAATTTACTAACCCATCCCTCCACTTCTTCATCCAGGTCATTTATAAAAATCACAAAGAAAAGGGGTCCCAGAACAGATCCCTGAGGCACACCACTGGTCACCAACCTCCATGCAGAATATGACCCGTCTACAACCACTCTTTGCCTTCTGTGAGCAAGCCAGTTCTGGATCCACAAAGCAATGTCCCCTTGTATCCCATGACTCCTTACTTTCTCAATAAGCCCTGCCTTGGGTAACTTATCAAATGCTTTACTAAAATCCATATACACTACATCTATGGCTCTACCTTCATCAATGTGTTTAGTCACACCCTCAAAAAATTCAATCAGGCTCATAAAGCATGACCTGCCTTTCACAAAGCCATGCTGACTATTCCTAATCATATTATACCTCTCCAAATGTTCATGAATCCTGCCTCTCAGGATCTTCTCCATCAACTTACCAACCACTGAAGTAAGACTCACTGGCCTATAATTTCCTGGGCTATCCCTACTCCCTTTCTTGAATAAGGGAACAACATCTGCAACCCTCCAATCCTCCGGAACCTCTCCCGTCCTCATTGATGATGCAAAGATCATTGCCAGAGGCTCGGCAATCTCCTCCTTTGCTTCCCACAGTAGCCTGTCATCCGGTCCTGGTGACTTATCCAACTTGATGCTTTTCAAAAGCTCCAGCACATTCTCTTCCTTAATATCTACATTCTCAAGGTTTTCAGTCCACTGCAAGTCATCCCTACAATCACCAAGATCCTTTTCTGTAGTGAATACCCAAGCAAAGTATTCATTAAGTACTTCTGCTATTTCCTCTGGTTCCATACACACTTTTTCACTGTCACACTTGATTGGTCCTATTCTCTCATGTCTTATCCTCTTGCTCTTCACATACTTCTAGAATGCCTTAGAGTTTTCCTTAATCTTGTCTGCCAATGCCTTCTCATGGTCCCTTCTGGCTCTCCTAATTTCATTCTTAAGCTCCTTCCTGCTAGCCTTATTACCTAGTTTTTTGAACCTCTCGTAAGCTCTTCTTTTCTTCTTGACTACATTTACAGCAGACTTTGTACACCACGGATCTTGTACCCTACCATCCTTTCCATGTCTCATCAGAATGTACCTACTCAGAACCCCACGCAAATATCCCCTGAATATTTGTCACATTTCTTCCGTACATTTCCCTGAGAACATCTGTTTCCAATTTATGCTTCTAAGTTTTTGCGTGATAGCCTCATATTTCCCCTTACTCCAATTTTCTCTCTCTTGTCTGTTCCTCTCTCTCCAATGCTATGGTAAAGGAGATAAAATTGTGATCACTATCTCCAAAATGCTCTCCCACTGACAGACCTCACACCTGACCAGGTTCATTTCCCAATACCAGATCAATATGTAGGCTTATCTACATATTGTGTCAGGAAACCTTTCTGAACACATCTAACAAACTCTACCCCATCTAACCCCTCACTCTAGGGAGATGCCAATCAATATTTGGGAAATTAAAATCGCCCACCACAACAACCCTGTTATTATTACTCCTTTCCAGAATCTGTCTCCCTATCTGCTCCTCGATGTCCCTGTTACATCATCCAGTCAATGGTTCAGGTATGTGGATGACACCTGGGCCAAGATCAAAATCCATGAGGTGCAAGCCTTCATAGAACAGATCGACTCGGTGGATAATAATATCGAAGTTACACAAGAAGACATCATGAATGATAGACTGTCCTTTTTAGACTGTGCAGTACCCATAATCGAAAATGGATATCTAGATATTGAAGTTCACAGGAATCCAACTCACACAGATTAGTAACTATTGTTTGACTCGTATCACCCATTAGAACATAATTTGGGGGTTATCAGAACACTACATCACCATGCCAAGAATGTACCCACCAACATTACAGCTAAAGATAGTGAGTGCAAGTACTTGAGCGAAGCCTTGAAAGCTTGTGGTTACTGAGTGGGCCTTCATCAAGACAGTAATAAAAACCAACAGGGACACCAGCCCTACAGGTAGAGGTAAGAAGCAAAGCAGATGGAAAAACATAATCATCCCATATGTAGCTGGGGTTTCAGAGAAACTCAGAAGGATTTTCAATAAACACCTGTTTTTTAAACCTATAATCACACTGAGACAAAAAATATCATCAACCCCAAGGATCCTACATCCAAACGTAAACAGGGCAATATTGTATATGCTATCCAACGCAATGAGAACTGCACACATCTGTATATCATTGAGACAAAACAATCACTTCACAAACGGATGGCCCAACATTGGAGGGTAACATCTCAGGTCAAGACTCACCTGTATATCTACAGATAAAGGACACTCCTTTGACGACAAAAATGTGTACATTTTGGACAGGGAGGACAGGTGTTTTGAAAGAGGGGTTAAAGTAGCCATTTTTGAAAACCCACCCCTGAACAGACAGGGTGGGGTACAACACCACCTATCAGCTGCTTACAGTGCAGTCCTAACATCTCTATCCCAGCGTATCCAGGGCAGTTCACACCTCCATTCATGCAAAGGTAAGACGAATTACCTTCACTCTCCTTACCTCTAAGACTCCTAATGGCCCTCATGTGATTGCTATATCTTTAAACAACTCACAGAGTTTATAAATTGGAAAACTACCCACTATGGATCAGAACTGAAGCCTCTCAGATGAGTGGCGAAACGTATTCCAGACAACACAGCAAGACCAGTTGCCTTGATTTACTACTGCTTGATACTCCTCACAAATTCTGTCTCACATTTTAAAATTTCGCAATTAGCAGCTCCTGAAAACAATATACAACTCTTTGGTCTTTGTGAGTTATTTGAGCCATGTTCTAACCTTCTCTTTCTCAAGTTCCTGAGCATGTTGCTGTCTTCCAAATGCACATCTACCTTTCATATAACAACATGCCGTAATCTGCTAGTTTGCATACCTCTTGGTATTTTCAATGCTTTAATGATATTCTGTTTGCCTGTAATTATGGTTCCTTATATATCTTGACCCTTTCTCATACCATGATGGAATCAGTGACAATATCCATTTCTTTTTCTTCTATTCTGCTTGAACTCTCATCCATCCAATTGCAACCTCAAATAAACAAAGCCTTTCACTAATTTCATAATCAGCCCTCTAATAATTCTTTTATTTCTTTGGATTCCTTTTTAATCTGATTGTGTCTCTATGAAGGAATGTAAGACAGTTTACAAATGCCACATTTTATGCCACATAAATGCAGTCAATTTTGTTGCACTTAGCAAGATACTAGGAAGAAACTTAGAATAAAATTGCATTAAGCAGACATTAGAAGTTGTAGAAAATTTCAAACTAATTATTTGGTGATACAGATTTATAGTATTATCCGAAGCATCTTTCGGTCTCAGATGACCCAAAAAGGCTCTAAAAATAAAAGGCATCAGCCAGGCCACAATGGAAACAATTCCTAGACCAAGATGTCATTATTTGACAAGTCAATATATCTTTGAACCAGAACAGCTTGATGCTGAGAATTCAAACAATGAAACCCACCCCCCCGCAAATACTTACTTTAGCAACAAGCTTTTTGTCTTGATTTTCTGCTGATGTGGTTGCATCTCCTGCTTTGCAACTGTGTTCATCACCTTCAAACATTGTCTCACTTTCATATTCTTCTTCAAAATCAAAGATAATATGCTTTCCTTTTCCAAGTTTCTGACCTTCCTGTAATAAAATTATCTCTAAAATCTGAAAATGCACTTTTTTTCAGAGGTTAATTTTAGGGATTCAACATGGAGCTTGATTGTACACCAATAGCATAAAATCATTATGTAGAGTTGTTAAAGAAATGAATTAACTATAGCCTGTTCTGCTCTATCAGATTTCCATAATGTAAATTAGAAATAGTGTGACTGATGAATTAGGGAACACAGGAAAAACAACTTTGTTATGATCAGTCCAAAATTCTCCAGTCCTTAACCCCCTTTCCTTTCTCACATTATAGCAGGTTTACCTGCACACAAATAAACTAAATTTACATCAGCCTATTATCAGGATAGGAGATAAGTTTTTGTTGAATGTTAAATCACAACATATAAACGTGTATCAATTACTACCAAAGAGATCTGTTTAACCTAACAATATTCTTAATATTTTATACAATGCCAATTTATAAAGTTTCAGGTGGCAAAATAATAGAAATGGTGTATGTCCTCAGTACTTGTTTGCCTTCAAACCACCTAGTCACATGAATTAGAAAATAAAGGTTCAACTCAAGTTAATGTAACACCTACATCTATGTATTTATTAAATCAACACACTGAATGAAATGCTAGTACGTTACACTCTGTTGATTATTCTGCACAGATTGGTAAAACACTCGATGAATCATACATTTCATACATTAGAATGGGATCACTTGGAATGACCAATAAAAATAGATTTACTGCAGTTAATAATCAGTAGTAGAAAAAGAGGTCTTGCCAACCTGAGCAAGCAATCTGAAAAATTAAAATTAAACACTTGCTACAATTTTCGAATAAAAAAACAAAAAATTTTTTAAAACATAAACAAACCAGAAGAAAATTTTAAACATACCAAATCAGACAGCGCCCCCTGGATGAGTACCCTTTGCACTTCTGCTTCTTTTTGCCTTTGCTGTATTGCAGCCAATCTTTTCCGATTGTCCAATAAGCGCTTATCCAAATTCTGAGGACAAGTAGCATTCCTATTGCCAGGAGAAATACTTAATTCACATCCAGCTGTTCCAGCTTTAGATTCTATTATTTTGTTCTCATGGCCAGTTTTGGTGACAGACAATGACAACAGTTCAAGTTTCTGAGAGCTATTTTGTTTTGTATGCAGCGTTGTTTGCTTCCCATCTTTAACATCCTCCTTAGATTCTTCAATTTCATCTTTATTCATTGAAGTGGAGATAGATATTTTATGCACATTAGACTTGGATTTTTCTTCACATTCAACCATACTATGTTTAACACTATAGGTAGGAGAGGCTGTAGTTAAAGTATTGACTTGAAGAAATTTTGTACCTTTGAAAGGTGGCAGTTTGAAATTACTTTTTATGTCACTATCAGAATCCTCAGTTCTCAATCCATTCCCTTTCTCCTTTTTGATGTTTTTCTTTACCTCAGTAAGGCACTGAGTATCTTCACAATGAGGCAAGTTATTTAGCTGTTGATTCAGTACCATTTCAGAGTCACTGCTGTCGTTGTTCTGAACCACTGAAAACATATTGTCTGTTATAGTTTTTTGGTTAAAGACAGGTTTGCCTTGTGAAAGTGAGTTTTCTGAATTTGGCAAGAGATTCTGTGCAAAAGGGATTAATGATTTATTTTTAGTAAAGTCCATTTCACTTTTTTCTGATTGACTACTTGTTTCCTTAGATTCAGATGATTTATTTACCAGCTGTGCAAGGTCTGTTAGTGACAAGTCTATTTGGTAACAATTACTTGTCATTTCTTCATAATCAGTATCCATACTAGATTCAGAATCGTCGTCTGCTGTGTCCTCATTACTGCTATTACTTCTGGATTCACAATAATCTTTTTCAGTGTTAACTTCAGTCTCACTGTTCACAAAATCTGGTTTACTATTCACTTTTGTCTGTGGCAAATTATGACAAGGTATCATCTTCGTGGAGATAATCTCATCTGTGTCAGCAGAATCATATTCACTCCCACTGCTATTTGATGCGTCATTGCTCATACCTTTTAACACATTTCTCTTTGAGTTATACAACGCCCAGTGGGTTTTTTGTTTTAATACATAATCCTCACCAACCACTTCCAAAGGAATATCTTGTTCTTTTACATCTTTTTGACTTAATCTTTTACTTTTCTCTTCTGTAAACAACTTCAGTTCTTTAGGATCAGAATCAAGGCTTGCCAAGTGAGCTGTTGATATAGCACTGTTTTCAGTGACAATAGTAGTTTCTTTCTTGTCAAGGTTTTGATTCTTGAAGCCTATACAAGCAGATTTAGAAAATTTCTTTCCTCTCATATCTAGCTCGTACTCACTAAACCCTTTACTGGTACAATATCTGACTGAGTTCAAATGCATTATTTTTGTTTGGATATTGCAATCAGAATCCACAGAACCTTCTGCACTGTATTTGCTGGGGGATAACTTCCTCCTCTTTACATTCTGTGACTGATTAGGAAATATACCTTGTCTTTTCTTACTTGTCTCCTCATCATCTTGCTCATCAAGATGCCATGTAAGTTTGGTTACTGGTGTTTTGATTTCTGAATCTGATACATGATCAAGCTTTTTGATGTTGTGACAATATTTAGAGGGATCAATTTTTATAATGTTGAACTAGTTAAGGATTGTGCTGAATCAGAATCAGATTATCAATGACCTATGTTACAAAATTTGTTGTTTTGTGGTACAAGTACAGTTCAAGACACAAAAGTTACTAAGTCACAATCAATCAATAAATAAATAAAAGGAATAGTGCAGCAGTGTTCATGTGTTGATGAACCATTCAGAAATCTGATGGCAGAGGGGAAAATTGTATTTCTAATTAAATCAATATAATAAAACATCTAAACAATAAACACTAAATAAAACAATAAAACACTAAAATAAAACTTCTTTATATATTGTCATCCACTAAACGATTATAATCTACTATAGAATATACACAGCACCCTTGGAGTATAAATGCATATTCAAATCCTCTCGCTCATTAACAATGTACTCGGATTGGAAGTTGACATTCCAATGTAATAGATTAGTGATTCTGCAGAGAAAATGTTTAACAAAAGTCCCTCTGTCTTCCTAAACAGGCATAACAATTGCCCTGGCATTCTAAGGCTACGTCCACACTAGACTGGATAAATCCATAACCAAAGCCTTTTCTCTTCCTTTTGGCCCTCTGTCCACACTGAAATGCCGTTTTCCTCCCCCGAAAATTGAGTTTTTCTAAAACACTCTCCAGAGTGTGTAAATCTGAAAATGCCGATTGGCCGCTATAGTGTGTACAGGGTAACTGAAGCTTTTTAAAAACACTGTCATTATGTGCTGGAAAACATGGTAGCGGCAGTGCGGCATTTCATTGTTTTCTTGAATGCAACCTCCAACACCACAACAACAATGGTGGACGGCTTCAGGAGACTGTCCCTGAGCAGAATGTTACTGCAGCTTTGCAGTATGACAGAGAATTCCAACCCCCCAAACAACCTAACAATTTCAGAACAGACGGCAACGAGACTGAAGCCAGAAGAGTTAGAAATGTAGTCACCAAATACTTTGACCCATTACTTACTTAATAAGTATACACACTTTGCTCTGTTTTCTGTCCTTGCTCGTATGAAGGTGGTTTACTTATTTACACAAGTACTTCTCTGACAATAGATGAGTAACAACCTAATTGTATGGAAATACAAGATAACACTGATGCAGACGTTTTATACATTTAACAAGGTGCTTTATTAATGTATTGCTTGTGCAAACATTCAATAGATGCAATTGTCACTATTTCCGAAGTGTCATTTTTAAATAGTAGCTTATGTTTGGCATAGACGTGAAAATGCTAAGGCCAAAAAAGTTGTAAATTTCACTTTTACTCAGGTAAAAATAAAATCACCTTTGCCCAGTAACTTGTTTTATTGCACATATTAAATACATCAAAATAATACAGAAAGACATGGCAAAAGTAAAGGCAAACAAATGAGGTACTGTAAATTTCACTTTTGCCCAGTAACAAGCCTTATTGCATTTAGTTGTAGCTGTCGTCAATTTCATTGGTGAAGAGACTATGGCTGTAGGAAATGTTTCCAGGGTGACCCCTCTGTGGGAGTGGGGAAGATGTTGGTGGGGCCACCCGGGGGTCTATGTGTCCATATGTGTAGCTATTGTAGTGGCTGTGAGGCTGGTATTGTGGCACTGAAAAGTACTGGGGGGGGGGCCATCATTGCAAATCCCTCTGCAACAGAGTTAGTCAGTTTTTCAATGTTTGTCGTCAGCTGGGTCATACTGTCTACACAGGGAGTCTGTGAACTCCCTGTCGGTTGCCTCCATACACTCCAGTATGTTTTTTTTTGTTTTAAGTCCTCCTGCGTGAGAGCCAACAGCTGTCCATCGTTTGGCAATTTCCTTTTAAGTTTTTCTAGCCTGTAACTGGACAAATGCGTGCCAAGTCCTTCACAGCGAGATTTGACACCAAATACGTCGCTTGTTTTCTGTAGATGTGTCCTGCACATGTCCAGTAGGAGGAGATTCACCCAAATACCCGTTTTAATGTGGATGGAGGTATTTTCAAAAACGCCTAGTGTGGATGCCTATTGATTTTATGTGAAACCGGCGTTTTCAAAATTATCCGATCCAGTGTGGACATAGCCTAAGCCTATATAAATTTCTCCATTGACACCAAAGCAGGTTACCTAGTTATATTGTTGATTGTGAAAACTTGCTCTGAACTGGTTGCCATATTTCATAAATTAAAACAATGATTACACTGCAATACTACTTCAATTGCTGTAAAGTGATCAGAAAAACTATTAGTTTTACATAAAAGGATATTTTTTTCTTATTGTTTTGGTGGAGATGAAGAATGGGCAACACTCTTCCAAACTTACTCACAATCCAGTCCTGAGGAAAAAATACAGAATAATTTAAAATACTTGGTATAAAATAATGCCTAAAATGTATGTTTTAGACAATGATTTCTAAAATATATTCGACATTATTCAAACAACTACTTTGTCAACATGGTGCTAAACAGTGACTCCTTTGCTTGCATCTTCAGAAACAATTTCATTTCTGGTTGTGGATTACAGGAGGAATGGAGACGGGCATCAATGGATCTGGGATTGAAAGGGTAAACAGCTTTAAGTTCCTTGGCATCCACATCACCGAGGACCTCATGTGGTCTGTACACACTAGCTGTGTGGTGAAAAAGGCACAACAGCACCTCTTTCACCTTGACAGCTGAGGAAGTTTGGTATGGGCCCCCAAATCCTAAGAACTTTCTATAAAGGCACAATTGAGAGCATCCTCACTGGCTGCATCACTGCCTGGTATGAGAACTGTACCTCCCTTAATCACAGGGCTCTGCAGAGTCAAGTCAAGTTTATTGTCATTTTTACCATAAACTGCTGGTACAGTACACAGTAAAAACGAAATGACATTCCTCCAGGGCCCCCTGGTACTACATAAAACAACACAAAACTACACTAGACTATGTGAGACAGCATTAGGCTACACTAGACTACGTAAAACAACAAAGACTCCAGACCCGCACAGGACTACACAAAGTGCACAAAACAGCACAGGGCAGTACAATAATTAATAAACAAGACAATAGGCACAGCAGAGGACAAATTACAATATAATAATAAATTATGTAGATGTCAGTCTAGACTCTGAGTATCGAGGAGTCTGATGACTTTGGGGAAGAAAGAGTCTGGTTGTGAGAGCCCAAATGCTACCTTTTGCCAGATGGCAAGAGGGAGAAGAGTTTGTGTGAGGGGTGTGTGGAGTCCTTCACAATACTGTTAGCTTTGCGGATGCAGTTTGTGGTGTAAATGTCTGTAATAGTGGGAAGAGAGACCCTGATGATCTTCTCAGCTGACCTCACTATCCGCTGCAGGGTCTTGCGATCCGAGACGGTGCAATTCCTGAACCAGGCAGTGATGCAGCTGCTCAGGCTGCTCTCAATAGATCTTCTGTAGAATGTGGTGAGGATGGGGTGGTGGGGGTGGGAGATGGACTTTACTCAGCCTTCGCAGAAAGTAGAGATGCTGCTGGGCTTTCTTGGCTATGGAGGTGGTGTTGAGGGATCAGGTTAGAATCTCCAAGTACAAACAAGCTAGAGGAACTCAACAGGTCGGGCAGCATCCATTGAAATGAACAGTCAACTTTTCGGGCCGAGACCCTATAAAGAAGGTGCCAGGTGAAAAACCAATCAGAGGAAAGATCAAGGGGTGGGGGAGGGGAAGCAGGGAGGGGATAGGCAGGAAAGGTGAAGAAGGAATGTAAGGGGAAAGCACTATGGGTAGTAGAAGAAGGCAGAATCATGAGAGAGGTGATAGGCAGCTGGAAGAGGAGGCAGAGTGAAAGTGGGATGGGGGAAGGAAGAGGGAGGGAATTACCGGAAGTTGGAGAATTCGATGTTCATACCAAGGGGCTGGAGACTACCCAGACATTATATGAGGTGTTGCTCCTCCAACCTGAGTTTGGCCTCATCGTTGCAGTAGAGGTGGGTTAGGGCCAGGTGGAGGGTGGTGGCGATGGCGTCATCTGTTGAGTGGTTGGGACGATACGTGAACTACAAGGGGTCCAGTGAGGTGGGGCAGTAGGGTCCTTATGTGCCTCATGACGAGCCTCTCGAAACACTTCATGAAAATGGATGTGAGTGAAATGGGACGGTAGTCGTTGAGGCAGGCAAGACTTCTTCGGCATGGTGATGATGGTGGCAGCCTTGAAGCACGTTGGAACGGTGGAGCTGCTCAGGGAGATGTTGAAGATGTCAGTCAGAACATATGCCGGCTGGTCTGCACATCCTCTGAGCACTCTGCCAGGAATATTGTCTGGTCCAGCAGCCTTCCGTGGGTTGACCCTGCATAGAGCTTTCCTCACATCAGCCACGGTATGACACAGCACTTGGTCATTGGGAGGAGGAGTGGCTTCTGGTTAGGGCGTGTAGTGATGGTCTTGGACATAGTAACGTCATCGATGCACTTGCTGATGTAGCTAGTCACTGATGCTATGTACTCCTCTAAGTGCTCCTCCTCTCAGAGAGTTGTGCAGACAGCCCAGCGCATCTGTAGTTGTGAACTTCCATGACTCAGGCCATTTACAAGGATAGGTGTGTCAAAAGGGCCCATAGCATCATTGGGGACCTGAGTCACCCCAATCACAATCTATTCCAGCTGCTGCCATCCAGGAAACAGTACCGCAGCATTAAAGCAAGGACCACCAGGCTATCAGTCTGATTAACTCACACTGATTTGAGTGTACTTTATGTTAAATTGACTGTTCTATTAACTATAAATGATTATAAATTACTATGATTGCACTTTGCACATTTAGACGGAGATGTAACCTAAAGATTTCTACTCCTCATGTATGTGAAAGATGTAAGAAATAAAGTAAATTCAATTCAATTTTCAGGGTTCTTTTGAAGACCCTGACCTGGAGATACACTCTGACTTTGGTTCTTTGTGGAAGTGGGACCCGTGCTCAGAGTCTTACGGCCGGCCACTTTTTGATATCCCAGGGATATGGCCTGGAAGTCAAACATTCCTTCAGGGTTCCAGATTTTCGTGGCTTTGGAGATGTGCTGATTCTAGGCCAGTGCCCCTGACTGAAGCGTTGCGGGAGAACACAGAACATCGGGCTAGCTGCTGGGGGTTGTGTTCCCAGAGAGCTGCACCTTTTTGGTGCTGACTCTCGGGGCACAGAGCTGGGAAAAAACAGAACGTACTTTAACATTGTAAATCAGCGAGTTGTTTGTTATGTCTCCCCTCTCGCTGTGAAATGGGGACACCTCTTTTTCTCATATGAGGGCGAGATTCTGTGGTATGTCTCGGGTCTGTGTCTTTATTGATGCCTGCTGCATGCTTGAGTGCTTGGTGAAGGGTGCTGATGCTTTTTGCTGGTGGGGGGGCGGTTTGTTACTTTGCTGCTGCTCATGCGTGGGATGGGGGAGCTGGGGAGGGCTTTGGGGTTCTAACATTTAACTGTCATTCATTCTTTGTGGCACTCCTTTGTTTTTGTGGATGCTTGCGAGGAAAAAGAATTTCAGGATGTGTATTGCATACATGTCTCTGACATTAAATGTACCTATTGCAACATTAACTAGTTCAGATATATAGAATTAGTAATTTTCAATACAAATAGATCGATTTCTGGGTCATTAATTTTTTTAAAAGGATAATTCAGCAACAGTACAGTTAAGCAAGCTGCTTCAAAACCCAGTTATGGCTTATTAAATATATTTACATTTATCTCCAGTCAACTTTCAACAATTCTCTTTATTAAACTGGAAAAGGCTGCAAAGCAATACCCCATGAGAAGGACCATAAAAGCAGTGACAACCACCTCTAGATTAACGTATTTAACTCTGCATGTCCACCCAGAAGTTACATTATTTCTTTACCTTCTCATCACAGCTAACATACTATACATTACAAAGGCAGGGGGAAAAACAACAAAACTTCAAATCAAAGATTAGTGCAGTTAACACATTGTACCGAATGCTCAGTACCATTCATCCGGAAAACATTCACCAGGATGGTGCAAGTCAAGGGACTGTATTTACAGTAAGATTATGGAAGCTAAGCCATAATTTTGCTGAATTTCCAAGACAATAAACATATTAATTTTACTTGTGTAATCTCCCATTTCCTCAGCTACAAAAAGTGAGATTGGTAGGAATTCTGAATATCTTGTCAAGAGAGATTAAGAAAGGCCAACAGAATTCAGCCTTGTCATGAATCTGCATACCCTGAGATCACTTAAATACAATTTAAGTGGAGATCAATGTTTAGTGTTTTTCCTCTTACAGTAGTAGCATAAAATTCTTGAAATGTGAGGAACACAAAGTGCAATAGAAAATTGAGAATTTCACAATGTAGATTGTCTTGATATTTGCCTTTGTCTTGAATTTATTATCTTTTAAAGTGAAAAGAAAATAAATTTACTCTGTTGTCCTGCGTAATTTGCAATTCTGCATGATTTTCAAACATAATTTCAGAATTTAAGTATTACAAGATAAATTTTAAACAAAACGAATTTTAGAATCATTACTTGCCTTATGTTCAGGTACTTCTGTTCCCGGAACAGCAGATTTCATCTTAAAATTCTCAACACCAACTTTCTTTAGAGACTCTACCACCTTTGTTATGTTGTCAACATGTGGTTTGTGCTTACTTTTAGCTGCATTCTGTCGTTCTTCAGCAAGTCTACATCAATTAAAGCAGAAAAAGAATCAGGTTCAAATCTAAAGCAATATATTTTTGAAAAATTATTAACATTTTAACTCTTGCTTGATTCCAAGACAATAACTAACAGGAATATATATATTATATTATAATAGGAGACTATCTGGCTCATTTTGCCTCTACCATTTCTTTGAATGAAATCTAGATAGTATAAACCCATCCTTTCTGCATAACATGTATTCTTTTTCTTTCAAATATCTATTCAATTAATTATGGAAGACAGCTGTCAAAACTACTTTCACCATCTTTTTGGGTGGTGCTTTCCAAACAACAGTAATTCAATATGCACAATGCTAATAAGTTCTTCCCTTATGTCACTACTGATTATTCTGCCTATCTGCCAAAAACTCCTCTGCAGTTCCTCTAAGAACCTTCTTAAACTTGGTGCCCAGAAACAGACAAAAAAATTAGTTGCGCTCTTGTATTTTGTATAATATTTTTGTTCAGTTTTGCATAAACTCTTTCTATCTGAGGCCAAAATGACAAGAATTCTGTATTTAAAAAGCAAACGCGAGGAAATCTGCAGATGCTGGAAATTCAAGTAACACACACAAAATGCTGGTGGAACGCAGCAGGCCAGGCAGAGTCTATAGGGAGAAGTACTGTTGACGTTTCGGGCCGAGACCCTTCGTCAGGACTAACTGAAAGGAAAGATAGTAAGAGATTTGAAAATAGGAGGGGGAGAGGAAAACATGAAATGATAGGAGAAGACCAGAGGGGGTGGGGTGGAGCTGAGAGCCGGAAAGGTGATTGGCAAAAGGGATACAGAGCTAGAGAAGGGAAAGGATCATGGGATGGGAGGCCTGGGGAGAAAGAAGGGGGGAGGGGAGCACCAGAGGGAGATGGAGATGGGGAGAGTGATGGGCAGAAAGAGAGAAAAAAAAAAGGAGGGGGGGGGAAAAACTAGATATGTCAAGGATGGGGTAAGGAGGGGAGGAGGGGCATTAACGGAAGTTAGAAGTCGAAGAATTCTGTATGTTTAATATTTAAATAGCATTGACCTTGCTCCATTCCCTTCATTTGGAAATTATGGCAGGCACAAGCAATCTATTGATATGCTCCTTAACATTATTAATATTAATGTATTTCATTTTTACTATATTTCTGTATATACACATTTTAAAATTAGAGATCTTACATAGATCCCTAAAACACCATTATATACCAGTCACCTTAACCAGTATGATTTCTATCCACTAACTAATACCACTTCCACTTTATCACATGAATTCCATGGGATGATAAAAAATAATTCCTTGCTTTACATCTGCTCAGCTAGGACAGTAGAGATGCCAGGCAGGCTAGTGGATTGCTCCTCTTGCGGGTTGTGGGGAGCCAGAGAGCCCTCCTGTGTCCCTGACAACTACAACTGCGAGAAGTACATCCAGCTGCAGCTTCTAACAATCCATGTTAAGGGGTTCGAGCTGGAACTGAATAAACTCCAGGTCATTCGAGAGGCTAGAGGGGTGATACATACAGTCAGGAAGCAGAAAGGGGTTAAGGAGCCAGTGTAGAATACCCCTGTGGTCATACCCCTCAACAACTGGTATATCACTTTGGATACTGTTGACCTAACTGAGGAAAGTCACACTGATACTAAGTCTGGATCTGTGACTCAGAAGGGAAGGGGGGGGGGGGGGAGAGAAAAGGCAGATTTTTCATGACAAATGATTAATTAGAGGAGCGGACAGGAGAATCTGTGGGTCTCCCAGGTGCCAGAGCTGGGACATCTCGAATTGAGGCCTCAGCATTCTTGAGAGGGTGAACAGCAAGAGGTCATGGTCCATGTAGGTACCAATGACATCAGTAGAGCAAATAACAAGGTTCTGCATATGATGTTCAGGGAGTTAGGTGCTAAGTTAGGAGCTGAAGAGCAGTTCCTCCAGGGCTGTGATCTCAGGATTACTACCCATGCCACGTCCCAGTGAGGCCAGAACTAGGAAGATTATACAATTTATTACACGGCTAAGGAGTTGGTGAAGGAGGGAGGGCATAGGATTTTTGGATCATTGGGCTCTCTTCTAGGGAAGGTGAGATCTGTACAGAAGGGACGGATTTCACCCGAAATAGGATGGGACTAAAATTCTAGCAGGAATGTTTGTTAATGCTGCATGGTAGGATTCAAACTACATTTGCAAGGGGATGGGAACAAGCATGCCAGAACAGTTAGTAGAAAGGTTGTGGAGACAGATATTGGTAAGACCTCAGACAAAGTCAGGAATCAAAAAGTTGAGCATGGTGCAACTAGTGTCCTGAGCTGCATATATCGTAGGAAATGAGTATTGTAGGAAAGGCGAATGATAATGCTGAAGATGAGGTAATGTGTAGTGAGGAGAGGCTGTTGATAGGGCAAAATTGTAGTCAACAGGATGAGTGGCAATATAAAAGGTGGACAAAATCAAAAAGGGTGAATACAGGACTAAGATGTTATATTTGAATGTGCACTATATACGGACTTGCAGCAGACTGGCATGCATGATGATGACTGAAAGAAGATTCTAGCTGGGAGCTTAATGTCCAAAGTTAAATGCTGTATTGAAAGGATGGGGGTAAGCAGAGGGGGTGGCTGTTGGTAAAAAATGAAATCCAATCATTAGAAAGAGGTGACATAGGGTCAAAAGATGTTGAATTAATGTGGATAGAGATAAGGAACTGTATAGGTACACAGACCCTGATGGAATTATAATATATACAAACAGTAGTAACAATGTGGTCTACAAATTACGACGGGAGATAGAAAATGCTTCCCAAAGGGGCAATGTTACAATGATCATAGTACATTGGGAAAATCAGGTTGGTGCTGTATTACAAGAGTGGAGATTTCCAGAATGCCTAAAAGCAGCTCGTGATTGAGCCCTATAGGGGATCAGTTATTCTGGATTGGATGTTGTGCAGTGAACCAGAATTGATTAGAGAGTGAAAGGTAAAAGAACCCTTAGAAGCAAGTGATCATAATATGATTGAATTCACCCTGAAATTTAAGGAGAAGCTAAGTCAGATGTATCAGCATTACAGTGGAGGAAAGGGAATCACAGTGGCACGAGAGGGAAGTTGGCCAGAATTGGTTGGAAAAAAACACTGGCAGGGATGACAGCAGAGCAGCAATGACTGGAAATTCTGGAAGCAATTCGGAAGGCACAGGATATATAAATCCCAAGGAGGAAAATGAATTCTAAAGGCAAGACAACATAATCATTGCTAACAAGAGAAGCCAAGGCCAGTATAAAGGTCAAAGAAGTGACATACAACAGGGCAAAAATTAATGAAAGTTAGAGGATTGGGAAGCTGGTAAAAACCAACAGACAGCAACTAAAAATGCCATTAAGAATGTAAGGAAGGAATATGAATATAAGCTAGCCAATAATATTAAAGAGGATACCAAAAGTATCTTTGGATATATGAAGTGTAAAAGAAAGGTGCAAGCGGACATTGGACCACTGGAAAACGATGCTGGAGAGGTAGTAATGGGGGACAATGAAATGGCAGACAAAACAAATAAGCATTTTGGACTGTGGAAGACACTAGCAATACGGTGGAAGTTCCAGGTGCCAGGGATCATGAATTGTGTGAAGTTTCCATTACTAGCAAGAAGGTTCTTGCGAAACAAAAAGGTAGATAAGTCACCTGGACCAGAGGGTGTACACTCCAGGGTTCTGAAAGAGATGGCTGTAGAAATAATTGAGGCATTGGTAATGAGTCTTCAAGAATCACTAGATTCTGGAATGGTTCCAGAAGACTGGAAGATTGCAAGATTGCAAATATCACTCCACTCATCAAGAAGGGAGAGAGGCAGAAGAAAGGAAACTATAGCCCAGTTAGCCTGACCTCAGTGTTTGGGAAGATGTTGGAATTGATTATTAAGGATGAGGTCTCAGGGTATTTGGGAGGCACATGATGAAATAGACAACTGTCAGCATGGTTTCCTCAATGGAAAATTTTGCCTGACAAATCTGTTAGAATTCTTTGGAGAAATGACAAGCAGGATAGACAAAGGAGAATCGGTCAGAGTTGTGTACTTGGATTTTCAGAAGGCCTTTGACAAGGTCCCAGATATGAGGTTGCTTAACATGTTACAAGCCTGTGGTATTACAGGAAAGATTCTAGAATGGAAAAAGCAGTGGCTGATTGGCAGGAAACAAAGAGTGGGAATAACGGGAGTCTTTTCTGGTTGACCGCCAGTGACTTGTGATGTTCAATAGGGGTCTGTGTTGGTACTGTGATGGAATTGATGGCTTTTTGTAAAGCTTGCAGATGACATGAAGATAGGTGGAGGGGCAGATTAAAAAGGATGTGCTGAAACTGGAGAGGGTTTGAAGGAGGTTTACAAAAATTATTCCAGGATTGAATGGCTTATCATACGAAAAATGTTTGATGGCTCTGGACCAGTATTCACTAGAATTAAGAAGAATGAGGACTGACATCATTGAAACATATTGAAAGGTGAAAGGCCTTGATAGAGTGGATGTAGAAAGGATGTTTCCTATGGTGGGAGAGTCTAAAACCAAAGAATGCAGCCTCAGAATAGAGGGGTGTCCTTTTAGAATGGAGATGAGGAGGAATTTCTTTGGCCAAAGAGTGATGAATCTGTGGAATTCTTTGTCATAGGCAGCTGTGGAGGTCAAGTCTTTATGTATATTTTAGACAGAGGTTGATAGATTCTTGATTGGCCAGGGCATGAAAGGATACGGGGAAAAGGCAGGAGACTGGGGTTGAAAGACAAATTGGCTCAGTCATAATGAAATGGCGGAGCAGACTTGATGGGCCAAATGGCCTAATTCTGCTTCTATATCTTAAGGATATAGTTCAGTTAATAAGAGTATTATGTGAAACTTAGCCAAATAACTTCTGAAAATCCAAATAAACAATATACCCTTTTCAATGCTGACCAATACAGCATTAGAGAATTTTAATGCATAAACATGAAGGTCTGGTAAACTTTCAATTTTTTTTGTAATTCTTAACATGTGAAATTTAAGTTTTATACAACAGATTTAATAATTCAATTGGTGTTTAAAAATATGATATTAAACAGAATGGCAATCGACTGACTGCAAGCTGCAATAGTAGGAACAACACTTCGAAGAAAAAACATGTAAACAAAACATGACAACAAAGATCTTGACAATTTAAACTGTACAATGTTGTAGTTCATTAAGTAACTCTAAACTCTTTCAAAAATGCAACACTACATAAATGAAGTAAATCAAAAAGAAATAAAATAATCATTGGTAAAATGATAAACTGAAGCTACTCACCTATGCAAAAAACATTCTTTGGCTAATTCAATCTGCAGCTTTCCACCTTTCCATTTTGATTTATTCAGATGTGAAATACCTAGAAAGCACAAAAAATGCTGAATGCAATTATGTCCATAGAGGTAATTAAGCAGATGAAATAACAAACAAAAAGAATCATACTCATCTGATTTCCAAAAGGATCAAATTAGCTACTTTTTTTTTGGTTTTGGCCTGAGTGCTTTTGAACAAGTTTGAAATTTATATGAACAGCAATGCATATAAAATCAAATGTTTTACACCCCCACAGTAATATTTTACTACGTTAAAAAGGATTTTATTTTTAACCAAACTTTGAGAAAATTTAATAAAGTATCACATATGAAAATCAATCTTATTTTAAAAATGACACACAACAAGAATAAAACAGAGATCTTTACAGAGGATAAACAGTCAAAAATAGTATTATAAATAAATTTAATTACATACGTACATCGTTTTAAGTCAGCTTCTGAGATATTTATATTAATATAACCAAAGGCCTTCATGGGATTTCCTAGAAAAGTGAATATAATTAGTTAATTTGATTGTAAAAGTTACATAAAAATCTTATATAAAAATGACTTTACTGTGCATGTTCAAAGAATGGATAGCCTGTTAGAAGCAATGCCAAAATATCTAAATGAAAAGATGGAGTTTGTGTTCTATTCACAGCTAAATTATCTATTTAGCTGTTCCATTTTGTGATGTTGATATGGTAGAGGTGGGGTGAGAGAAGGAAGAAGAAAATAAATTGCTGTACTAAACACCCCATTAAGTATATAAAATTAACTGCAATAATGAGAAAACATTTCTACAGATAGTTGAAGACATTTGTACATCCTGTTATTTATTCAATTAAGTTAATACTGATTCTACAGAAAGTTGTTTCATATTTGCTTGGATATATCTCATCTTTGTAAATCTTATGGTGGAAAATGTTTTTCTTAGATCTAAAAAATACAAAATGCTGGCAGAGCTTAGCAGGCCAGACAGTATCTATGGGAGGAGGTAGTAACGACGTTTCAGGCCGAAACCCTAACTCCTGATGAAGGGTTTCGGCCTTAAAAAAATCGTCACTACCTCCTCCATAGATGCTGTCCGGCCTGCTGAGTTCTGCCAGCATTTTGTGTTTTTTTATTTATTTCCAGCATCTGCAGATTCACTTGTGTTGCCTTTTTCTTAGATCTGTTGGATTTTTGCAGCGTAAGAAAGCCAATTTAATAAAACAGATTACTGACTGACTGAGAGTCAAAGAGAGTTGACAGACTATTTGGAATTGGGCACATGCAACAAACTTGTACATCTGAAATTGCATGTTTCCTTCAGCATTACCTTGGTTGTCTTTCCTGAGTACAATATCCACTGCTGCAACATCTCCAAATGAGCTAAATATTTCTTTGATTTCACTTTCAGAAGCCAAGTGATGTAATCCGCCAACAAATAAACGCCTCAAACTTTTGGCTGTCTCCATTTTCTAATATCTTGTTCAAAATAACTCTGGTACAACAGGCTCTGACTGTTGAGATATATAATAAAGAAATAAAATTAATACATTTAATTTCACACAATTTTTCTAAAAAAATACAAGAAGTGTATAGAGGCTCCATTTGTAAATATTTGAGTTTGTTTTTATTTAAACTCAAGTCTTGGTGTGTTCTCATGGATTGAGTAAGAAAACAAAGAACAAAACTATTTACTGTATATTCTGGAGTATAAGCCAAACCCCCAATTTCAAGGTTAAGAAAGTGACTTTTTCATGTTACCTTTGTATAAGCCGACCCCTTTTGTAGAGGTTTTTGATTTAACCAGACAAGATCTCACCTGCTGGTACTCAGCTTTGCCAGATCCGGAACCGGGAAATTTTGTGAACCAGTACCTACTAAAAAAACAGGCCTACACATTGTAGAGTGTTATAGGCGAATTCTTAATAAATAAACCAGGGAGAGAAATTTTGGATTAGGTTTCCAATGGAAAAGAATCCTCTGAAATGTAACCCCCGTGAAACCATTTAGCACCCATCATAATCTCGCTAAAACATAACACAGGGTGGCAGGATCAGTACGTGTGCTCAGTATTGAGTTTGCAACCACCATGTATAAAAAATTAAAATGAATGTGATATGGTGCTGGCTTCAAGCTGAAGGATGTTGATTTTGCTAAAGGAACGAATAATTCTGCAGCTGCTAAGAAGTTTAGTGTAAACGAGAGAGAGTGACAGAGTGGAGAAAGGCCAAGGACACACTGAGGGAAATGCCAAAGACGAAATGTGCAAACCGCAGGAAAACATATCAGTGGCCAGAACTGGAAGAAAATTTTTTAGAGTGGGTGAATCGCCAGTGATCGTCTGGATACATTGTTACCAGAGAAATGATTCGAGTTCAAGTGTTGAAATGGGACGAAAATCAACGTGAGGTCAGCGAAAATTTCAAAGCTACACGAAGTTGGTGCACTCGATTTATGAATAGGAGTGATCTTGTGTTGAGACAAAAAACAAAGATTGCTCAGAAAATTCCCGTGGGAATTTTCAAGAACATGGTTGGATGGATGAAGTGGGTTAAAGAGGTGTGGTGTCGACGTCCCGAAGGTGTCAGGAAGGAAAAGTCGCTACTTGTCTGGGACATGTTCAAAGCGCACTTGTCAGGTGAGACAAAAACAACATTGAAAGCTGAAAATACGGACATTGCAGTCATCTCCAGTGATTTGATGTCCGTGCTTCAGCCACTAGATGTGGGCCCCAGAGAAACAATGTTTCATTTACCGTAAATTCCGGACTATAAGCCGCTACTTTTTTCCCACGCTTTGAACACTGCGGCCTATACTACGGTGCAGCTAATGTATGTTTTTTTTCATGCCGCCAAAAACATTTTGCCTCGTAACAGTAGACTGTTATGAATCCCGTAACTGGAGAACTTACCAGCAAAGATAGAGAGGTCTGCTGAAGTCTGATGTCACTATTTTCAAACGTTTTATTTATAAAGGGACACAAGAGTAGGGTTAATACATACATTCAGATAGTGCACATCGTCAACGATCAATCTAAAGCGCGGGTATAGTAATACTCATCATTAAGTGAGCTCTGTTGTTGTCTAGGGGTTAAAAGATTGTCTGTTGGAAATATAAAAGTCACTCAGAAGGCTGCAGGCCTCAGCCCTTTGAAAATCGCTGGGTTTAACGTGGGGCGACCGAGAGAGAGAGATTGGGGGAGCGTTGGTTCCCTCTCCCCGATGTTAGTTAAAAGCGGTTTTCTGTGATTCCAGCCACAAATTCCAATCCCGGAATCTAATGCACGTGGCTTCCTTCAGAATGGCTTCCTGCTGCTGCGAAAACACTCTCTCGTGTCCTCTTGGTACGTCTGAGGGAGCTGTCCCCCTGAGACTCACCTTTATACTTCCTCATGGAGTCGCAGGTGTCAATCAGGTTGGGATGATGCAATCTCTCTCTCAACCAGCCCACCTTGCCCAAGGGCTTTTCACGTGGTCTCCATGAGACAATAGTCGCTGTCGTCCCGGGTGGGACGTGCAATTTGGCACGTTTCTCTCTCTCTCTCTCCTACTGGGTCTACTGACCCCCCCCCCCACCCCTTCGATGGGTGCTCTTGTGATTCTCACAAAGGAGGGGGCTGGGATCATAGCAAGACCAATAAAATTGATGAGTAGTTCACAGAGGTCCAATGAAATTGTACGATACATCAAGCGCACTTTCACAATTAAATTATTGTAAATCAGTCATTTGTACTCACCCTCATCAACATGGAAAACACTCGAAGAAAAGCATATGATGCAGCTTTTAAGTTAAAGGCGATCAATAACTTTTCCTGGTAGGCTGCAGTATATATATTTTTTTACCAGTCGTTAGGAGATATTGGAATGTTGTTCGTGCACTGTTCAGTAAAAAAGTATACGCAACGTAATTTGTGTGTTACCGATACGTATGTATATTTAAAAGTAGCTGTGTTACAGGCACTGTTCGAAAAAAAAAGCATTTGCAATATGTATTTGTTTATGTTACCATACGGATTTAATTAAAAGTTAAAAAATCCTCACGTGTAATATCTTTCTGTGTAAATATCTCATATTACAACGTGGGACACCTGTAGCTTAAAATCCGGTGCGGCTTCTACAAGTACAAAATTGATTTTCTTTCTAAAATTAGAGCGTGCGGCTTTTAATCAGGTGCGCTCTGTAGTCCGGAATCTACGGTAGTTGTTTACATGTATGATTGAATGGCAATAAACCAAACTTGATTTTGAAGACTTCATCAAAATTGGGAAAGAATTACTAAGTAGGTATCGCATTGTAGAGAAAATAGGGGAGGAATGATAGGATAAAGAATTCATGCATCGACAGTGGAACCAATTTGACTCCAAAACAGCCAATAAATATGATCTGTCTTCTGAGTATTCGTTTTTCCAAAGTTGGCATCCTCTGTACAAGCCAATCCCCTAATTTTAGGACCAAAATTTAGGGCCAAATTCTCAGCATATACACTGGAATTTACGGTATATAAATATTAACAAATAAAAAATGCAACTGCTAGAAATCTAAAAGAAAATGATGGAAACAAAGAGTAGGAAGCTGCTATGGCAAAAAGAGTGTAATTAATATTTTTATATTAATGTATTTCACTCCACTTCAGCCTTCACTTCCTGAGGAGACTGAGGCAAGCGAAGCTCCTCCACCACCCCTCTACATTCTCACCACATTGTATCGGAGCATCATCAAGAGTGTCTTAACTGCTTGTATGGAAATTGCAATGCATCGGACCACAAGACCTGCAACAGATAGTAAGGGCTTCTGAAAACATTGGGGTCTCTCTCTATTCTGCCATCAAGACATGTTTCAAAAGTGCTGCATATGCAGTGCAGCCAGAATTGTCAAAGACCCCTTCCATCCTTCCCACAATCTCTTTGACCTCCTGCCATCAAACAGAAGGTAGCACAGCTTAATTACACCAAGTGTCAGGCTGGGTAACAGCTTCTTCCCCAAGGATGCTGGACTTCTTGACACCACTCTGTCAACCAGCAAACATGTACACCTGAATGCCCTGCTGCCTCTCCCACCCCGACTCCCAAACTCAGACACACTCTCATTCTGCACTAATCACTTTTCATCTTTTATTGCTGCTGTTTCACATATTTATAAGACTGTTTTATTATAACAGTGCCAGTAACATTATGCAGTCTTACATAAGCATGTACTTGACACTTTATGCTAACCTGTCATTCTACAGGCCAAGCCATTCAAGCACTTGTGCGAATTTTATTTTGTGACTGTATTTTGACTGTATGTCTTTGGTACCTGGGCCCCAGAAAAACAATGTTTCATTTAGTTGTATACATGTATGATTGAATGGCAATAAACTTGACCTTGAAACAAACTTGATTTTGAAGACTCTTCATCAAAATTGGGAAATTAGTAAGTTGGTATCTCATTGTAGAGAAAATAGGGGCGGAATGATAAGATAAAGTGAATATCTCTGATTGTGTGAGGAGACAGAATCACGGTGACAAACTGCGGAAGCCATATCCTTGACAAATTAATAAGGGAGTTAGTGAAAAATAAAACAAAGGGACAAAAACGGTGAACACAGATCAGTTTTAACAATCGTCCAGCAGCTCAGACAGCATCAGTGAAAAGAGAAAAAATGGGAACTTGCACACAGACATCAAATGGATAAGAAGAATTTTTTATGACTATGGAAACATACAAATAAAATCATGAGGAATTGGAAGAGGCCATTCAATCAACTATTTACTCATTGCAGATGTTCTCTAAGACACAGAGCGCTACCAAAAAATAAAGGTGTAGAAAACTAACAAGTGAACATGGTATCAAACAATGGATATAGAAAAGCAATATCGAGAGTTAATTTGTGAGCCTATTCCATAATGCAAGCAGGCACCATTAGATTAAATGGGTGTCATTATTGTAAAACGCTCCAAGGTGCTTCATGTGAGTGTTATCAGACAAAGATTAAATTGGGTGCTATGGTAGCATAGCAGTTAGCACAATGTTATTACAGTTCAGGGCATTAGAGTTTGGGGCTCAATTCCGACATCAGCTGTGAGAAGTTTCTGTATCCTCCCCACAAACGTGTAGGTTTTATCTGAATGCTCCTGTTTCCTCCCACAGTCCAAAGACATTCTGGTTAGTAGGTTAATTGGTCATTGTAATTTGTCCTGTGATTAGGTTAGGATTAAATTGGTGGGTTCTAAATAAAACTAAATTAACTCAAAGCCAATTTAGAGGGTACATATACCATAATCTTAAGCAAAGTGGAGTTTAAGGAGAAATGTATTGAGAGCAAAGTTCAGAGAAGAAATTTCAGAACTGAAGAATTTTTGACAATGAAAGTGAAATTTAAAAAATCAGGAATGCACAACAGGCAGAATTAGAAGAATGCTGAAATCTCAGAAGGCCATAAGGCCACAATGGTGGTGAGATCTGACACAAAGACGTACGCTTTAAGACTGAATCATTGATGGCCACTGTATGTCAGTGATCGCATGCTGAGGGATAGCTTACCAAGAGAGCACTTGTTTAGGACTAACATGAAGAGGCCTTAACAGACAATGAGAATTGAGGAAAAAATCCTCATTGGCTGGTGGCATACCCCTCAAAGTTATGATCAACAATTAATCATTTCAGTCTGAGAACAATGCTACAGGATCCCTATAGAAAGTTCTGACAAAGGATGTCTGATTTGAAAAACAAACTATTTTTCAATCAACATCCTAAATAGAGTGGGCTGGGGTCACAATTGACTAAAATATACCGGGCTCATGGATATTGCTGACGCAAAAGATGATAGGCTGCTATCATCCAAAATGTGACTCTTTCCTTCTACACAAAACCTGAAATGGTCATACGGCTTTGCAAATGAAATGTTAAATTCATGAACTATTTTGAGCAAACAGGTATAAGTAGTGTACAGGTCAATCATAATAACTTAGTTAACTTCATTAAGATTACCAGAATTCTGTTCGTACAAGCTTTTTGTGTAAAAAATTTTCCAGCAGCCCAATCAAATTGGTAGCGGGAGAGGAGGCTACTCACAGGTCCATGAGTGAGACTTAAAAAGAGCATTCACGAGCTTTTGGGGTTTTCTAGTAGCCCAATCAAATCGAGATTCATTAGCAAAGACAAAGAAAAATAAGGCAGGGGCAAGTGGAGTGGCCTTTATTGGAGAAGACTAGTGTTACATTGGGGAGGTTTTGACTCATCAGGCTTCAGCAATGTAAATATCTGGTAAATTTCTTCTTCTTCGTCATTCTTCACCTGTTAGTACATGGTTAGAGAAGTGAGAATGGCTCCAGGAGCTGTGTTGTGCTCTTATGTATGATATGGGAATTCTGGGAGACCCCCAGCCTTCTGGGTAACCACAGCTGCACCAAGCTGCAGTTCCTCAGAGTCTGTGTTAAGCTACAGCTTGATAACCCTCACCTCATATGGAAAACTGAGGAGATGACAAACAGGAGCTACAGAGAGGTAGTCACCCGTAAGTTGCTGGAGTTGGAGATACCTGTGTGACTGTCAGCAGAGGGAAAGGAAATGGCAACTGGTACAGAGTAACACCCTCAATATAAGCATACTGTTTTGGATACTGTTGTGGGAAACAATCTCCTGCAGGGGAGACACAGCAAATGGGACTTTGGTGCTGTGGCTCAAAAGGGAAGGGAGCAAAGAGGACTGCAGTAGTGATAGGGGATTCCATAGTTAGAGGACTAGATACAAGATGCTGTGGAAGCAATGGACACTGGGATGGTACGTTGCCTCCTAGGCGCTAGGTCAGGGATGTCTTGGATCAGGTCTGCAGCATTCTAAAGGGGGAGGGAGAGCAGTCAGAAGCCTCGGTACATTTTGGCACCAATGACATAGGTAGAAGGGAGCAGGTCCTGAAGAGAGTTTAGGGAGCTCAGTAGAAAGCTGAAAAGCAGTACCTCAAGGGTAGTAACTCTGGATTTCTAGCTGTGCCACATGTAGGTGACGGTAAGAATAGGATATTTTGGCAGGTGAATATGTGGCTGAGGAGCTGGTGCAAAGTGTATGCCTTCAAATTTCTGGATCATTGGGATCTCTTCTGGGGAAGGTGTGACCTGTACCAAAGGGATGGGTTACACCCGAACCTGAGGAGAAACAATATCCTTGTGGGCAGGTTTGTTAGAGCTGTTGGGGAAGATTGAAACTAATTTGGCAAAGGGACGGGAACCTGAGTGATAGGGCTGAGAATGGGGCAGTTATATATAAACAGAGGCAGTGTGTATTGAAATTGTCACAAAAGACAGGCAGATGATAGAGGTATCTATCATCTATAATAAGGCAGTCAGTGGGATGAGTTCCAGTGTAACAAGGGGACAAGGGAGAGGAGGAGAGAGATTAGGTGAGAGAGACAGAGACAGAGAAATGGAGAGTCAAGGGTGAAAGAGGGGAGGGAGAGGGGAGGATTGGAAGATGTAGTGAAGGGGAAGGGAATGAAGCTGGGAACAAGACTGGAGTAAGAGAATTGGGGGGGAGAGAGTGAGAAGGGGGAGAGAGAGAGAAGGGGAAAGAACAAAAAATGAGGAGACAAGGGGAGAGGGTAGAGTTAAGGAAAGGCAGGGAGAGAGGGAGATAAAGATAGGGAAAGGTTGGGAGTGAGAGGCAGAGGGGGAGAGAGAAGGAACGAGTGAGAGAGTTGTGGGGTGAGAGAGAAGAGAGACAGCGAAAGGAGGAGAGAGTTGTGAGAAAGAATTGTAGAAGAGTGTGAGACAGTGGGGGGGAGAGGGAGAGATTGAGAATCAAAGAAAGTGAAAGAGTGGGAGAGGGAGAGATAGGGGAGGGAGTGAGACAAGTGCAGAGAGTGTGAAAGGAAGAGAAGGGCTAAAGAGAGGGGAGTGGGGCAAGAGAGTGAAGTGGGGGGAGGAAGAAGGGAGAGAAGGGGGTAAGAGGGGAGGAGTAGGGGTAGAGAGAGAAGGGGATGAGAGGAAAGTGGAGGGAGAGAGAAGGGGAGTGAGGGGAGAGAGAAAGGTGAGAGAGAAACGAGAGGGGGAGGAAGAGAGTGGGAGAGGGGTGGAGAGAAGGGTGAAAGAGGGGAGGGGGAGGTGATTGATTGCAGAATGCCTACGAGATGGCTTTTTAGAGCAACTTGTGGTCGAGCTGACCAGAGAATCAGCTATCCTGGATTTGGTGTTGTGTAATAAACCAGATTTGATTATGGAGCTTAAGGTAAAGGAGCCCTTAGGAGACTGATCACACTATGCCAGATTTTACCCTGCAACTTAAGAGGGAGAAGCAAAAGTCAAATGTGGCAGTATTGATTAAAGAGAATTACAGGGGCATGGGAAAGGAGCTGGTCAAAGTTAATTAGAGGGAGACACTAGCAGGAATGATAGGAGCAATTGAGAAGGTACAGGATAGATAGATCAAAAAATACTATCATAAAGGCAGGATACCACAACTCTGGCTAACGTGGGACATCAAAGGCAATATAAAAGCAAAAGAGAGGACATATAATAGAGCAAAAGTTAGTGTGAAGTTAGAGGATTGAGAAGCTTGTAAAGAACAATAGCAGGCAAATTAAAAAGCCATGAAGGAGAGAAAAGGTGAAATATAAAGGTAAGCTAGCCAGCAATATCAAGTAAGATACCTAAAGTCTTTACAGATATAAAGAATAAAAGAGAGGTGTGACTGGATATTGGACTACCGGAAAATGACACTGGAGAGGTAGCAACACTCACAAAATGCTGGAGGAACTCAGAAGGCCAGGCAACATCTATGGAAAAGAGTAGTTGATGCTTTGGGCTGAGACCCTTCATCAGGCCTGGAGAAAAAAAGATGAGGAGTCAGAGCAAGGTGGGGGGGGGGGGGTAGGGAAGGTAGAAACACAAGGTGATAGGTGAAACCAGGATAGGGGGAGGGGTGAAGTAAAGAGCTGGGAAGTTGATTGGTGGAAGAGATACAGGGCTAAAGAAGGGGGAAACTGATAGGAGAGGACAGAAGGTCATAGAAGAAAGAAAAAGGGGAGGGGCACCAGTGGGAGGTGATGAGTAGATAAAGAGATAAAGTAAGAGAAGGAAATGGAAATGGTGAAAGGTGGGGTGTCGGGGGATTCCCAGAAGTTCAAGAAATCGATGTTCACGGCATCAGATTGGTGGCTATCCAGTCAAAATACAAGGTGTTGCTCCTCCAACCTGAGTGTGGCTTCATTGCAACATTAGAAGAGGCCACGGACTACCACGTTGGAATAGGAATGGAAAATGGAATTAAAATGAGTGGCCACTGGGAGATCCAGCTTCTTCCGGCAACGCACTCTCCCAGTCCATGTCTCACCAATATATTGGCCGCACCGGGAGTACCAGATACAGTACATGACCCCTAACACAGGTAAAGTGTTGCCTCACCTGGAAGGACTGTTTGGGGCCCTGAATGGTAGTGAGGGAGGAGGTGTATCAACACCAGGATCCAGTATCCATCATGGTTCAGGTGAAGCCGGCCCCAATGGAACAGCTCCCTCCTTCCCCAGTACTGGTGCAGGTTTTCCATGAATTCAAACCCACTTAAGGATTGAACATAAATCTACAGCACATTACAGGCCCTTTGGCCCACAATGTTGTGCCGACCATGTAACCTACTCTAGAAACTGCCTAGAATTTCCTTAGCGCATAGCCCTCTATTTTACTAAGCTCCATGTACCTATCTAAGAGGCTCTTAAAAGACCGTGTCATATCCGCCTCCACTACTGCTGCCGGCAACCCATTCCATGCGTTCACCACTCTCTGTGTAAAAGACTTACCCCTGACATCTCCTCTGTACCTACTTCCAAGCACTTCAAACCTGTGCCCTCTCATGTTAGCCATTTCAGCCTTGGGAAAAGCCTCCAGCTATCCACACGATCAATGCCTCTCATCATCTTATACACCTCTATCAGGTCACCTCTCATCCTCCGTCACTCCAAGGAGAAAAGGCCAAGTTCACTCAACCTATTCTCATAAAGCATGCTCCCCAATCCAGGCAACATCCCTGTAAATCTCCTCTGTGCTCTCCCTATAGCATCCACATCCTTTCTGTAGTGAGATGAACAGAATTGAACACAGTACTCCGAGTGGGGTCTGACCAAGGTCTTACAGCTGTAACATTACCTCTCAGCTCTTGAACTCAATCAGCACACTGTCTGTGTCCTCTGGTCCTAGACTCCCCCACGATAGGAAACATCCTCTCCACTTCCACTCTTTCTGGGTCCTCTGGTCCTAGACTCTCCCACTATATGAAACATCCTCTCCACATCCACTCTATCTGTGCTCTCTGGTCCCGGACTCCCCCACTATAGGAAACACACCACACCAATCATTGAGCCATGCATTTAACTCTCTAATCTTCTTAACCTTGTGCCAATTTGCATGTGACTCAGGTAGTAATCCAGAGATTACCAACTTCTTGGTTCTGCTTTTTAATTTAGCCATAACTGCTCAAATTCTCTTAGCAGAATCTCTTTCCTTGTTCTACCAATGTCATTGATACCCAAATGGACCATGACAACTGGATCTTTCTCCACCCACTGCAAATTCCTCTACAGGTCAGATTAAGATGTCCCAAACCCAAGCAGCACAGCCTTCGGGATGCTCAATCCCTGTGACAGAGAACTTTGTCTAGTCCCCTGATTACACTATCTCCGATTACCACTACCTCTCTCCCTCCTCGAGCGGCTCCCTGAACCATGGTGTCATAGTTAGGTTGCTCATCCTTCCTACAGCCCCCACTCTCATCCACACACATTTCACACCTTTCCACATTATATATCATATCACATCCTCTTAACCCATCTACAGTCTTTGATCTATTACACAAACTCTTCTTTTCCAAATCATTGAAAGAGATTCTGACTAGTTGGGTCTCCTCCACTGATCACCTCACTGATCGCATTCTCCTAACCCAAAAATCATTTGTTTATTCCTACCCCTAGATTTTCAGTTGATTAACCAATGTCTACATTTTGCCCTCATCTGGTGTTCTTTAATATTTCTCATGTGATACTTTGTCAAAAGCTCAAATAGGTTACTTCCACTCATTTCTGCTTAATCTGTTAATTGTAATGTCAAAATTACCAATATTATTTCACTTCATTCAGTTGTGTTGAATCTGATTACGGTAATCTTATTATTATTTTGTAAGTGTCCTTATACCAACCCCTTAATTGTAAATGTCAGCATTTTCCACACCAATATTGTTAGGTTAAGCTGGTGTGCAGTTCTTTTCTCTCGCTCCTTCCTTTCTTAAAATTTCAGCAGATCTTAAGGCACTTTACTGCCTTTGAAATACATTTGAATTTAGACCATAAAATCGAAGGAGCAAAATTAGGCCATTTGGCCAATTCAGTCTACTCCACAGTTTCATCATGGCTGATCCACTTCCCTCTCCGTTATCTTTCACTCTCTGACTTAAGATTCTATCACACTCCATCTTAAATACACCCAATCCCAATGACCTGGCTTCCAATGCCACTTGTTTCAACAAATTCCACATGAACCACCCTTTGGGTAAAGAAATTTATTCATTCTAAATGGATGTCCGTCTGTTCTGAGGTTGCGTGTTTTGGTCCTAGACTCTCCCTACCACAGGAAACATCCTCTCCACGTCATCTAGACTTTTCAACATTCTGTAGGTTTCAATGAGATTTCCCACTCATTCTTCGAAACTTCAGTGAGTACAGGCCCAGAGCCAAACACTTCTCATATGATAAGTCTATCATTCCCAGAATCATTCCTGTGAACCTCCTTTGAACGCTCTCCAGTGTCAGCACATCCTTTCTTAGATAAGGGGCCCAAAGCTGCTCACAACATTCCAAGTGAAGCCTCACCAGTTCCTTATAAAACCTCAGCATTACATCGCTGCTTTGATATTTTTCTCCTTTCAAAATGAATGCAACTGCACTCACGTCTGCCTCCGACTCTCGAACTTCAGGCGTACTGCTAGCATCTTCTACTAGTTAGGATTTTGCAAAATACTCAATTCCTCTGCTATTTTTTTGTTCCTCATCACTACCTCTCCAGTCACAAACAAGATAACTAGGGTTATGAACAGGGCTTTAAAGTATATAGCAGGAGGGTGCCTTTATACGGAGGATACAGAGTCTGCAGAGAGATATAGATAGGTTAAATAAGTGGGCAAGGGTCCGACAGATGGAGTACAATGTTGGTAAATGCAAGGTCATCCACTCAGAGAAGTACGAATAAAGTAAAGGAGAGAAATGTGTATAAAGTTAAAGCAGATGTTAAAAAAGTGAAAAGTAAGAGTGGAGTGCAGAAAAGTCAAGTGTGTAAGAGACAAAGATCACTGGATTTTTAAAGACACAATGAGTATAAGGGCACTTAATCTAAATGCCCATAGAATTTGTAACAAGGTCTGTAAACTTGCGGCACAAATCAGTACAAAGGGGTCTGATTTAATGGCCATTACAGAAATATGGTTGCAGGGTGGACAGGATTAGGAATTAAATATCTGAGGATAGGCAATAAGGTAAGGGAAGTGGGGTAGTGCTCTTATTTAAGGATGAGATCAGGGTGATAGTGAGAGACGATATAAGATCTAAAGAGCAGAATGCTGAATCTATCTGGATAGAGATTAGGAACAGTAAAGGTTAAAAAAAATCACTAGTGAGAGTTGTCTATGGGCCACTGAATAAAAACATTACAGTGGCACAGACAATAAATCGTGAAATATCTGAGGCATGTAAGAATGGAACAGCAGTTATCGTGGGGGACTTTAACTTGCACATAGATTGGGTGAATCAAGTTAGTCAAGGGAGTTTCGAGGAGGACTTCATAGAATGCATATGTGATAGCTTTCTTGAACAGCATGTTACTGAACCTACAAGGGAACATGCTATCTTGGATTTGGTCCTGCGCAATGAGACATGTAAAATTAGCAATCTTGTAGTTGGGATCCACTTGGAAAGAGTGATCACAGTATGAATGAGTTTCTCATACAAATGGAGAGTGCAAAATTCAATTTAAAATGAGTGTATTATGCCTACACAAGGGAGACTACAATGGGATGAGGGAGGAGTTGGATAGGGTAGACTGGGAACACAGGCTTTATGGTAGGATGGTTGTGGAAAAGTGAAAGACTTCCAAAAATCTTTCCATAGTGGTCAACAGAAGTATATTCCAGTTAAAAGCAAGGACAGCAAGGGTGGGGAGAGCCAGCCATGGATAAGTAAGGAAATAAAAGAAGGCATCAAACTAAGAGCTCGTGTGTACAAAGTCACCAAGAGTAGTAGGAAATAGGAAGATTGGGAAAACTTTAAAAGGCAACAAAAGAACCACTAAGCAATCAAAAAAGGGAAGATAAATTATGAAAATAAACCAGTACAAAATATAATAACAGGTAGTAAAAGTTTTTATAATTATATAAAGTGGAAAAGGGTGGCTAAAGTGAACCAAGCTTGTACCTTGGAGGACAAGAAGGGGGAATTGATATTGAGCAATGAGGAAACAGCTGAGGTTTTGAATTATTTTGTGTTGGTCTTTATAGTGGAGGACACATCTAACATGCTGAAGAGAGATATGGATCTGATGGGAAGTAAAGACCTCGATACAATAGCTATCATTTAAGAAATAATGCTGAACAAACCTGTGGGTCTAAAGATAGGCAAATCCCCTGGTCCAGATGGAATGTATCCCAGGGTACTGAAAGAAATAGCAGAAATTATAGTTCATCGTTTGGTGATAATTTACCAAAATCTCTGGACTCTGGGCAGGTCCCAGTGGATTGGAAGACTGCGAATGTCACACCACTGTTCAAAAAAGGATTAGGTAAAAGGCAGGAAACCATAGACCAGTTAGTTTAACATTTGTAGTTGGGAAAATGTTTGAAGCTATCATTAATGAAGAAATAGCGAGGCATCTGGAAAAAAAATGGATCCATTATGCAGACGCAGTATAGATTCAGCAAAAGCAGGCCCTGGTTAACAAACTTATTGGAGTTCTTTAATGATAATAACAAGTGGAGTTGATAGAGGGGAACAGATAGATGTTATATACTTGGATATCCAAAAGGTGTTCGATATGGTGCCACATAAAAGATTTATCCATAACGATTCATAGAGTTGGAGGTGATGTATTAGTCTGGTTAATCAATAGAAAGCAGAGTTGGGTGTTTCTCTGGTTGGCAATCAGTGGTGAGCAGTGTGCCTCAGAAGTTGATACTGGGCCCGCAACAGTTCATGATATACATTAATGATCGGGAAGAGGGGACCAAGTGGAGTATATCCAAGTTTGCTGATGACACTAAATTGAATGGAAAAGAAAACTGTGTAGAAGATATGGCGAGTCTGCAGAGAGAGATAGATAGGTTAAGTGAGTGGACAAAGGTCTGGCAGGTGGAGTACAATGTTGGTAAATGCAAAGTCATCCACTCTGGAAGGAAAAATGGAAGATTAGATAATTATTTAAATGGTAAAAGACTGCAGCATGCGGCTATGCAGAAGGACTTGAGAGTGCTTGTGCATGATTTGCAAAAGGTTGGTTTGCAGGTGCAGCAGGCTATCAAGAAGGCTAATGGAATGTTGGCCTTCATTGCTAGAGGGATTGAATTTAAGAGTAATTTATGCTGCAACTGTTCAGGGTACTGGTGAGGCAGCACCTGGAGTACTGTGTGCAGTTCTGGTCTCCTTACTTGAGGAAAGATATACTGGCTTTGGAAACAGTGCAGAGGGGGTTCACCAGGTTGATTCCAGAGATGAGAGTGATAGGCTATGAGGAGAGATTGAGTTGCCTGGTACTGTACTGCTGGAATTCAGAAGGATGAAAGGAGATCATATAAAAACATATAAAATTATGAAAGGAATGGATAAGATAGAGACCAAAAAGTTGTTTCCACTAATAGATGAGACTAGAACTAGAGGACATAACTTCAAAATTCAGGGGAGTAAATTTATGATGGAGATGAGGAGGAACTGTTTTTTCCCCCAGAGTAGTGAATCTGTGGAATTTTCTGCCCAATGAAGCAGTGGAGACTATCTCAGTAAATATGTATAACACAAGGTTGGATAGATTTTTGTATAGCGGGGGAATTGAGGGTAATGGGGAAAAGGCAGGTATGTGGAGATGAGTACATGGTCAGATCAGCCATGATGTTATTGATCAGCAGAGCAGGCTCAACAGGCCAGATGGCCGACTCCTGCTCCTATTTCTTAAGTTCTTATGAAATATAGAAAAATGGTTGAAAAAAGAGCATTGTAAATGGCATGAATGGTATTGGCATGTAAAGCATGTCCCTGTACACAAATCATCTGAAGTTTAATGTGCAGGTCCAACAAGCAATCAGCAAAGAAAACTGTTCATTGGCCATTACTACATGGGGATATAAGAACAAAGTGAAGGTGTTCAACTGAAATTTCAAAAGGCTATTCTAACATTAGAGCTGGAATATTATGTTCCTGTTTCCCTATCTAAGGGACGAGATACTTGCAAATGAAGGAGCACAGCACTAGATTCTTCATTCAATAGTCACAACACTAAATTTCTTGTAAGAAACCCTCATACTGATAACATACACTTTAAATCCCAACTTAATTTTTGCAATTCCTCAGCAAATGAAACAACCCATTCATCTATGCAGCCAAAACTGGGCAAAATATCAGCACTGGTGTGATAAGTGGCAAGTAAAATCATGACACAGAAGGCCCAAGCGATTACCATCCCCAACAAGACAGTCCCAACACCTAGACCGGACAATGAATGATTTTATCACTATGGAATCCCTCACCATCAACAAGAACCTCAAGTAGACAACACTACTACAAAAACTGGTCCGGTATCCTGCCGTAGGTACCTCCTCCTGCCACATACAGTATGTCAGAAGTCTGATGAAATACTCCCCACACTAGTCAAAGTTAATTGTACCATATATCCAGACTTTCTCTTCTCGACCTCACACAATCAAAAGTTGGACACAAAAAGAGATTATTTATCATTATTCAATGAATTTGAAACAACACAATAATATAACGGCCCAAGAGATTGGACGATTATTATTTTGGTTGCTTAGTTCACAGACTGCAATCACATGGCGTTAACCACCCACTTCTTAACTGACTGCTACAAAATTGAAATCTCACAAGGATCAAATATGAAACAATTTAACGTTAGTATAAGTTGTTGGCAACAGTATAGAGCAACATTCAAATCAGTTTCTTTCCAAAAATCTTAACCCGTGAACTTCAACACTCACGTTGCCATAACGTGCCATCCGACCCCACTATCCGTCCGGACACTCCGTGAGCAACTACTTTAGTTCCGGGGATACGAGATGTCGAGAAAAGTACTCGTCATAGGAAAGTCACACCAAACAAAATGAGATTTGGAGATTAAACTAAGGATTGTAATATTGTTATTATTGCTAATCACTTTATGAAAACATGTAATATTCAACGCGGATTAAAGTATTTAAAACTCTCCTAGTGGGGAACATTTAACCGTGATACACACATGGAATAAGTTCATAGAAAGGGGTGCAAGCATTAAACAAAGTATTAACACAGTTTTACTGTGAAAACCTAATCCCAACTAAATAAAAAAAATTCCTGTGAAAATAATATGACATTGCGTTTAATTCAGCATAGACAATGGTGAATGAAGGTGCTGTGCTTTTCCCCCTCAGAGATGGTCGGACCCGGTCTCGGCGCAGGCCCGTCACTTCGAACGGCGCTGGCGCGAACTCGCTCCTTCACCGACGGGACGGTTCCTCTCTCTTTTTTGTCGTTCTGGGGTGAGGACGTGTATTCGCTTCTCGATTCTTCACTTGTTGTGTGAGCGGAACGGGAAAGATAGTTCATACCTTTATTCTAATGGGAAGCAAGGCGGGGAACTCGAGCAGAGCACGTTTGAGAGCGCGGGGGATCGGAGGAAATCTTCAGCAACACGCACAAAATGCTGAAGGAGTCTCGGCCCGTAATGTCAACTGTTTATTTCCCTCAATAGACACCGCCTGACCTGCCGAGTTCCTCCAGCATTTTGTATGTTGCTTTGGATTGCCATCATCTGCAGAATCTCTTGTGTTTCAGAGCTGATCATTTCTGGGAACTGACTACTAGGGGATTCGAGCAAATGCACTCTGGTGAATTTCGTTTGGAATTATTGTTGTAATAATCCATTACTGACACCAAGTGGTGCTATTTTGTAGTGGAATTATTCATTTATTATAATAGGACAATTTTTGAGCACTTTAACAATGCTTCCTTGACGAGAAAGGTGAATTTTTCAAGAATTTTTTTTTTCTTTATAAGTTGTGTACAGAAATTTGATATTTTTGCTAAGTCAGCAGGTAAAATAATTTGAGTATCTTTCAGTTCAGGAACAGGCATACCAATTTTCCTGATGTTTGTACTTCCTGAAAACTGAGAATTTTGCACCTTGTGGTAATGATATTCTATACTTTGCAATGTATTTACATACAATCTTCAAAATGCCCACTTCTCCAAGAAAATAATAAAGGGAACAGAATTTGATCAAACAGAATTTGGTATTTTTGGAATGGTGGCTGAAGGCTAGATTTCAAAAATGAGCTTTGAATGGTTTCTAAATGAGGGTAGGTTTTTCTAGTGATGCAGCTTAAAACATTGATGAAATGGTGGCAAAGAAATATGCAGGAAATTTGAGGATTAAACTAAGTGGCCTTCAATATATTAATGGTTTGAAGAGTTTCTTCAAAAGAAAAATGACTTAGTTTTCTGTATAACAGAATCCTTCATAATTTTAATTTAATAGAACTCATGGAAAAATCACTGCAGCAGATCTATGAAAATGAGATCCTGTGCCTCCAGGAAGAAATTCAAATGTTGGAGAAAAAGGCCGAAGAAACTCATATTAATTCTCAAGGGTTTCTGAAAAACATGTAAGTAGGAAGAGAATAAATTGCAAACTCTAGAACTATAAGTGCCCTGTGCTTGTTTCATACCCTTTATTTTCCTTTGACTTCCAGTCTCCCCTGTTAGTGTTTATACTGTCTATTCTCCATCCCCCCCACTGAATACAAATCTCCACTGTTTGTGTGTGTATCTTGTCTCCTCTGTTCTCCCTCCACCCCATTGACTTCCAGTCTTCCCTGTTGGAGTTTATACTGTCTCAACTGTTCCCCCCCCCCCCAATGACTTACAGTCTCTCCAGTTGGTGTTGTTTATACTGTCTGTTCTGTTCCCCCAATTGACTTCCAGTCTGCCCTGTTACTGTGTTTATACTGTCTCTTGTGTTCTTCCCCTACCCCATCCTCAGCATATCGCAGCTTCAGTGCCCTAACCCCACCAATGAATTCCAAGTCTAGCGTGATACTCAGCATTTCTGATTTCACCTGGTTATTTCAGTAGGAATCTTCACCCCAGCTGTGGATCCTGTTTTCAGTATTCAGTAAAAATACATGAGCTCCTCTCTTGACATCACTCTCTAATGATCTCTTCATCATTTGACTCAACCTCAAATTAACCGTTCCATTTACAAATTTAAAGCATTTTGCTCACAAAAACCAGTAATCAGTCCTGCTCACAGTGGTGTTGCTTGGACATCTCATGCCTCATTTCAGAGTCTCACCTTTTTTATGCCATGGGCCCATACCATTAACTAAGGGGTCCATGGAACACTGGTTGGGAACCCCTTACTTTTGACCAAGAGTCTGGTACAGAAAGTCTGGTCTCCTAGTCAGTGATCTAATTTGCTCTGGAAATCTTACTTCCATAATCTCAACAATTTCTGCTTCCCAAGATTCACAAGTGATGGTTGACGGTTTCTCTTTTTCTAGTTCCAGCTGTTTGAATTTCACTATGGTCGTCAGTCCCCGAACCCCTCATCATACTCGACTTCCCTTCTTATTGTGCTTTCCTGTGCAGCTGCAGGAGATACGATATCTGTCCATTAACTTTCTTTCCCAACTTCCAGGATCCAAAGAACTTTTTCCAGATGAAGCAGCTTTTCACTCATACTATTTTTCAGTTTAGTGTGTTATTTTCTCTGCTTTGGTAAACTTCAGCACAGATGCCCTTGATAACAGCTTGCAGTCTAGTCTGTTCAGTTCACAAAAGTGAACTTCAATTTCAAGTTGGTTGGCATCTTAATTCTTCATCATTCTCTCACTCAGACATTCATTTTTGGCCTTTTACATTTTTAGACGATAGAATACTGCAGTACAGGAACAACTCTGCCCTGCAATGTCTGTACTGATCATGGTACTGCCAAATGTAAACTCAAAACTAGGTCCTTGGGACTTAGTACTGAATTCAACAGTTTCAGATAACCAGGTTTTTCTGTCTGTATCTGAACTGTCTCATTCTCATGAAACGTTATGAAGTGGTAATATTAAATGTATTTTTCTACCTTCCAGATGTCATGCCTGTATTTCACAGTTGCAGTGTAAGTTTTCCTGGTCTTCTGTACTGTTTCATTTCCTTCTTGCATCTCTTCCAGGCAGACCAGCTTGAATAAACATGCCTTTCTTAGTCAATATAGCCAACAGTTATGTCATTCATCCATAGTTGGTCTCTGTGGTATGACTTTGTTCTCTTTATGCCTCTTTATTAAAACTTGAAGCATATTTCTACTCTGTTGCCCTCTGTTGGTGCTGCCTGAGATGATCAATATCTCCAACATTTTCTGCTTTTATTTCGGACAAACTGCAGAATAATTTCTTAGTTTGGATCCAAAGTGCTGTACCTTAAAAAGATGAATTGCCACTTTTTTCATTAATTAAGCTTATGTTTTATAAATTTGCAATGAATATGGATAATTTTGTCAATATAATTTAGAGAGGTTCTCCGTTGGTCAAGGTCAACCATGGATGTTACATTGCAGCTGTCTACATGATACGTGAGCCAGGGCAATACGATATGGAGAGCAAGTTGTTGCTCAGTTGCTCAGTTGTTGCTCACCGCCCCTTCCCTCCCCACACACACACACAGCTGATCAATCCAAAACAATGGCAGAGACTGATGCAGTTTGACACTTGGTGGTGTTGCAGGAGTTGCCAGTCAACATTGAATTTAATGTAAGACTGTTTTAGGGACTCCAGCTCTGGATTTTTCCTCGGGATTTACTCCCAAAACCTTCACTGTGAGTAGGTACAGCCGCAAGGCAGCAGAAGTTTGAGAGCAGAGCTTTCCTACTCCTGAATGAGCTGCCAACCATGGCTAATGAGACCTATCTGCCAGAATATATTTAAGATTTACTATTTAAAATATTAAAAAATTATATCAATATAATAAAAATGTAATGGCAATATTCTGGTTGTATAGTTAAGATACCAAATCCCCTCACAACCTCCCTGCACTCTCCTTTCTGTAGTCTTCCCTGCCACTCCTTGAATGTCCTCTCCTTATCTACTGCACGCGTATCACCTGAACCTTCCTACCACACCATCCTCTATAATACAACATCCCCACCCTATTTTTAATAGTGTGGCTTGCACTTCAGTGACACAGCTGATTTTCTAATGAACCTAACATTTTTAGACAGTAGTAAATATTAGTTAATATTATAATTTAATTTAATTTAATTTAATTACATTGATTAGTTCTCCTCACTGTCATTATTGGATTTTAGCTTGTGTCCCATATGGCTTCAAGATTCTTGACCAGTAACAGCCATTATAGTGTGATGCTTATTTGTTGTTTATGTGAATGTTGGTGTGATGGTTTAACAAACTGGTTGATGTGTCGGCATTGTGAGACTTTTTCAAAATCTTTTATATTTAGGTATCTGCAAAAAGAAAAGATCAGTGTGCAAAATCCTGAATCATGGAAATGCTCAATGACTGATCTGGAAGCACAGGTTGAACAGGCTAAATCACAGGCTGCATTACTAATCCAGTTAACTGGCATTGAATTTAGCCAACACACTATGAAAATGGTCAGTGAAGGTAAGTTTATGAATGTTCCATTTTTCGTAAGTACATTCCAGTCAGTGATTTACTTCACATGTATAAGAGGAATTATGAGGTTGAACTGAGGAAGTAAGTAAAGCTTTGCACACAGTGATACAGGGCATAGGTTGGCCAGAATAGGAAAACTTTTCTTGCCTAGATTAACATACAACTCTTGAAGACTGAATGACAGAGACGTCAGAGATGAAAACTATAAACAATGCTGTCATCACAGAACAAACAGTTGCTAATAGTGCTGGGTGTGGCAAAAGTGGGTAAGAGTTCCATGCTCAACAGGTCAATACTGGATATTTCTGGAAATCAGGACGATAGTTAGCTAAACCTGTAGCTGCATCTGGAGGTTTCAAATAGTTTTTCTTCTTCCTAATTATGAAGCATGTAAGTAGGTGGTTAGAAAGGGTTGGAAAAGTAGCGGTTAGATATTAAGTATCAAATTGAATCAAATATTTGCAACAGTGTAGAGCTGTGATTGTTTTGAGGGTTTAACTCCACACCGAAGTTCATGATCTTGGTAACTACATTGCCTAATCAGTTTTAGGCTCCAATTATTTATCCTTATTGTTAAAAAAATGTAGATAATAAGTGGCAAGATTTTCATTGAGTGATATAACATGGAAGCACACTGTCCATACTAACAACCAAGCACAATTCTACCCTAAACCATTTTATTCTCCCTCATTCCCAGGAAACCCCCTAACTTCTACCACTCATCCACATATAAAGGTCAAGTGACAGTAGTCGATTATCCTGCTAGCTTGCATATTTTTGGGAGGTGTGAGGAATACGGAGCATCTGGAAGAAACGTGTGGTTGGCGAGAGAATGTGCTAACTTCACACAGACAGTAGCTAAGGTCAGGACTGAATCCACGTTGCTGGAGCTGTGAGCTACTAGTTTTCCTATCTACACTAGTGCTGAATGCTGAGAATCTTGGAAAATTTATGTAAAAACGTTGCATCCTGCTTTGTTATTAAGGGTAGCTTATAACGCTTATCCTTTCACCTCTGGAACTTGTCTTTAAAGCTAGCAAACAAATAAGGTGAAGAACTTCTATCCGCAGAACTGTTCCACGTGAAATGTGTTTGATAGTCAGTTCCTTGTGGGTGGAGGAATACAGAAGAAATTGTTCCAGAATGTATCTCAAGGTAGTATATGATAACATATATATACTTCAATAATAAATTTACTCTGAACTTTGAACAATCAAGTTCAAGTTTAATTGTCCAACAACCATACACTGGAATATAGCCAGATGAAACAGCATTCTTCCAGGGCCTAGGTGCAACACACAGAACCAACAGTCACATTGCACATAGGGTTCATATAATTATTCTAGCAGATAAACATTCATTTATGAAAAATCTATATTAAAAAATATAGTCCAGAGTGCCATGGCTTGTAGATTGATGGTGCATGGATGTTGTCCTGGAGTAAAGCTTCTGCAAGAACAAGCTGCGGTAGTTCCCCATTTTGCAGAAGTGCAGCCACAGCCGAATGCAGTCCAGCCTGTCTTCCTGGCGGTGAACACTGGAGAGGCCAGTATGGAATCCAGCAGCACACAGTCAGCTTTGGTGTCGCCTTCACCAATGACTGCAACAAGCAACCCTGAGGCATGAGGGCCTTGTCCATGCAACAACCTAGGTCAGATCAGCACTAAGGCTGTTATCTTATCAGGGTACAGATGTGATTGGAAGTGGAATTATCTCACTGGTACTTCAGAAAGTTGAATTAGAATAGCTTAAAGAATGCTTGACTGCATTGAATCAAATTTAGAATGCGTTGACATCACCAAAAGCTAAATTTCCTTCAAAATTGGTTTAACTACCATATATGAATCCCTATTCACTGTACTGCATTAATTTACAGGTAACAACCAAACAAAGCAGTATAGATTGTCAGGCTACAGTCATTCACTGCATTTTGAGCTTGAATTTGAATTAATGGATATTCAGGTATGTAAATTTTTAATTATGTGTCATGATATTTATTTTCATTTGCTAAGAATATTAATTGGTGAAAAACTGCTATCTAATACTTTCTAAAGAAAACAATAACATTTCATTTGGACATTCAAATGATTTTTAGCTTTGGGCTTTCATTCTTATCTAGTTAGTCATAGTCACCTGCAACATCTCCCCTATGTCCACACATTATGTCCAGAATCCTCAAATGATTTATATGTAGCCCCTTTTGATTTCTTGTTCATTTCCATTTCAAGTTCAAGTTCAGTTCATTGTCATTCAAGTATACGTATGTATACCACCAAATAAAACAATTCCTCTGGACCAAGTTGCTCAACACAATACACATAACTCACACACATTAAACATACAGTAATATTACCCTGAGTAAATTAATAATATGGTGCATTTATGACAAAACTTTAAAAGTACTGGCGCTTCATGCATGATAAGACCTGGATGGTGGCAGGGAGTTCAGTAGTCTTATGGCCTGGAGTTGTTTTCCTTCCTAACAGTTCTTATCCTAATGTTATGGTACCTTCTGTGTGATGATAGAGGATCAAAGGGATTGTTGTATGGATGGGAGGGATCATGGACAGTGCTAATTGCACTGCCCATGCAGCGCTTCTGATAAACATCTCTGGGTGGAAGAGAGACTTTGATGATCTTCTCAGCAGTCCTTACAATCTTTTGTAAGAACTTGTGGTCAGATGCCTTGAAATTCTCATACCAAATGGTGATGTAGCTGATCAGGGCAGTGTTGATAGTGCTCCTGTAAAATTTTGCTTCTATTATGTGACTTCATTTGAAAATAGACTGTAACATTTGGTTCTGAATGTATAATACTTAACTCTTTCTTAGCACAACTTCCCACAATACTCCATTGTCTATTTATAATGCTTATAATGCTTATCCCTTCCTTTCTGTAACTTTCTGAGGTATGTGTTCTCTAGTCTGGGTCTCCAATGCATCCTCATTTTAAATGTAACATTGATAAATTTGTGTTACCTGGGCCATAAAATGAAGTCTTCCTTTCCCAAGCTGTTCCACTATGTCACCTCAGTATTATTTTTCTTGTATTGATGCCTTTTCAAACCTAGTTCTTTGAATGTTTTACTCATCTGCCGTCTTGTGCATCTTGGCATTCGAAGCTTCTGTGTTAATTGACTTTGAAGCAACTTAAGATTCATGCTCTGTTAAAATAGTTTTATCAAAGCAAGTTGGTATTCTTATTTATTTCCCCTCTCGTTAACTTACATCTTTTGTTCCTACCTGCATACTTTGAAGCATGTTAATTATATAATTGTTTGAAGTTTACTAATAAAAGATAGATGACAGTGGGTGATTGTGATTATGTCTACTTTTATAAGATTAACTGGTGAAAAATCACTGTTTAGTATTTTCTTAAAAGTTAACCTCATTTTGTTGTGCAAGTGTTTTAATTGGCTTTGGGCTTTCATTCTTATCTCAAAATTGTAAAAGGGAATTTATTTTCATTTAGTATGTAGAAGATTCATAGCAAATTATGACCAGATCTGTTTTGTTGATGGTTGTTATTGAATTTGGTATGTTGAATGGTACAGCAGACTCAGTGCCATATGACCAATTCTTGCCATTGAGTCATAAAGTTCTACAACACAGGAACATCCCTTTTGGCCCATGTAATCCATTTTTGTATAGAACACAGCATTTGGTGCAAGAATCAGAACTCACTTATTCACTTTATTTCTGTATGAATTATAGAAAATAGTTATGCTGATTTTTTTGTTAAATTAGAGCACAGAGTAGGCCCTTCTGGCCCTTCAAGCCATGACACTCCAGCAACCATAAACCACCCCAATTTAAGCCAGTCAGTCACCTTCTACGACCACTCTTCTTCGCCTCACGGAATTAGTCCTCACCCTTAACAATTTCTCCTTTGGCTCTTCCCACTTCCTCCAAACTAAAGGTGTAGCCACGGGCACCCACATGGGTCCTAGCTACGCCTGCCTTTTTGTCAGCCATGTGGAGCAATCTATGTTCCATGCCTACACCGGTATCTGTCCTCCTCTTTTCTTGCATTATATTGACGACTGCATCGGCGCTGCTTCCTGCACACGTGCTGAGCTCGTCGACTTCATTAACTTCGCCTCCAATTTTCATCCCGCCCTCAAATTCACCTGGTCTATTTCTGACACCTCCCTCCCCTTTCTAGATCTTCCTGTTTCTATCTCTGGAGACAGCCTATCCACCGACGTCTACTACAAACCTACTAACTCCCACAGCTACCTAGACTGTTCCTCCTCCCACCCTGTCTCCTGCAAAAATGCTATCCCTTTCTCTCAATTCCTCCACCGCATCTGCTCTCAGGATGAGGCCTTTCATTCTAGGACAAAGGAGATGTCTTTCTTTTTTAAAGAAAGGGGCTTCCCTTCGTCCACTATCAACTCTGCCCTCCATCGTGTCTCCCGTATTTCACACACCTCTGCCCTCACCCCACCCCCCCGCCAGCCCACCAGGGATAGAGTCCCCTTGGTCCTCACCTATCACCCTACCAGCCTACAGATCCAACGTATAATCCTCCGTAACTTCTGCCACCTCCTACGGGATCCCACCACCAGCCGTATCTTCCCCTCCCCCCCCCCCACTCTCGGCTTTCCGCAGGGATCGCTCCCTAAGCGACTCCCTTGTCCATTCATTTCCCCCCCCCCCCCCACCATCCCTCCCCACCGACCTCCTTTCGGGCACTCATCCCTGCAAACGGAAGAAGTGCTACACATGTCCCCACACTTCTTCCCTCACCACCATCCCAGGCCCCCGACAGTCCTTTCAGGTGAGGCACCACTTCACCTGCGAGTCAACTGGGGTGATATACTGTATCCGGTGCTCCCGATGTGGCCATTTAAACATTGGGGAGACCCGCCACAGACTGGGAGACCGTTTCGCCAAACACCGGCGCTCAGTCCTCCAGCAGTGGCGGGATCTCCCTGTGGCCACACATTTCAATTCCACAGACCACTCCCACTCCGACATGTCTGTCCATGGCCTCCTGTACCGTCAAGATGAGGCCGCGCACAGGTCGATGGAGCAATACCTTATCTCCTGCCTAGGTAGCCTCATACCTGCCGGCATGAACATCCAACTCACAGACCTCTGTTGAGACCCCTGTCCTCCCCTTACCCTCATCCCTATCTATTTTTTCAGTCTGGTTCTCTTTCTCTCTCTTTTCTCCCCCCTCACTATAATCTCCCCCCAGCCCTACCTTTCTTTCTGTCTTATTTCCCATAATTCTCCACCTTCCCCCAGCCCATTTCCCTCCAACCGATCACTTCCTCGCTCTCTACTTTATCCATCCCCCCACTTCTTATCCCCCCCCTCGACTATCCCATGTTACTTCACTCCTGATGAAGGGTTTCGGCCCAAAACGTCGTCACTACCTCCTCCCGTAGATGCTGTCTGGCCTGCTGAGTTCTGCCAGCATTTTGTGTTTTTATTTGTTTCCAGAATCTGCAGATTCACTCATGTTGCCAATTTAAGCCTAACTTGATCATGGGACAATTAACATCTTTGGACTGTGGGAGAAAACTAGAGCCACCAACAAGAACCCACGTATTCCTCAGTAAGAGGATGAACAGAAACTCTTCACAGAGGATGCCAGAATTGAACTTTGAACTCTGATGCCCTGAGCTTGTAATAGCATCTTGTTGACCACAATTCTACTGTCATGCCCATTTCTCCCATTTGTGGTGGCCATATAAGTTCAGAAGTGAAAAGGAATCTAGGGTTATAGGACACAATGCGTTGAGGAATATAAAATGTTCTCTGTAGCTGTGGGTGTGAGTTCAAAAGAGAATTTCCTACCTATTAGCAGGGTTAAAGATATCTGGTAGATGGAGGAGATCTCAGAGAAATGTATAGTTATTGTGGTCCATGTGAAAACTTACAACGTCAATAGGATTTAAAGAAAAAGTAGTTATATTGAGGGAGTATGAGCAGCTAGAGTTCAATATACAGTAAATAGCAAGCCTACTTTTTTTGTGATTGATTTATCAGTGAATGCTACATGAATGAGTCCTAGTCCTTCAGCTTTTCATAATTTATGTGGATGCCCAAAATGAAAGGACAAAGTTTCATATATCTATTTTTGCTTATGATACAGTGCAATATCGGAGAGTGAGCTGAAAGGACAGAGAATCTGTGAGAGACACAAGGACAGATGGAATATAGTGTAGGAATTGTACTTTGATTTTTTTTATAAAGTGGGAAATTAGCAAATTGGTTTTCTGGTTCATAAGGCACAAAACAAAAAATTGGAAAGACAAATGGCGTATTGGCCTTGACTGCAAAGGAGTTGGTGTACAAAAGTAAAGGAATCTTGCTGAAATTGTACAAAGCTTTAGTGAGACCTGGTGAAGTACAGCACTGAAACAGGCACTTCAGCCCATCCAGTCCACACCAAAACCATTTAAATTGTATACTCTCAATGTCCTTCCCTCCATACCCCTGCCATCCTTGTACCTATCCAAGCTTTACTTAAGCATTGAAATCAAGCTTGCATGCACCACTTGTGGTGGCAGCTCATTCCACACTCTGCTGACTCTCTGAGTGAAGAGGTTTCTCCTCATGTTCCCCTTAAACTTATCACCGTTCACCCTTAACCCATGACCTCTGGTTGTAATCCCACCCAACCTCAGTGGAAAAAGCTGCTTGCATTTACGCCATCTATACCCGGCAACATCCTGCAAATTTTCTTTGTACTCTTTCAACTTTATTTGCATCTGTCCTGTAGGTAGGTTACCAAAACTGCACACATAGTCCAAATTAAGCCTCTCCAACATCTTATACAACTTCAACACAACATTGCATCTCTACTTAGTACCTTGATTGATGAAGGCCAATGGGGCAAAAGCTTTCTTCTGACCCTATCTACCATTTTCAATGAATTATGGACCTGTATTCCCAGATCCCTTTGTTCTATCACACTCATCAGTGTCCTTTTATTCACTGTGGAAGACCTCCCCTGGTTGGGCCTACCGAAGTGCAAAACCTCACACTTTACTTAATTAACTTCCAGCTGACATTTTTTAGCCTATTTTTTCAGCTGGTGCAGATCCATCTGCAAGCCACAATAGCCTTCCTCACTGTCCACTCCACCCCAATCTTGGTGTCATCTGCAAATTTTCTGATCGAGTTTACCACATTATCATCCAGATTGTTCATGTAGATGATAAACAACAATGGACCCAGCATCGATCCCTGTGGCACTCCACTAGTCACAGGCTTCCAGTCAAGGAGGCAACCATCCATTACCGTTCTCTGGCTTCACCCACAATCCAGTTTATTACCTCATCTTGAATGCCAAGTGACTGAAACTTTTTGACCAACCTTGTCAAATGTCTTACTAAAATCCATGTAGACTGCTTTTCTAGTAACTTCCTTGAGAAACTCTATAAGATTAGTTAGAAATGACCTATCACATATGAAACCATGCTAACTATCCCATAATCAGTCCATGTCTTTTGAGGCGATTGAACCTGATGTTTGAAAGTTGATTTAGGTGCCAGGCCAGATTGAAAAGGTCAGGGTGATGTGGCCCAAGGCAAGGGACTGGCCAGTTCAGATCGTTACTCCATGACTCGGCTCTGTGCTGAACTGTGACACTCTCTTTGCAGACTTCAGTTCAGAACACTATTTGCTTACATGCTGTTATTGTTTGCATGGTGTGTATTTTTTTCTCTGCAGATTGGCTGTTTGATGGTCTTTTTTTATATGAGTTCTTTTGGGTTTTTTTGTTTTGTGGCTGCCTGTTAGGAGATGAATCTCAAGGTTGTATAATGTATACATCCTTTGATAATGTACTTTGAACTATCCAAATACTTGTATACCTGGTTCATTAGAATACCTTCAAATAACTTTCTCACGACTGATATCAGTCATAGACAATTTAGCACATTACAGGTCCTTTGGCCCACAATGTTGTGCTAACCATGTAACCTACTCCAGAAGCTGCTTAGAATGTCCCTACTGCATAGTCCTCTAGCTTTCTAAGCTCCATGTACCTATCTAAGAGTCTCTTAGAAGACCCTGTTGTATTCGCCTCTACCACCTTTACTGGCAGTTCATTCCACGCACCCACCACTCTGTGGGAACGCTTACACCTGACATCCCCCTTGCACCTACTTCCAAACACCATAAAACTGCCCCTCATGTTAGCCATTTCAACCCTGGGAAAAGGCCTCTGACTATCCACACAATCAATGCCTCTCATCATCTTATACACCTCTATCAGCTCACCTCTCATCCTCCATCGCTCCAAGGAGAAAAGGCCAAGTTCACTCAACCTATTCTCATAAGGCATGCTCTCCAATCCAGGCAACATCCTTGTAAATCTCCTCTGCACTCTGTCGAAAGTATCCACATATTTCCTGTAATGAAGTGACCAGAACTGAACACAGTACTCCAAGTGGGGTCTAACTAAGGTCTTGTATAGCTGTAACATTACCTCACAGCTCCTGAACTCAGTCCCGTGGTTAATGAAGGCCAACACATCATACGCCTTCTTAACAGCACTGTCAAACTGTACAGCAGCTTTGAGTGTCCGATGGACATGGATCACAAGATCTCGCTGATCCTCCACACTTCTGTCACTTCTGAGCCCGGTTCTGCATCCTACTGATGTCCCACTGTAACCTCTGTCTATCCATAGCATGCCCAACTTCTGTGTCATCAGCAAATTTACTAACCCACCCTTCTTCCTCAACCAGATCATTTATAAAAATCACAAAAAGGAGAGGTCCCACTGGTCACTGTCCTCCATGCAGAACACGAACCATCCGCAACCACCCTTTGCCTTCTGTGGTCAAGCAAGGTCTCCTTGAATCCCATCCCTCATTACTTTCTGAAGCAGCCTTGCATGGGGAACCTTATCAAATGCCTACTAACATAGAAAACCAATACAGGCCCTTCGGCCCACAAAGTTGTGCCGAACATGTCCCTATCTCAGAAATTATTAGGCCCTCTATTTTACTAAGCTCCATATACCAATCTAAAAGCCTCTTAAAAGACTCTATCATATCTGCCTCCAACACCGTTGCCAGCAGCCCATTCCATGCACTCACCACTGTCTGAGTAAAAGACTTACGCCTGACTTCTCCTTTGTACCTACTCCCCAGCACCTTAAACATGTGTCCTCTTGTGGCAACCATTACAGCCCTGGGAAAAAGCCTCTGACTATCCACACGATCGATGCCTCTCATCATCTTATACACCTCTATCAGGTCACCTCTCATCCTCTTACGCTCCAAGGAGAAAAGGCTGAGTTCACTCAACCTATTCTCATAAAGCATGCTCCCCAATCCAGGCAACATCCTTGTAAATCTCCTCTGCACCCTTTCTATGGCTTCCATGTCCTTCCTTTTTTTTAACTAATTTTTTTATTGAAACATCAACAAATTACATTCAATACAACCAATTGCCAATTACATTTTGACTATTTAACCCAGCCACCCCCCAACCTTCTTCGCCATCTCCCATCTACCCCTCTCCCCTCCACCCACCAACTGAATAGTAGTGCATACACAGACAAAGCATTCCTATTTTAACAAAAGATCTTTTAAGTTAGATATCAAATTTGTCCACATTAAGATTGAGTTTGGTCGTGCATCATTTACTCTTGCTGATGAAAGTTCCAAGTAAGAAATGTCCAAAAAACTCCAAAGCCAGTGAGTATATGAAATATCATGGGGAGGTTTCCAACGCTGGCCTGCCAGCCAGACTTTGCTTGTTTTTTCCGTAAGGGAAAGGTGTGAGTCATCATTTAGAAGATGTACAGCGGGATCCATTGGTAATTGTACCCCTATTAGTTCTGTAAGAGTACTGATAACCTTCCCCCACAAACCAAAAAACCCCAGGACATTTCCATACAACAGGTATAAAAGAGCCAATGGTTCCATTGGGGCAAAATGAGCAATATGGGTCAGGAACCAGTCCCATTTGGTGACTAATTCTCGGTGTTAAGTATTCTCTATGACAAAATTTCAAGTGTATATACCGATGATTTGGGTTTTTCGAAGCACCAGCAGCGTTATCCCAAATTGCATCCCAGTCTAAGTCTTGTCCCAATTCAGATATCTCCCTATCCCAGGCTTTCATTCCTGATGTGGGCATATATTTCTGGTAGTTTAATTTATCATAGATGTATTACACTATCTGTCTTGGAGCACTCGATATCCAACTTAAAATGGGATGGTCCTTTAAATCTGACCCCCAAGGAATGCCGTAGGCTTTATAAGCTGATCTTACTTGGAGAAGAAGAAAAGAGAGTGTTAATCAATATTATATCGAGATAGCAGTTCTTGAAAGCTAAGTATAGTACTTGCCCCATTAATATCTTGAAGAGTAGCAATACCTTTATCCTCCCAAGTTCTTTTAGTGAATGGTTCCCCCCCCAGATAGAAGATAATTATTGTTCCATAATGGAGATGATTTGCACCATATGCTTTTAAATTTTAGGAATTTTTCTGCTGCTCTAAACACTTGTAGCATATGGGTTAAAATTGGACCGTAATACAAATCACATTGTTTGGTAGACATACTGATAAGGAGAAAGTCCTTCAACCTTATTGGTGCTATTAGTTCTTGTTCTATTTTTTTCCATAATGAAACTTTATCCTCCTCCATCCAATAGCTAAGACTTTTTAATACAAATGCCCAGTGATACAGTTTAAAATTTGGACATGCCAATCCCCCATTCAACTTTTTGAATTGTAGAGTTGACCACTTTATATTGGGTCATTTACCGTTCCAAAGATAGCATCGTAGTAAGGAGTCCAGTTTTTGCCAATATCCTGCTGGAGGCGCAAGTGGGATCATTGAGCTGATAAAGTTAATGCGGGGTAAGATGTTCATTTTAGAGGTCACCAGGAGACGCTCATGGAGTGAACACTGTTTTAGATTTGCTCCATAACCTTTACTATTTTAACCTATGATCACCCTTATTTAACTTATTTTTACCTACACCAGAAGATTCTTGTTACTTTTTTGGACTTATCTTTAAGAGGGTACTCTGAATTTTGAAGAAATGAGTACTAAAATGGCTTTAAGATCTAAAGGAGAAGACCCTGGGAAAGATTCTAACTGCAATGGAAAGAAAAAAAAGATTGATCCTAAGCGTACTGAATTGACTTGTGATACATTATTAGAGCTCTTGAATGAAAAATTTGAAGAACAACGACAAACTTTCAAAGCAGATTTAAAGGCTTTCCAGGATTCTCTGGATAAGATTGATCATAAAGTTATACAGTATCAAACTAATTGCAATTCTGCAAGAGGACGCTCGGAAGCGAGACTTGAAAATCGAGAAACTGGAGCAGAAATTATCTTCGGCGATTAAACAGTTAGAAATACTTAAAGCCAAGAGTGTCGATTTTGAAAATCGGTCTAGAAGACAGAACTTACGCATACTTGGTCTCCCAGAAGGTATCAAACAAGGGGACCCCTCGAAGTATTTCGCTCAACTTTTAAAGGATCCGTTCCCTTCTGTATTCCCAGGTAGTCCTCTGTTACTTGATCGTGCCCATAGAATTATGCGCCGATCACCTTGTTCTTCATCTAAACCACCTGTTGTAATTGTTCAATTTCATTATGTGCATGTTAAAGAGCACCTTATTCATTTGGCTCGGTGTTTAGGGATGGTTAAATTGAGAGAATTCCAATTTCGGCTTGTGGAGGATTTCAGCCCAGAAGTGATGAAGGCGCGGCTCGCTTTTAAACCTTTGATGTCCAAATATTATGAGAAAAACCTAAAACCAGCGCTTTTATACCCTGCGAAACTTAGAATCTCGCCTTCGAATGCACCAGGACGTGTTTTTCTCTCCATATCTGATGCTCGAAGCTTTCTAGATGAGAACTATCCTACTGCTTTGGGTTCTCGTCTCTAATAAATGTATGGTTTTGATCGTTACAAGATAGTTTTTGTTTCCAAAACCAGATTTTGTTTCTGACTATTGGTGTAGGTTTATTTTACATTTTATATTCCAATTAAAGTTTTTCTTTATCAATGTACTAATCTTTTTAATTTACTTACTTTAACCATTGTATTTTATTTTTGGTCATTATTATTAATCCTTTGAAGATGAATTTTTTTTTAATGTTTTGATATATATCTTTTTCATTTTTTGTGTAACTAAGATGGTGGTTTCTTCTAAAATTTCTTGCTTTTTTTAAAATTTTGTCATTTTTTTGTCGTCTTCTGCCTATAATGCCTTTCTTATCACATCCTAACTTTGATTTGTTCGGGTTTTAACCCGATTTATAAGTTACCAGTGTTTATATTCTTTTTGTTTTTTTTTACTAGCAATTATATTAAGAAGTCTGTTTTAGTATAGCGTTAATTACTTTTTAGGATTTTGGGTGGATCTTTTTTTTCTCCTTTATATATCTGGAGTCACCTTCTGGAGACATGGGGGTAGATTTAGTCTCACAATTTTTTTTCCTGGCCTCCTTCAGGCTCAGGAGGGTCTCTTTTCCGTGGGTGGTGGGCAGGGGGTTCCTTTCTAATTCTATTGCTCTTTTTATTAGTTTTTCTAGTTTTTTCATTTGGGTTGATTTCAAACTACTAAAGTGTCAGTCGTGTCGTCATTTCTGGGTCCTCCCCTTATTTTTGTTTCTCTTCCAGGTGCATGAGTTAATACTTTGGTTAACTCTTTATATACCAAAGGGTTGATTTTAGAAATATGGTTCAGACCATTAATTTTGTCTCTTGGAATACTAATGGCTTAAACCATCCGATTAAACGGAAAAGATTTTTAAAGTATTCCAAAGACAGAATGCACATATTATTTCTGTACAAGAAACTCATGTGAGGAAAGAGGATAATCAACGATTTTTAGGTTTTGGATGGGTCAACAGTACCATTCGAATTCGAATGCTAAAGTAAAAGGAGTTTCAATTTTTATTGACTCCTCTATTACATTTGTGAAAACACCATATTATTTCGGATCCGAGTGGTAGATTTTTGTTAATCACTGGGTTACTTTTTAATAAGAAGGTTGCTATGGTTAATGTTTATGCTCCAAATGTGGATTATCCTGATTTCTTTAAGTCTTTATTTACTTCTCTACCTAATCTAAATTAATATATGTTAATAATGGGTGGTGACTTCAACTGCTGTTTAAATCCTTTGCTGAATAGATCTATATCAATTCAGACTTTACCAAATAAGTCTGCCACTTATATTATCTCTTTTTTGACTGATAATGGAATTTTCAATATTTGGAGATTTCTGCATCCAAGGACAAAGAGTTTTCATTTTTCTCATATGTTTATCATTCTTACTCGAGAATTGACTATTTTTTCATTGACTCTCGTTTTATTCCATCTGTAACTGGTTGTAATTATTACATTATAGCCATCTCTGATCATGCTCCAATGAAACTTTCTATTAAATTAATGGATACAGCTTCTAGTACCAAGCAATGGTGACTTGACTCTACCTTACTGCAAGATCCGGATTTCATTAAATTTATGAAGGAGCAGATTGATTTCTTCTTTTCAACTAATTCCACAGATGAAATTTCCTGCGGAATACTTTGGGACACTTTTAAAGCATATATACGTGGACAGATTATCTCCTATTCTTTTGGTTTGAGAAAACGTATTAAGAAGGAAACTCTTTTATTGGTTGGTGGCGACTCATTTCCTAGCGTATCCGAACCGACTCACAATTAGATAGCCTACGGGGGTTTGCGAGCACAGAGCTTTGGAGCCTCTTCGCCATGGGGGGCCGGTTGCCAGAGGCTTAAAAGTGAGGCTGAAGTTTTCGAATAAAGTTTTTTCCTTCGACTGCAGTTACCGACTCCGTGTCGTAATTTTAGCACTGCGTGTAGCACACCGCTACAATTGGTGACCCCGACGGTCCAAACGATTTTTGGACCAGAAATGACCGACGCCGCCTCTGTTCATGCGGTTTCGTTGAAACTGCCAGGTTTCTGGACACAGCGCCCGGACCTATGGTTCCAGCAAGCCGAAGCCCAATTCCACGTTCGCCGGATCACCTCAGAAGACACCCGCTACTACTACGTGGTGAGCTCCCTCGACCAGGACACAGCGGCCCAGGTCGCGGAGTTCGTACAGTCGCCCCCGGCAGACGGCAAGTACATGGAATTCAAAGCCCTGCTCCTCAGGACTTTCGGACTCTCACGGCGCGAGCGGGCTGCCCGTTTACTGCACCTGGATGGCTTGGGCGACAGACCTCCATCGGCTTTAATGAATGAGATGTTGTCTCTCGCCGACGAACACACACCTTGCCTCATGTTTGAGCAGGCATTCCTGGAGCAGCTGCCCGAGGACATCCGCCTGCTGCTGTCCGACGCGGATTTCAGTGACCCCCGGAAGGTGGCAGCCCGGGCGGACTTGCTGTGGAACGCCAAAAAGGTGAGCGGGGCGTCCATCGCACGGATCTCCCAGCCCCGCTCCCGGCAGCAAACCAGTCCAGGCCCGGCCGCAGAGCCCGCCAACCCCCGGCCCAATGAACACTGGTGCTTCTACCACCAGCGGTGGGGTGCAGAAGCCCGCCGTTGTCGCCCGCCCTGCGAGTTCCCGGGAAACGCCAGGGCCAGCCGCCGCTGATGGCTACGGCGGCTGGCCATCGGGATAGCCTCCTGTATGTGTGGGATAGGAGGTCGGGACGCCGGTTTTTGGTCGATACTGGGGCTGAGATCAGCGTTTTACCTCCGACGAGTTACGACACCCGCAGCAGGGCACCGGGTCCCTCCCTGAGGGCCGTGAATGGCAGCACCGTAAGGACCTATGGCACCCGCCAGGTGCAGCTACTGTTCGGCTCCAGCCAGTTCACGTGGGACTTCACACTGGCCGCCGTAGCCCAACCGCTTCTGGGTGCGGATTTTTTGCCGGCTCACAGCCTGCTGGTCGACCTGCCCAGGAAGAGACTGGTACACGCTGAGACCTTTCAGACGTTCTCCCTGGGTGCAGCCCAGTTGCCGGCCCCTCACCTCGGCTCCATCACGCTGTCCGACAACGACTTCACCAGGATCTTGGCGGAGTTCCCATCGGTTCTGGCACCGCAGTTCACAGCAGCCATGCCCAGGCACGGCGTACAGCACCACATCCCGACCCAGGGACCACCCCTCCATGCCCGTGCTCGGCGGCTTCCCCCGGACAAGCTCCGACTGGTGAAGGAGGAGTTCCAGAGGATGGAGGAATTGGGGATCATCCGGCGGTCCGACAGCCCATGGGCTTCCCCCCTGCACAAGGTGCCCAAAGCGACGGGGGGCTGGAGACCGTGCGGCGACTACCGCAGGCTGAACGAGGCTACCACACCGGACCGCTACCCTGTGCCGCACATTCAAGACTTTGCGGCAAACCTGCACGGTGCACGGATCTTCTCCAAGGTAGATCTCGTCCGGGGATACCATCAAATCCCGATGCATCCTGACGACGTCCCCAAAACGGCTCTCATCATCCCATTCGGCCTTTTCGAGTTCCTCCGCATGCCGTTCGGCCTGAAGAATGCCGCACAGACGTTCCAGCGGTTAATGGACGCGGTGGGACGGGACCTGGACTTCGCGTTCATCTATTTGGATGACATCCTCATAGCCAGCGGCAGTCGTCAGGAGCATCTGTCCCACCTCCGTCAACTCTGCGCCCGACTGAGTGAGTACGGTCTTACAATCAACCCTGCCAAATGCCAGTTCGGACTCGATACCATTGACTTCCTGGGCCACAGAATTACTAAAGACGGGGCAACCCCTTTGCCCGCTAAGGTAGATGCGGTCCGCCACTTCCCCCGACCCACCACGATCAAAGGCCTTCAGGAATTCGTAGGTACGGTCAATTTCTACCGCCGCTTCCTCCCTTCAGCTGCCCGGATCATGCGCCCCCTGTTCGCCCTGATGTCGGGTCCGAGCAAGGACATTACCTGGGACGAGGAGTCCACCGCCGCTTTCGTTCAAACGAAGGAAGCTTTGGCGGACGCCGCAATGCTAGTACATCCCAGAATGGACACCCCTACCGCCCTCACAGTGGACGCATCCAACACGGCAGTCTGTGGGGTGCTGGAGCAACTCATCGCAGGTCGCTGGCAACCCCTGGCGTTTTTCAGCAAACACCTGCGACCACCCGAGCTTAAGTACAGTGCTTTCGACCGGGAACTGTTGGCGCTCTACCTGGCAATCCGGCATTTCAGGTACTTCCTAGAAGGTCGGCCCTTCACCGCGTTCACGGACCACAAACCGCTTACCTTTGCGTTTACGAAAGCATCCGACCCCTGGTCATCCCGCCAGCAACGCCACCTGTCCTACATCTCTGAATACACGACGGATGTCCGGCACGTCTCGGGTAAGGACAATGTCGTGGCGGATGCGCTCTCTCGCCCTACCGTTCATGCCCTTTCCCAAGGGGTAGACTTTGAGGCGCTGGCAGAGGCACAGCAGGCGGATGAGGAGATTCCGAGTTACAGGACCGCAGTCTCCGGTCTGCAGCTCCAGGACCTCCCCGTGGGCCCGGGTGAGAGGACCCTACTCTGTGACGTCGCCACCGGCCAGCCCCGTCCGGTCGTCCCGACAGCATGGCGGCGCCGCGTTTTCGACTCCATTCATAACTTGGCGCATCCCTCCATCCGGACAACTGTCCGGATGGTTTCCAGCAGGTTCGTTTGGCACGGACTCCGCAAACAGGTCAGTGAATGGGCCAGAACGTGCATGCACTGCCAGACGGCCAAGGTGCAGCAGCACACCAAAGCCCCACCGCAGCAGTTCCATCCCGCCCACCGGCGTTTCGACCACATTCATGTGGATATCGTGGGCCCCCTGCCAGTGTCGCGCGGAGCGCGTTACCTCCTGACTATCGTGGACCGGTTCACAAGATGGCCAGAGGCGGTCCCGCTCACTGACACCACCTCCGAATCTTGCGCCCGAGCCCTGATCGCTACCTGGATATCTCGCTTTGGTGTACCAGCCCACATTACCTCCGACAGAGGCGCCCAGTTCACCTCCAGCCTGTGGTCAGCTATGGCCAGCCTTTTGGGGACTCAGCTGCACCACACAACTGCCTACCACCCACAGTCGAACGGGCTAGTGGAGCGTTTCCACCGTCACCTGAAGTCGGCCCTCATGGCCCGCCTGCGAGGAGCCAACTGGGCGGACGAGCTTCCCTGGGTCCTACTCGGCATCTGCACAGCACCCAAGGACGACCTGGACGCCTCGTCGGCCGAGTTGGTATACGGCGCGCCCCTGGTCGTCCCCGGGGAGTTCCTACCAGCCCCAAGGGGGCAAGAGGAAGAACCCGCAGCAGTCCTGTGCAGACTTCGCGAGAAGCTTGGTAACCTTGCCCCCATACCCACTTCACAGCATGGGCGGCACCCGACCTGCGTACCCAAAGACCTACAGAACTGTAAGTTTGTGTTTGTACGAAGGGGCGGGCATCGGCCACCGCTGCAGCGGCCATACGAGGGGCCGTTTATGGTGCTCCGGAACAACGGGTCCACGTTCGTGCTGGACGTTGGGGGGAAGGAGGAGGTTTTCACGGTGGACCGCCTCAAGCCGGCCCATGTGGACCTGGCGCAACCGGCCGAGTTTCCGGCGCCTTGGCGCAGAGGCCGACCTCCCAAGCAGGTTCTGGCCCAGATTGTGGACATTGGGGGGTGTATCGCCGGTTCTGGGGGGGGGGGGTTATGTGGCGACTCATTTCCTAGCGTATCCGAACCGACTCACAATTAGATAGCCTACGGGGGTTTGCGAGCACAGAGCTTTGGAGCCTCTTCGCCATGGGGGGCCGGTTGCCAGAGGCTTAAAAGTGAGGCTGAAGTTTTCGAATAAAGTTTTTTCCTTCGACTGCAGTTACCGACTCCGTGTCGTAATTTTAGCGCTGCGTGTAGCACACCGCTACAGAAACTCTTTTATTGGTTGATAAGATTAAAGAAATTGACAAGAAATATTCGATTGCTCCTAGTAAGGAGCTTTACAAGCAAAGGGTTGAGCTTCAAATTGTACACAGTTTATTACTTACATCTGCAATTGAAAATAAATTAATGAAAACCAGAACAGATTTTTATATACATAGTGATAAATCAGGTAAACTGTTAGCTAACCCATTGAAAAATGCTTCGGTTAAATGTCAAATTATTAAGATTCGTCAACAGAATGGTGAACTGACAGTTAACCATGATGAGATAAACAAATCTTTTCAAGATTTTTATACCTCCCTGTATCATTCTGAATTTCCTCATGATCATAATACCATGCATGATTTTCTTGGGAAATTGAATTTTCCAAAATTATCTACAGAAGAACTTTTAATATTAGAGACTCCTATTACGGATGCAGAAATTAAAGGTGTTATTTCCTCTATGAGTTCTGGGAAAGCACCAGGTCCAGATGGGTATACAGTGGAATTTTTAAAGTGTTTTACCCCTACTCTTTCTCCTTGGTTATGCAAGGTTTTTGAAGAAGCAATTAGACTAGGTAACTGGCCACAATCTTTTTGTAGAGCTTCCATTTCTTTAATATTGAAAAAAGATAAAGACCCTACTGACTGTGCATCCTATAGACCAATATCCTTATTGAATGTAGATTCCAAGATCTTTTCCAAGTTACTGGCGACCAGGCTGGAGAAGGTATTACCTCAAGTTATCTCAGAGGATCAAACTGATTTTATTAATAATCGCTATTCTTTTTTCAATATTAGGAGATTATTGAATATTGTTTATACTCCTTCACGCAGCACCTCAGAATGTGTCATTTCATTAGATGTGGAGAAAGCATTTGATAGAGTTGAATGGGCATATTTATTTACTGTGCTTGAGAAGTTTAATTTTAGTCTGACATTTATATCCTGGATTAAATTGATATATCATACTCAAGTAGCGTCGGTTTTTACTAACAATCAAAGATCTCACTTTTTTCGTTTATTTCGGGGTACCAGGCAAGGCTGTCCTCTTAGTCCATTATTATTTGATATTGTTTTAGAACCTTTGGCAATTGCTATTAGAGAATCACCTAACATTTTTGGCATTACTCGTGGGATGGATATATATAAGTTATCATTATACACAGATGACTTGTTATTTCTGATCCTGAGAAATCCATTCCTGCAGTTATATCATTGTTGGCTCAGTTTAGTAATTTTTCTGGGTATAAATTGAATCTTAATAAGAGTGAATTGTTCCCCTTAAATAGACAGGTTCCAATTTATGGAAATTTACCTTTTAAATTAGTTAATGACTTTTTTATATACTTAGGGATTAAAATTACAAAAAATCATAAGGAGTTATTCAAGGTTAATTTTCTACCCTTAATTGATCAGATTAAATGTTTGTTCACTAAATAGTCACCATTGCCTTTATCTCTGATAGGTTGGATTAATGCTATCAAGATGATTATTTTACCCAAGTTCTTATATATATTTCAAGCAGTACCAATTTTTATTCCGAAATCCTTTTTTGACAATGTTGATTCAAAAATTTCCTCATATATATGGCAGAACAAAAATCCTAGATTAGGTAAAAGATATTTACAGAAGGCAAGGAAGGAAGATAGATTGGCATTGCCTAATTTTAGATTTTATTATTGGGCAGTTAATATTCGATATTTGAAATGTTGGTTAAGGGATTGGGATTTATCTCCTAGCCCTCATTGGGTAAATCTGGAAATTAAATCTGTACATGGATTTTCATTGGGTTCTATTTTAGGGACTTCTCTTCCCTTTGCTCTTTCTAAATTGCATAAACGAATTGACAATCCGATAGTCAAACACACTTTACGTATATGGTTTCAATTTCGGAAAATTTTTGAGTTGAATCAATTTGTTTTAACTATTCCTATTGTATCCAATTTCTTTTTTCATCCTTATATTATGGACCAAGCTTATTCAGCTTGGAAGACTAAAGGAATTCTACGATTTTTTGATTTATTTTTGGATAATTGTTTTATGTCTTTTGAACAATTACTTAATAAATATAATTTGCCCAGATCTAATTTTTTTTAGATATTTACAAATTAGGAATTTCTTAAACACTGTACTTCCTTCCTTTCCAAATCTTGATTCTTCGGGTATTTTGGAGAAATTGTTAGAACTAAATCCTTTTCAGAAAGGTGTAATATCAAGTGTTTACAATGTAATTATGAAAATACATTCAGAGGCCTTTTATAAGATTAAAAATGATTGGGAAAGAGAACTTAACTTTATTATCCCTATTGAGAATTGGGATAAAATTCTTCAATTAGTTAATTTATGTGCTAAGTATGTGCTAAACATTTATTGATACAATTTAAAGTTGTGCACAGGGCTCATATGCCCAAGAATAAATTGGCCCGTTTTTATTCCCATATAAATCCTATATGTGACAGATATCATTCTGAGATAGCTTCTTTAACTCGTATGCTTTGCTCATGTCCGCTTTTGAAAAAATATTGGAAAGACATTTTTGATATTATTTCCACGGTTATGAACATTGATTTACAACCTCATCCTATTACTGCAATCTTTGGTTTACCGATGATGGAGTCAATCCATTTATCTTCTTCTGCTTGTCGGATGATTGCATTTTTTACATTAATGGCTAGAAGATCTATTTTGTTGAATTGGAAAGAAATTAATCCCCCTACCGTATTTCATTGGTTTTCTCAAACTATGTTATGTCTAAATTTGGAGAAAATTAGAAGTGTCGTATTTGACCCTTCTATTAAATTTGAAAAGATTTGGAGGTCATTTATTCAATATTTTCACATGATGTAATTTGACCCTGTTCCAATCCTATTTGTTTTTCCGGTTTTGATTTCATATATTTATGTTGAGAGGATTGGAGTTGGGACACTGATGATTTTGTAATTTTTTTTATAGATACTATAAACAGCCCATTTTTTTTCTTCTTTCCTTTTTTATTTCTCTATAGCTAGCGGTTAGTTTAGTTTTTCTTAGGGTATCAATATTTTTTTCTTTTTTCACTTTTCTGTTTTTTTTCAACATGGATTACTTAGTTTTTTTGTTTCGTTTATATGACATTTGTATCATTTGTGATTTGGGAAGACTTAACTATATTGTACTTATTGCTTGGGTATCCTTTTATGTTCATTTTAATTTTGTAAGTTTGTAATCCCATTATCTATGTACTAATCTTATCATGTTGATATTAATAAAAAGATTGACAAAGAAAGAAAGATGTTCATTTTAATGACCGATATACGGGCTGGGACTGATGCTGGCAGGTGTCTCCATCTATTAATATCTTCTCCTACTTTTTGCAAAATTAAAGAGTAATTTGCTTTAGCCACAGACAATAGGGAAGTATTAACTTTAATACCCAAGTAGCAGACCTTATTTGTAACATTAATCTGGGGAGGGAGTTACACCTTACTTTTATCTGTATTAATCAGCATCAGTGCTGATTTTGACAAATTAACTTTATCCTAAAAGAAATCCAAATTGCTCCAGTGTTTTTAAGACATAGAGGAGAGTTTGTTGAACATCTGCCGTATAAACTAGCGTGTCATCCGCGTAGAGTGATATCGAATGTGAAGTTGTACCTATTGTAATGGGGGAGATCTGAGGAGAGTTTCTAATTAACTGTGCAAGCGGTTCAATAGATGTAGTAAAAATGAAAGGGGACAAAGGGTCCCCTTGTCGTGTGCCCCGTCCTATGTCAAATAACTCTGAGAAACCTCCTCCCACACATACCCGGGCTGAAGGATTAGCATACAATGTTTGAATCATATTGATAAATTTATCGCTGAACTTAAATTCTTTAAGAACTCTCCTAACATATGGGCATTCAAGACGATCGAACGCTTTTTCAGCATTTTCCAGCAGGTGGGATTTTTGATGTTGCACTGAGTATGTGTAAGAGCTGTCGAATATTATCAGATGCGAAACGTCCCCTGATAAAGCCCGTTTGATCTGGGTTAGTTATTTTCCCAATCACTGTCTCAAGTCTACTGGCTAAGACTTTGGAAAATATCTTGAGGTCAGCATTTATCAAGGAGATTGGATCGTATTTGGCACACTCCAAGGGGTACTTACCAGGCTTAGGTATAACTGTGAGCAGGGCTGTGTTTAGATCTCTATGGAAAGCGCCATTTCCAATAGCATAATTTAATGTTTCTAACCATACTGGTCCAAGAATATCCCAAAGTGCTAGGTAAAGTTCCACAGGTATGCCATCTATACCTGGTGTATGGCCTCTATTTGTAGCTTTCACTGTTTTAAGTAGCTCGTCCAGTGTAATAGGAGAGTCTAGAGTTTTGGTGTCCTCTAATGACAATGTCCAATCCACTAAAAAAATCAGTGAAGTCATTCTCAGAAGGAACTGAGCCAATTGTATACACTTCTTTAAAGTAATTCTTGAATGTCTCGTTTATTTCCTCTGTTGAAGATACTACCCCACGTTTAGCACATCTAATTGCTGGTATAGACCTTTTAGCTTCCTGTTGTTTGAGCATTAGTGTCAAAAAATGGCTCGATCTTCTGCCTTCTGCATAATACTTATGTTTGGTTATATGGATCATATATTCTGCCCTGCTTCTTAATAAGTCATTTAATTCTGCTTGTTTTGTTTTGAGCTCATTTTCTTTTGTTATGGTGTATCTCCTTTTGAGATCATTCTCCAAAACTTTACATTGTTCTTCTAGAATGGAAATCTTTTGAAGCCGGCTTTTATGTAGATGGGCACTGAACCATACGGCATTATTTCATTAGAAACCCTTGAAATCGCTGTCACATCTGAGACACTATTTTTATTTAAGTTTATAAATTCTGTCAGTTTTGTTCTCAGTTGTGATAGTAATTCGTCATTTTTTTAGAAGAGAGGAGTTAAACCTTCACCTAGTAGCCTTATTTTTAATTTTGCCATAATTAAAAGTAGATATGACTGGGTTGTGATCAGATAGATGTCTGGGCAAAAATTCTATTGAGTGTACTAAAGGCAGCAGACTGGAGGATACAAGAATGTAATCTATCCGAGAGAAAGTTTTATGTCTTGTGGAGAAGAAGGTATAGTCTTTAGCAGATGGATTATGCACCCTCCACACATCAGTTAAATTTAAGTCCGTTAGAAAAGGTTAAGTGTTTTGGAAGCAGATTCTTGAGAGCTTAATATAGTTGAAGAAGATTTATCGAGGTTAATGTTTACCAAAGCTTTCATGTCCGAACCAACATGTAGTTGGTAGTCACTTAACTTCAGTAATTGTGAGGTAATTGAGGGAAAAAATTCAACTTCGAATACAGTTGGGGCATATAGGCTAATGAATGCAACTTTTTTACTCTGAATGGATGTACAGCAAAAAGCTAGACGTTCTTTATTGTCGGCGCCAGACCTTTCAATTGCTACATTAATATTGCGTCTCATTAATATCATAACTCCTTTGGTACGAATACCATCAGCTGACGCCACAACGGGTTTATAAAAGCGGTTTTGAACCCTGGAAGTGTTAATAGGTTTAAGATGTGTTTCCTGTAACAGTGCAATATCTATTTTCTTTCTGTGTAAGAAATCTAAAACCTTTGAGCGCTTGTAGGGAGAGTTTAGTCCTCTAACATTAAATGATACAATAGTAAGATTTTCTAATTTATCTGCGTTGCTCATCTTCCCCGGATCGGTTGTTGTAAGTTGGTGTTGGAGCCCTGAGTTACCCCCTTCCCACTCCCCCTCCCATCACTCCTCACATTCAGCCCTTTACTTTGTAACATCTGTGAGTGTCACTTAGCAATATCAGACATTGAACATTAACCGCCCCCCTCCAGCACCAACAAATTAGAAAGGTAAAGCAGTTCTCATAGACAATCATATCAAACAGTCAAGAAAAAAAAACCTGGACAAACCTGTTAACCCATATAATAAAAACCATTTCCTCCTCAAAAATAGTATAACATATTATCAAGACCCCAACAGCTCTCTAGCGAGAAACTGTCGCTTTAACAGATCGTCGCTTGGCAATGGCTCCAGTGCTAGCTTATCTGGTGCCCAGGAACATAAACAAGTCCACTGGAGACATAACACTATTCAGAACGAACTGTTGTTTTTCAGCTTCATTCTTGATGAAATACGACATTTGGGTATATTGAATATCACCTTAAAACTCTGACCTGCAATACTGAGAAACAAATTGGCCCCGTAATTAACTAAATACAAAAGTGCAACGAATGACTTTCCAGTAACAGAATAACTAGAGAATTTCAAGTCTAAAACGTTAACTTGCCCATGCCTGTTAGATTGCGCATACAGGCTAGTCCGAGCTCTTAATGCAGTTCCATCTCCTCCTGAGGGGGGGACTTTGCCCATAGTCTTATTCCATATCTCTCAGCACTGATAATTTCAGAGCTTCTTTTGCTTCCTCTGCCGAGTTAAACAACATCTTCATGCCCTTGATATTCTCTTTCAAAATCGCCGGGTATAAGAGAAATGAGTCGATCCCCTTCTGTCAAAGCTTAGCACGGATCTCCTTGTATCCCTGCCGTTTCTCCATCTTGCCGGGGCTGTATTCAGCGAAGAACCGCAGTGGATGCCATCAGAGAGAGTAGGTTTGGCTTTCCTCATGCCCTTTAGGATAGCCTGCTGGTCGGTGTACCGTAGAAGCCTAAAAATCATGATACGCGGTCTTCAGGTGTTGGAAAAGATCCTCTGTCTCTATTGATCTCCAATGGAGTACTGTGGGAATTATTGAGCGCTGGAATCCAATTAGGGAGCATCTTCTGGAGGTAACCTCTTGGATCGTCGCCCTCGGTGCCTGTCGGTAGGTTGACCAGCCGCACATTGTTTCTCCTGGATCTGTCCTCCAAGTCGTTTAGCTTCTTCCATATCTTAGTCACCTCCGCGAGACAGGAATTAGTAACTTTCTCATTCTTGCGTAAGCAAACCTGAATGTTGTCTATTTTGTTGAAGACCGTGCTAAATTTTTTAGCATAAATGTCTGCTTGCTCCTTTAACGACCGGAGAATGTTACTAATTTCTGCCATATGCTTCTGTATGGGGTCGAGAGGTTTTTCCAGCGACTCTTTTAGCATGTGGGCTACCATTTCTTGCAGCGATTCCATCTCCGTTGCCATTGTTTGCTTAATTAGCATAGCTATTTCCTCAGATGAATCGCTAGCTTGGTGTCGTCTGCTGGTATTTTGTTTCCTGGTTGAGTTTGAATCTTTTTTTGAGGCCATGTCTTTAGTAAGATCTTTCTCCAACTCAACCTTGTATTAAGACCATCTACGAGCCCTAAAGAACTTGAAAAAGGAGGGTTATATGTTAGCGCTCAGTGCCGTTCTGCCATCTTGCCTCGTGCCTCACTGGAAGTCCACATCCTTCCTGTAGTGAGGCGACCAGAACTGAGCACAGTACTGCAAGTGGGTCTGACCAGGGCTCTGTACAGCTGCAACGTTACCTCTCGGCTCCTGAATTCAATTCCACAATTGATGAAGGCCAAAACACCATATGACTTCTAAACCACAGAGTCAACCTGCGCAGCTGCTTTGAGCGTCCTATGGACTTGGACCCCAAGATCCCTCTGATCCTCCACACTGCCAAGAGACTTACCATTAATACCATATTCTGCCAGCATATTTGACCTACCAAAATTAACCACTTCACACTTATCTGGCACTCCAGTTAACTCCATCTGCCACTCTCAGCCCAGCTTTGCATCCTATCAATGTCGTGCTGTAAACTCTGACAGCCCTCCATACTATCCACAACACCTCCAACCTTTGTGTCATCAGCAAATTTACTAACCCATCCCTCCACTTCCTCATCCAGGTCATTTATAAAAATCACGAAGAGTAAGAGTCCTAGGATAGATCCCTGAGGCACTCCACTGGTGGCCGACCTCCATGCAGAATATGACCCGTCTACAATCAATCTTTGCCTTCTGTGGGCAAGCCAATTCTGAATTCACAAAGCAAGGTCCCTTTGGATCCCTTGCCATCTTACTTTCTCAATAAGCCTTGCATGGAGTACCTTATCAAATGCATTGCTGAAATCCATATACACAACATCTACTGCTCTTCCTTCATCAATATGTTTAGTCACCTCAAAAAATTCAATCAGGCTCATAAGGCATGACCTGCCCTTGACAAAGCCATGCTGACTATTCCTAATCGTATTATACCTCTCCAAATGTTCATAAATCCTGCCTCTCAGGATCTTCTCCATCAACTTACCAACCACTGAGGTAAGGCTCACTGGTCTGTCACTGGTTTCCTGGGCTATCTCTACACCTTTTCTTGAATAAAGGAACAACATCCACAAGCCTCTAATCTTCTGGAACCTCTCCTGTCCCTATTGATGATGCAAAGATCATTGTCAGAGGCTCAGCAATCTCTTCCCTCACCTCCCACAGTAGCCTGGGGCCCATTTCTTCCAGTCCTGGTGACTTATCCAACTTGATGCTTTCCAAAAGCTCCAGTGCATCCTCTTTCTTAATATTTACATGCTCAAGCTTTTCAGTCTGCTGCAAGTCATCACTACAATCACTAAGATCCTTTTCCATTGTGAATACTGAAGTAAAGTATTCATTAAGTACCTCTGCTATTTCCTCTGGTTCCATACACACTTTTCTACTGTCACGCTTGATAGGTCCTATTCTTTCACGGATTACCCTCTTGCTCTTCACATACTTGTAGAATGCCTTGGAGTTTTCCTTAATTCTGCCAGCCAAAGCCTTCTCATTATCCCTTCTAGCTCTCCTAATTTCCTTCTTAAGTTCCTTCCTAGTAGCCTTATAATCTTCTAGATCTCTAACATTACCTAGCAGTCTGAACCTTTTGTAAGCTTTTCTTTTCTTCTTGACAAGATTTATTGCAGCCTTTGTACACCACAGTTCCTGTATCCTACCATAACTTCCCTGTCTCATTGGGATGTATCTATACAAAACTCTGCACAAATATATTTCAAAAACAAAGGATAAGAACAAATGTAAAAATTCATTGTATTTCAGTCAGAGGGGTGAATCTATGGAACAGTTGTAGTAAGAATTTAAAAACATGCACTACAATTTACAAGTTTAAAAATTATTTAAAATTATTTAATGAACAAATATAAAATACATAATTTAAAATGAATGGGAGTAATGTAAATGATATTTGGAATTGGATTTTGTGTTAAAAGATTATGAAATGTTTTGTTTTTGATGTGATGATTGACGTCAAATATATTGTTGTATAAGAGGGGTAGGTGTAATAAGATGTAGCTTCAGCCTCCACCCTTTCAGTCTGTTTTAAAGAATATCTATGTTTTTATTGTAATTTTATCCTATGAAATCATCGTTGTAAATGATGCTTTTTGTTATGTTTGTACTGATCAAAATAAATTAATTTCATTTCAATTCACTTTGATACTAATGGCATTATGATCACTAGATGCGAAATGTTCCCCTACACAAATTTCTGTCACCTGCCCTGTCTCATTCACTAGTAGCAGAACAAGTATTGCACACTCTCTCTTTGGTATTTCTACATACTGATGAAGGAAATTTTGCTGAACATGTTTGACAAACCCCTTCCCATCCAGTCCTTTTACATTATGCCTTTTTTTTTCCAACGAAGAGGACCATACTTGGAGTATTTACAGTTTGTCTTCTCTAGATTAGTTCACAAGATGACTTGTATTCACCAGAGTTGAGAGGATCTCATTAGGACTTGCAACATTCTGAAGAGAATTGGAAGGATAGAGGCTGTTCCCTCTAGTTAGGAGTCAGAGGATAATAAGACATAATTTAGAACCATAATAATGAGATTTTTATTTATATAGAGAATGTAATTCTTTGAAATTCTCTATTGGGGATTTGTGGATAATGTAAGTTTTTTTTAAGCTTATTTTTCTTAACCAGACATTTATTGATGGGATATTTGGCTTGAAGTCTGTAGCTGCTTCCATCTCCTCTGTTCAAATGTTCCCACCAATAATATCCAGCAGATGGCAGCATTTACTTTTGTTGGCCACTTTAATGGAAACTGCAATGGGCGCGATATGCTGGAGGAATTCAGCAGCAATGGAAATGAATAAACAGTCCAAGTTTCGAGTCTCTAAGGGTCTTGGTCTGAAATGTTGACTGTATATTCATTCCCATAGGTGCTGTATGATTTGTTGAGTTCCTTCAACCTTTTATACATGTTGCTCTGGATTTCCAGTATCTGCAAAGTCTCTGGTGTTAATGGAAACTGCATTCTTTATAATTAGAATTTTAATTAAAATAATTGAGGTTATGATTTTTAAGGTTATTTTTTATTATTAACACGCTGTAAGGTTTCACTGCTAAGGCTAATGTAATGTCTTCTATGTAATGTTCCGCTGTTAATGGTTTCTCTGTAGCAGCAATGTTTGGGTTATGACTAAAGATAACGGGAGTTTGTAATTCAGGGGCTATCCAATGGGGGAAATGTTGTTCCTTCTTGTGTGGCTGGGAGCCAGTTTTTTTTGTGGTCTTTCATCGGGGAATGATGGAGAGAGAGGACATGAATGGGGAGAGTCAGAAGACTACCGGACAGAGTGAAGGTCCGAGGGCCAGCTACACTTGGAGTTCGACGGGAACAAATGAATGAACAGTGAGCTCCAACCATGTGCAATAGACTTTTTCCTTAAAATGGGCCCTTTTACTTTTTATTTTCTTTACTAACTCTCTATCCAGATTAAGATTTATAAAGTTCAATCATTTAATTACATATGGTGTACTGTCTAATATTTTGTGGTGCGGATTTGTAATCAGGCAACACATCCTGCAAAATGTCAGTTTGGCTGGACCAGAAGTTGTTTTCCCCTAAACAAACACGTGCTGGCCAAGCCAGAGGGTTACAATTGTGGGGGCTCATCCGGGATTGGTTTTGTTGGATGCTGCTTGATTGCCCTGAGCATTGAACCAGTGGGTTGTGTGTTTAAATCAGTGCTGGTATGGATGCTGCTGGGGTGGAGGGGTGGAGCAGTGGTGCACCTCTGTGGTGTTACCAGTAACTAATGCGTGAGTGTTAAGTGCAGTGGATATTCATATCCTGGATGAATTGTTAATTCAATTTTTGAGTACGGTTAAAGCTATTGGCAAAGTTGAGATTGTTGCGCAGGCAACAAATGGCGGGCTCAGACCTTGTTATAGTTCAGACTGCCAGCATCTATCAGTGCCCCAAGTGAGGCAGGGCCATGGCCTGTCCATACTGTCAGGGTGGAGGAGAAGGTAACTGAGCAAGCTGAGTTACAAGTTGAGATTCCCGTAGCTGGGGGCGGAAACTTCAGAGGCAGAGTTCTATAATTTCTGAGGAGGCTTATGGCGGCCTGCAAGGAGGCGGCTGGGGAGAGCTTTCTGGGGACATTGTCCGTGCACCTGCTGTTTCAAACTGCTTTTAAGGAAGTGCGTGGCTGCATTGGGTTAGATACCGAATTTAGACAAGGGACTGTGTGGTTCACCCAGTCGAAGCCAATGGTAGTACGGCCCGGAGAAGTAGCGAGAGTGATGGGGACCCCCAAATTTCCCAGAGTGCCTGAGGGCGAGGCCCTCTTAGTGGTCGCTCCGGAAGACATAGAGGGGGATGGCCCTGGTGCACCTGTTTCCGGTGATGATAATGTCTAGTGTCCCTGTGAGACAAGCTGAGGAGAAACTATAGGAAAAAGGGGGAAAGTTGACAGCGAAGATAGAGGTGGTTACCACTTGGCCAAGACCCCAGACTGTGAGCACTCTGCGCTTGTTCCTCAGGTTCTGTGTTACATGCTGCCATTGATTGAGGAAGAGATTCCCGGCTCTTCTCCCATTGTTAGATGAGGAGGTGCGGAAGTCTCAGAGGATTAGGAGACCCCCAGGAAGGCTGGCCTACATAGCCCCAGGGAACAGAGTATGACACCTATTCTGTTTGGGAGCTATGTCACTGCCTTTTATACCTGGATGGGGCTTTGTGTTTTGCAGGAAGGGTTGGCGAATTATCTCAAAGTCATGAGGACATGACTAAATTCAGTGGGGGGAGAGTGTAACACGCTGTAAAGTTTCACTGCTAAGGCTAATGTAATGGCTTCAATGTAATGTTCCACTCTTAAGGTAATGGTTTCTCTATAGCAGCAATGTTTGGGTTATGACTAGGGACAACGGGACTTTGAATTCAGGGGCTATCCAATGGGAGAAATGTCATTCTTTCTTGTGTGTCTGGGAGCTGGGTTTTTCAAAGTCTTCCGTCGGGGAACGATGGAGATAGAGGATGCAAAAGGAGAAAGTCGGAAGACCACCGGACAGAGTGGACTGAGGACCAAGGGCCGGCTACACTTGGAGGTTGATGGTAACAAATGAACGAACAATGAGCTTCAATGATGTGCAATAGACTTTTTCCTTTAAATGGGCTCTTTTACTTTTTATTTTCTTTGCTAACCCTCTGTCCAGATTAAGATTTATAAAGTTTAAACATTTAATTGCATATGGTGTACTGTCTGATATTTTGTGGTGTGGATTTGTAACTGGGCAACACATCCCACAGCATCCACACAAATGAGATTTCTCCATTTGGCGGAGTGGGAAGTTGTTCTCCCCTAGACGAGCACGTGCTGGCCAAGCCTGAGGGTTACATAAGCTAATGGTAGATTCGGTGTTTTGATGTTTAAAATTTCCCTGAGTTTTGTGGGAATTGTTAAATGAGGTCTCAATGATTTGTGCTGGGATTGAAGTCAAACTTTAATTTGACTTGTTGTTTTTCTCAGTACTATAGTTACTCCTCAATTTTTGAGGAGGTTGCATTCTAGGAAAATATTTATTTAAAATGACCAAACCATAAAATCATTTTCCATTGCTTAAAATGTGAATACAAGAGGTATTTTGAGCTCAGGAACTCAATTGATCTAATCATCTACATAACTATCTGAAATTAAATAAGAGAAAAATAAGCCAAGCACTTTACATGCTCTTTCAAAATAAAAGACGTCCCTTTCTCTCACCAAAACCCCTTGTTCTTGCCTGGCTCTCTGATTCCATCCCACCCTTAATCCTTTAGTGTATGACCTTGTAATCCTCTTTCCTGGCCCAATCTTCTGTCTCCTCCTTGTCTCTACCACCCTACCATCTCTGCCAAAATCTGCCCCATCCATCAGGTCTCTGGGCAGTATTGTTCAAATTATCCTCAATATCTCCTCTTCCAACATCAACCATTCCTCCCTATTACTTTTCTTTCTCTTGAATTCTGTCTTTCACCCTATTCCCACTATCCTACACTCCCTGTCTCGCCTCACTCTATCACTCTTTGACAGCAAAATCTTAACTAAAGAATTGTAATTCTAGGATGCATACTGTTAAGAGTCGGTTGTATTATAATGAAAATTTTAAAATACAACATCTATAAATGCTGACACCAGTCAGCATTTCATTAATTCCATACAATCTGCTTTAGTTTCTGAATATGTGAACACATTATTTCCTTTAAGTCTGAACCACTTCCTTATTTTATGACTTTTCTGATTGCCTCTAGAGGACCCAAATTTTCTTGGCTTGGAACTCATGAAAACTCTCAATGTAATGTTTATTATTTTTCATTTACTTTCTGCTCTATAAACTTCTAGTCATGCTTTTACTTATTTTTAATCTTGTCCAGTTGACAAGTTTACTATTTTTTACTAATGCTCTGAATCTGATTTACTTAACTTTAACTTGTTTATTTCTTATGTCATTATTAACTGGTTATGCTAGTCAACACTCAATTCTTGAAAATTCTTCACAGTGAAATTGCTAATTACTTCTACGTTGCTGCTTGGTTTCAGACCTAGAAGTTCAGGAAATTACCTCAGATGAATTCTATAAATTTTCCTCTAACCTTCTCTTCTTAGTCTTACTTTGTCTAGACTATGATTATTGCATTATTTTATTTGAAATTCTTTGTACCTTGTAGCGGTGTGCTACATGCAGCGCTAAAATTACGACACGGAGTCGGTAACTACAGTCGAAGGAAAAACTTTATTCGAAATCCTCAGCCTCACTTTTAAGCCTCCCTCAACCTGCCCCCCATGGCGCAGAGGCTCCAAAGCTCTGTGCTTGCAAACCCCCGTAGGCTATCTTCCTTAGCCGGAAAGCTGGCTAATTGTGAGCCGGTTCGGATGTGCCAGGAAATGGGTCGCCACATAACCCCCCCCCCCCCAGAACCGGCGATACACCCCCCAATGTCCACAGTCTGGGCCGGAACCTGCTTGGGAGGTCGGCCTCTGCGCCGAGGTGCCGGAAACTCGACCGGTTGCGCCAGGTCCACATGGGCCGGTTTGAGTCGGTCCACCGTGAAAACCTCCTCTTTCCCCCCAATGTCCAGCACGAGCGTGGACCCGTTGTTCTGGAGCACCATAAACGGCCCCTCGTATGGCCGCTGCAGCGGTGGCCGATGCCCGCCCCTTCGTACAAACACAAACTTACAGTTCTGCAGGTCTTTGGTTACTCAGGTCGGGTTCTGCCCGTGCTGTAAAGTGGGTATGGGGGCCAGGTTACCGAGCTTCTCGCGTAGTCTGCCCAGGACTGCTGCGGGATCTTCCTCTTGCCCCCGTGGGGCTGGTAGGAACTCCCCGGGGACGACCAGGGGCAAGCTGTATACCAACTCGGCCGACGAGGCGTGCAGGTCGTCCTTGGGTGCTGTGCGGATGCCGAGCAGGACCCAGGGAAGTTCGTCCGCCCAGTTGGCTCCTCGCAGGCGGGCCATGAGGGCCGACTTCAGGTGACGGTGGAAACGCTCCACTAGCCCGTTCGACTGTGGGTGGTACGCAGTTGTGTGGTGCAGCTGAGTCCCCAAAAGGCTGGCCATAGCTGACCACAGGCTGGAGGTGAACTGGGCGCCTCTGTCGGAGGTAATGTGGGCCGGTACACCAAAGCGAGATATCCAGGTGGCGATCAGGGCTCGGGCGCAAGATTCGGAGGTGGTGTCGGTGAGCGGGACCGCCTCTGGCCATCTTGTGAACCGGTCCACGATAGTCAGGAGGTAACGCGCTCCGCGCGACACTGGCAGGGGGCCCACGATATCCACATGAATGTGGTCGAAACGCCGGTGGGCGGGATGGAACTGCTGCGGTGGGGCTTTGGTGTGCCGCTGCACCTTGGCCGACTGGCAGTGCATGCACGTTTTGGCCTATTCACTGACCTGTTTGCGGAGTCCGTGCCAAACGAACCTGCTGGAAACCATCCGGACAGTCGTCCGGATGGAGGGATGCGCCAAGTTATGAATGGAGTCGAAAACACGGCGCCGCCATGCTGTCGGGACGACGGGACGGGGCTGGCCTGTGACAACGTCACAGAGTAGGGTCCTCTCACCCGGGCCTACGGGGAGGTCCTGGAGCTGCAAACCGGAGACTGCGGTTCTGTAACTCGGAATCTCCTCATCTGCCTGCTGTGCCTCTGCCAGTGCCTCAAAGTCTACCCCTTGGGAAAGAGCATGAACGGTAGGGCGAGAGAGTGCATCTGCCACGACATTGTCCTTACCCGAGACGTGCCGGACATCCGTCGTGTATTCAGAGATATAGGACAGGTGGCGTTGCTGGCGGGACGACCAGGGGTCGGACGCTTTCGTAAACTCAAAGGTAAGCGGTTTGTAGTCCGTGAACGCGGTGAAGGGCCGACCTTCTAGGAAGTACCTGAAATGCCGGATTGCCAGGTAGAGCGCCAACAGTTCCCGGTCGAAAGCACTGTACTTGAGCTTGGGTGGCCGCAGGTGTTTGCTGAAAAACGCCAGGGGTTGCCAGCGACCTGCGATGAGTTGCTCCAGCACCCCACCGACTGCCGTGTTAGATACGTCCACTGTGAGGGCGGTAGGGGCGTCCATTCTGGGATGTACTAGCATTGCAGCGTTCGCCAAAGCTTCCTTCATTTGAACGAAAGCGGCGGCAGACTCCTCGTCCCACGTAATGTCCTTGCTCGGACCCGACATCAGGGCGAACAGGGGGCGCATAATCCGGGCAGCTGAAGGGAGGAAGCGGTGGTAGAAATTGACCATACCTACGAATTCCTGAAGGCCTTTGATCGTGGTGGGTCGGGGGAAGTGGCGGACCGCATCTACCTTAGCGGGCAGAGGGTTTGCCCTGTCTTTAGTAATCCTTTGGCCCAGGAAGTCAATGGTATCGAGTCCGAACTGACATTTGGCGGGGTTGATTGTAAGACCGTACTCACTCAGTCAGGCGCAGAGTTGACGGAGGTGGGACAGATGCTCCTGACGACTGCTGCTGGCTATGAGGATGTCGTCCAAATAGATGAACGCGAAGTCCAGGTCCCGTCCCACCGCGTCCATTAACCACTGGAACGTCTGTGCGGCATTCTTCAGGCCGAACGGCATGCGAAGGAACTCGAAAAGGCCAAACGGGGTGATGAGAGCCATTTTGGGGCCGTCATCAGGATGCATCGGGATTTGATGGTACCCTCGGACGAGGTCTACCTTGGAGAAGATCCGTGCGCCGTGCAGGTTTGCTGCAAAGTCCTGAATGTGCGGCACAGGGTAGCGGTCCGGTGTGGTAGCCTCGTTCAGCCTGCGGTAGTCGCCGCATGGTCTCCAGCCTCCCATCGCTTTGGGCACCATGTGCAGGGGGGAGGCCCATGGGCTGTCGGACCGCCGGATGATCCCCAATTCCTCCATCCTCTGGAACTCCTCCTTCGCCAGTCGGAGCTTGTCCGGGGGAAGCCGCCAAGCGCGGGCGTGGAGGGGTGGTCTCTGGGTCAGGATGTGGTGCTGTACGCCGTGTCGGGGCATGGCCGCTGTGAACTGCGGTGCCAGAACCGATGGGAAATCCGCCAGGACCCTGGTGAAGTCGTTGTCGGACAGCGTGATGGAGCCGAGGTGAGGGGCTGGCAACTGGGCTGCACCCAGGGAGAACATCTGAAAGGTCTCGGCGTGTACCAGTCTCTTCCTGGGCAGGTCGACCAGTAGGCTGTGAGCCCGCAAAAAATCCGCGCCCAGAAGCAGTTGGACTACGGCGGCCAGTGTAAAGTCCCACGTGAACTGGCTGGAGCCGAACTGTAGCTGCACCTGACGGGTGCCATAGGTCCTTACTGTGCTGCCGTTCACGGCCCTCAGGGGGGGCCCCGGTGCCCTGCTGCGGGTGTCGTAACTCGTCGGAGGTAAAACGCTGATCTCGGCACCAGTGTCGACCAAAAAACCGGCGTCCCGACCTTCTGTCCCACACATACAGGAGGCTATGCCGATGGCCAGCTGCCGTAGCCATCAGCGGCGGCTGGCCCTGGCGTTTCCCGGGAACTTGCAGGGCGGGTGACAACGGCGGGCTTCTGCGCCCCACCGCTGGTGATAGAAGTAACAGTGTTCATTGGGCCGGGGGTTGGCGGGCTCTGCGGCCGGGCTTGGACTGGTTTGCTGCTGGGAGTTTGGCTGGGAGATCTGTGCGATGGACGCCCCGCTCACCTTTTTGGCGTTCCACAGCAAGTCCGCCCGGGCTGCCACCTTCCGGGGGTCACTGAAATCCGCGTCGGACAGCAGCAGGCATATGTCCTCGGGCAGCTGCTCCAGGAATGCCTGCTCAAACATGAGGCAGGGTGTGTGTCCATTGGCCAGAGACAACATCTCATTCATTAAAGCCGAAGGAGGACTGTCGCCCAAGCCATCCAGGTGCAGTAAACGGGCAGCCCGCTCGCGCCGTGAGAGTCCAAAAGTCCTGAGGAGCAGGGCTTTGAATTCCGTGTACTTGCCGTCTGCCGGGGGCGACTGTACGAACTCCGCGACCTGGGCCGCTGTGTCCTGGTCGAGGGAGCTCACCACGTAGTAGTAGCGGGTGACTTCTGAGGTGATCTGGCGAACGTGGTATTGGGCTTCGGCTTGCTGGAACCATAGGTTCGGTCGCTGTGTCCAGAAACCCGGCAGTTTCAACGAAACCGCATGAACAGAGGCGGCATCGGTCATTTCTGGTCCAAAAATCGTTTGGACCGTCGGGGTCACCAATTGTAGTGTTGTGCTACACGCAGCGCTAAAATTACGACACGGAGTCGGTAACTGCAGTCGAAGGAAAAACTTTATTCGAAATCCTCAGCCTCACTTTTAAGCCTCCCTCAACCTGCCCCCCGTGGCGCAGAGGCTCCAAAGCTCTGTGCTCGCAAACCCCCGTAGGCTATCTAATTGTGAGCCGATTCGGATGTGCCAGGAAATGGGTCGCCACAACCTCTTGATTACTTCAGTCTATCCAGTGTACAAATAGTTGGGGCTCTAAAACCATGCTCATCCATTTTTATTCATTCTTTCCTTTTATTTATCTTGATTTTACTTATAGATTTTACAACCACAATCACTGCTTGAAACTTCTATTATGTTTTTTATTCCCCTAATTCTTTCATATTTTATGTTTTTGACACATTCAAGATTCCTAGAATATTTGGTTTCTAAACCTTTTGATTTCCTGTTGAAGTATATATTTTTAATTGAATTATTTTCTGTCTGAGCTGTTGTATATGGCTGTTGCATTCAGAAAAAAAGCTGATTTTAACTTTAAGTTTTTAATATTTTTCTTGAATTGGATCCTAATTACTTATGTACTACTATCTCAAAACAGTCTGTCATTCTGTCCCTACCATTAGCCTTTTCTCTTTGATATATCCCATCCTTAATTTGAGTCCTCTATCATATTATGTTTATAGTTTATAGCCTAATATGCAGCCCTTGGTTTAACTATTCACCAGGATCTTTGTCCTAGTTCACTTTATGTGAAGTGCAGTGCAATAGATTAACATAAAAAAACAATATAGTGCTTTCCCAGTGTATTTCATGAATAAACTCTTCTTGGGCTTCCAGCCAGGTATAGGTATTGATTTTAACTGAGCTCTTCGATGCAGGTTTCCACTGTTAAGTCCCATCTGACCGAGATACAGTGCACCACATTCACAGGGAATCCTGTAACCATCAGCTGTCCTAAGTCCCAGGTCATCTGTGACCCACATGAGTTGTGATTTGAGCTTCAAGGAGTTCAGGGGATGTATCCATTTGAGTTACCCGGAGAAATTGGTGGAAGCAGAACATTGCATTCGCAATGCACAAAACCACTGTGCCTGCCAATGGCTTTTGGGAATGTCCAGTGATTGAAATAAAACTAGAAGAAAAAAACTTATGGAATTTGATTGTAAACAAGGTGGGACAGTGGAAACCTGATTGGATGAGGACTAACCAATCAGGAAGGACAGACAATGGGGGTATAATACCATTGGACTAGACATGCCCAGGCATCATCCCTGATAAAGATGGCAGAATTTGTCATTAAACCATCGGTTAAAGTCAATACCTGTACCCGACAGGAAGCCCAAAAGAATTTATTCAAATGGATTAACAACTCACAGACTGCGTGTGTATCCATGGCATTGGCCCATAGTTCAAAACACTTTCTCTAGTATCTGCCTTTGAACCATGGATGTAACTTAGACTTATTCATCACAATTGCAAATTGTATGTTGATAAGAATTCCAGATGTCATTAATTTTAGGATAGCATGTGCCTTTTAGATAAATTTGGTGCACTTCTGGTATCACTCAATGATTCTTACTCTCAGGTACATCCATTGTTTCCTGATTGCTTTGTAAATCTTTTGAGTGGACATCAATCCTGACATCAAATGGTTCCAATAACTTTCTACCCTGCTGTCTGTACCCTGGACTTTATTTCATCAGTTCTGAGCCAATATTGTTAATTGAATTCATACTTGGATCTCCAAGCTCTGCAATAATACTACCCAATCTGCACTGCTGTTCTTGTAACTTATTTTTACATAAAAAAGCAAGGAATAACTTATTTTATTTACTGTAGCTAATTTTTAAAAAATCTTATTCAGTTAGCTGCTTCGTGCCACCTCCAAAGCCTACAGAGTGGGACTAATTATAACCCCTATCAATCAAGTATTTGCCATCTTGTTTTAGTGCTACTTGTTTTTGTTTGTCGTCTCAGGATCAACCACTCCTTGCTCCTTACTAACGTCACTTCCCCATTCCCCTCCTTAATTCAGCAGAAATTGAATTGGAATTTACAGATGGGGGAAAAAGGCTCCAGTGCAAAGTGAAGGAGCTTAAGGAACTGGTTATACAAGTATTTGGATAGGCAGCGACTGATTAGGGATAGTCAACAGTGCTCTGTACTTGGTAGGTTGTGTCTAACCAATCTTGTATGTTTTAAGGAAAATTGATGAAGGCAGGGCAAGGCAGTGCATGTTGTCTGCATGGACTTTAGCAAGGCCTTTGATAAGTGTCCCCTTGAGTGGTTGTTCAAGAAAGTTCAGTCATGTAGCATTCAAGATGAGGTAGTAAATTAGATTAGATATAAAATTTATGGGAGAAGCCCAGAGAGTGGTAGTAGATAGTTTTCTCTCTGCCTAGTGGTTTGCTTCAGGGATTAATACTGGGTCCATTGTTGTTTGTCATCTATATAAATGATCTCAATGATTATATAGTGAACTTGATCAGTAAATTTGTGGTTGACACCAAGATTGAGGTTGTAGTGGATAGTGAGGAAGACAATCAAAGCTTGCAGTAGGATCTGGACCAGTTGGGAAAATGGACTGAAAAATGGCAGATGCAATTTAATATAGACATGTGTGAGGTGTTGCACTTTGGAAGGACAAACCAGGGTAGGAATTAAACAGTGAGCAGTAGGGCACTCAGGTAGAACAGAGGGATGTGAGAATACAGACACAGAATTCCTTGAAAGGTGTCACAGGTATTGAATTGAATTGACTTTATTACTTATATCCTTCATATTAATGATGAGTAAAAATCTTTACGTTAAGTCTCTGTTCAAATGTGCAATGTGCAAGTATAGTAATTTATAATAATTATTATGTTGTGGCAACCCACTTTCTGCACAGGTGAACCAGTTCACAAATAGCCCGCGCGCGGGGAAAGACTTTGGTAATGCACCTCTGACGTCATTTCCGCCCGAAGAGGGCCGGAACTAGGGATTAAATGCCAGCGCCGCGAAGTTTGAATAAACTAGTCTCGAAACGACTTACCGACTGCGTGTCGTTGTTTCTAGCTCTGTATGTAGTACATCGCTACATTGGTGACCCTGACGGTCCAAACGGGATTTGGACCAAAGTTGACCGACTCTTCATCTGTTCACGCAGTTTCGCTACAACTGCCGACTTTTTGGACGCTGCAACCACGTGCATGGTTTAGCCAAGCAGAAGCCCAGTTCCAGATTCGGCAGATATCTTCTGATTCCACGCGTTACTATTACGTGGTGAGCCCCCTTGCCCAGGAGACAGCCGCTCAGGTTGCGGATTTCATACAGTCGCCCACGGAAGAAGGCAAATATGAAGCATTCAAAGCGTTGCTCATTGGGACCTTTGGCCTCTCACAGCGTGAGTGAGGTGCCCGCTTGCTTCACCTGGACGGTTTGGGATACAGGCCGCCATCAGCATTAATGAACGAGATACTGGCCCTGGCTGACGGACACAAGCCCTGCCTCATGTTTGAGCAAGTGTTCCTAGAGCAACTGCCCGAGGACATACATCTGCTGCTGGCCGACACAGATATCAGCGACCCCTGGAAGGTGGTGGCCCGGGCAGACATGCTGTGGAAAGCCAAGAGGGAGAGCGTGGCGTCCATCGGTCAGCTTACCGAGCCACGCGCCCAACAGCAGACCAGACCAGGCCCGGCAAGGAGGCGCACACAGAGGCCGGAGTGAGGAGGCCAGTGAGCAGTGGTGTTTCTACCACCAGCGGTAGGGCACAGAAGCCCGCTGTTGTCGCCTGCCCTGCACGAGCCAGGGCAAGCTGCCGCTAATGGCTATGGTGGCTGGCCACCAAGACAGCCTCGTGTACGTCTGGGACAAACAGTCGGGACGCCGCTTCTTGGTTGACACTGGAGCGTGAATCAGCGTCTTGCCCCCGACGGGGTACGACACCGGCAACAGGAAGCCAGGACCCACCCTGAGGTCCGCGAACAGCAGCACGATACGGACCTATGGCACCCACACAGTGCAGCTGCAGTTCGGCGCCAGCTGGTTCACGTGGGACTTCACACTGGCTGCCGTGCCCCAACCACTCCTGGGGGCGGATTTCTTACGAGTTCACAGCCTGCTGGTTGACTTGCAAGGGAAAAGACTGGTACATGCCGAGACTTTCCAGGCGTTCTCTCTGTGTGAAGCCAAGTTGCCGGCCCCACACCTAGACTCCATCACGCTGTCGGACAATGAATTCACCAGAATCCTGGTGGACTTTCCATCGATTCTGGCACTGCAGTTCACAGCAGCCATGCCCAGACAAAGAGTACAGCACCACATCCCGACCCAGGGACCCCTCCCCCTCCACACCCGCGCACGAAGGCTCCCCCTGGAAAAGCTCCGCCTGGCGAAGGAGGAGTTCAAGAGGATGGAGGAATTGGGGATCGTACGGAGGTCTGACAGCCCATGGGCTTTCCCCCTGCACATGGTGCCCAAAGCAACCGGGGGCTGGAGACCATGCGGCGGCTACTGCAGACTGAACGAGGCTACAACTCCAGACCGCTACCCCATGTCGCACATACAGGACTTTGCAGCAAATCTGCACGGGGCAAGAATCTTTTCCAAAGTAGACCTCGTCCGGGGATACCATCAAATCCCGGTACACCCTGAAGACATCCCTAAAACAGCACTCATCACCCCGTTTGGCCTGTTAGAGTTCCTCTGAGTGCCGTTCGGCCTGAAGAATGCTGCACAGATGTTCCAGCGGTTAATGGACGCGGTGGGACGCGACCTGGACTTTGCATTCATCTATTTGGACGACATCCTCAGAGCCAGCTGTGGTCATCAGGAGCATCTGTCCCACCTCTGCCAGCTCTACTCCTGCCTGAGTGATTTCGGCTTCACAATCAACCTGGCCAACTGCCAGTTCGGTCTCAACACCATCGACTTCCTGGACCACAGGATTACCAAAGATGGGGCAAAACCTCTGTCTGCCAAGGTAGACGTGATCCACTACTTGGCCCAGCCCAACACAGTCAAAGGCCTGCAGGAATTCGTTGGTATGGTGAACTTCTACCACCGTTTCTTCCCCTCAGCAGCCTGTATCATGTGCCCTTTGTACACCCTGATGTCGGGTAAAGGCAAGGACATTACTTGGAATGAGGAGGCTGCGGCCGCTTTCGTCAAAGCCAAGGAAGCCTTGGCAGATGCCACGATGCTGGTGCACCCCAGAACGGACGTTCCGACCGCCCTCACGGTGGACACATCCGACACAGCAGACGGTGGGGTGCTGGAGCAGCTCATCGAGGGGCGCTGGCAACCCCTGGCTTTCTTCAGCAAGCGCCTACGACCATCCGAACCCAAGTACAGTGCTTTCGACCAGGAGCTGTTGGCACTGTACCTAGCAATCCGTCATTTCAGGTACTTCTTAGAAGGCATTCATGGACCATAAACCGTTGACCTTCGCGTTCATGAAGGTGTCTGATCCCTGGTCGGCTCGCCAGCAGCGACATCTGTCCCACATCTCCAAGTACACGACGGACATCCAGCATGTCTCGGGAAAGGACAGCGTCATGGTGGACGCACTCTCCAGACCAGCTGTCCAGGCCCTATCCCTGGGGGTGGACTATGCAGCACTGGCGGAGGCGCAGCAGGCAGACGACAAGATGCCCAGCTACAGGACCACAGTCTCAGGTTTGCAGCTGCAGGACTTTCTCGTAGGCCCAGGTGAGAGGACCCTCCTGTGTGATGTGGCTACTGGCCAACCTCGCCCCATCGTCCTGTCGGCGGCAAGTTTTCGACTCCATACACGGTTTGGCGCACCCATCTATCAGGACAACCATCCGGCTGGCCTCCAGCAAGTTCACGTGGCACGGACTTGGTAAACAGGTCAGCGAATGGGCCAGAACATGCACGTAGTGCCAAACAGCCAAGGTGCAGTGGCACACTAAAGCCCCGCTGCAGCAGTTCGAACCCACCCACCGGAAGTTCGACCACATTCAAGTGGATATCATGGGGTCCCTACCAGAGTCACGAGGAGCACGGTACCTCCTAACTATGGTAGACCGGTTCACGAGATGGCCAGAGGCGGTCCCGCTCACCGACACATCTACCGATTCCTGCGCCTGAGCGCTGATTGCAACCTGGGTAGCACGCTTCGGGGTACTGGCCCACATTACCTCTGACAGAGGTGCCCAGTTCACCTCCAGCCTGTGGTCGGCTGTGGCCAGCCTGTTGGGAACGCAGCTGCACCACACAACTGCCTACCACCCACAGTCAAATGGACTAGTGGAACGCTTCCACCGTCACTTGAAGTCTGCTCTCATGGCCCACCTGAGAGGACCTAACTGGGTGGACGAGCTTCCCTGGGTCCTGCTTGGACTTCGCACAATGTCCATAGAGGATCTGTAGGCATCGTCGGCCGAGTTGGTGTACAGCACACCCCTGCTTGTCCCAGGAGAGTTCATACAAGCCCCAAGGGGGCAAGAGGAAGAACCCGCAGCAGTCCTGGACAGGCTACACGAGAGGCTCGGCAGCCTGGCCCCCGTACTGACTTGACAGCATGGACAGACCCCGACCCATGTACCCAAAGACCTGCAGAACTGTAAGTTTGTGTTTGTACGAAGGGGCACACACCGGGCACCACTACAGTGGCCGTACGTGGGGCTGTTCAAGGTGATCAGGAACAACGGGTGCACGTACATTCTGGACATTGGGGGGAAGAGGAGGTTTTCACAGTGGTCTGATTGAAACTAGCCCATGTGGACATGGCGCAGCCGGTCAAGGTTCAGGCACCGCGGCGCAAAGGCAGATGGCCAAACAGAGACTGATCCAGACCGTGGACATTGGGGGTGTATCGCTGGTTCTGGGGGGGGAGGGGGATTATGTGGCGACCCACTTTCTGTGCAGGCGAACCAGCTCACAAATAGCCCGCGCGCAGGGAGAGACTTTGGTAATGCACCTCTGATGTCATTTCCGCCCGAAGAGGGCCGGAACTAGGGATTAAAAGCCAGTGCTGCGAAGTTTGAATAAACTAGTCTCGAAATGACTTACCGAATGCGTGTCATTGTTTCTAGCTCTGTATGTAGTACATCGCTACAGTGTACAACAAGATAGTCAATATAACATAGAAATACATTTGCTTCATCATGAATTAAACAGTTTGATGGCCTGGTGGAAGAATCTGTCCCAAAGCCTGTAGGTCCTGGCTTTCATGCTGCGTTACTGTTTCCCAGATGGTAGCAGCTGAAACAAATTGTGGTTGGGGTGACTCTGGTCTCCAATGATCCTTAAAGCCCTTTTTACACAACTGTCTTTGTAAATGTTCTGAATAGTGGGAAGATTACATCTTCAGATGCGCTGGGCTGTCTGCACCAGTCTCTGTAGAGTCCTGCGATTGAGGGAAGTACAGTTCCCATACCAAACAGTGATGCTCTCAATCATGCCCCTATAGAAAGAATTTGGGGGGCCATACCAAACTTCTTCAATCATCTGAGGTGAAAGAGGTGCTGTTGTGCCTTTTTCACCACACCGCTGACAGGTACAGACCATGTGAGATCCTTGGAGATGTTTATGCCGAGAAACTGTTCACTCTTTCAACCCCAGATCCATTTATGTCCATGGAGGTTAGCTTGTTTCTATTGCGACGTTGAGGGAGAGGTTGTTTTCTTGGCAACACTGTGTCAGGGTGATGACTTCCTCTCTGTAGGCTGCCTCATTATTATTTGAGATTAGGCCAATCAGTATACTGTCGTCAGCGAATTTAATTAGCAAATTAGAGTTGTGGGTAGCAACACAGTCATGGGTATACAGAGAGTAAAGGAGGGGGCTTAGTACACAGCCCTAAGGAGCACATGTGTTGAGGGTCAGAGGAGCAGAAGTGGGAGCCCACTCTTATCACCTGCCAGTGATCTGACAGGAAGTCCAGGATCCAGCTACACAAGGCATGGTGAAGGCCACGGTCGCTGAGCTTCTTGCGGAGCCTGGAGGTATTTGTGGTGTTGAATCCTGAACTGTAGTCCTAGAACAGCATTCTCACATAAGCATATGTGAGATACATATTGTACCATAAGGTAGACACGGTCATAAAGAAAGCTTTTGGCTCTTTGACCTTCATAAATCAAAGTATTGAATACAGGAGTTGGGAATTTATGTTGAAGTTGTATAAGGTGTTGGTGATGCCTATTTTGATCACCTATAGGAAAGATGTCAATAAGATTGAAAGAATGTTGAGAAAATTTATAAGAATGTTGCCAGGATCTGAGTGATAGGGAAATGTTTAATAGGTTAGGAGCATAGGAAAATGAGGGGAGATTTGATAGAGTTATACAAAATTGTGAGGTGTATAGATAGGGTAAATGCAATCAGGCTTTTTCCACTGCAGTTGAGTGAACAGGGAGAACAGGTCATGGGTTAAAGGGGAAAGATGAAATGTTTAAGGGGAACATGAGGTGAACTTCTTCACTCGGTGGGTGGTAAGAGTGTGAAAAGAGCACCCAGTGGAAATGGGGTCAGTTTTAACATTCAGCAGAAATTTGGATGGGTATAGGGATGGGAGCAATATGGAAGACTGTGGTCTGGGTATAGAGCAATGGAACTAGGCAGACTAGATGGGCTGAAGGGCCTGTTTCATTGTTGTACTGTTATATGACTCAATGATTCTAAGTGGAATAATACAACAGTACTGTTGAAATTGTACAAGGAAGACACTTTTGGCAGCAGGCCTGATTTTAATAATGAGCAGTGTGAAATCTTACTATGCTTAGATGTGTTTTGCTCTTCAGCCCCTTTGAGATGAAGGCCAAAATCAATTTTCTTTTTGATATGTTTATATCTATGCTCATTTTCCTTATGTGAGCTTAATTGCCTAATTTTCTTTGGTTCTCCATAATTTCTAGTTTCTCACTATGAAAGAAAAATTGTGACTTATTTTCGATTCAAGTAAACATTTGCCTTCAGTAATTTAAATATCCAACATCATCATAGAATTAATCTACTTTCTAAACCCTTCTGTCTTCCTTATCAGTTATTCTTATGTCTTAATGTATTCGAGATGTATGTAACTGAATGATACCTGTTTATGTTGTACTGTAGCATGTATTGCCAACTAAGAAGTGGAAGGAGATGCAGGCTGGCTTTGCCCTTTGATATCGACTTTCTCTTCTCCTTAATGAACAGCTTTATAATTTGCTTATTATATCTTAAATTCTACATAGATTTGCTGCACATTGTAGATTTCAATTTTATTTTTATTGAAAATCATAATAAAGATAGCAGGCATAAACCAAACATCTGCTTATTTGTTAAATATATGCACTACTTAACTGATTAACACCATTGAACTAGAACACTGTCTGTTTCTGCTGGAAGCTGTGATCATTTCATTCAAAATGCACAGTGCATCATATAAAATTAGCAGGATTAAAGTGCCTCCAAACTACTAAAACACTACCTGATGCACTGAAAATTGTCAATTTTTCCCAGATTTGATCTTCCTTTAGTTTCTTCCATGAGACCCTCACAAATGGTTATGAACAATATGACAGTGTAACCAGCTGTAACATCCATCAGTGTTCAAAGATGCAAAGAGCTGCAGAAAGCAGTGATTCAATATTGCAAAACAATAAAACATGAAAACTTTGAAGTGGGTGAATAGGCAATGTACATACATTGATAATAAAATTACTTTGAACTTTAAACTTCTGAAAAATAATTTACATGTATTTTTGTTACTTGATATTCTAGGTGAATTTGGTTTCATTGGATGGAAAAAATGATGTTGAAAGCAACTGCAATTTTAGAATTTTTTTTCGATGGGTAAACCAGTGTTTGTGAAATTCAAAATGTTGATGTTTCCATCAATAAATGAGAACACTAGGAGAAAGTGTATTATCGTCCAAATTAGAATGTTTAATGATTCCAAATAGTGTTTAAGGCTGATACTGGAATGATTTAAGCAGGTTAGGCAGCATCTATGAAGTGAATGACCAGTCAATGTTTCAGGCAGAGATAGTTCTTCCATGTGAGCTGGTGCTTCACCTGTGAGTCTGTCAGTGTCATTTATTACATCCAGTCCTCCTGGTACATGTTCTTCTATATTGGTGAGACCTTACATAGATTGGGGGACCGCCTCTTTGAACACCTTCTCTCTGACCTATATCCAGGATCTCCTGGTAGGCATACATTTCAATTCCAGTTCCCATTTCCACACTGGAATGGCTGTTCACAGCTTCCGCTATTTCCATCTTGGTAGTCTCCAAGCTAGTGGCATCAACATTGATTTCTCTAACTTCTGGTAATCAGTCCATTCTGTTTTCTTTCCCATCCCCTCACCACCTTTGTTTTCTCTCATGCCCCGTTATTCCTTTGCCGTTTCTCTTCATCTTCACTTTCCTCATAACCTGCTAACACCTCCTTTTAGTTCCACAACTCCTCTTCATTCCATGGTCTAATGTTCTCTGCTTTCAGATTCCTCCTTCTTTATCACTTTGCCTCTTCTAGCACCTCCCAGCTTCTCACATCGTTCCCTTTCAATACTCCTTTTCCCCTCACCTGGACTCACCTATTACCTGTTAGCTTGTGCTCCTCTCCCTCTGCCTTTATTTTGGCTTCTAGCCTCTTGCTTTCCAATCCCGGTGAAGGATCTCAGACCAAAATGTTGACTGTTCATTTTCCTTCATAGATGCTCCTTGACCAACTGAGCTCCTTCAGCATTCAGTGTGTGTGTTCCTCAATTAATGCACTATTTTTGTGGCAGTGGTAAAGTTGATAATTTTTTTTGCTTTCAGACTGAAGAAAATGACATGGCTATTGTAACAGATCTGAACATTATTTTAGAATTAAGTGGTTTTTGTGATTTGAGCAGATTTATATCCAGGTAAGATTTCACAATTTAAAGTCATGACCAACTGTACGGTATTGTTTTCCTCTTTGTCAATTAACTGATCAAGTTCACTCTTGCTCTACCACTATCAAGAAATAGTCATTTTACATTTCATTCTGTTTATACTTATAAGCTACCATTTTAGTTTACCCTAAACCATTGAACACTGACTTTAAATAATCTCATGTGTCCTTGTGTATTTTAAGAAAGATATTCAATTAGCTTCAATGTCCTATGTAGTTTATCTGGCAAAAACCCCTGCTTTCTACCTTGCGGTGAGGTCACTAAACATTGAGCTTGTTACCCAGAGATTTTTTCAGCTAGAAGGAGCTGTGTGGCCAAGGAAGAAGTCCAAAAACAAGTGTTGAAAGAAGCAACAGGATCGGGTACTGCCTGTCTTGATGAATGGCCCATTGTTCATTGTTGCAGTCAAAGAATCAATACCTGAGTTAGTGATGAGTATGGTATCAGTACAGTGTTCAAGAGAAACTTCTTACCCAAGAAATTGGAGAATGATTAATGACATCTCACAGGCTAAGTGGCAATATATCCAGTCAAGGCGCCTGTATATAATGGACCTTTGGCCGACATCTTCTGGATAGATCGTGAAACCATCTTTTTCACTTCTTATATGTTTTTAATGTCTGTTTCTTCTCTTGAATGTGATTCTGGAACTGAATTCTGGAGCCTGTGTTGTGCTGTTTGGAGAGGGTTTGGGTGCTTCAGCGCTCTGCAGTCTCTGAGAGGATTCCTGGTGGCCGAGGCAGTGTGAGTAAACCTTGTGGCAAGAAGGCTGCAGGATGGCATGCGAGCTGATGTTTGACCCCATTTTGACAATTATAGCTTCTATTGTTTGACAATTAAAGCGATGAGGGCATCAAGGCGAGTGCAGAAGTTTGGAGATTGTTTGGATGTTCCAGCACTCTGTGGTCTCCAAGAAAATTCAGGGAGGCAGATACAGCGTGCGCAAACCTTGTAGTGGGTCGGCAGCAGGACAGGGCGCAAGCTGATGTTTGGCTCCATTCTGCCGCTGAAAGCTCCCATTGTTCACTGATTAAAGCAATGAGGGAGATTGAAGCATCGAAGACGGTGAGTGCTGACTGCTTGCCTTTTGATTGGTTGCTCTGCAGCGGAGAGGGGAGGGCCTGCTGCTGTGCCTGGAGAGTATTGTCCAGGTTTTTCCATGCATTTTGGGTTTGGAGTTTGAACTATAGATTCTTTTTTTTTCAGTCTTATAGTTTTTATATTTTGTGGTTTTTTTTCCGATCTTCTGGGTTTTTTTGTGCAGGGAGGGAGTTTTGGGGGATGATGTGCCTATTCCATTTTTTATGCATGGAGGTTGGATTTTGGGATTGATGATCATGCTGCCTTTCTTGTCTTTATGACTACCTGGAGAAAATTGATGAATTTCGAGATGTATACTTTGATAATAAATGAATATTTGAACCTTTGAATTCCAGACTAAACTTGAATCAACAAAGGATACTTATCAGTTATTCAGTTATGGTAGGGCTTGAATACTGTCACTCCTAATGAAATTAGATAAAATGACATAGGCATCACAGGGCTTTACTTCCAGATGAGCTCAATGTCTTCTATGTTTGCTTTGACCGTCAAAACATGGAGGAACCATCAGGAACTCCCACAGCCCCCCATGATCCTGTGTTTTCAGTCCCTTGAGGCAAATGTACAAGCATCCAGCTCAGACGGGGTACCTGGCCAAATACTAAAGGGCTGTGCTGATCAACTGGCTGGAGTGTCCTCTCTTCAGCATTCTGAGGTACCCACCTGCTTCAAGCAGGCTTCAGTTATACCGGTTATAGCAACCTGCCACAATGACTATCATCCGGTAGCAATTACATCCATAGTGATAAAGTGTTTTGAGAGGCTGATGATGAAACATATTAACTCATGCCTGATAAGTGAATTGGATCCACTGCAATTTGCCTCCCGGAGCAACAGATCCACAGTAGAAGCCGTCTGATTGGCTCTTCATTCAACTCTCGAACATCTAGACAGCAAAGATGCATGCATTAGGATGCTCTTTATCAACTGCAGTTCAGCATTCAATACCATCATTCCCTCAAAAATAATCAGTAAGCTTCGATCAGTAATCAATAAGGTGTACTGTGTTAATGGAGATCATGTAGCAGATCTGCTACACAATCTCCATCAATACAGGTCCACCACAAGACTATGTGCTTAGCCCCCAATCTACTTGCCTTACACGTATGACTGCGTCTCTAAGCACAGCTCAAATGTTCGTTTCAAGTTTGCTGATGACACAACTGTGCCAAATCAGCACTTAGGAGGGAGATTGAAAATCTGCCTAAGTTGTGCCATAACAACAATTTCTTACTCGATGTTAGCAAGACCAAGGAGCTGATTATTGACTTCAGGAGGAGGAAACCAGAGGTCCGTGTGCCAGTCCTCATAGGAGGATCAAAAGTGGAGAGGGTCAACAACTTTAAATGTTTTTATGTTGGAGGGCCTGACCTGGGCCCAACCTGTAAGCACAATTACAAGGAAGGAGCAGCAGTGCCTTTATTTCTTTAGAAGTTTATGAAGCTTTGACATGACATCTAAAACTTTGACAAACTTCTATAAATGTATGGTGGTGAGTATATTGACTGGCTGTAGTCAGGTATAGAAACACCAATGCCCTTGTATGGAAAACCCGACACAAAGTATTGGATACGACCCAGTCCATCATGGATAAAGTCCTCTACATGAAATGTTGTGGCAGGAAAGCAGCGCCCATCATCAGGGATCCCCCACCCAGGTCATGCTCTCTTCTGTCATCAGGAAGAAGGTACAGGAGCCTCAGAATTTGTACCACCAGGTTCAGGAACAGTTATTGCCCATGAACCATCAGGCTCTTGAACCAAAGAGGATAACTACACTCCACTTGCCTCGCCATTGGAATGTTCCCATGACCTGTGGACTCATTTTCAAGGACTTGTCATCTCACATTCTCGATATGTAATGCTTGTTTATTTATTATTATTATTTCTTTCTTGTGTTTGCACATTGTTGAGTTTGTTGTCTTTTGGTTACTGATTGAATGCCCAAGTTGGGAGTGGTCTTTCATTGATTCTGTTATAGTTATTATTCTGTTATGGATTTATCAAGTATGCCCACAAAAATGAATCTCAGGATTCTATATGGTGACATATTTGTACTTTGATAATAAATTTACTTTGGACTTTGACACTCCTGACATGTCTCATAAAATAGTGCAAAGCTTTTAGTGAGGGGAGCGCCAGAGGGAGATGGAGGGCAGGCAAGGAGTGAGTGATTGTGAGAGGGATAGAGAGAAAAATGGGAGAGAGAAAAAAAAGGGGGAAAAAAAGGAAAAAAATAATCAATCAATCAATAAGGGATGGGGTAAGAGGGGGAGGAGGCGCATTAACGAAAGTTAGAGAAATCAATGTTCATGCCATCAGGTTGTGGCTACCCAGATGGAATATAAGGTGCTGTTCCTCCACCCTGAGTGTGGCTTCATCTTGACAGTAGAGGAGGCCATGGACAGACATATGGAATGGGAATGGGACATGGAATTAAAATGTGTGGCCACTGGGAGATCCTGCTTCCTTGGGCGGACAGAGTGTAGGTGTTCAGCGAAATGGTCTCCCAGTATGTGTCGGGTCTCACCAATATAGCCTTCTAGCTCCCCTCCCCCTTTCTTTTTCCCTAGGCCTCCCGTCCCATGATCCGTTCCTTTCTCCAGCTGTGTATCCCTTTGGCCAATCAACTTTCCAGCTCTTAGCTTCATCCCTCCCCCTCCTGTCTTCTCCTATCATTTTGAATCTCCCCCCCCCCCCGACTTTCAAATCTGTTACTATCTCTTCTTTCAGTTAGTCCTGATGAAGGGTCTCAGCCCAAAACTGTACTTCTTCTTATAGATGCTGCCTGGCCTGCTGTGTTCCACCAGCATTTTGTGTGTGTTGCTTGAATTTCCACCATCTGCAGATTTCCTCATGTTAACATTCTTATAAATCTCCTCTGCACTCTTTCTATAGTTTCCACATCCTTCCTGTAGTGAGGTGACCAGAACTGAGCACAATGCTCCAAGTGGGGTTTATATAGCTGTAACATTACCTCTTGGCTCTTAAACTCAATTCCACAGATGATGAAGGCGAATGCACTGGAAACCTTCTTAACCACAGAGTCAACCTGTGCAGCAGCTTTGAATATCCTATGGACTCGGACCCCAAGATCCCTCCGATCCTCCACACTGCCAAGAGTATTACCATTAATACTATATTCTGTCATCATATTTGACCTACCAAAATGAACCACTTCACACTTATCTGGGTTGAACTCCATCTGCCACTTCTCAGCCCAGTTTTGCATCCTATCAATGTCACAATGTAACTTCTAACAGCCTTCCACACTATTCACAACACCCCCAACCTTTGTGTCATCAGCAAATTTACTAACCCATCCTTCCACTTTCTCATCCAGGTCATTTATAAAAATCATGAAGAGAAAGGGTCCCAGCACAGATCCCTGAGGCACTCCACTGGTCACTGACCTTCATGCAGAATATGACCCGTCTACTACCACTCTTTGCCTTCTGTGGGCAAGCCAGTTCCCTTGGATCCACAAAGCAAGGTTCCCTTAGATCCCATGCCTCTTTACTTTCTCAATAAGCCTTGCATGGGATACCTTACCAAATGCCTTGCTGAAATCCATATACACTACATCTACTGCTCTACTTTCATCAATGTGTTTAGTCATGTCCTCAAAAAATTCAATCAGGCTCGTAAGGCACTACCTGCCATTGACAAAACCATGCTGACTATTCCTAATCATATTATGCCTCTCCTAATGTTCATAAATCCTGCCTCTCAGGATCTTTTCTATCAACTTGCCAACTACAGAAATAAGACTCACTGGCCTATAATTTCCTGGGGTCTCTTGAATAAGGGAACAGCATCTGCAACCCTTTAATCGGCTGGAACCTCTCCTGTCCCTATTGATGATACAAGGATCATTGCCAGAGGCTCATCAATCTTCTCCCTCACATCCCACAGTAGCCTGGGATACATTTTGTCCAGTCCCAGAGATTTATCCAACTTGATGCTTTCCAAAAGGTCCAGCACATCCTCTTTCTTAATGTCTACATTCTCAAGCTTTTCAATCCACTGTAAGTCATCCCTACAATCGCCAAAATCCTTTTTGGTAGTGAATACTGAAGCAAAGTATTCATTAAGTATCTCCGCTATCTTCTCCAGTTCCATACACAAATTTCTATTGTCACACTTGATTGGTCCTATTCTCTCATATCTTACCCTCTTGCTCTTCACATACTTGTAGAATGCCTTGGGGTTTCCTTTAATCCTGCTCGCCAACGTCTTCTCATGGCCTCTTCTGGCTCTCCTAATTTCATTCTTAAGCTCCTTCCTGCTTGCCTTATAATCTTCTAGATCTCTATCATTACCTAGTTTTTTTGAAGCTTTCGCAGCTTTTCTTTTCTTCTTGACTAGATTTTCAAGTCTTTGTACATCACGGTTCCTGTACCTTACTATCTTCTCGTCTCATTGGAACATACTTATGCGGAACACTACACAAATATCCCCTGAACATTTCTGCCACACTTTACACTGAGAACATCTGTGCCCAATTTATGCTTCCAAGTTCCTGCCTGATAGCTTCATATTTCCCTTTACTCCAATTAAATGCATTCCTAACTTGTCTGTTCCTATCCCTCTCCAATGCTATGGTAAAGGAGATAGAATTGTGATCACTATCTCCAAAATGCTCTCCCTCTAAGAGACCAGGTTCATTTCCCAATACCAGATCAAGTACAGCCTCTCCTCTTGTAGGCTTATCTACGTATTGTGTCGGGAAACCTTCTATAACACACCTAACAAACTCCACTCTATCTAAACCCCTTGCTCTAGGGAGCTGCCAATGAATATTTGGGAAATAAAGATCTCCCACCATGACAACCCTGTTATTATTACACCTTTCCAGAATCTGTCTCCCTATCTGCTCCTTAATGTCCCTTTTATTATTGGGTGGTCTATAAAAAAACACCCAGTAGAGTTATTGACCCCTTCCTGTTTCTAACTTCCACCCACAGAGATTCAGTAGACAATCCCTCCATGACTTCCTCCTTTTCTGCACTTGTGACACTATCTCTAATCAGCAGTGCCGTCCCCACCTCTTTTGTCTCCCTCCCTGTCCTTTCTGAAACATCTAAAGCCTGGCACTCTAATTAACCATTCTTACCCCTGAGCCATCCAAGTCTCTGTAATGGCCACAACATCATAGTTCCAAGTATTTATCCACACTCTAAGCTCATCCACTTTGTTCATGATGCTTATTGCATTAAAATAGACAGATGTCAAACCATCAGTCTGAGCACATCCCTTCTCAATCACTTGCTTATTCTCCCTCTCGCACTGTCTCCAAGTTTTCTCCATTTGTGAGCTAACCACCCCTTCCTCCGTCTCTTCAGTTCAGTTCCCACCCTCCAGCAATTCTAGTTTAAACTTCCACAATAGCCTTAACAAACCTCAGTGCCACGTCATTTATCCTCCAACTCACTCTATTCCTATACTAACTGTCGTGTGGCACAGACAGTGATCTCAAGATTACTTTGAGGTCCTGCTTCTCAACTACCCTCATAGCTCCAAGTGCTGATCCACACTCTAAGCTCATCCACTTTGTTCATGATGCTTCTTGCTTTAAAATAGACACATCTCAAACCATCGGTCTGAGTGCATCCCTTCTCTATCACCTGCCTATCCTCCCTCTTGCACTGTCTCCAAGCTTTCACTATTGGTAAGCCAACCGCTCCCTCTGTCTCTTCAGTTCGGATCCCACCCCCCAGCAAATCTAGTTTAACCTCTTCCGTAGCAAACCTCCCTGCCAGGATGTTGGACCCCCTCGGATTCAAGTGCAAACCATTTCTTTTGTATAGGCCATGCCTGCCCCAAAAGAGGTCCCAATGATCCAGAAATCTGAATCCCTGCCCCCTGCCCTCAACCATGTATTTATCCTCCGCAGGCAGTAATCCCGAGATTTCTACTTTCGAGATCCTGCTTCTCAACTTCCTTTCTAGCCCCCTGGATTCTGTTTTCAGGACCTCCCCCTTTTTCCTACCTATGTCGTTGGTACCAATATGTACCATGGCCTCTGGCTGTTCACCTTCCCACTTCAGGATATCATGGATGCAATCAAACATTCTGGATCCTGGCACCTGGGAGACAAACTACCATCCGTATTTCTTTGCTGCATCTGCAGAGTTACCTGTTTGACCCCCTAACTATAGAGTCCCCTATTACTGCTGTCTTCTTCCTTTCCCTACCCTTCTGAGCCACAGGGCCAGACTCTGCCAGAGGTGCGGCCACTGTTGCTTTCCTCAGGTAGGCCATTCCACCCCCTCCAACAGTACTCAAACAAGATACTTATGTTAAGGGGGACAGGCACGTGGGTACTCTCTAGTATCTGACTCCCGCCCTTCCCTCTCCGGACTGTTACCAACTTAACTGTCTCTCAAGATCCTGGTGTGACCACTTGCCTATAGCTTCTCTCTATCACCTCCTGACTTTCCCTGACCAGATGAAGGTCTGCAATCTGCATCTCCAGTTCCCTAACGTGTTCCCGAAGAAGCTGCAACTCGATGCACCTGGTGCAGATGTGGCTACCTGGGAGGCTGGGAGTTTCCCAGACATCCCACATCTGTCACCCAGTTCAGAACACTGGCCTCACAGACATACTTCCTGTTTCTGTACAATTAACATAATTCACCTCGACCTATTATCGCTGTAGCTCCATTGAGCCAAAGCCCTCTTACGCTGTCTACCTCTACTCCATTGCCCACTGTCTCCTTTTAAATTCTTCCCACTGATCTTCCCACTGCTGACGTCCACACTCTTGCACAGTCCTTACTTGATCAAAATATCAGAAGTAAGATATTCATTGCAAAACTTCTAGTCTCTGATTTTTGTGGTAGTCTCAGCTGAGTTTGTTCACTATAGAGGAATAATTGATAGATTTTGCTATGAATACTTGGAGGTCGTGCTTAAATGCTCAGTTTAAGATGGATGTTGCCAGAAATCTTCCTTTCCACTTGCCAATGCAAGCTTAAGTGTTTTCCCAGTTAGTTTCATATTGACATGCTTGCAGTCTTCCTTGACATAGGCTACAATCACAAACAAGAGACAATCTGCAGATGCTGGAAATCCAAGCAACACACACAAAATGCTGGGGGAACTGAGCAGGCCAGGCAGCATTTATGGAAAAGAGTACAAGAATCCTACTGAAGGAACTTGGCCCAGAATGACGACTGTACTCTTTTCCACAGATGTGGCCTGGCCTGCTGAGTCTCCCCCAGTATTTTGTGTGTGTTGCTTCACTTAGGATAATAGTTTGTACCTTTGTGGTGAACTCCATTTTGAATGTCATCTGGTATGGCTTAGGAACCTTACTTTGGTGTATGAGTTTTTATTTAACTGTTTGCAGATGGAAAGATTGGGTTTTGCTTTGATGATGTCTGTATGGAGTTTATACTTTTTCTCCCCCCCGTGACTGTGTGAGTCTTACTGGGTATGCCACCTTCCTTCCATATCTTAAAATGTGCTATTTGGTAGGTCACTGGACAGTAATTGAGTACTATATAAATTGGGGGAAGGGAGTTACTGGGCCTATGAGTAAGAATAAATGCATGGAAAAAAGTGGAGTATTTTGACAAAGAACACTTGAGAACCAGTATAGAATCAGTGGGCTGAATGGCTCCTCCTGTGTTATTAGAAAATATAATTATTAAGAAAAAAACTTCAAAGTGTAGTCTTTGAGTGAAACTCATTTTATTAATGCTGATACTTTTTGCTGCTATAAGTGGCCATTTGTTTGAGATACTAGTGTAGCATCATTTTCATAGATCAACTTACTGAAAAGTTTTATGTGCCCACTGTAGCTAACCCTACACATCATGTAGCTTTGAAAGAAATCAATCACATTTTGCAGCTTCAGCAATCAGCCTCTTTACTAACTTCAACTGTTCCCACTCAAACAATTAAGTGTCTCATTGAGTCTGATAAGGTCTAAATGTGATGGGGTTTTCTCTTTTGTTCATGACATTCCTGTTGCAGCTGCTGAATTGTTTTAAATGTGGATCTCATGGTTCTAAAACAGCTTGTGGATTTCTGAATTACTTGGGGAATTCTGAACAGAACAACCATTAGTAAATTTTCCTGCTTTTATTCTTATGACACAGGGATGGCATTCTATACACTTGTCACAAGGAAAGGTCTTGTTGTCTCCTTCGAAATTTCTGTCTCATTCATGTAAATTTGCATAATATTTGAAGTCAGTCTAAGCAAATCACTAAACAGTTAAACAAGACTTTCTCCAATTTGTTGTTTTAGTCCAAGATATTTTCTGTCTGTTGCCAGATTCCAGAAATTGCTGCCAATGTTCTGCTTCAATCTTGTTAACAATCTATGAATATTAACTCTTGTTCCTACTTTTTAATAACACCTCTCTTTGGAGCAGCCTTCTTCTATATCTTTAGGTTCATTAGTTACTCTGCCTTTCTTTCTGGACCCTCGAAAGGACATCTTTTATCTTGTGCTCTAGAAATCTTACATCTCCTAGAAGCACCTCCAATTCCTGCAATGAATAGTTGAGGGGAAAAAAATCTTTCCCTTAAAATTTTGCATTTCCATCTTTGTACTCTGTAACCTTTCTACGGAACACACCACTGTGAAAACACTATGTTCTCTACCATTGTTCAGTTTTAGGGGCACCCAAGTAACATGGATCTCTGGCACTTGGTGTTTGAGAGACATCTCTGTAGATTCCTATCCCCTCCGTGATGCTATATGACTTCCAAAATTTTCACTGTGTTGAACCTTGATTGCTGTTACAACCTTCACTACTGTCAATTACTTTGAGAAATGCTGGTTTTATAGTTCAACCTTGAAAAATTTAATATTTCTTTTCACTAGTAAATATGTCCTCGCCTCCCAACCCAGTCAAATCTCCCAGCCCTAGGCTTTGGGTACTATGGGAGATGATCTTCTGCCATCTCTAAGGCACATCTGACTTTTGTCTTTCCACTTCCCAAGCCTCCAAAATTGCACTGTAAGGAAAATAGATTGTAGAAATTTGAAATAGTAGAATATGAACAGCTAAATAAGTGTTTCTTTTCAGATTTTTTTTCTTTTGATTATACAGCAGGTTAAAAACTTGAAGGTCCTGTAGTATTGTTCATAGCCCTCCAATAATTCCAAAATGCTTTCCTAACTTCACCTTTTTGCTTGTAATCTCACCATCCTTTATCCCAACATTTTCGTGTTCTTGTCTTGATGCTGTAGTGTTTCCTCTGTTAGCCACTTGGTTATCTTTCACATTCCCCTTTAAACTCTGTTTAAAGAATACCTCTGATTCTTCCAAATATTTACCACTTTATCTTGCTATTTATTTTGTATAACCACACTTAGTATGGGATATTTATTCAAGATGCTATAGTAATGCAAACTGTTAAGATTGAAAACATGTATACTGCTTATGGTGTGCAATGAAATAGACAGCTTATTGCTTAAAATGAAGTTAAAAACCATGAAATTACGGCCAACTGCATTTCAAAAATTGTATGTTTTTCCCTAATTATTTTTCTGTAATTCAAAGGTGTTCTTTATGGAGACCTCACAGGAATGTAAGTGTAGAATACAGCTTAATGTAGTGTCTAAGAAGGGTTGCTTTGCTTTTCTGTTGGCCAATATGTTATATAACGTGGAAACATTTTGAAACATCTGGAAAATATTAAGTTGAACGAGGACTTGTGTTGGCACAATCTTGAAGGATAATTAAATACAGCTGGGTAATAAATTTTAGCCAAAATTTAAGGATCTGTATATTTGGTTAGGTTTTATTTTCTCCTGAGGATATATATTTTGTTAAGAACAGAATACTGCAGTCAAGTATATATGATTTTCACATTGAGGTTGGATGTTTTGCATGAAATATTTTTCCATTAGTTCTGCACTAGCCATTGAATTCAGGGTGGGGTGGAAATTAGTCTTGGATTTTTTTCAGAATGAACAGTCATGAACGAGACAGCCATTTTCCACACAGTCTCATTGAAATCTGTGGAAAAGGAAACTAATAATGCACAATGATTTTCTGTTCTTTGGTTGCACTCAGTTCCCCTCCCTTACATCTTTTTAAGTACATTAATGACTGAATTGTTCTTTCTTTCTACTCTCACTCGTAATTAGAAAGTTTTGTCAACATTTTGGCAAAACTCTACCCTTGCATCACTATTAACTCATTGAAAACTTTTGTAACCATATTCAGACTCCCACAAAGTTTTTTCACTCCTATTTCTGACTCTTTCCCTATAGTTCCTCTATTTCTTCTTCAAGGGATGGGATACTAACAAATAGTCATCAGAAGCCTCTCGTCTCCTAAATTACCATGTAAATGCTTTGACCCTGTTTGCTGTATTCACCCATTTTCCCATCTCTACAGCACCTTACACTAACATATCCAATGTGCCTTTTTTCTGATTCATAGATTTCCTACTTGTCTTGGAGGACTAGATCCTGGTTTGATTCTCTTGTATTTACATTCTCCTTTGGTATACATTTGTGAGCCTACTGACCAAATTCAAGAGGAGGATGATTGAATTGCACGTGATCACCAAGATCTTGACTTAGAATAAAGACAAATATTGCATTTCAAATAAATATAGCCTTTTGGAGAAAGAAGAGTGCAGGACTGGCCAACTTCATCAAGTCAAGTCAAATGGCTTTTTATTGTCATTTCAACCATAAACAGCTGGTACAGTACACAGTAAAAACAAAACAATGTTCCTCCAGGACCATGGTGCTGCATGAAACAACACAAAACTACACTAGACTATGTGAGACAATTCAAGGCTACACTAGTCTACGTAAAATAACACAAAAACTACACTAGACTACAGACCTGCACAGGACTACATAAAGTGCACAAAACAGTGCAGGGCAGTACAATAGTTAATAAACAAGACAATAGGCACAGTAGAGGACAAATTTCAATATAATAATAAATAAATGTAGATGTCAGTCTAGACTCTGGGTATTGAGGGTATTGTCCAATTTTAAGTTATTTATCTATTATTGCTCTGTCCTATTTCGCACAGGACAATAAATGATTTGCTCGTTTGAAAGATAATTTGTACAAGAACAAATGGTTGTACAAAAAGAAATGGTTTCATTTATAACAATTCTATTATGTCTGTGAAAAGTAAATGAATGAGAGTAAGGTAATGGAGGCTATTTCATCATTTTGGTCACATATTGTGTACCTGATGCACAATCAGAAGCAACATTTTTCAGGACTGATTGATTCTTAGAGATAGACATTGGAGGCCCCTGCACATTGTTATATTCCATACTCTACTGGAAGAATGTCATCTCTCTATTATCTCTGAAAAAAGGAGCAAAAAATATGTACCCAGTGGTCACAGTAGTTACTATGTATGTATTCAGTGACTTTAGCTAAATGTAATCACAAACCAGAAAATCTGCAGATGCTAGAAATCCAAGCAACAGACACAACATGCTGGAGGAACTCAGCAGGTCAGGCAGCGTCTATGGAAAAGAGTACAGTCAACATTTTGGCCGAGACCCTTCAGCAGGACTGGAGAAAAAAATGATGAGTAAATTTAAATGGAGGGGAGAGGGGGAAACAAGGCGATAGATAAACCAGGAGGGGGAGGGGTGAAGCAAAGAGCTGGGAAGTTGATTGGTGAATGAGACACAGAGCTGGAGGAGGGGGAGAGAACAGACGGCCATGGAAGAAAGAAATGGGGAGGAGCACCAGAGGGAGGCGATGGGCATGCAAGGAGATAAGGTTAGAGAGGGAAAAGGGGATGAGGAATAGTGGGAGGGGGGGTAATGCTGAAAGTTCACAGTCAATCCGCTGATAAGGGGGATGCTATAGCAGTTTGGTGGACTGACTTCTACTTTGCTGAGGCCCAGCGACAACTCTCAGGCACCCACTTTTCTCACCACTCAAATAGAACTCCACTAAGGAGCACCATACCATTGTCTCCCACACCATCACCGACCTTATTAACTCTGGGGATCCCCCGTCCACTGCCACCAACCTCATAGTTCCCTCACCCCGCACCTCCTATTTCTACCTCCTACCCAAGATCCACAAACCTGGTTATTCAGGTAGACCCATTGTTTCAACTTGTTTCTGCCCTACTGAACTTATATCTGCTCGATATAACTCACATCCTCCCCCCCCCCCCCCCAATTCAGCCCCTTTCTACCTACATCCGTGACACTTAACACACTCTGGATCTTTTCAATGATTTCAAGTTCCCTGTCTCCCATCATCTTATTTTCACTATGGATGTCCAGCCTGTGCACCTCCATCCCCCACCAGGAAGGCCTCAAATCTCTTCATTTCTTTCTGACAGCAAACCTAATCATTTCCCCTCCACCACCACTTTCCTTCATCCTCACTCTTAATAATTTCTCCTTTGTTCCTCCCACTTCCTTCAAACAAAAGCTATAGCCATGGGCACTCACATGGGTCCCAGCTATGCCTGCCTGTTTGTCGGCTATGTGGAACAGTCTATATTCCAAACCTACAATGGTGTCCATTCCCCACTTTACCTCTGCTGCATCGACACCTGCATTGGTGATGCTTCTTACACCCTGCGGAGCTCGTCGACTTCATCAGATTTTCCTCAAAATTCCGCTGTGCTCTCAAATTTACCTGGTCCATTTCCAACGCCTCCCTCCCCTTTCTTGATCTCTCTGTCTCTGGAGACAGCTTATCTACTGATGTCTACTGTAAACCCACAGACTCTCACAGCTACCTGGACTATACCTCTTCCCTCCCTGTTACTCATAAAAATGCCATTCCCTTATCTCAATTCCTCCGTCTCCACTGTATCTGCTATCAGAATGAAGCTTTTCCTTCCAGAATGAAGATATCCTCCTTTTTCAAAGAAAGGGGATTCCCTTCCTCCACAATCAACACTGGCCTCGACCACATCTCTTCCATTTCATGCATGTCTATTCTCTTCCCATACTCTCTCCACCCTAGCAGGGATAGGGTTCCTCTTATCCTCATCTACCATCTCACTAGCCTCCATGTCCAGCACATAATTCTCCGCAGCTTCCGCTATCTCCAACGAGATCCCACCGCCAAACACATTCACCCCCCCCCCCCCCAACCACCCACTTTCTGCTTTCTGGAAGGATCGCTCCCTATGCGACACCCTTGTTTATTTGTTCCTCCCCACTGATCTCCCATCTCCCTCCTGGCACTTATCCTTGTAAGCGGAACAAGTACTACACCTGCCCCTACTCCTCCGTTAGTACCATTCAGGGCCCCAAACAGTCCTTCTAGATGAGGCAACAGTTCACCTGGGAGTCTGATGGGGTCATATACTGTGTCCGGTACTCCCATTGTGATCTCCTGTATATCAGTGAGATCCACCATAGATTGGGAGACCACTTCGCCAAGCACCTATGCTCCATCTACCAGAAAAAGTGGGATCTCCCAGTAGTCACCCATTTTAATTCCACTTCCCATTCCCATTCTGATAATGTTAGTCCATGGCCTCTACTGTTGCGATGAGGCCACACTCAGGTTGGAGGAACAATACCTTGTATTCCGCCTAAGTAACCTCCAACCTGATGGCATGAACAGCAAATTCTAAAATTTCTGGTGAGGCCCCCCCCCCAACCCTCTTCCACCAATCCCAATCCTCTTTTCCCTTTCCCAGCTTATCTCCTTGACTCCTCCCCACTCTTCTTTCTTCCATGGCCTTCTGTCTTCTCTAATTAGATTTCCCCCTTCTCCAGCACTGTATCTCTTTCACTAATCAACTTCCCTGCTGTTTACTTCATCCTCTCCTCCGTATTTCATCCCTCCCCTCCTCTTTCTCCCTGCTCTTCATCTTTTTTCTCCAGTCCTGCTTGAAGGGTCTCAGCCTGAAATGTTGACTGTACCCTTTTCCATAGATGCCGCCTGGCCTACTGAGTTCCTCCAGCGTTTTGTGTGTGTTGCTTAGCTAAATGTACATTGACTAAACAATTGGTTGCATGCAGCTGTTTTTTCTTCAACATTGGGCAATTGAAAATTAATCTTTCTTTCTCCCCTGAAATGAAACATGAACTGCTATTTCTGAGTTGTTTCATTTTAGTTGGAAAGTTCAACTGTGCACCTCATCTATGTAATTTATTTATGAGGAACTAGTATGATGAAGTCATGCACTGTTCATTATAAGGAAACTTAGATGACAATTCCCTTCGGTATATACTTTGTTGATCATATTGCCAATCCCAAAGGCCTGCAAGGTAAAAATGACTCATTTAACTAAACCTGTACTCAAGCAACCCTCCCTGATCCCCATCTGTTCCCAAACCACCATTCAATCCCACCTCACGATGTACCACATCAACTATTAACCCCTCTGACTCTTTTCCTGCCTGGATTTTATCTTTTATTGTATATTCTCAAATCCAAGCCTACTTCTCAATATATTTTACCTGTCACCAATTACACAACTAGCTTCTTCTTTCCAAACTTTCCCTAACTAGATTTTTTTTACTCCCTTAGACCAAATGCCAAATATCTATCTCCTGCTTTCAATTGGAAACACATGGATAATGGATTTTACTGCCCTTCTGTGCCCAAAACGTTAGTTCCAGTTGGCTGTGACTGATGATTTTCTGAGCCCAACATCTGCAGAAAAAGATTTGCCAACACATTTTTGTTTTACACTGTGAAATTTTGTATTGCCTGGTCACTGGAGCTCATCCCTGGTCCTCAGATCTAATTCACTGTGGGAAGTAGTTGGTAATGAAAATCTGTTGCAAAATTGTTGTATACCATGAAAGGGCTTGCACGTGGCATTAAAATAAGAAATAAATAAGCATCATCTGTCTGTTGAGTTCCTATGTGGACAAAGTCACAGATCTATAGTAAGACTGAAGTGTAAGATGGCAAATTGCTTTTGATTGTTGCCTTATTTTAGATTTGCACTTCCAACAAGAGTGATTCTCTTATACCAACTCTTCGTTTTAATCCCCTTCCTCTCGAAGGTAACATACTGTATCTTGGAATTTGTTATGAAGTTGGTGGATGAAATATTGTTTGTTTGGGGACATAAAGAGCACTTTTGCATTAAAGTTTGATAAAAGACAGTGCCAAGAAAGTAGCAATGTCCCAGTGAACATTTTTGTTATACAGCACTGTTGATTATTGAAATCTGTCTAGATATATTTTCTGAAAAATGTAAATGTGGATAAACAAAGGTAAGGGTATGAGACAGGTGACAGAAGTTTGTATAGCGGAACACTTTGCATCTAGTGAACATAATGCCATTAGTTTCAAGGTGATTATGGAAAAGTATAGTAAGCATATCTCAATAATAAGTATACAGCTTTGGATACTGTTGGGAGGGGGGGGAGATGACCTACTGGGGGAAGTCAAGTGACTTGATCTCTGTCATTGAGTCTGTCCCTGTGGCTCAGGAGTGAAAGGGGGAAAACAGGAGTGCATTAGTGATGGGATTCCATAATTGGAGGTGCAGACAGCAGATTCTGCGGATGTGAAAGAGACACCCAGATGGAATGTTGCCTCTCAGTTGTCAGGGTCAGGGATATCTTTGATCAGGTCTGCAGCATTTTAAAGGGGGAGAATGCAGCTGGAAATCATGGTACCTATTTGTACCAATGACATAGGTAGAAAAAGGGAGGAGGTGCTGAAGAAAGAATATAGGGAGTTCGTCAGAAAGCTGAAAACCAGGACCTCCAGGGTAGTAATCTCCGGATTGCTGCCTGTGCCATGCATCAGTGTGGGTAAGAATAGGATAATTTAGCAGATGAATACGTGGCTGAATAATTGGTGCAGGGAGCAGGGTTTCAGATTTCTGGATCATTGGGATCTTTTCTGGGGATGGTATGAAAAGGAAGGTTTACATCTGAACCCATGGGGTCCTATACAGTATCTTTGTGAGAGTTGTTGGGGAAGATTTATACCGATTTAGCAGGGCTATGGGAACTGGAGTGATAGTACTATGGATGGGGCAGTTGGTATACAACTAGATGCAGTGTATAGTGAGACTGCAAGGAAGGTCAGGCAGATGATAGGGCAACATTGCAGTCAGTGGGATAAGTTCAAGAGTAAAAGGGTGCCAAAATTGAAAAGGGTGATGAAGATGTTATATTTGATGCACATAGTATATGGAATAAGATAGATGATCTTGTTGTTCAGTTAGAGATTGTAAGGTATGAATGTGTGCATTGCTGAGCTGTGGTTGAAAGAAGATCATAATTGAGAGCTTAACATCCAAGAATACACATTGTATTGAAAGGATAGGCAGAGAGGGAGGATGACTCAGTAAAAAATGAAATCAAATTCTTAGAAAGAGGTGGCATAGAATCCTTGTGGGTAGAGTTAAGAAACTGCAAGGGGAAAAAAGTCCTGATGGGAGTAATATACAGCCCTCTGAAGAGTAGCCAGGCTATGGGCTATAGATTACAATGGGAGAAAGAGAAGACATGTAGAAAGGACAATGTTGCGAAAGTTATGGGGTTTTCAATATGCAGGTAAATTGAAAAAATCAGGCTGGTACTGGATTCCAAGAGAGGGAATTTATTGAATGCTGATGAGATGGTTCTTTAGTGCAGCTTGTGGTTGAGACCACTTGGTGAATGGCAATTCTGGATTATGTATTGAACCAGATTTGATTAGGCAGCTTAAGGTAAAGGAGCCCTTAAGTGACAGTCTTTACAATATGATGGAATTAATCCTGCAGTTTGTGAAGAAGAAGCTAAAATCAGATGCATCAGTATTACGATGGAATAAAGGGAAAGAGGCATGAGAGAGGAGCTAGCCAAAGGGGACACTGGCTGGGATGATGGCAGAATAGCAATGGCTGGAGTTTCTGGGAGCAATTTGGAAGGTGTAGGAAAGATACATCCCAACGATGAAGGAGGATTCTAAAGGGAGGATGAGGCAAATATGGCTGACAGACAGCATAAAAGCAAAAGAAAGGGCATATAAGAGAGCAAAAATTAGTGGAAAAGTAGAGGATTGGGAAGCTTTCAAAAATGAACAGAATGCTGGCTAATAAAAAGACACAGAGAAAAATTAAAATAGTATAAAAAAATTCAAAAGATACAAAAAGTTTTTTTCAGACGTGTAAAGAGTAAAAGAAATGAGTGGATATTGGACCACTGGAAAATGATACTGGAGAGATAGTAATGGAGACAAAAAACATTGAACAAATTTAAGTATTTTGCGTCAGTCTTCACTGTAGAAGACTCTAGGAGGATGCCAGAAATGTGACTGTGTCAGAGGCAGAGATGATTGTCATTTCTATTACTTAAGGACAAAGTGCTTAGGAAGCTGAAAAGTCTGAAGGTAGGTAAGTTACCTGGACTATACCCCAGGGTTCTGAAAGAGGTAGTTAAAGAGATTCTGGAATTGTTCTGGAGGAATGGGAAATTGCAAATGACATTGCACACTTTATAAAGGGAGGAAGGCAGAAAAGAAGATAGGCCAGTTAGCCTGACTACAGTAGTAGGAAAGATGTTGGAATCTGTTATTGAGGGTGAGGTTTGGGGTACTTGGAGGCACATGTCCAAATAGGGCAAAGTTGGCTTGATTTTCTTAAGGAGAAATCTTGCCTGAAAATCTGGTGACATTCTTTGAGGAAATAACAGGCAAGATAGACAAAGGAGAGTCGGTGGATGTTGCTTACTTGGATTTTCAGAAGACCTTTAATAAGGTGTCGCACATGAAGTTGCTTAACAAGATAAAAACCCATGGTATTACATGGATAGAACATGAATAGAAGATTGGCTGCCAGTGACTAGTGGTGTTCCACAGGATTCAATATTGAGAATGCATCTTTTCAAGTTATATGTCAATGATTTGGATGAATGAATTGATGGCCGTATAAGGACTAAGGTTGAGAGAATGGGCAAAGAAGTGGCAGAGAAAATTCAAAAATCAGAGGTGCAACAGAACTTGTGAGATCTTGTGCAGAATTCCTTAAAGGTTAACTTTAAAGGTTGAGTCAAATGCAATGTTGAAGGCAAATGCAATGTTAACATTCATTTCAAGAAGACTAGAATATAAAAGCAAGGATATAATACCGAGTCTTTATAAAACATTTGTCAGACTGCACTTGGAATATTTGTGAGTAGTTTTGGACCCCTTATCTAAAAAAAGATGTGCTGGCATTGGAGAGGGTCTAGATGAGCTTAGCGAGAATGATCCCAGGAAAGAAAGGGTTAACACAAGGAGCGTTTGATGGCTCTGGGGTACTCACTGGAGTTTAGAAGAATGAAGAGGTTGTCATTGAATGTGGAGAGGATGCTTCCAATAGTGCCGCAGTCCAGGACTAGAGGGCACAGCCTCAGAATAGAAGGGCATCCATTTAGAACAGAGATGAGGAAAAATTTCTTAGGGCAAAGGGTGGAGAATCTGTGGAATTCATTGCCACAGATGGCTGTTCAGGCCAATTCTTTGGGTATGTTTAAGACAGAGGGTGAAGGTTCTTGATTAATCAGAGTTTTAAAAGTTATGGACAGAAAATAGGAGAATGGGATTGAGAGGGATAATAAAGCAGCCATGTTGAAATGGCTTGAAGGCCGAATAGCTTAATTCTGCTCCTTTGTCTTATACTCTATGATCTTATGGGTTGAGATTCTAAATTGAAGAAAGACCAATTTTGATGGTATCAGTAAGGTTCTGGCAAGTGTGGAATGGGATAGGTTGTTTTCCGGCAAAGGTGTACTTGATAAGTGTTAGGCCTTCAAAAGTGATATTTTGTGAGTACAGAGTTTATTTGTTTCTCTCAGAATAAAAGGCAAGAATAGCAGGTTTAGGGAACCTTTGATTTTGAGAGATATTGAGGTAGGGTTGAACAAATGAGATACTTAAGGAGTATAACAAAGGTAAGAAAATACTTAAATCAAATCCATTGTTAGAGGCCTATCAGCGGCATCAACAGAGCTTTACCAAGAGGGAATTCTTGCAGGTTGGCAGCGGTTATTTAAAAAGGGAGTTTCAAGAGCATTTGTCCATTGTACGTGGCTTATCAGCGGTTATCACTGGAGCACCAGTCATGAGTTAGATAACAGGGAGGGTTCAGGCATAAAAGGGAGACACTCCCTAGCGGAGCGGTCATCAAGGTAGCCATCATCAATGGAGTGATCTGAGGCAGAGTAGTAGGGCTTTGGCTCATTCGGGCTTCAGCGATAACGGGTTGAAGCGAGGTAAGTTACCTGTGAAGAATAGAAACAGGAAGGATGAGGCTGGTGTTCTGTGCTGGCTGTCAGATGTGGGATGTCCAGGAGAGTCCCAGCCTCCCAACCAGCCACATCTGCGCCAACTATGTCGGGCTGCAGCCCCTTAGGGACCGGGTTAGGGAACTGCACATGCAGCTCGATGACCTTAGTCTGGTCAGGGAAACTAAGGAGGTGATAGAGAGGAGCTATAGGCAAGTAGTCACACTGTGGCCTCATGAGAAAGATAAGTGGATAATGGTGAGGAGAGGGAAGGGCAAGAGTCAGATACTAGAGAGTATCCTTATGGCTGTCTCCCTTAACATTAAGTACTCCTGTTCGAGTACAGTTGGGGGGACGGCCTACCTGGGAGAAGCAACAGTGGCCATGCCTCTGGCACAGAGTCTGGCCCTGTGGCTCAGAAGGGTAGGGAAAGGAAGAAGGCAGCAGTAATAGGGGACTCTATAGTTAAGGAGTCAGGCAGGTGATTCTGTGGACGCAGGAAAGAAACATTGATGCTCGTTTGCCTCCCAGTTGCCAGGGTCCAGGATGTTTCTGATCGCGTCCACGATATCCTGCAGTAGGAGGGAGAACAGCTAGAGGTCATGGTACATATTGGTACCAATGACATGGGTAGGAAAAGGGAGGGGGTCCTGAAAACAGACTACATAGAGTTAGGAAGGAAGTTGAGAAGCAGGACCTCAGACGTAGTAATCTCGAGATTACTGCCTGTGCCACGCGACAGTGAGGATAAGAATAGAGTGAGTTGGAGGATAAATATCCTGGCAGGGAGGTTTACTAAGGCTTTTGCGGAGAGTTTTTAAATTAGAATTGCTGGGGGGGTGGAAGTCATGGAGGGATTGTCTACTGAGTCTTTGTGGGTGGAAGTTAGAAACAGGAAGGGGTCAATAACTCTACTGGGTGTTTTTTTATAGACCACCCAATAGTAACAGGGACATTGAGGAGCAGATAAGGAGACAGATTCTGGAAAGGTGTAATAATAACAGGGTTGTCATGGTGGGAGATTTTTATTTCCCAAATATTCATTGGCAGCTACCTAGAGCAAGGGGTTTGGATAGAGTGGAGTTTGTTAGGTGTGTTCATGAAGGTTTCCTGACACAATATGTAGATAAGCCTACAAGAGGAGAGGCCGTACTTGATCTGGTATTGGGAAATGAACCTGGTCTCTTAGAGGGAGGGAACAGGCAAGTTAGGAATGCGCTTAATTGGAGTAAGGGGAAATATGAAACTATCAGGCAGGAACTTGGAAGCATAAATTGGGAACAAATGTTCTCAGTGTAAAGTATGGCAGAAATATTCAGGGGATATTTGTGTGGTGTTCCACATTGGTATGTTCCAGTGAGACAAGGAGAGGATAGTAAGGTACAGGAACCGTGATGTACAAATACTTGAAAATCTAGTCAAGAAGAAAAGAAAAGCTGCGAAAGCTTCAAAAAAACTAGGTAATGATAGAGATCTAGAAGATTATAAGGCAAGCAGGAAGGAGATTAAGAATGAAATTAGGGGAGCCAGAAGAGGCCATGAGAAGACCTTGGC